>NC_050575.1:404343948-405080823 GCF_011100635.1 Trichosurus vulpecula | reverse complement strand
CCCCTTAGGACCCTGGGAGCATCACACCCACATAGGCTTAGCACCTAGTAATTAGGGGTCGGGGCAAACTTAGGAGCAAAGATCTAATCAGGCCTCCCTTAGTTAGCCCCACCTGGGGCCCCACCTTAGTTACCAGTTCACACCCACATAGGTTTAGCACCTAATAGGGATTTGGGCCTGGGGCTTAGCACCTAGTAAGACTCAAAGACACTTAATTAATCATTTTAAAACAGTAAGAAAGCCCCAACCTAATTGATATTACACTTGCCCAAAGTCACACAGCTAGTAAATGTAACAAGTGTCTGAGGTCATATTTGAACTCCTGACTCCAGGGCCGGTGCTCTTCTCACTGTGCCACCTAGCTTCCCCAATATGAATGTATATGTAGAGCCTATATCAGACAGCAGGCAGTTTTGGGGAGGGAGTGGGGACTGAGGGGGAGGAAATTGAAAACTTATGGAAGTGAATGTTAAAAATGAAAAAATAAATAAATAATCAAAAATTATTATCATTTCCTATTATGTGCTAGATGCTGGGGACAGAAAGAAAAAAAAATGAAACAATCCTTGCCCACAGGGTGCTTACAATCTAATGGGAGAAACAATACATATAGGGGATCAGTGGCTAGGGAAGGTACTTTTGGTCTGTGGAGTCACAGGGCTGTTCAGAAGAGCTACTGGGGCAATCAGTAAAATCAGTAACTAAGCAAGCAATCAATCAACATTTATAAAGAGCCTACTATGTGTCAGGCACTGTGCTGAGCACCAGGGATACAAAAACAGTCAAAACATGGAAGCAGGGCGAGAGAGAAGGAAGGGTCCAGGAGGTCTCCTAGGTGGAGAGCCTGAGGGACTGGGAGGGTGCTGCCCTTGACAATCACAGGGAACGTAGGAAGGGGGAGGGTTTAGGGGGAAAGATGAGTTCTGTTTTGGACATACTGAGTTAAAGATGTCCACTGGACACCCAGTTTGAGATGTCTAAGAGGTAGTTGGAAGATGTGAGATTGGAGGTCAGCAGAGAGGTTAGGACAGGAAAGGTAGATTTGAGAATCATTAGCATTACATCCACGGGAGCCAATAAGATCACCAAGGGAAGCAGTATAGAGGGAAAAGAGAAGAGAATCCAGGATAGAACCCCGAGGGACCCCTACAGTCAAAGGGTGTGCTCTGGATGAGGATCCAGCAAAGGAGACAGAGAAGGAGCAGTCAGAGAACCGGAGAGATTGGCGTCCTGAAAACCTAGAGAGGAGGGAGTATCAAGGAAGAGAGAGTGATCAAACAGTGTCAAAGGCTGCAGAAAGGTCAAGAAGAATGAAGACAAAGAAAAGGCCACTGAATGGAAAGGGCCATGGAACCTCTCTCTCCGAATGCACAGGATCACAGGGGCATGGAAAGGCTGGTTGAGTGACTTGCCTAGGGTCTTGCAGCCAGAAGATGCAGAGGTGAGACTTGACTCCAGATCTTCTTGACTCTAAAGTTTGTTCTTTATCGACTCTCCCATTTGGATGGCAAGGCTGAAGGGATATTTTTAATGGTTTCTGATTTCACCAAGGAAATGTGGGCCTTGAGACAGCGTCAACAGGAACACCTGGGAACCCTGTCATTGATAGAGAATCCCTGGTTCATTTGGAATCTGTCTATACTGTATTTCTGCTATGATCAGCATGATCCCCCTTGACCACTGTATCCCTTTGACTGATACTGATTAGGAAGATCAACGAACAAAGTCATCTCTGCTCTGGCCTGGAGCCTTCATCATCGCCACTTAATTTTTCTGGAAGTGACTCAGTGGGGTGGATCTGGAAGAGAGGAAGCAGTGATGCCAAGTAACCATGAGAAAGAGACATCATGTGAAGAAAGTTTTACCTTGAAGGCCCCCGAAGAAGAACATCCATCACCAAACTGTCTTCTGAAGATGACATTTGACTGGTGATTTTTTGGGAAAGATTAAAAAAGCTACTTATTTCAATGATCTTGAAATCTAAAATTAGATATCCTCAATAAAAATTCATATTCTGGTAAGAAAATAATATAGTTACACCCAGGCAGTGTCATTAAAATAAAGCTTAACAGTTCAGATCCTTGTTGCTGTCACCTCCCCTCATCCAGATTGATTTATGATCTCGATGAATTTGGTCCTTGGGTCATAATAGTGCAAATGGTAACTAGCATTTATGTAAAGCACTTTACAAATATTTTCTCATTTAATCCTCACAACAACCTTGGGAGATAGGTGCTATTATTAATGTCTCTATTTTACAGATGAAGAAACTGAGGCTGGCAGAGGTTAAGTGACTTGCCCAGGGTGACACAGGTAGTAAGTATCGGAGGCTGGATTTGAGCTCAGCTCTTCCTGACTCCAAGTGCAGAGCTCCATCCGTTGCACCACCTGGCCACTTGCACTATTTGAACCCCTGCTCTTATACTTGGGGACTTTATTACTAATGTTACTGTCCTTTTCTGAAATGTTTTTGAATACCTCACCCTCCAAGTTCAGGAGCTTCTTTAACTTCCATGACCTTCATCTCCACTCTGCCTCGGCCACCTACCTTAGATTTCACTCATTTGTAACTTCCTCTTCTGTGATCTTGAGCTCTGGAATTCTCTTCTATTTATCATTTCCTCTCCTTCCATCTCTCCCCTGCCTTGTTTCTCCTAAACCTATTCTTTGTCCTCACTATGAACTCCAGTCCCTTCATTTCTCCTTGTTCTCCCAATAGGACAATTTTGCTCTGGCCTCAGTTTCCTTCCTTTGCAGTCCTGACTCCAGTTCAACAATGCATTGCCTACCCCTCCTGATACCCATGTTCTCTTGTCCTTCCTTCCTTCACACTGTACCAACCCTCAGCTGTGGCTTACCTTTACTGTTCTGCTTCTCTGTTCCTATTTCTGAGCCAGTTAACTCTGCAGAAGGCAGTCTGCTACAGATTCATGCTATCTAATCTCAACTGGGCTTTCATTGTTCAACAACATTCCTTTTAATCTTCTTGTATTGACTTCTTAAAATTTTATTTTTCAATTAATAAGTCTTTATTCTACCTCCCGCAGATCCCACAATTAAAAAAATAATAATAAACTTTGTAACAAATATGCCTAGCTTAGCAAAACAAATTCCCACGCTGTCCATGTCTAAAGAGGTATCCCTTATTCTGCCCCTTGAGTCCATAGTCCTTCTGCCAGGACTCCTTCATCATGAGTCCTCTGGAGTCACATTCGGTCATTGCAGCAATCAGAGTGCTTAAGTTTTTCAAAGTTTACAATGTTGTTATTATTGTATAAATCATTTTCCTGGTTCTACTTACTGCACTCTGCATCAGTTCATGTAAGTCTTCCTAAGTTTTTTCTGAAACCATCCCTTTTATTATTTCTTATGGCACAATGTCCACAACAAGGCATCCTAAGGGAAAGATAGGAGGCAGCAAGGTCTGCCAAGCAAGTCAGACCACTATCATCACCTTGGCCTGAATGTCAGATCCCCTAAGATCCAAAATAGACAGCCTGGGATGCTGAACCCAGGAGCCTTAGGAATGGTAATACTTCCAGCTCAGTGCCCATAGCCATCATCCTTGGAGGCAACCTCTATGGAGATCCAGCCTGGCAAGTGCTCCTTCCGGCACTACCACCATATCGACTGAAGACCCAGAAAAGAAAGTTCTTGCCACCAAAGTCCTTGGCACTGTCAAATGGTTTAGAATCAGCAACTGTTATGACTTACCAGTGGAAATGACAGTAAAGAAGAAATATTGGTATTTGCTTTGCTGCTGCTCCCTAAGGACTTTTCGATCTACTTACAGCTGAAACCTATATTTGTTGTCTCCTCCATTTGAGGTTATCATTTTTTCTTTTCTGTCATCTTTGCCAATCTGATAGGTAGAACCTCAGAGCTATTTTAATTTGCATTTCTTTAGGTGTTTGGAGCATTTTTTCATATGGTTGCTGATCGTTTGTACATGTCTTCCTTTGAGAACTGTCAATATCCTTTGACTATGTATGAAATGGAGAATGGCTCTTATGCTTATAAACTTAAATTCAATCCCTCATATGCCTTAGAACTGAGATCTTTATTAGAGAAACTTCTGCAGTCTTGGTGACTTTTTATCACACTCTCTGAAGTAGTTCTTCCAAAGCTTCTAATTCCACATGCTCCTAAAGTCACCATCTCCTTCAGTAGAGGACCCTCACTTCCCACTTTAATAAGAAAATTAAAGGTACTGTCAACCTATGCCAGAGGTTTGGTCTAAAGAAACAAACAGAATCAGGTTCCCCATTAACCAGAGATTTGTTCAAAAGAACAAACAGAATAGGGTTCACTGTTAGCCAGAGGTTTGATAAAAAGAACAAACAGAATTAGGTTGCATGAGCATGTTTATTTCTCTCAAAGCTGGAGATGTATATGGGTCCATACATGGGAGTTCATTAGAAAATTACCTCAAAGAAAGGCTAGTTAAGGGAGATTATATAAGGAAGCACTTTCCCCCTTTCCTTCCTGACTCAGGATGCCTGTCAGCCAAAATTACAGTCTCCATATGTGTTAACCATAATATGAGAAAGGAATTTCTTAAAAGTATAGGTTCATAAAAGCAATAAGAAAAGTGCCAGAGTGGCAATTGAAATTATAGTTTCCAGGATGTCTGTGTTTCTTCTATCATAAATGTGATATGACACGACATAACATAACATATCAGTGCTCATAAACAACAGGGAAGAGGGATACCATCACTCAAGATCATGGCTAACAATGGAGAGTCACGAAACAGTAAGATAAGGGAAGTGTCCAGTGGGCTAGGTCCTTGGCAGAAGAATGTTCCCAGTCAGCAAAACCCAGAAGGAGAGCTTGGGTTCCCTCAGAGAGCAAAGCAAAGTGTGTCTGCTATGCCAACCAGGGTGCCTTTTCTGATTGGTGATGGGGGGCTCAAGCTGGTTTGAGGGGGGTAAGCTGGTTTACAGTATGAGCTCCCTCTTCTCCCCTACTCCACACCAAAATCCCTCTACATCTTCCACCATATTTTTCTTTGTTCTAGTCCCTTTTCGCCAAAAGCAACCCTTCTACTGTGCCTTTGGTCCAAATCCTATTGTACCTTCTCTGGGAATTTACCTGTCCATCATACTCTGTCTCACCTTCAATCTCTCCCACAGTCTACAGACATAGGCCCTCTCTTCTCTCTTTACTCTCATCGGCTCTCATGGGCTTAATTCTCATTTCTACACTGCTGACTCTCAGATCTGTATATCCAGCCCAAATCTTTCTCCTGTGCTTTTTCCTATCCCATATCACCAACTGCCTATTGGACACTTCCACCTTGATATAACTTAGAAATTAAGTGCTGGGCCTAGAGTCAGAAAGACCTGAGTTCAAATCCAGCCTCAAACATTTATTAGCTGTGTGACTCTGGGCAAGTCAATTATCTACCTCAGTTTCCTCAACTGTAAAATGGGGCTAATAATAGTACCCAACTCACAAGGCTGTTGTGAGGATCAAATGAGATAAAATTTCTAAACTTGTTCAGCACAATGCCTGGCACATCATAGGTGTTTAATAAAATGCTTCCCCTTCCCATAGTCAACTCAAACTCAATATGTCCGAGACAGAACTCGGCTCATTTCTCCCCCTAAACCTTTCTCTCTTCCAAACTTCCCATTGCTGTGGTAAGCACTATTATCTTTCCAGTCATCTAGACCCACGGCCTTGGAGTCACTCTTGACTCTTTCCCCTCTCCTTCACTCCCTCTCCCTCAAACAATCAGTTGTCAAGACGAAATAATTCTACCTTTCTATCCTTTGCACCTTCCCTTGGTTTATATGGTCGCCACTGCAGATCAGAATCTCCTCGCTCCTTGGCTAGACTAGTTCACTGAGTTGTGACCAGGGTCTTACCAAGATCCCTGCTCATAGGCAGCCCAGTATCCCTTTATTAAAGAAATACAGAAGACCCCGGCAACTTTTAGGAAATCATTCACCTTCTCTCCCTGCACCCAGGGCTGAAAGGCTAGTTTCTATCTGCATTAGCCTTACAGGTGGAATTACCTAGCATTACCCTTCTAGTACCTTTGGTTTGGCTGTCGTCCTTCTCTTGAAGAGGACCAAAATGACATTGCCATGTTCTAACACAAAGACAGAAGTGAATGAAAAAGCATTTATTAAGCAAGTACTGGAAGTACAAACACAAAATAAGAATGAGAATCTAGTTAGCATTTATACAGCACTTTAAGGTTTGCAAAGAACTTTACATACGTTCACTCATTTCATCCTTATAAAAAGTGCCATAATTATTCCTGTAGTGGGGAAACAGACACTGAGGGATTAAGTGACTTGCCCAGGGTCACCCAGCCAATAAATACCCAAGGCAAGTTTCAAACTCAAGTCTTCCCAGCTTTCTCAGCCCTGTATTGAATGGGTTGCCTAACCGCCACATTCTCCAACTAGAAATAAGTAAAGTCACATAGTAAAAGGGATAAAGCCTAACTCTTGGGACCAACCCCTAAAATCTTTCAAAATGGTCTTGGGCTTGAAGTTATTGTCCGGACTCTATTTGCTTCACCACCTAGCTGCAAAAGCAAAAACAATCCCTGCCCTGAAGGAGTTAACTTTTCTTTCTTCCACAAAGGAATTTTTACTTTAAAGACATAACAAGGACAAAGGCACAAATATTTTCCCCAATGTCTCTGGGGCATACCCTCTCCTACTTGTAGTCAAAGAGCCATTCGAATTGGTAAATGCTGCATACCAAAGGCTGGTAATATACAGATAGACAGAGACAGAATGAAGAGAGAGATATTTATATATCTATTTATTTGTGTATCGACATAGATAGATACACATATACACATTAAAACACTTCACACATTTGTGTGGAGGTTATGATGTCCATTAATGGAGTTAGAATAAAGCCATTTTTCCTGGTCACTCTCAAGGGAAACCCAATGGTTAGCTTACTCTCAGCCAACTTAGTTCCCTCCCACCAAATGCTAGTTGCAAAGGAGAACACATTTATCCAAGCAAACAGTGGACGGAAATTGTGGAAGTTATACAGATTAAATGATAGAATACAGAAGAGCAAATGAGCTCTTCCACTCAGGACAAATAAAATCTCACCATAGACAAAGAAGAGAATGACCTTACTGGAGAAATCTCATCATAGATCAAGAAGAGAATGACCTTACTGGAGAAATTTATCCTTTGTGGGGGCTGGGGATCAAGGGTGTGTTGGAGTGTTTACTTCTCCACATGTCTGAAGCTCTTGGAGCTACAGCCATTCAAAAGTTTGTTCTCTCTGTATTCGTGTGTCTCTCTCTCTCTGTCTCTATCTCAGTGTATTAGTCAGTTATGCTAATTTCTTTTTCCTCATATGGGCTGGCTCTCCAGAAGGGATACATGGGATACCATGGTGATGGAAGAAACAGAAAATATCAATAAAAACTTATTTTTAAAAAAAGAGAAGAAGAGTTAATAGTGACTTGGATATTGTGGTGCGTGCCTCTAATCTCTGATACCAGAGAGGATGAGGTTGATGGATCTCTTGAACTTTGTAGTTCTGAGCTTCAGTGGACTAAGCCAATCAGGTGTCCATGTTAAGTCCTGCATTGATAGTGAGTCTCCTGGGAGTGGTGGAGGGGCAGGCCCAGCTCAGGTCGTAAATGGAGCAGGTCAAGGCTGCCATGCCAATCAAGGCAGGATTAGACCTGTGAGTAGCCTCTGATTTATAGCCTGGCAAGATAGGGAGATCCAGTCTTTAAAAAAGTTAATGGTGTCATTGAGACTTATTTTGTGTAAATGGGAATCATGGGTTTATGAGCTACTGTGTTGACTAGTAGAGTTATATCCCTCCACACAATAGGATTAGCACTGAGACCCTGAGAGTGTTAGAGCAGTAGCCAAGTGACAACAGTCATGGTTGGTCCCTCTCAGGAAAAACAAACCAAAAAACCCCCTAGACCAGCTAATTTGAAGACAGTTTGGAATAAGTGAGTCAGCCCTGAGAGAGAGAGAGGGAGTATACTAGGCTTTGACTTGGGCCACTCTGCTTGTAGTTTGATATCTGAACAAAATGAGATACTCCCAGGTTGTTCAACAGTTAACAATGACAGCAACAAAAAGATTTACTTGGCCTTAGCAAGAAAAGGATACCCATTGAATGGGATGGATAATTGGGAAAACTTCACAGGGTATGTCTAAGGGAGTAGGAGAGGTTTGGGATTTGGCCTTGTGATTCTGGAAGGTCAGGGCCTGGAGCTGTGGACATGCTCTTCCCCCCCTCTCTCTCAGATGTTAGAAGATAATGAACTTCCTGTGAGCTATTTGTTCTCTGCTCCAGGAAGGGTCTCTCCTTCCCCCACCCCATTTCTTCTGCTAGACTTTCAGACGCCACCCCAGCCACCCCAGCAGTTGAGTTCTGATAGGGAAAACCTGAATGGACCAGATCAACCTTGGTCCTCTGTCTAGTTTTCCCACCTAGACTGTAAGCCCACCTCCTAGCCAATGGTGAGAAGGGATAGAGATGGGTGGGAATCTTTTCATTAAGAGTATAAATTAAGGCAGGTTCCCTTTTACCTCGCCTCCTCCATTATGGAGGTGTGCCCAAATCTTGTAAGGTTTGTAAAATAAATTTACTTTGTTTCTCCTAAAGATGTCTCTCCTATTATTTAAAAATCCTGTCCCATACAGCATTGATAAGCAGCAAGAACACGCATTGTGGACATCTCAAGTTGATTCAGCTAAGTAATGCTCCTTCCCCTGAGATGCCCATACATTTTCCACCAGACAAGCACTGGAGGACTCCTGGAGATCCTTGTGGGCATTTTGTACTCTGGTGACCAGGAATTCAAATCAACAGCTTGAATCTTTAGTCCCCTGAGCCAATTAAGTTTTGAGGATGGTTTTAATACCCCCTCCTTTAAAAAAAATTCAGTCAGGCATTTATTAAATTATATTAGATATTATATAAATATGTAAATAAAATATATCAAGAATATATTAAGTTCTTAAATTTCATTAAATATAAGATTTATTACGTGCCAGGCATTACACTAAGTACTGGGAATATGAAGAAATGGAAGACAACAACAGAAACAACAGTTTCTGTCCTCAAGGAACATATTCATTTGGAATTTATAATGAAAATAGTGTTGTATTAGTGAGTTTTGGAGCTTTTTGCATGCAGTATAGGTGATCAGATCACCCTGCTCATTTCCCCTACCATTTCTCAGTAAATGCTTCTTAAATGGGTGATTTATAATCAAGTAATCAAAAACATGAATGACAGCAGCCCATTTATCTGAGGCTTCATACTTATGTGTCACGGGCTTCCGAAGCCTCGTGACTACGCTCGGGGTTCCCCCCAAGCCCCAGGCCTCTGCCTAAGCAAAGGGCCTGATCTCGCGGACAATGTACGGGGCGGGAGCCGAACAAGATGGTGAATGACTCCGTTTATTATTTCAGCAAGCAGCACATTTATACCTTTAGTGACGTAGGTACATTCTTTGGTTACGTGGATGAAAGACAGGTAAAGCTAATACACCTGGGACCTAGGACCGCCCTGACTCCGCCTACTCTCCTCCCACACTACCCAAAGCTCCCTGCGGGCAGGCAGTCCAGGCAAAGACCGGAAACTCCACGTGGTCCAAGTTCCACATGCTCTGCCAGAGAGCCGGAAGTTCCACGTGGTCAGGCAGGTCCGACCTGGAATCTCTAGGGAGGCAACAAAGGCGGGACCCCTCCTCCTGGCTCCACCCACATCCCAAAGCCCTGAGTCTATCTCAGCAGGCCCCTGGGCCTGGAGGTCCGAGGAGGACAGGGCTTGGCTCTAACTCTGCCCGTAACAGGTTTCTGTTGGAACTTGGGCTTTAAGAAGGAAACTACAGATTTGCTACTACCAGCAGCTGCCAGAGTCATGATGCTGCTCCACTGGGGAGATGGAGGAAGGGAAAGACCAACCACCTCCCTCTTGACTACCTTCACCTTCTTTTCCCCTTGTTCTTTCTTCTTTCCCTCTGTGGAGTCAAGGCACGATTTGCATGGAGTCAGGGTTTAGGATATTGCACCCACTGCTAGAACAGATGCTATGCCCATGGGTTATACTGCCCATATTGGTGAGGGGTTAGTCCAACACTGTCCTACAGTTCTGATCTTCATTAACTTCCTTTCTTCCCAAGCTGGGAAAAAAAATGCAACAACCCCCAGGGTCTTTGTGTCCAGCCTAAGCCTTGTGGGAAAGCTGTTATACTACGTATCTCATTGGATCATGAGAAAAATGTTTTGCAAACCGGAAAGCACTAAGAAAATGAGAGCAATTATCAATACATACAATTTAATTTGGCAAACATTAAATAAGTGCTATCTGCCTGATACTGTGCAAGATTCTGGATGTCACAAGGCAATGCCCTCTGAGTGTCATATGTCTATGAGCTAGAGTGATGCTCGAAGGTTGGTTAATGATAACAAACAAGGGCCCCACCTGACTCTGGAGCCCCTTGTCAACTCAGGTTCCATATGGAGCATTATGCAAATATATCCCATATATAGGGCAGAGATGTCTACCAACCCACCAAGATAAGCAGTGTAACACATGGGCCTGGCATCTGCCCATAAGATATCTGTAACAGTAGCAATATTCTAATCCCTGACTCCATTCAAATTAGACTAATTTTTCCTTGAAGGGTATTGAAGGGGGAGGGGAGGAGTGGTAGATACATAAGTGTTACGGGCAGAGTTAGAGCCAAGCCCTGTCCTCCTCGGACCTCCAGGCCCAGGGGCCTGCTGAGATAGACTCAGGGCTTTGGGATGTGGGTGGAGCCAGGAGGAGGGGTCCCGCCTTTGTTGCCTCCCTAGAGATTCCAGGTCGGACCTGCCTGACCACGTGGAACTTCCGGCTCTCTGGCAGAGCATGTGGAACTTGGACCACGTGGAGTTTCCGGTCTTTGCCTGGACTGCCTGCCCGCAGGGAGCTTTGGGTAGTGTGGGAGGAGAGTAGGCGGAGTCAGGGCGGTCCTAGGTCCCAGGTGTATTAGCTTTACCTGTCTTTCATCCACGTAACCAAAGAATGTACCTACGTCACTAAAGGTATAAATGTGCTGCTTGCTGAAATAATAAACGGAGTCATTCACCATCTTGTTCGGCTCCCGCCTCGTACATTGTCCGCGAGATCAGGCCCTTTGCTTAGGCAGAGGCCTGGGGCTTGGGGGGAACCCCGAGCGTAGTCACGAGGCTTCGGAAGCCCGTGACAGAAACCAAGAGAGGTAACCTTTAAGTGGACAAGTGGAGAGATGTATGACTGTATGTGTATGTGTATGTGCATGTGTGTGTGTGTATGTATTTTAAAATCATAGGTGTTAACTATGGTAGCTGGAATGCTGAGAGAAAAATAGGAGAAACTAGGGACCTTATCTCCACATTTGCCTTACTTCACCTGGATGTGACTAGTATACATTTCTGATTGTATACTTTAAAAAGAATTCTGGAGACTGAATTGATTGATCTCATTTTTCATAAGAATTGTGATTCACAGCATCCTTATGCTTCCTGGTGTCCCTTTTTTCATTAGAAGAGGGCATGGGACAGGTCTAGGAGCCAAAGGAAAGAGAGACCTTACCTAGCACAGGTCTGCAATCTTAACCCCTCCCTGTCTTAACTGTTGGAGTTCTTGCTCTCTAATAGGAAGGAAAGAAGGAAGAAAAGGAGGAAGGAAGGGAAGGAAAGATGTAAATGCCTTCTATATTCCAGATACTGTACTAAGCAATTTACAAGTATTATGTCATTTGAGTCCCAAAAGACCCCTGGGAAATAGATGCTATCATCATTTCCATTTTACAGGCTGGAGTAACAATAGCACCTATTTCTTCAGGTGATTATGAGAGCAAAATAGTGTGCTATACAAATGTTGGCTATTAGGATCACATTCAGACAGTGTTACCTTTTTTGCAGTTGTATTTGGTAAGCCCTGTGCCATCTATGGAACTGATATTCTCTCCATCACTTTCTGGATAATCAATGACACAGTAAATCAAAAGAGTAATATTCACACTCAAGACTGAACTACAGCTGCAGCCGGTGAGAGCCGGCTCCAGCACGGCTGTCTGGAGTGTAAGCTGACACTCTAACCCTATTTTCTGCCAGATTCCTTCACGGCTGGCCAGCCACTTTGCTCAATCTCGCAGCCCCGCGACGCACCGCGCCCGCGCAGGCGCAGAATCATCTCGGGTGCAGCCGGAAAGCCCTGGTATGACTCCGCCCCTTGGCCACATACTGCCCCGTGCGCCTGCGCCGCGCGCCTGCGCCTAGCCCTTGCCGTCACCGTCGCTGCGGCCGCAGCCGCTTCCTTCTTCTGGACCCGGCTCCTCGGCCCTGTCCCGGGGGCCCCGCCCAGGCGGCTGCGGCGCCCGGTGACAAGAAGGCGGAAGGGGCCGGGATAGCAGAGTTCGCAATGGGGCTCTTCGGAAAGACGCAAGAGAAGCCTCCCAAGGAGCTGGTAAGAGCGGCCCCGGCTGTTGGACCCTCCTCCCCCGCCTCCGGAGCGGCCCGGGCCACTGCGGCCGGAGATGGGGGGAGGTGGCGGCGGGGGCGGAGGGGTGCGTCCTCAGCCTCTCAGGGAGCGCTCCCGGACTGCCCCGGGCGGAGCGAGGCCGCCTCCCCGCCTCGCGCCGCTGGCCCTGGGCTCCCCGGGTCCGGGCTCCCCGGGAGTTGCGGCCCAACCTCCCCCCTGCCTCGTCGCCCTGGAGCGACCCGAGGGGGGAGGTGCAGGGCCTGGAACGGAAGGGGGGGTGGCCCAGAGGCCTGGAAAGTGGGGGAAGGGCGGGGGCGGGGCCTGGGAGCTGAGGGGCAGTTCCTGAGCAGGGAGGGGAGGGGCCTTAAGGGAGGGGGCGGAGACTTGGAGTTGAGGGGCGGTCCCTTTGGGGACTGGTGGTCCCTGAGTGGAGGGGCCGGGCTTTAGGGGAGGGGCCTGGGTGGTTGGGGACAGGGTCTGAGCAGGGGGCGGGGCCAAGGCTGGGAGGAGAGGGGCTGATGGGCTGAGCTCGCCACATATACGGTCTCTCCTTTGATACTCACTATAATCCGGGCCCATGGGTGACCTGCCCCCATGTTACAGGCGAGGAAACTGAGCCTCAGTGAAGTGACTTGCCCAGGACTACACAGCCGGCAACTGTTTGAGGGAAGACTTGAACTCCTGTCTTCCTGACTCCAGAGACTGCCACCTAGCTGCCTTGGGACTCTGGGTTATTTGAATAGTTCTGAGCCTCAGTTTCCTCATCGACAGATGGGCATAAGAACGTCTCAGTTCAGTTCAACAGATTCTGAACCTTAACTCTGGGTCGGGGGTGGTGCTAAGCTGCCCTGCCTCACAAGGTTGGTGTAAGGATCTAATGAGGTGGATAGGAGGTGCTGTTAAAGCTAATGTAACAATTGCCCAGTCCTCTTTCTTCCCCCCCACTTCTGTCCTCCACATCTGCAAGATGTGTGACCTTGGCTGAGTCATAGAACCTCTCCCTGCTCCGGTTTCCTTGTCTGTGACAATAATCTCTGCAGGACTTGTCTCATGGGTTGTGAGAAGCAGAGAGTCCTGGATCCAGAGCTAAAAGTGACCTGGCAGCAGCCAGGAAGTGTTGGAGGGCAGATTGGAATGCAGGTCCTCAGGCACCAGAGCTCTTGGGTTACTGAATGTAAAGTGCTACAAAAAATGTGGGTTAGTTCTCTGGCCTTTTTTTTTTTTGGAGGGGCGAAGGCCAGGCAATTGGGGTTACGTGACTTGCCCAAGGTCACACAGTGTGTCAAGTATCTGAGGCCAGATTTGAACTCAGGTCCTCCTGACTTCAGGGCCAATGCTCTACTTACTGCACCACCTAGCTGCTCCCCCGCTATACCTTCTTTTGCCAGCAGGAAAATCTCTTTGGGAAACCAGATTAAGATTGAGAAGCTGTTTGGTGACTGTCTGAACAAAGAAGGAGCTCTTAAAACCAACCCTGTCCAAGCTACTTGTTCTTTCCTTCGCCGGATGGGTGACTTTATCATGGGCAAAGACGGACCTGGGCTCTTAAAAGAGAACAGGAGGTGAGCAAGGCGAGGCTCTGTTCTTCAGGGGCTCGATAATTCAGTTCACTTCAGGAGACACTGAAAGCCTACCCTGAGGAAAGCATGCTGCTGAGGTACCAAAAACAGAATGGCGTTGAGACAAGGCTCCATTCCTGCCCTTGTGGATCTGGCAGGCTATTAGAAGGGATGTGGGCTTGATGGGCACACACCCAGATGGTACAACTTAAAACGGTACTAAGACTTTAGGGACACACTCTATAGCCAGAAAGACTTGAGAGGTGCAAACAAAGCAATGTGTAAAGTTTCAGGAAAGAAAAAAACATTTATTGGTGCAGTCAAGGAAAGCTTCCTGGAAGAGGTGACTTTGAGTTAGGCTTTAAAGTGTGGGAAGAATACAACAGATGGAGAGTTAGGGGAGAGAATTGATGCCTGTGAATAAGTCTGATGGAAGGCAGTGTTGTAGGAGTTCAAAGAAGGGGTCAGGTCAGATACTGGGAGGAGGTCATATTTAAGCTGCAGAATAGTTAAGACCTAAGTTTTCAACCAGGCCTCCCTGTGGTGGCCGCTATGGATAGAGCCCTGTACTTGAAGCGGAAAGAGCGGAGTTAGAATAATCCCATTTTACCAGCCATGTGAGCCTGGGCAAGGTAAAAACACTGGCACCTACCACAGAGGGTAGTTGTGAGAATCAGGTGGCACACAGAAAGCATTTTACAAACCTTAGAGTGCTATACACTTGCTAGTTATTCTTGTTAATAATAAACTTGAGAATTTCTTTACTTTTCTGTTGAATCAGGGGTATAGGAAGTTTACGCAAAAGCCAAGAGGTATGAGGAATGAGAATGGTCGAGAATCTCTTGAGTTACCATGTCTGTGTCTAGACAGCTATCGGCAGGCTTTGAAAAGTGGAAGGAATAGTTTGAATGGGAAAAAGGAGGGAATTTGGGGTAGATGCCATTGTGCTTTTGCTTGGCTGTAAATGGCTTATGTGGAGCAGTTCTGGGGGCTTAGAGGGAAGGATGACAATAGAGCTGGGGTCAGAATTTGGAAGGCCTTGAGTGTCCTGAATTTGGAAGTTGTTCAGTTGGGAGCCATTGAAAATTTTTAAGGCAGGAAGTTGTAGAATTCAGTGAACATCTATTAAGGGCCTCTCTGCAGTGCGCTGTAGTGTGCACGGGGATAAAGAGAGACAGCCTCTGCCTTCCCTCGAGGAAGGGTTCTAGTGGGTGCACACCACACTCCAGGTTACGCATGTATAGGAGAGGACCAAACAGATCACTCATATTTGAGGAGAGAGGAGGCAAGACTTAATAGACTTGGTGGGACTTCGGGAAGACATCTTAGGAAGGCCTTGCATTGGCAGGGATCCAGGCATGAGGGCCATGTGTGCAAGAGTCAGGAGGCAGCACAGGCCAGGACAGTTTCAGAGAAACTAAGGAGCCCTGAGTTTACTGATAAGTGATCTGGCTGGCTGGGAGAAGAGGCATGTGAGGGAGCGGTTGGATGTAGGTCTGAACTAGGAAGGACCAGTCAGATGTGACAGTAAGGAGGGCTCTCTCCCTAGCCAAGCACTTGCAGCAGGTTACAGCCAAGTTTGCTGCTGGTGTACATAGTCATGCAGTCTCTCATCTGAATGCCTTCAATGACATTTGAACTAAGAATCATTAAAAATGAATGTAAAATTCGTACAGTCTTTTTAATTTCTGCATCTCCTTCTCAATAAATCCTTTCCTTTTCTCATGCCCAAGGGAGCTGTCTCTTGTAACCAAAAATAAACAAGAAAGGAAAGTGAGGCTGGCAAAATCAGCCAAACCATGGGCCACACATGCAGTGTTCTGTGCCCATTGTCTCCCAGCTCCACAAAGGAGGAAGGGGCTGGTGGGGCATTTTCTTATCTTTCATCGTAGTGTTCTTTTTGTATATGTGATTTTTCTGCCTTTGCTTACCTCCCTCTTCATTAGTTTGTAGAAGTCTTCCCCTGCTTCTCTCAGTTCTTCACATTTATTGTTTCTTGTAGCACAATCGTATTCCTTTAATACATGTGCCATAATTTGTTGTGTAATTCTGCAGTGGATAAGTATCTGCTTTGTTTCCATTTCTTTGCTAGCACAAAAAGTGCTGCTGTGAATACTTTGGAATGCAGACTCCTTTCTGTCTTCTTCATTCATAGGGTTGGGACGTTTTAGCCATTTTCTTAGCATATCTCCAAATTGCTTTCCAGAATGAATGAATGGGAAAGAATTTAACCTTTTCCGTCTACGGCTCTGGGTATATGGGCAGCTAGGTGGCATAGTGGTTAGAGTCCTTGGCCTGGAGTCAGGAAGACCTGAGTTCAAATCCAGCCTTAGACATTTACTAGCTGTGTAACCCAGGGCAAGTCACTTAACCTTATTTGCCTCAGTTTCTTCATCTGTAAAATCAGCTGGAGAAGGAAATGACAAACTGTAAGAGAGATAAACACAGCACATAGGATGGCTACTAGCTCAAGTTCACTCTTGATCTGTTCAGACAGGAAAGCTTCAAAGGGTTAACAATCTTACTTTATTCTAGTTTAGTCTCTCACAAGGGTGCTGATAATGATCACAACTCCTACAGCATTCCCAAATCACCCTTCACACAGGGGCCGTGAGAAGGGCATGGGGGGCAGCTATCCCTGTGTCTCAATGGGGCCGATGGAGACAGGCACAAGTTGCGCACTCCCCTAAATCCCCTCAAGCCTCAGTGAGTGTCAGTTGAGGCAAACACGGATTTTCCCCAAGTCTTGATGGGGGCCGATGAAGGCACACACAGCATTGCAGCTTGTGCATTCAACCATAAAGGTTCCCCAACTCACAGCCCACTGCCCACCTGCTTTATAGGGCCTCAGGCAAAGAAGGCATATTGCTGGCTATAGCCTCGCCAGTTTACATCACTTCATCCCTGTATCTCACTGCGCAGTCGCAGTGAATGTTTACAGTTTCAGCACACATGTTTGTATTATTCATCATTATATAATGCTGCATAAGCGTGGTGGAGATGTTTGAACCATGAGCCTGGGAAACTGAGATTGTTATGGCTATGAATCCTGGGAAACTGAAACTGAAGAATAACTAGAATCCACCTTATTTACGTGAATACTCCATCATCTCCGTCAAGGAAATCACAAATGGGGTCATGAAGAATTGGACACAACTAAACAACAACAGTGAGCTGGGAAGACAAATGAAAAAGGAGGGGCAAGGCTGTTCTGCACTTAAGGAGTTTCTATCTACACAAATAGGGGAGTGGTGGACAAACCCAGTCAAGGAAAACAAAGATATTTTGCTTGTCCAAAAATGTATGTCTCCTTCCATGCCTTGAGCCATAAAAGGAGGGGCACTGTGGGTGATGTGTGGGCCACAGGCGAGTCCCAGGACATGTCCCGTTCCGACCCATACTAGAGTTGTTTGGATCATAGGCCCTCAGGTTGGTGGCTAGGAGCCTGTGCAGAGAATGGAGTACAGTGAAGCCTGGCTGGGCTGTCCTGGAACAGCGGTTAGGAGGGCCCCATCCCCAGCTCTGGGCAGGGCGGGGAGGGAGCCCGAGTGTGCCAGTGTCACTGTCCAACAAAGACGTTTCCATTCTTTTGTCATGTTGGTTAGTTTGTGGAATGTGGCAGGGTTTCAGAGCCCTTCTGATCTGCATCTCTTTTTTAATATTAGTGAATAAAGAACCATCCTAAAATTGGGGATTTTCTTACAGTGACTTCCTGCTTTAGTGTTTGAATCCCACTTCTGCCACTCTAGTGCTGAGTCCAAGATTATTTGAAAGACTTTTGTGGTAAGAAGAAGCAGTTTTCCAGGATTGAGTCAAAGTATTATGTCTCTTTGTTAAATCCCTTTAATCCATTTTGGGGTTTGTGCCTATCAGGTGAATAGAAAAGAGGGTACCAGGAAAAGGACTTTAGTTTGTTATTAAAGCCTTTACTTTGAAAATGGTCTTACGTGTGTGCCCCCCATAGGGTCATCTTCATGCAAAATAATTTAATGTTCATATTCAATTTTCTAAAATTAATGAATTGCCTAGTGTTAGCATCTCATGGTAGTTTTTTTCCCCCTTTAGGTCAATGAATGGTCGTTGAAGATCAGAAAAGAAATGAGAGTAGTTGACAGGCAGATAAGAGGTAAATGATCTTGCCCTTTTACTTGTTCTTTACCCTGATTCATGCACTTTATTTTGGTATAATAATAACAACATCACAAAAATTTCTTGCTAGCATACTTGGAGAGGTGTTTTGTTAGCTTTTCTTGTTTATTTTATGATGGATATTAGAAAAATGAAGAAATAAATTCAGAGAAGCTTTGAATTTTTTCTAATAGATAAAGAGGGAAGAAAGCTTACTTTGTAAAGAAGGAAGCTTTTTGTAGAATTTAGATGAAAAATTTTATATGCATGAATAAATAAGAATGCCAGACAGTTATTTACACCTAAATTATTTATCATAGGTAGCTTGGTTATAATTGGAATATATTATGTTGTCAATGGTGGATATATAAGCTATTGAGGTGACTTGAAGAGTGGCATTGACAGCCTCACAGATTTTTAGAGATGGAACCCCTCCCCTTCACCTGACAAGCCTCAAGGCCATCCCACGAGACCCCTCCTGAGGCAGCCACATCTGCTTCTGCTCAGCTCTCATCATGAGGAAACTCTCTGATTCTTTTCCCCCATTGCCGCAGGTGTTGCCAGTAGGAGCTAAACAAAACAAGCCTAATCCCTCCACCACAGGACAGCCCTGAAGACAGATATCACATTTGCCCTGCATCTTCTCTTCTCTAGGCAAAACATCCTCCAGATCATTGTCCTTCTTAAACCGTCGTGCCCAGTCCTGGATACAGTTCTCCAGAGGTCTGGCCTGGCAGCGTCGGGTTGGGAGGGACTCTCGCCTCCTTCCTGGAGCTGATGCTTCTTACAGAGCCCAAGGGGGTATTGACTATTTTGACTGCCACATTATACTGCTCAATTACTGAGCTTATAGTTGGCTAAAAAAAAACAAGACAAAGTGCTTTCAGGCCTCCCCTGTCCTGTGCTTGTGAAGCTGATGTTACCATACTCATGGTAGTAAACAGCGTGGATAAGAAATGGCTTGAATGATTCAGGCAAGGTATTCCCGTGTGTCCCCTTAGAAAAGTGGGTACAGTGAATGGATGTGGACAGGAGCTGGAAATGTGCCTTGGATCAGGAGTGTCCTTTGTCAAAGAATGCTGTTTATACAGGATCCTTGTGGGAAGTGTTTTTGAAGCCACCTATTAAAAGCCTGACAAGAGATAATTTTCTAATACAATTTACAAAAAGCTTAATCACCTTTAAATCTATTGATTAATTAGAACATTGTATGTATCCTTGGCTGTGACATGAAAATAGAAGGTTTACTGTACTATCAAGTCAGAGCTACTTGAACAGAATAGTCAAATGCTGAATTCTCATCCATATACAAAAATAGCACTGTACCTGGTGCTGCTGCTGAGGTGTCATATGGTAAATGAGGTGGTGTCAGTGATGACATCTCTCTGGTCCTTCAACAATATTCCTACAGTAATCTCTGTGATACCTCAGTTTCCTTTCCTGTCACATTGCTCACACAGCTGGTTTGAGGAAAGTTTTTTCCATAGATCTTAAAGCAGCGTATAATAGTAGAGATTGAAAAGGAGATTGAATAAAAATAATATTATTTGTAAGCAGAAGTCCCTAATCCGTACCATAATTGATTATTAAAGGGAAGAAATTCTGCGTCAGTATTTCTTTAACATATTCACTTGAATAGAGACAGAAGGTAAACATCCCATATGCCCAAAATGAACGTAACCATGTCACTATCTAAGTATTTCAGACATTAGGAGCGTGTTGAGTTTGAGAGCCAGAAAGTTGGCTAGAATGTCGAGTGTCTGAGAGCGACTAATGGGAAGTTAGACTGGAGGGGCTGATGCTCGACACCAGAGGGAAGAGCCTGAAGGCTTTTGAGCAATGGGGTGGTCACACTGATCCTCCTTCTAGGAAAAACCTCACTCCTTTCTCCCACTCTTCATTCCCTTCCTATCCTAGGAAGCCTCCTCACTTGTCACAGCACCCCCCCACCTCCCAGCATTGTTGGGAGGATCACATGAGCAAATACTGGTAAAGCACCCAGCACACAGTAGGTGCTGTATACGTGCTTACTGCCTTCCCCATCTACTGTTGCTAGCCTGTGATCTGCTTGATTTTCCCAGCTCCTGGACTTGTTGCTGCACAATTAGCCCTTAAAAAGCAGTGAGAACAGTTTTCCTTTGTGACTCTTGGAAGCTGTGATTGTAGCAGGAAAGCCTAACAACAGGTTTCAAGCTATAGGAGCAGTACTTTCCAAAACAGCTGGATTGGCCAGGCTCCCATAGAGAATAGAAGTATGTTTTGTTGTGTAAGGCAGAGAAGACGCACAGGCAGGCCTGGAATTGTGGTGATCCCGGCTGCAGGGTTTTGTGCTGATGGCGCTCAGGCTGTCATCTCCACTTAGGACACTTGTATTAGACCAGCCCTACAGATCAGCCGAAATCAGGCTTTCTAGCCTTAGTTGCGCTCCATGGATCTTGGCTCCAGACTAACAAAGCCGTTTGTTGGTCATCCTTCTGTTTTGTTATTGTCTCAAATTCACGGGCATTGGGGCGGGAACTAGGAAATAGAGCTAAATGAAGCCAAGGAAGGGATGACGAGGGAGAAAAAGAAAGTGGATCAAGACAGACTAACCTGTGACTATAAAGGAATGATATCAGTTTTTATTTTGTGATAAGTATGACCCTAGATTCTCCTAAGCTGTGCTGGCAGGGCACAGACTCCTACAGGACCAAAGAAGCCAGGAAAGCGTCTAGTCCAGCTCCACTCATGGGCCTTGTTGGAGGAGTTCAGGAGAGAGCCAGTACACAGTAAGAAGTTCTGTTGGGGTGATGCCAGAGATATAGATGTGTAGAATGAAACAAGTGAGCTCACGTTTGAGTGGGGGAGACAGTACGTACATAAATAACTAGACTAGATCCAGAACAAACAAAAGGTGGTTTGGAAAGGAGGGTACTTGCATGGGGCACGGCCAAGGCAAAAGCATGGAGACTGGAGCTGAATTGGCATGTATGAGGAAGGTGAGAAGTCCAGCTTGACAGGATTGAAGTGGGTGGGAAGGGACTGATGTACAGCAAGGGTGGAAAGCTAGGTTGGGATCCAGCTGTGAATCTTAGGATCTCCAAGGTGGCTCTGACCAGAGTGTTGCAAACTTTTGGACTCTGTAAAGTAAGGTTGGAAGAAGGAGTCCTGTAAACACTGCCCGCTCTTCTCCCTCTCTGGACTGCACCCCCTCCTCACACTCCTCGCAAGCAGTTTTACCCGCCCTTGGAGTTCAGACTTACTCAAGGCCCTATCTTTTGTCAGGGACCCCAGCTCAGCTCTTGGTGCAGGCTGTGTGCATCCTCAGTGCCAGCCTTAACCTGATTCTGCTCTGGCACCCCTCTTCCCCCTTGTTCCCCTTCTCCATTATTTCCCTGTCACCCCTTTCTTCCCTCCCTTTCCTCCCACCTTTCCAGGAAAGCTATTCAAGCGTTATTGTTGTTCAGTCGTGTCCAACTCTCTGTGACCCCACTTGGGGCTTTCTTGGCAAAGATACTAGAGTGGTTTGCCATCTCCTCCAGCTTATTACAGATGAGGAAACTGAGGCAAACAGGGTGAAGTGACTTGCCTAAGGTCACATAGCTAGTAAGTGTGTGAGATCGAATTTGAACTCAGGGAGATGAGTCTTCCTGACTCCAGGCCCCGGTGCATCCAGTGTTCCATCTAGCTGTCCTCCTCAAAAGTAGGGACCATCTTGTTCTATTGTATTTGTATCCCCAGCACAATGCCTGGCACATAGAAAGTGGTTAATAAATTCTTTACCACCTAAACAACTATCTAAACAAAGAAGAAAAGACGTATCAGTCATAATAAGTAGCAGATGCCCAAGGCACAAGCCCAAAAGAAGAGAATAACTCTGAAAGGTCTACAAACAAAGCCTTGGAGACTGGGTTAACTAGAAAATTCCTGGAAGAAATGAAGCAAGAGTTTAAAAAGAAAATAATATTATATTATTATATGTTAATATTAAAAATATTAAAAATAATATAACTGAAATGAGAACTCTAAGGAAAGACTTGGAAGGAGAATTAGCAACTTAGCTCAAGAAGTAGAAAGCCTGATCTAAGTAATAGATTGCCTGAAAATTTGAATGGACCAAACAGAAATTAATGGCTCCATGAGACAGCAAGAAATATTAAAGCAAAAAGGATGCCCCCCCCCAAAAAAAAAACCCCAGAAGAAAATATACAGCATCTCATAAAAATACACCGGTAGATAGTAACAAATATCTGCCTAAAAGGATGGTGTTTCTTCCACTACATTGCGTGCCTCAGCTGCAGCCTTCCCATGTTATATTTTCTCCATGAATAGCCAGATCTCTTCAAAGTACACAAGAAAAATAATTTGACAGGGGCATCTAGGTGGTGCAATGGATAGAGCACCGGCCCTGGAGTCAGGAGGCAAATCTAGCCTCACACATTTACTAGTTGTGTGACCCTGGCCAGGTCACTTAACCCCAAATGCCTCCAAAAAACAAAAAAAAACCAACAAAAAAAGAAAAATAATTTAACAACTTATTTTCTTTCTTTGTATGTACACATAGTTGGCAAGAGAGAGATGTGGTATGTTGTCAGATACTGTATAAATACCGCCTATGTACCAAGGGATCATCTCTCCTCTATCAAGAAGATAGATACTCCTAACTCAACATCAGTGCATCACATTCTTTGTGTTTTGTTTACAGTTGTTGAGGAGTTTCCCTGAGCCAGACAAGCACAGTCTCTCTTACCCTTCCACACCCCTGTTCCTCCTTAAATTAACTAGGGTATAGTTGGAGTCATTGTATATACTGTTTTTCTCTTATACTTTATTTCTCATTATTTCATGTATCTTTCTAAATGCCTCGATATCCCTCATTTAGCATTTTTGATGGTGGTTTATTATGTTACAATGACATACCATAGTTATTTCAGCCATTCACCAACTATGACTTATTCATGGTTTTTTTCCCAGTTCTCTGCCGTGACAAATGTTGCTCTTTAATATATGTTCAAATGGATATCTTTTTTTTTCTTTATAAAACTTTAAAATACTTGGTGTATTCCCAGTAATGCAAGGATTAGGTCAGTGATGGGTATGGTCATTTTTATGACTTGTATGACTTGTGTTATTTGATTGTCCTTCAGAAATATTCTTAATCAACTTACATTTGTTTCTTCAACGTTTGGATATATGTTTTTCTCCACATTTTCGCTATAATTGAGTTTTACCACTTAATTATTTTTGCCAGTTTGAGTGCTATGATGTGTACTATGTTAGAGTTGTTTTAAAAAATTTTCATTTCCGATGTCTAATGAGGTTGATTATTTTCTCAAGTTATTTAATCCATTAGTGTAAAATTCACTTTATCCTTTTAGCCATTTATCCAGTAAATGCTTGGGTATTGCCCAGGTAAATTTTAGTTATTAAGTTTTTATTATATTTGCACAGATAATTTTTTTTTTTAGGAAACTTTTTTTTTTATTTTTAGTTTGCAACACACGGTTCTACATAATTTTGAGTTCCAGATTTTCTTCCCCCCTCCCCCCCAAGACGGCATGGAATCCCATATAACTTCCATGTATAACTTGGCATTGAATTAATTTACACACTAGTCAAGTTGTGGAGAAGAATTATGACCAATGGAATGAATCATGAGAAGGAAGAAACAGAACCAAAGGGAAAAAAAAAACACAACCCAACAACAAATACAAAAGAGAGAAAAAAAAGGGGGGAGAAAAAAGGCGAGCATGAAGTGTGCCTCGATCTGCATTCATACTTCATAGTTCTTTCTCTGGATGTAGATAGCACTCTCCATCGTGAGTCCTTTGGAGCTGTGTCTGCATATTGTGTTGCTGAGAAGAGCAAAGTCTGTCAGGGTTAGTCATCACAGAATCCATATATCTGTGGTTGTGTATAATGTTCTCCTGGCTCTGCTCCACTCACTCAGCATTATGTCGTGTAAGTTCTTCCAGGTTGTTATGAAGTCCGTATCATCCCCATTTCTTATGGCACAGTAGTATTCCATCACCTTCATATACCACAACTTGTTCAGCCATTCCCCAATTGATGGGCATCCCTTTGATTTCCAATTCTCAGCTACTACAAAAAGAGCCGCTATAAATATTTTTGTACATATGGGTCCTTTTCCCATTTGTGTGATCTCTTTGGGATACAACCCTAGGAGTGGTATTGCTGGGTCAAAGGGTATGAACATTTTTATAGCCCTTTGGGCATAGTTCCAAATTGCTCTGCAGAATGGCTGGATCAGTTCACAACTCCACCAGCAATGTAACAATGTTCCAATTTTCCCACATCCTCTCCAGCATTTATCTTTTTCCTGTTTTGTTATTTTAGCCAATCTAACAGGAGAGAGATGGTATCTAAGAGTTGTTTTGATTTGCGTTTCTCTAATCAGTAGTGATTTCGAGCATTTTTTCATATGTCTATAGATATCTTTAATTTCTTCCTCTGAAAACTCTTCATATCCTTTGACCACTTCTCAATTGGGGAATGACTTGTACTCCTATATATTTGGTTCAGTTCCCTGTATATTTTGGAAATGAGGCCTTTATCAGTGACACTAGTTGTAAAGATTTTCTCCCACTTTTCTGCCTCCCTCCTAATCTTTGTTGCATTGGCTTTTTTTGTACCAAAACATTTCAATTTAACATAACCAAAATTATCCATTTTGTATTTTGTAATGCTCTCTATCTCTTGTTGGGTCAGGAATTCTTTTCTTTTCCGTAAATCTGATAGGTAAACTATTCCTTGCTCTCTGCACAGATACTTTTTTAATCATTTATTTTTCTTTTTGTCTTGATTGTACTGTTTTCGTAAAGCAGAACTTTATGCAGTCATTCAGTAAAGCCCATTTTAAATGCTGCCTCCTTCATTAAGGAGCATAGATGCATAGATAGGGCCCTGAACTCAAGGTTTCTAAGCTCTCCCTGCGGCTTTGCTACCACATTCTTGGTCTGAGGATAGGACAGCAAGCTGGTGTAGTGGGTAGAGTGTAGTCCTTGGAGTCTGGAAGAATTGATTCGAATCCTGCCTTAGGTACAGTTACTGGCTATGTGAACCTGGGCAAGTCACTTAACTACTATTTGCCTCAGTTTCCTAATCTGTAAAAAGAGGGTGATAAAAGCAGCACCTACTTCAAATGAGGTCCTGAAGTGAGGATCAAATGAGATAACATATAAAGTGCTTTGTAAACCTGAAAGTGCTAATAAATGCTAGAAATTAAAGTAGATGTAGGCCCTCACATAAACTCTTCCTGGTGCTCAGATATTACCAGATGTTTTTTCTAGAAAGGTCACTGAACTTGAAGTCAGAAGACTTGATTCTGCCATTTATAGTCTTGTGACCTTAGCCAAGTCACTTGACTTCTGAATCTCCATTTCCTCATCTGCAGAATTACGGGGTTAGACCAGATGACTTGTGCATTGGTCAGAGTATATTTGGAGGGTTGAGATTAGTTCTGGGTGCCACAGTGTAAGAAGGACATTGATCAAGCTCAAGAGCATTTGGAGGGTGTAGCCAGTACAGTAAGAGGCCTTCTGCTTTGGAGCTCTCCAAGACTTGTCTGCTGTGTTATAGCAGAGATTCATTTTGACTGCAATTTGAAGCAGGTGGCTGCTGAGATCCCTTAAAACCCTAAAAGTCTGGGAATATATGATTGCTAAGGTCCCTTGAAGCTCTAACAGCTTAGGATTATACATAGGTTGAAATGGAGAAATATATAAAGTGTCGCTATAAAGCATTGAGATTCACAGTTACTGACCTTGCGCTGTCTTCCCGTGCAGCATACAGTGGTTATAGTAGTTGGGGGATTTTCATAGTTTTTATATTCTTTGGAATTGGTATCAAAACCATTGGTGTACGATACACAAAGGCTGAAAATTGTCAAAAGTCTGATAATAGGATTAGGAAAAAAACCATACCTTTTATGTCATGATTTGGACTATATTTCATTTATACTTTTCTGTATATTTATGTATTGATTCTGAAAATAAAAACCACAATAAGAAATGATGGATTTCAGTGTCAGCAGTATCCTCTACGGTCAGCCTCTGATTTTGGTGTTTTTGTCTTGTTCAAAATTCAGATATCCAGAGAGAAGAAGAAAAAGTGAAGCGATCTGTGAAGGATGCTGCCAAGAAAGGCCAAAAGGAAGCCTGTGTCATTCTAGCCAAGGAGATGATTAGATCGAGGAAGGCTGTGAGCAAGCTGTATGCTTCCAAAGCACATATGAATTCTGTCCTCATGGGCATGAAGAACCAACTGGGTAAGAACTACAGCTTTGGACTAAGCCATTCTCATTGAGGGCAGGGCCCCTGGGACTCCTGCTGGAATTCTCAGCAGCGGCTTTTACTTCTTTTCTCTCTTGGTTGAGGGTGCTATGGGAGGCTTTCGTTTTAATTTTTGTTAATGTTTTTGAAGTATGAGCATTCCTAGTTATTTTTATTTTTCAATTAACAAGAATTTATTTCTCTCCATGCTACCCCCCCAACTTAAAAGAAGAAAAAAAAAGAAAAGCCTTGTACCAGCTATACATAATCAAGCAAAACAAAACAGACATCATCACATGTAAAACTGTGTCTCTCATGATGCATCTTGATTCCATCTAGTCTCTGTCAGGAAGTGGGTTAGCAGGCTTCATAATCAGTCTCTGGAATTGTGGTTGGTCATTGTTCTTCAGTCTTTCAAAGTGGTATCATTATTATATAAATTGTTTTTCTGGTCTGCCCATTTAATTCTGTATTAGCCCATGGGGGTCTTTCAGGACTCTCTGAACCCATTGCTTTTGCCATTTCTTGGCCCTCAATAATACGTTATGACATAGATCATAATTTTCTCAGCCATTCCGCAGTTGTTGGGCACCCCCTTAGATTCCTGTTCTTTGCTGCTACAAAAAGAGCTGCTATAAATCATTTTGTGTATATGGATCTTTTTCCGCTTTTTTGATCTTTTTGGGGTATCAGCTTAGTAGAGGCATCAGTGGTTCAAAGTCACAGTTAAGTGACTTTTTGGAAATAGTTCTAAATTGTTTTTCGAGATGGCTTTAACAGTTTACCGTGATAGCTAACAGTGTGTTAATGTGCTTGTTTCACCTGCAACAGTTGTCATTTGCCTTTTTTTGGTCATTTTTGCCAACCTGATATTTATAAATGGTTTGCATTTCAAAAGTTCATCTCTAACTTCGTTGTTTAGAACTCCAAATGTATTTAACTATTAGGAGCATTGTTCTAGGTTACAGTGAGTCTCAGACTAGCCCTCGGAAGCTCATTCAACCTTTGATTTAACTGCATTATAGTAGTAACAGACCGATTCTGGGGGGCCCTGAGAGAGGAAAGAAGGAGAAAGAAAGTTTCTCTTACATTTCATGAGATGGAAGCCAACATGAGACAAAATTTGGAAATAGGCAAAATACCTGTTTTTTGTACTCTCTCACTCTCTGTCCTACATACCACATGGCATATAACCATTGGCTTTATGTAGCCTTAACCACCTCACTGGGGTGTACTCCTTCTGGATCATCGTGCCCTCAAATTTCCTATGTCCCTTTCCTTTCAGCTTGTCAGTATAACTTCTGTTTCCTCAGTAGACTTGCTAATGACTAGAACTCTCCTTCTGCCAAAGGAGGGGAAGGGGAAGGTGAAAGAAAGAGGATAAGCATTTATATAGTGCCTGTAGGCCCAAAAACTAATAATGTCTTGACTTAATGGTTTTATCCTTCAAAATGTGGTGGGACCAATGAGGATGAATTCTGTTCTACATCTGCATCTCATTAACAAGGAGGAATTGGTTAGCGGGTTGGAAATGATGGGACTCTTGGAGAAACAGGATCCCTCCATCCTAAGAGTTTTTCACAGAGAAGGAGAGAATCTGCTTCTAGAATGGCAGTCATCTTAGATTTTGGGGAAGCAGAGTTCAAAGGGTCAGAGAAAAGGCCAGAAGAATCCCCTCAACCGAAATACTTCAGGAGAAGTCTGCCCAGGAGGGTTGGGAGATGCTCAAGAAGGAAATTCTTAATGTGAAAAGGGAAACGAGTCCACTGAAGAGGGAAAATGGGATTTGTCTAAGAGAGTGATGTGGCTGCACAGGAAGCTCATCAGCCAACCTAGATTTTAGATGGCAATGTACAGAAGATAAACATGAGGATGAATTAACAGAAAAAGGAATGGAATAAGCATTATTAAGCACCTACTATATGCTAGGCACATTTGATCCAAGCATCAACTCTATGAAGTAGGTGGTGGGAAATTGAGGCAGACAGAGGTGAAGTGACTTGACCAGGGTCACACATCTGATCAATGTCTGTGACTGGATTTGAACTGAGGGCTTCTTGACTCCAGGCCCAGGACTTGGTCCACCACTGAGCTGTTGCCTTTAGGTGATTGATTGTAGGAGTGAAAATGAAAATCTGAAATTAATATAAAAATGTAAGATTAGTGAGATGCACATTAAGAATATGGCATAATCCTATCAAAATTTTACATTTGCCTTTCTGTGAACATGGATTATATTCTATTTCCCCAGCTGAATGTATTGTAATCTTGAAGGCAGAGACTGTATATCTTATCACATTGTCTAGTTATAGGGATGGAGAACCTGCAGCCTCGAGGCCACATTTGGTGCACCTTTTGACTGAGTTCAAATTTTATTTTATTTTTTTTATAATTAATTTGTTTTTACTTTTCAATATTCACTTCCATAAGATTTTGAGTTTTCAATTTCCTTCCCCTTCCCCAAGACAGCATGCGGTCTGATACAGGCTCTACTTATACATTCATATTAAACATGTTTTCGCATTAGTGATGATATAAAGAAGAATTAGAATCAATGGGAAGAACCACAAGGAAGAAGAAAAAATAAAACAACAGAAGAAAAGGAGAGCAATTAATTTCCTTCCATCTGCATTCAGACTCCAGAGTTCCTTCTCTGGATGTGGATGGCATTTTCCATCGTGAATCTTTTGGAACTGTCTTAGAACCTTGCATTTCTGAGAGTGAAGTCTATCAAAGTTAGTCATCACACACTGTGGCTGTTACTGTGTACAGTGTTCTCCTGGTTCTGCTCATTTCACTTTGTATCAGTTCATGTAAGTCTTTCCAGGTTTTTCTGAAATCTGCCTGCTCCTCATTTCTTATAGTACAGTAGTATTCCATCACATTCATATGCCACAACTTGTTCAGTCATTCCCCAGTTGATGGTTGAGTCAGGTTTTACAGAACAAATCCTTTCATTAAGGGGATTTGTTCTGAAGTTTGGGTTCTGCCAGAGGACCACACTTGAAGACTTGGAGGGCCATGTGGCCTTGAGGCTGTAGGTTCCCCATCCCTGGATCACATAGTGAGCATTTCATAAACATGTCTTGGTTGATTTTCTGTGGCTGAGGTGGAGTGCAGATGTATGTCCTGGGAGCTGAAGCTGCTGACCTAGCAGGCCAAGGCATCTGTGGAGTGGGGTCTGTCTGTATGGATATGAAGTCCCTGAATATGAGGGCAGGGCTTAGAGAAGGAAGGAAGACTGTGAGCCAGGCCTTGGGCTCCTGGAGGATGACCTGTGGGCTGGCGGATGCAGCCACCAGGCTCCTTCTGAGATTTTGTAGATTGGACCCCAGGGAGCAGAGGCCGCTCAGGCTGCGCTCCTTTGGGCTTCTCCATCGCTTCCCAGGATTGTCTTCATCCTGGAGCTCCCCTGAGAAGGGCCCTCCCTCTCATGCAGGGTGAAAGGAAGCTCCCTGGGCCAGCCACACTTCATTTCCCCATAAGGCTGAACTCATTTGAAGTTCTCCTTAATCCCCCGCCCTGGGGACCTTCTCCCCAGCTCCCTTTGTGGCGTCCTGTGTGCTGTTCTCCCCGTCAGAGTGTTACTTGTGTTTGTGTTCCCGGCACTTAGGAGATGCTCGTTGAGTGACAGAGAGATTGTAACGAGGTATAATAATAATACTAACATTCATGTGGCACCTTGTATATGTTAGCTCATGTGATCCTTACAGTGACCCTGTGAGACAAGTGCTGTTATTATTATCCCCACTTTATAGGTGAGGAAACTGAGGTCACACAGCTAGTGAGTGTCTGTGGCGGATTTCAAACTCCTCTGAACCAGATTTCTGTGAGTACAGCATAGAAAGTATAGGAGAGGAAAAGGCAAGGCTGCTAGCAGTAGAGTGAAACTTTCAGAGGGCTTAAGGGTGGAGCATAGTAGGGGACCTAGGAATCATGGGCTAAGAGGGAGTTGTTTGTTTTTCAGTCGTTTCAGGTCTGTCTGACTCTTTGTGACCCCATTTGGGATTATCTTGGCAGAGAGACTGGAGTGGTTTGTCATTTCCTTTTCTAGCTCATTTTGCAGGTGAGGAAACTGACTTGCCCAGGGTGTGGGTACTCAGTGAGTAAGTGTTTGAGGCAGCATTTGAACTCAGATCTTCCTGACTCCAGACTCCACTTTGCAGTGCAGCTCCACTCAGCTACCCCAGGTAAAAGAGCATGAAGGTGTTTTTTCACCTTGGCATCCAGTTACTCTGAATTACAAGAATTAGGGGAGGGGGAAGTGGTAATTTGCTAGACACAGGATGGGGATGTAATACTATTTGACTGGGGCACCTGTCCTCAAGGATCTTGTGCTGATGAAGAATATTATTAGTCTGTTCCCTCTGGAGCACCAGGCTGGAAGGGAGATTGGGCATCTGGTGATCCGCTCTTCAGGGGTCTGACTCAGCTTCACTTTATTACCAGATGGCTGAAATTGGCCCATGGTCAGAAGATTAGCTTTGGTAGAGTAAGCTTTCAACTCTTGGGCAGGCCTGTACTCGGAGGGCATCTAGCTCGTCCCTCTCCTTTTGCAGATAAAAAAACTGAGACCCCACAAGGGCCCCACTGGGGAATTGGGGAGAACCTGGAGGCCAGGGAGGCCACCACAAGGGTGTTGCAGTAATCTATCTATGGCTTAGATGCTGAGGACCTGCCCTGGGTTGCAGCTGTTGGAGTGGAGACTCTGCCACAGATTGGATGGGAGGTTGGGGTGGGGTGTGGTTTGAGTGAGGAGCTGAGGATGTTTAGGTTGTGAACCTGAGTTAGTGAAAGGATGGCAGTAATGGGGAAGTCTCCTGGCAGAAAGGTGAACTGAATATGTAGAACAAGACACATTTTTTAACATGGCCGAGATGAAACTTGATTTGCCTGATTTGTTTGCATGTGTTTTCTTTTTCTTTTCCCAGTACAGTGCGGGGGGAGGGGGTAGGAGGCAGAAAAAAAGTTTGATAATTGAAAAAATAATATTTAATTTAAAAACAGTAATAGGGAAGTTGGGAATAGGGAATGATAATGAGTTTGAGATGTCCAGTAGGCAGATGGAAACTGGAGGTCAGCAGAAAGATAAGAGGCTAGATAAACGGATCTGGGAATCACCTGCAGAGATGATAGCTGAACTAGTAAGAATGGATGTAATTAAGGGCAGCTAGGTGGTGCAGGGAGTGGACCACCGGCCCTGGAGTCAGGAGTACCTGAATTCAAATCCGGCCCCAGACACTTGACATACTTACGAGCTGTGTGACCTTGGGCAAATCACTTAACCCCAATTGCCCTGCCTTCCCCTCCGCAAAAAAAATAAAATAAAATAAAAAGAATGGATGTAATTACCAAGTGAGATCTCTAGAGGGAGAAGAGGGAGAGCCAGGGAAGACCCTGAGGGAGCACCCGTGGTGAATGGGCATGACCTGGGATTAGATAGGTAATCTGAGAACCAGAAAAAAGCCATGTTATAAAGACCTAGAAAGAAAAGAGGATTCAGGAGAAGAGGGTTTATTGAGTGCCAGAGGCTTCAGAGATGTCAAGAAAGATGAGCTGTAGAACCATTAGGTTTGGCAATTGAGACCACTGGTAGCTTTAGAGAGAGCAGTTCCCATTGAATGATGAGGTCAGAAGCCAGCCTGCAGAGGGTTTGGATTTGATGACCTCTGAGGTCCTTCTCAATCTCTTTTCCTGTGATGATCCTTTGAGAGGTGGAAGAAGCCTTAGCAGCTGCCTTATTATACAGAAGAGACTCGCCCAAGGTCTAGGCAGCTATAGGAGCCCCAGCATTGAAGAAGTAATATTGGAGAATTGAAGAAATAAATGGATTTAAACCCTGAATATAATGAGATAAGGCAACAGGAAAATCATTCACTTCATTTTTTAAAAACTGAATAACTTCGTATTTAAGATAACTAAAAAAAATTTCAGCAGTTACATTTGTAAATTGGTCTTTTGCACTTTAATACAGAAAGTATAAAATGTTTGGTGCTATAGTAAAGGAAATGGTATTAATACTAATTCCTGATTTTTGTCTTTAGGTCTTTCCTAGGGAATTACACACCTTTTGTACAGTCATGATACATAAGGCACTTTGAAAGTTAACAGAAGGAAGATTCAGAATGTTTCAAGTTTCTTCTTTTTTTGTTATTTTGAAATTGACAGCAAGTAAATTTGAAGCCCTATAGTTATAAAGACAGACAACAAGCAGATGAAAAATAGAAAAGATTTATAAAGATGTCCATGGCCAACTTTTCTTCATCAGTCTAAGTGGAGCCACCACCTTTAGATTCTGACATTCTAGTCCTTGGAGTGCTACATTTAGGTAATAGAAATGCACTAAAAAAGACAGAGATGGAAAGAGTAGCTGGATTTGATGAGCTTGGAGCAAAAGGAGCCTGTGCTAGGTGAGACAGCAGTTTTGAGAATATTGAAAGATCTGTTCTGAAGATACTCAAAAGAGAGGAAGATACCACGTTTTAAGAAAAAATCTTAGACTTCATTATTACTGAAAAGATGACCAAGATAATAACAATTACAACTTATCCATGTTTCTACTTTCCATTCTTTACAAAGTTGCTAAATGAATGATTTACATGCACATCAAACATGTCCTTGTTATGTTTTCTTAAAAAATATTTTTCAGTTTTCATTACACATATGAAGTCACACAAAACATTTTATCATTAACCATGTTCTCAAAAACAAAGGAAGAAACATTAAAAAAATCTTGAATCTGCACTTTGAGTCTCAGTTCTCTCTGAAGGTGGATAACATTTTTTCATCATGAGTCCTTTGGAATTGTGGTATTGATTATTGTTATTGATTAGAATTACTAAGTCTTTTACTGGCATTCATCTTTATAACATTGCTTTTACTGTGTATATTGGCCTAGTTCTGCTCACTTCACTTTGCATCAGTTCATGTAAGTCTTTCCAGGTTTTTCTGAAACCATCCCCTTCATCATTTCTTACAGCACAATAGTATTCCATTGCATTCATATACCACAGCTTCTTCAGTCATTCCCCAGCTGATGAGCATCCTTTCAGCTTCTTATTTTTTGCCACCACAAAAAGAGCTGCTATTTTATACATATTTTTTTTCCTTTTACTTTTATCTCTTTGGGGTATAGACCTAATTGTGCAAACATGTTCTTTTTGAGGGAATTAGGAGAGAATAGGTAGACTTTTATGAGAGAGATTCTACCACGGGCCACAACCTTATATTTCCATAAGTGACTGAAAAGTGTAAAATTCATGTTCATACTTTATTGTGTACTGACTATAAGAAATATTTGATTTACTAGAGGAAAACAGTGCCCTTAGAGGCTCTCTTTCACAAGGAGTTGCTCATAAATAGGTAAAGATGTGATAACACACTGCTTATTGAGACACTAAATAGGGAGGTTGAGATTCACTTTCTAAAGTGTTGGCTACTGTCATGGAGGTTATCTAGTACAGAGTCCAAATGGAAGAGAAATTCTTTCTAGACAGTAAGGTCGTTCATATGCTTCTTTTCGTAGATGACATTGTATTAATTACATTAAGCCCTAGGACATCGTGGAGTCTCCTAAATAAGATCCATAACCACTCAATGGAGTTTGGTCCAACTATCCACACAGGAAAAACCAAGCGGATGAAGAATAGCTATTGTACAAACTATGATATACAGTTGGATGGACAGACTGTAGTACTAATCCATCATATGTGTATCTGCTGACTATTGATGGACAATGAATTGAGCCCAGTAGACAGAGGAAAGCAGGTTGGTTTGCCCCTGGCGAAACTTGCATTGGCTTGAATGACTCTTAAATTTTTCCCAGAAACGATGGCACATCTTTTTAACAACAGCTTTCTTCTAGTAATGTTGAATTGCTTCAAGTTGCAGAACACCACATTCTCCAAAGGTTAAAGTCTTTCTTGGATCACCCAGTAGGCAACGGAGAGGCTCATCATGGACATGAGTGGGCTACAGCAGATTACTAATGTAGAATTACATAGGAGAAGCAATGTTAAGCATATTGTCAGAGGGAGAGAGGGAGAGAGATGACTGGAAACAGAGTGGTAACAAGAAATAACCAGTGAGCTACCTGAATTTTTCATAAGTGGACCAGGCAAAGTCAAGAAATAGAGGTATCCGCACATCAGTGAGATCACAGATCCATTGAAATAATGAAAATTGCTTTAGTACGTTGTATATTTTATTCTTTTTATTCAATACTGATATCAAAAGGTAAACAGTACAATATTAGTAAAAAACAAATGTACTGGCATTCAGCATCTCTGCCTTTATTATCCAGAGTTGGCAAGGTTGTTTTGAGAACACTGGTAATGGAAAAAGTTTGTGAATATGTCTTTGACCACTTTAGTCCAGATGGCTGATTTTTGTAGCCAAGCATTCTAAACTTATATTGCCTCTAGAATATCTGTTTTGGTTGTGTGTGTATGTATGTATTTGTTTTTTGGTTCCAAATGGGAGAATCCCTTGTTTAGTATTTGTTTACTTTTTGGTTTTAGACTATTTTCCCTTTGTTTCAAACTCATTGATGGGTTTGTAGACATGCTCATTATGTTAGTGCTTCCTTAGTGGTTTAAGTGAGCTAACAGCAGAGTGGATGGGGACACAAATAACTGTATCTATAGGTTTTTTAGTTTGACTGAATTACATTAAAGAAGACATTAAAGTGAAAGCCTGGATAAGGAAACCCAAACTTGGGCTTCTGGTATTCTTCTGATGCATCGACAAGAGTATTTGAGTCAGATGTTCTGATAGGACCTTTCCTTCTTTTTCTTCATTGCTTGGCTTGCCAAGAGACCAAACCTGTGTTCTCTCTTTTACAGATGAGGAAACTGAGGCACTGAGTGATTAAATGATTTGTCCCTGATGACACAGCTAGTAAGTAATAATAATATTAGCTAGCATTTATATAGCACTTTAAGGTTTGCAAAGTGCTGTATACATATCTCATTTTTACCTGAGTATCTGAGGCAGGATTTGGACTCTGGTCTCCTAAGTCAGGACTGTCCAAAATGCAGCCCACCTACAAGCATAGAAATACATAAATGCTTTAGTAAATGAAGCCAAGCTACTGCGGAGTTCTTACTAAAAAGCAAATCAAAGTATATTGTCTGTTGTTTCAATAAAAACCTAAGGATGGACAGCCCTGTTCTAAGTCACACTTGGATAATTTTCAAATGATATAAAGCTAAGAGGCAAAGCTAAAACATTGCATTCCAGAGTGGGATCCTTAAAGGCTAGAGCATTGCCCGGAATCTAGTAAGATAGAATTCACTAAGACTTAATATAAACTCTTGAATTTGGGTTCAGAAAATCAACCTTGTAAGTATATGGCATGAGTGACATGGACAAAAAAGTTTGTCTGAAAACTAGATTTATGGAATTTTAACTCTCAAATACTCAGCTAGATCTCTGAGCTTATCAGTGTCTGTGTCGTCTTGGTCAATGCAGATCACAATCTTCCTGCCCTCTTGTGTGACTCTTGTCTGTCATAGGGGGCCCAGCCAAAGTACTGGAAACCTGTCTCAGGTTCTCTTCATATCACATGGATCCCAGTCTGTCGTCTTTTTTGATCATCTTCTGATGACACGTTTACTCAGATTCTCCTTAGTTTTTTGTTTGTGATGTGTTGCAGTGTGTTCCTGTCCAGTATATACCTTGCCATTGTCCTCTTGAGTAGTCCTCATATTTAATTCTTCAGGGATTGTACTGTTGTTCCATGACTCCAGTCATTTAAAGAAATACTGGCATTCTTAGTAGTAAAAAAATGGACCTCTCTTTCATGAAGAAGGTCGGGGTCATTAAAGGAACTTTATAATTTCTTAAAGGCAGTACAGTTTGCTCTCTTTCTCTAGTTTAGTTTGGGTCCAACTCCTTCATCATTTGCAACATTTATCCAAGATATTTATCCTGATGAATGAATAGGTTGTCCCATCTAATTGCATACCATAATCTGAATGATAGGCATTCTTCATGCACTTTTTTTTTCTTTAAGTATATGTTAAGCTAAACTTTCAGATCACTGTCGTGAATAAAGCAAGAGTTAGGTAGAATAGTGGAACTTACTTTTTGTTTTAAAATTTTATTTTGAATTCCAAATTCTCTCCCTCCCTTCACCTCCTCCCCCATCCATTGAGAAGGCAAGAAATACAATACTTATTCCACATATGAAGTCATGCAAAACATATTTCTACTTTAGGCATGTTCTTCTTCCCCCCTCCCCCCGCCCCCCAACTCCCCCCAAAAAGGAAAGGATCTGCACTGTGACTTCATCAGCTCTCTATCTGGAAGTGGCTAGCATTTTTCATCTTGATTCCTTTGGAATTATGGTGGATCATTGTCTTGATGAGAGTTACTAAGTCTTTCCCAGTTGATTATCTTTACAGTATTGATGTTACTTGGTAAATTGTTCTCTTGGTTTTGCTCACTTCACTTTGCATCAGTTCATATGTCTTCCCATGCTTTTCTGAAACCACCCCCTTTGTCATTTCTTACAGCACAATAGTATTCCATCACAATCTTATACTGTAACTTGTTCTCCATTCCCCAATATTATGTTGCTTTTTCGTAAAACCAGCTCCTAGTTTTGTTTATTGGTTTAAAGATTTTTCTACACTATGAATCTCTCCTTTGGTTTTCAGAATTTCTCTTTTGGTATTTAATTGGGATTTTTAATTTGTTGTTTTTTAGGCTAATTTGGAGATGATTCCAGTGGTCTAGTGATTAGTGTCCATTACAGTAGAGAGGGCATAGTGGCCATGTGAAGGGAGGGAAGGGTTAGACGCCAAGAATGGTTTGAGACTGTAACTGACAAGGTTGGGCAGCTTCTTGGCTGACTCTGAGGCTGTGTACCTGGGTGACTGCAAGGATGGCATGCTGCTGCCCTTAGCAGAAAAAGGCAAGTTCAGAAGAGGGTGGATTGGAGGAGAAAGCTAACGTGTTTGAGATGCTCCTGGAATAGCCAGTTCAGAACATCAGTTATCAGGAGTGACACTTGGGCTAGTTATCTAGAGCAAGGAGTCATCTGCCTAACAGTCAATCAGTAAGGATTTACTAAGCACCTACTGTGTGTTGGGCACTGAGTAAAGCACTCATGATCCAATGACAAAGAATGAAACACTCCCTGTTCTCCAGGAGCTTATACTTTAAGTGGCGAAACAAGTACTTATAGATAGATAAGAATAGGGACCGGACCCCTGATTTCCTTGATAATGTGAAGCTCAGAGGTTTAACAGGTCAAGTGCATTTTGCACACTTCCACAGTTGTTGCTGAGGCTTCTGTCCTCACTGATATTCAGAAATGGCTGTTGTAATATATAAAAGCTTCTGGTTATTGAATTTAGTCATTGCAGTCGTGTCCAACTCTTTGTAACCCCTTTTGGGGTTTTCCTGGCAAAGACACTGGAGTGGTTTGCCATTTCCTTCTCCAGCTCATTTGACAGATGAGGAAACCGGGGCAAACAGGGTGAAGTGACTTGTCCAGGCTTACACAGCTAGTGAGTGCCTGAGGCTGAATTTGAACTCAAGAAGAACCTGGCACTCTATCCACTGGATCACTTATGCTGCCATCTGATCATTGAAAGCATTGTGTATAGATTCCCAAATTAAATTTACCTGCTCCCTAATTGAATTTATTTTTGTATAAATTAATATAACCTGAAAGTTTTTTGTGTTTTGATGTTTTGTTTTTTAGCATCCATATTCATTAGGAATACTGGGCAGTAATTTTCTTTTGTATGAGAATTTTAATTTAGAATCAATATTTATCATCTGTATATTTCTTTCAAAATGTGCAGGGATATTTTTTGTCTTAAAAATACTTTCTTTTGGAGGGGATTTTTTTTTAATTTAAATTTATTTAACATATTTAGTTTTCAGCATTGATTTTCACAATAGTTTGAATTACAAATTTTCTCCCCATTTCTACCCTCCCCCCCCACTCCAAGATGGCATATATTCTGGTTGCCCTGTTCCCCAGTCAGCCCTCCCCTCTCTCACCCCCCTCCCCTCTCATCCCCTTTTCCCTTCCTTTCTTGTAGGGCAAGATAAATTTCTACACCCCATTGCTTGTGTATCTTATTTTCTAGTTGCATGCAAAAAACTTTTTTCTTTTTTTGTTTTTGAACATCTGTTTTTAAAACTTTGAGTTCCAAATTCTCTCCCCTCTTCCCTTCTCACCCACCCTCCCTGAGAAGTCAAGCAATTCAACATAGGCCACATGTGTATCATTATGCATAACCCTTCCACAATACTCATGTTGTGAAAGACTAACTATATTTTGCTCCTTCCCAACCCATCCCGCTTTATTGCATTTTCTCCCTTGACCCTGTCCCCTTTCCAAAGTGTTTGTTTTTGACTACCTCCACCCCCATCTGCCCTCCCCTCCATCATCCCTCCCCTCCATCATCCCCCCCCTTTTATTTTTTTATCTTCCTCCCTCCTCTTTCCTGTGGGGTAAGATACCCAATTGAGTATGTATGGTATTCCCTCCTCAGGCCAAATCTGATGAGAGCAAGGTTCACTCATTCCCCCCTCACCTGCCCTCTCCCCTCCTCCCACAGAACTGCTTCCTCTTGCCACCTTTATGCAAGATAATCCACCCCATTCTATCTCTCCCTATCTCCCTCTCTCAGTATGTTGCTCTCTCATACCTTAATTTGATTTTATTTCTTTTAGATATCTTCCCTTCATCTTCAACTCACCGTGTCTGCTCTCTCTCTCTTTCATACACACACACACACACACACACACACACATAGATATATACATACATACACATTCACTTATATATATACATAAGCATATATATATATATATATCCATATTCCCTTCAGCTACCCTAATACTGAGGTCTCATGAATCATACACATCATCTTTCCATGTAGGAATGTAGACAAAACAGTTCAACTTTAGTAAGTCCCTTGCAATTTCCGTTTCTTGATTACCTTTTCATGCTTCTCTTGATTCTTGTGTTTGAAAGTCACATTTTTTATTCAGTTCTGGTCTTTTCACTGAGAAAGCTTGAAAGTCCTCTATTTTATTGAAAATCCATATTTTGCCTTGGAGCATGATACTCAGTTTTGCTGGGTAGGTGATTCTAGGTTTTAATCCTAGCTCCGTTGACCTCCGGAATATCGTATTCCAAGCCCTTCGATCTCTTAATGTAGAAGCTGCCAGATCTTGGGTTATTCTGATTGGGTTTCCACAATACTCAAATTGTTTCTTTCTGGCTGCTTATAGTATTTTCTCCTTGATCTGGGAGCTCTGTAATTTGGTGACAATATTCCTAGGAGATTTCTTTTTGGGATCTATTTGAGGAGGCGATCGATGGATTCTTTCAATTTCTATTTTGCCCTGTGGCTCTAGAATATCAGGGCAGTTCTCCTTGATAATTTCTTGAAAGATGATATCTAGGCTCTTTTTTTGATCATGGTTTTCAGGTAGTCCGATAATTTTTAAATTCTCTCTCCTGGATCTATTTTCCAGGTCAGTGGTTTTTCCAATGAGATATTTGACATTGTCTTCCATTTTTTCATTCCTTTGGTTCTGTTTTATAATATCTTGATTTCTCATCAAGTCACTAGCTTCCACGTGTTCCAATCTAATTTTTAAAGTAGTATTTTCTTCAGTGGTCTTTTGGACCTCCTTTTCCATTTGGCTAATTCTGCCTTTCAAGGCATTCTTCTCCTCATTGGCTTTTTGGAGCTCTTTTACCATTTAAGTTAATCTATTTTTTAAGGTGTTGTTTTCTTCAGTGTATTTTTCAGTATTTTTTTGGGTCTCCTTTAGCAAGTCATTGACATGGTTTTCTCGCATCCTTCTCATTTCTCTTCCCAATTTTTCCTCTACTTCTCTAACTTGCTTTTCCAAATCCTTTTTGAGCTCTTCCATGGCCTGGGACCAGTTCATGTTTTTCTTGGAGGCTTTTGTTGTAGGCTCTATGACTTTGTTGTCTTCTCTAGGCTGTATGGTTTGGTCTTCTTTGTCAGCAAAGAAAGAATGCAAAGTCTGAGACTGAATCAGGGTGTGTTTTCGCTGCCTGGCCATATTCCCAACCAACTAACTTGACCCTTGAGTTTTTCAGTGGGTTATGACTGCTTGTAGACTAACGAGTTCTATGTTCCACGTTTGGGGGGGAGGTGCCAGCTCTGTCACACCAGCACTACTCCTTCCCCAAGAACCGCCAACCTGGACTGGGCTTAGATCTTCAGCAGGCTGTGCACTCCTGCTCTGAGCTGCCACTTAATTCCTCCCACCCGGCGGGCCTGGGGCCAGAAGCAGCAGCAGCTGTAGCTGTCCCACCTCTGCTGCCCCTGGGGCTGGAAGCCGAACGGCAAACTCCTTCCACTCCAGCAGCTTTTCCCACTAACCTTCTCCGCAGTCTTTGGTGTTTATGGGTTGAGAAGTCTGGTAACTGCCGCAACTCACTGATTCAGGGCGCTAGGGCCCCCTCCGCCCGGCTCCTGGTCTGGCCGGTCCACACTGCTCAGGCTGGGCTCTGCTGCACTCCGTTCCCAGCTCCCAGCTCTGTGTGGGATAGACCTCACCCATAGACCATCCAGGGTGTCCTGGGCTGGAGCCCTGCTTCCCTCTGCTGTTTTGTGGGTTCTGCCATTCTAGAATTGTTTCAGAGCCACTTTTTATAGGTTTTTGGAGGGACTCGGCAGGGAGCTCAAGCTGGTCCCTGCTCTCCAGCCACCATCTTGGCTCCGCCCCCCCTTAAAAATACTTTAAAAACTTTCAAAGACACTTGGAATTATTAATTCTTAATGAGCTTAAGACAGTTTAATCCTCTGACTCCTGAGGGTTGTTTGTACAGAGTTTATTTGATTCTCTTGATTTCTTCCGTTTCTCTCAGTCTATTTAATTCTTTTATAGCTAATTTACCAATTTTTAGCAAATGAGATTTCTGAAGAAATTTTCAGTCTCATTTTCTAACCGTTTCTTTTCTGTTGTTCTTTAGCACTGCAAATCATTGATTCTTTTTCTTTGCTCCCATTCGATTCTGGTCAGACTGGTCAAGAGGTCTCTCTGTTTTGTTCCCTTTTTATGTGCCAACAACCTATGTGAGACATGTTGGTCTTAGAGCAGAGTCTTGGTCCTGTGTTTGAATCTTGTCTCTGCCACTTGTTCCTTGGGTGCTTTTGTACAAATCACTCAAGCTGTCTTGAAGGTCTCCCCTGCCAGGTCAGCACTTAGGAGGAGAACATTCTATGAGCTGTGAAGTTCTGTGGAAACATGCGCCACAGTCATGATGTCAGCTACTCAGTTTTCTGTTTGTGATTGGTTTCTTTTCTTTTTTATTGTTTGAATCTTATGTCAAGTTTGAGACATTTTGTTGCCTTTCCACTGCAGTCCTCTGGTTAAATACTCAGTCTGTTTTTCCCTTTCCTTGCTCATGTATTCAGTGGCAGTGATTTATTATTCTTTTTCCCCTGCCACTCGGCACTTGCCTTCCCTATTTCAGTCCTAGCATTTGGTCTCATTGCTGGTAAATCACATGTCCCCAGTTCTCCCTTCAGTGTCTCTTTCCTTTCTTAATTATGGGGTTTAGTAGCCTTGGTCTCCTTGAAGTGCACTGGCTGCAGGCCCGTCCACTTCCTTGTGGTAATCCGTGAAAAGCACCAGGATGTTCTCTCTGAACTGTGGTATGGTTTTCTCTAGGATAGTAGAAACTTTTAAGAAAAAGTGAATGTTTTGGAGGGGAGAAAACCAACAGGTTTCTAGATGGCACAGTGGGATAAAAAGGGCTGGCCCTGGAGGCAGGAAGACCCAAATTCAAATCCAGCCTCAGATACTTGCTAGCTGTGTGACCTTGGGCAAGTCACTTAACCTTTATTTGCCTCAGTGCCCTCATCTATAAAATGGGGATAACAGCACCGACCTTGCAGGGTTGTTGTGAACATCAAATGAGATAACATTTGTAAAGTATTTCACAAACCTTATAAAAGCACTATAGAAAAGTTAACTTGATTCTGTTAATTGAAATTTTCTAGTATTTGATTTAATTCGGATATATCCTGGTACTTGTCATTTGTGACAATCCATTGTAGAATGATGATAGGTTTTTTGCCACAGGAACTCTTGAAGTCTCTTTATTGAGTCTAAGCCAGAGGCTGTGATAGGCAATGGTGGGAGCAGCGCCCACACCAATTCAGTCACAGGCTGTCGATGTTTTGAAGTACACATTTTTAAGGATCAGTTTCTCCCATCTTGGCTAAATAACTATGAAATGATATTCTTTTACGTTTAATGGTAGATCTTTATTTCTGTGTGTCTTTTGTTACTTTTTCTTTTCTCCTCTTTTACCAAATATTCCTTCTCTTGCTTCTATCAATAGGCTTACTTAAAATCTGCTAGCACTGTGTAATTAATAAATAGATTGTTCTGTATTTACCTAGATGTCTTCCTCCATGTTTTCTTTTCCTTTTTTCTTGTTCTTACTAATAATTTTATATTTATGATTTGATTTATTACTCTATTTCCCCTTCTTTATTCAATAGAAACTTTTAATTAATAGCAATATCTTATGTCATAATAACAATCTATAGTTCTTTTTATTTTTAAATTTAGTGGCTATAGAGAGATTTTGCTTCTCTATCCTTTTTTGGGAAGAAATTGAGTATACTTTAAGGCAGTAGTCTACAAAATGGTGACCTTTGCCTTGCAGGCGTGGCTTGACCCTAAGGAGTGTTTGATTGATCAGCCTGAGGATGGAAATCTAGTTGAATCCCACCCTCTTGGTATGGCCAGTAATGGGGCTTGTCACTAACACCCTCTTCTGGACCCACTGAACCCCCCATTCCACCACCTTTCTCCCCTTTCCCAGTGTCTTTCTGAGTTGGGCATACCTCCCTTGGCACTTAGATTTCAGCTCCCTGGTCACCTGGAGCACCTTCAGCCACCGTCCAGCACACTCAGACTTTCCTGCATCCCCACGGGGCTTTGGCCAGGCCTCTGAAGGTCTGGCCACATTCTGGGTAGTGGCTTGTTAAAGTCTTGCCCCCTCCTTTGGGAGAGGATGGAGTGAGTCTCACCCAGATGGTTGTGGTCATCGGCACAGATCAGTCTTTCATCCCAAACCCATCCCTCTTCCAGCTCGCTTTTTTACTGTCATAGACGCCATCACATGTCATCATTGCCAACAACCGCTTTTCATTTCGTTTCTTCTCACTGGCTTCCAAACCCTGCACTCTGGTTTCCAGCATTATCATTCAGCTGGAACTGCCCTCTCCAGAGTTACTGACAATCTCATAATTGCCAAATCCAATGGCCTTTTTCTCAGTCTTCCTTCTCCTCAACCTCTCTGCAGCCTGTGACATGTCTTCTAGGTTTTCATGACACTACTCTCTCCTGGTTTTCCTCCTACTTGACTGACTCGCTGCTTCTTCTCAGTTAATGCAAAAAGGAAGGAAGCTGTTCCCTAGGAGTGATGCTGTCACACAGGAACAGCAGCCACAGGGGGAAAACCAGGCACCCCTCTTCCCATTGTCCTTGGAATGGCAAGCAGGGAATTCTGATCCAGGCCACTCAGGGCTCAGACTTACTCCAGACACGTGGAAGTGGCTTTGACTTTCCATTAGTGTGCTTAAGGGTTGGTTGTGCCTGTATTATTGGCTTTACTGTGTCGTTGGCAAGGTGTACTGTGGCACTCATGGTGAAACCCTTTCCCCTTCCAGCTGTCCTTCGAGTGGCTGGCTCCTTGCAGAAGAGTACAGAAGTGATGAGAGCCATGCAAAGCCTGGTGAAGATCCCAGAGATCCAGGCGACCATGAGGGACCTATCCAAAGAGATGATGAAGGTGAGATGCTTGGTTACAGAATCATATGGTGACCCTCTGCATTGTAGACCGCAGGAAGATCTTGAGAGAAATTCCATGGCCAGTCCTGGAGATACATACTTCAATATGGGAATAGCGCCAGAAAATATCTAGGCCTATATTTTATGGAAAGGTGAAGCTTGATTCACAGGGTCATACATTTAGACCTAAATGAAACCTTTGAGACCTTTGAGCCTTGTGGTTCTCAAACTTGTTTTTCTCCTGGTACGGTGTTTCTTGTGAAGAGTGATGGCATCTCTTACCTTACCTTCCTGACTTTCTTTTCTTGTTGGCCGCTCTAGTGGCCACCTAACACCATGCTGGGGAGAAGAGTCCACACGCTGAAGCTTGGGACTGTGGAAGTTCCAAGGATTTGGGGAGTTTTGAAACACACGTAGGGAAAGTAGTGTGCCACAAAGTACCTTTTGAGAAACACTGATCTCTAGTCCAGCCCTTCCTTCATTTTATACATGAAGAGGCTGAGGCCCAGGCTGGGGAGAGGATTTGCCCAAAGTCATGTGGGCAGTTAAGTAGAAGAGCCAGAATTTGAACCCAGGTCCCAAGACTTCCAATTCCTGTCCCCTCTAGTGCACCACTGTAGCTCTCACCTTCTCCTTCCGTTTTCTCCTTTTCCTTTTTGGTTACCTCATGATGGCTGTGGGGAAAGCACCAAGTCCTAGATCAGTTGAAGGGCCAGGGGCTGAAGTTTGTGTTAAAATATAAATATGTGGTCTTAAATTCTGTAAAGTATGAGAAAATCATTCTAAGGCTATTCTTTAAAATGATTCTGTTCAGACATGTTGAAAATACATTTTTCTCCTTTGAAACTTAAGACAAATATAAGAAAGAAGTTAAGGACTTGAATAGAATTTTAGAAGAATCAGAGATGATAGGTCTGAGGTGATTAATAAATGGGAATAGGAAGGAATTTACATCCCCCTAAGTCATAATTGGCACCCTTACAAAAATTGACCCTGTGTTGGGGCATGAGGACCTCATCAAAAAATATTTAAAAAGCAGAAATATTAACCTACCATTTACTGATTGGAGTGCAGTAAAAAAGGGTGCTCACTAAAGGGCCTTAGAGTAAATAATTAAAATTTGAAGACTAAATAACTTACTTCTCAGGAACTGGTAGGTCAAAGAACAAATTAGAAGATCAATTTTAAATCTTCATCAATGAAAATTACATTAATGAATCAACATGCCAAAACTTATGGGATGCAGCTAAATCAGTTCTCAGGGGAAATTTTAGAACTGTCATCAACAAAAGAAATAACCAATCAATGGATTAGATACTTAGCTTAAAAAAAGTGAGCAACAAAGGAGAAATTCTGAAAATTATTTGAGAGATTTAAAAAATTGAAAGCAATTTCATGAATTCATAAAACTAGGAACTGATTTTTTGGGAGGAAAAAATACTTTAAAAATACATATGATTGTTGAAAAAAGAGGGGGAAACCAAATTGGTTGTGTCAAAAATGACAGGAGAACTTGGAACAATTGAAGAGATAATAAAGGAAATTACTAGAAACTTATTTTGGTGGCAAAATATGCTAACAAAACCATTAACTTAAAGGAAATAAATATATCTAGATCAACAGAAGAAGAAATAGACTGTTTGACCTTATATCAGGGAAAAAAGTTGAACAAGTCAGAAATGAAATTCAGAAGAAAAAACTCCAGGATCAGACATTACAAGTAAGTGTAAGAATATCATATGTTCAAAGAACATCCCAGTATTATATAACCTTTATGCAGTCATCAACAAATCAGTGAGTACTGCGTGCCAGCCACTGTGCCAAGTGCTGGGGACAAAAAGAAGGCAAAAGACAGTTATGTCCACACAAGCTATACATAGGATAAACTGGAAATAATTAAGGAAGGTCCTAGAATTGAGGTTGGGGAAGGCTTCTGGCGGTTGGGATTTTAGGTGGGCTTAAAGGGAGGCAGGAGACAGCCAGAGACCATGCCCAGATTTTGCAGGTGGGAGGGTCTCATCAGAGGAACAGCAAGGAGGTCACTGGAGTAAAGATTATATGGTGGGGCCTGGCAAGGGGAGAAGCTCAGCTGGGAAGGTCTCCAATCACAAAGACGACTTGTATTTGGTCCTGGTGATGAAGAGGGACCGCTGGAGTTTATTATCGGGGTGGGGGCAGTGACATCGGACCAGCACTTTAGGACAGTGGCAGAATGGATGATGGACTGGAGTGGAGAGAGATGTGGACAGGGAGACTCCCAGCAGCTGCTGCGATAGCCCAGACGTGAGGTGAGGGGTGGCAGGGCCAAAGGAGGGAAGATCAGATGTGTCGGACATGATGTCAGCAGGCCTTGGATATGGGAGGGGTTGGAGACGAGGAGTCAAGGATGAGCCCTGGGTCTGGAGCCTGGGACTGGGCAGGGAACTGTGGAAGAGGAAGAGTTATGTTTTGGACATGTTGAGTCTAAGGTGTCTGTTGAACATCCGCTGTCCAGTGTCTGAAGGCAGTCAGCATAGACATGGCCATTCCCTCCATGAGAGCTGGTGAGGTCACCAGGACAAAGGAGAAGAGAGGGGCCTGGGATAGAGTCATGGGAGGGCCACAGAGAGAGAAATCAAGAAGGGTGGCATCATCTTCATCATTTCTTACAATCTATGCCATCACATGGATAACTTCCCCCACCCCTCAGATTTCCATTCTTTGCCACTCAAAAAGAGCTGTAAAGATTTTTGTACATCTTTAGTTAGAATTTGTTTTCCTCAGGGCTAATTCCTCCCTTAATCTGCTCTTGTGTGTGTGTATATTTGTGTGTTTTATTTCCTCCACTGACTAGTGCAGATGAGAGGGAGGTGAGGTTCAGATGTCTTCTGCTCCTTCTAACCCTTCTTCCTTGTTTGGACAGACATCTACTTGGACACATGGATTACGTGAGATCATTTTCTGTAACCTTTCTTTCTCCACTTTCTTTCCTCTTCCCTTCTCCTTCTCATCTCCTGAGATCATCAAGACCTAACAGGCCTTGTCTAACTAGACTCCCTCTATGATCTCTGTTGATGACCAGATTTCCAGCGGACACGGGTCATCTCCCTGTATTTGAAAGCAGCTTATCCTTGTTTGGTTCCTTATCATTGTTCCGTTATGTTTACCTTTTTATTGTTTCTCTTCACTTCTGTGTTTGAACTTCAAAGCTTCTATATAGCTCTGGTCTTTTCATCAGGAATGCTCGAAAGACCTCTATCTAATGAAAAATTCATTTTTTGCTTTGAAAGATTATACTGTTTTGCTGATCCTTTGCCTTCTGGAATATTGTATCCAGGCTCTGTGTTCCTTTATGATGGCGGTGATTTTAACTGTGGTTCCTTGGTCCTTGAATTCTTGCATTTTGGCTGCTTGAAGTGTTTTTAGTATGATCTACAAGCTCCAGCTTTGGGCTATAATGTTGTAGGGAGTTTTCATTTTAGGAGGTGACTGGTAGATCCCTTTTATTTCCACTTGCCCTCTGGCTCTATTTGATCTGGGCTTCCTTTAAGGTTTAGCCAAAATCCCACCTTTACCCATAGCCCTTTAATGCTACCAGTTCCTTCCCTCTGCTACTTCTGCCCAGCAGGTCTTGTAGCCCTCATATTTGTACAGTCACTTGTTTGTTGTCTCCCTTGTTAGACTGAGCTCCTTGAGGGCTCTTGCATTTTTGCTTGGTACGGTGTCTGGCACATAGAGGATTCTAATCCAGTTTCCAGGCAGTAAGGACCAGACTGGGCATATACACCCACTTTTAAGATAACTGATATCCAGGCTTATTTTTTTTCCCTGAGCATTTAAGCAGTCCAATGATTTTTAAATTTTTTCTCCTTAATCTGTTTTTCAGGTTATTTGTTTTTGCTAGGAGGTAACCTTACATTTTCTTCTTCTTCCTTTTTTTTTTTCAGTCTTAACTTTGAATATTTCATCTTTTCTCTTGGGGAGTCATTGGCTTTTCTTTAGTCTATTCTAATTTTCAAGGAGTTTGTTGCTTGGATAAGATTTTGTGTGCCAAGCTGTTAATTCCTTTTCCAATTCTTTCTTCTATAGTTTTCCTTTCTTTTCCAATTTTTTTCCTCTGATATTCTGATTTTGTTTATAAAAACATTTTAAAGGTCCTCATGTCTTCTATAAATTCTAATTGAAATTGTGCCCAACCTATACTCTTTTCTTTGAGGCTTTGATTCTAGATATTTTGGAGTCATTGGGTTCTTCTCTGTTGGTATCTTGAAACACCTTTGTCACTCACCTTAATAGCTTTTTATGGCAGGATTCATTTTTCTGTTTGCTCATTCTTCCAGCCTAGTTTGAATCCTGCCTTGCTTTTTAGCTGTGTGGCCCTGGGCAAGTCACTTATGCTCTTTCAGCCTCAGTTTTTTTATCTGTAAAATGGAGATAATGGCACCTACTTCCTAGGTTTGTGAGGATCAAATGAGAAAACAGTGCTTTGCAAATCTTAAGGAGCTATACAAAAGCTAAGTTAGGATTATAAAGGGCTTGTCAGGATGGACATGGGAATCTTGGATTTCTGGCATGTGAAGATGAAATTCAGTGTCAGTGGGACATGACTTCTCCTTTGGCTCCTCTGTGGTATGCCATAGGCCAACGTGGAATGTTAGATCTCATTCTATATGTGAAGAGACTGAGACCCCCCCAGAGGTTAAGTGGTTGCATGGCTCTGAATGACCCAGCCAGTAAGATACACTTTGAGTTTGAGCACAGCTTTCTACACTCTGAGTGCCAGGACCTTGACCTGAGCTGGGGGGTAGAACTTTGACAAAAAAGGTCAGGAATGTGCTTGCTTTGGTGTTTAGGCGGGGATCATAGAGGAGATGTTAGAAGATACTTTTGAAAGCATGGACGATCAGGAAGAAATGGAGGAAGCCGCAGAAATGGAGATTGATAAAATTCTCTTTGAGATCACAGCAGGTAAGGACATGTGGATACTTTTCTGCCTTGTTTCCTTTCCCCTCTTGCACAGCCTACTGGCTACCACACATTTCTACCATCTTCGATCGATTTTGGTGCCCAAGCCATGGGTTTTTCCCCCTTTTCTTAACAATCTTTTTCCTTTCCAGGGGCCTTAGGCAAAGCACCCAGCAAAGTTACAGATGCTCTTCCAGAGCCTGAGCCTTTAGGGGCGACAGCTGCTGCCGAGGTGGAGGAAGAAGAGGAGGAGGATGATCTTGAAGCCATGCAGTCCCGATTAGCAACCCTCCGAAGCTAGGTGGGTACGCCCACCCTGCCAGCAGCAAGTGGCTTTGTTTGGCCACCTGGTGGACACCCCGACTAGGAACTTTTCATGTATCTTCTTGAAACACTTTTGGCATGTTAGGCCATTACAGAGGGTTCTTTCTACTGATTTCTGTTGAACTCCCTACAGAGGGGATGGGGTTGTCACAGGTGTGGAAGAGGGGATAATTAACCTGAGATGATTGTTGTCATGTTAGTGTAAAATTTCCAGATATAAAAGTGTTTAGAGTGGAGAAAAATTCCTTGAAGCAAGTAGAGTCTTCCCACAAAGCACTTTTAAGTATTCTGCTGCCTGAATGTTAAGTATTCTGTACATTTTTCTGATAAACACTATAAATGGATTTTAATAAATTTCTGCTTTAAGCCTGGCTCCACTATTTCTTCTGTTCTATGCTCAAAGCCACCAAGCTTGGTTTACCCTAGAAGTGACGGCCTTGTGAGCACACTTGGCTAAGGGTTTGGCTCTTGGGAGGTTTCCCTTGCCACTGCTAATGAAGCCCAGCAGCCTGGAACACACTGCTGCTTGTGCCTGATGGTCAGCTGGATGGAGCTTTCCTCTCCTGGCACCCGGGGTGGGGGGGCCAGAGGTAGGGCAGCATGCAGCTCAGCTTTGCTGTCTCACTAGAACTCACTGCTCGATCTGCTTTTATTGTCTGGGATAGGCGGCTTGTCTTCCGCTCTGCACACTCTCCCTGCCTGCCCACAGTCTCCAGCAGAAGAGGGAGAGAATGCCACTTGCTGCTAGTCAGTGCTTACTTATGAGCTCATGAGCTGGTAGGTGACCTGCAGTCATCCGTTCTGAATACCTACTATGAACAGAGTTCTTCAGATACAGCTAGAAATCAATCACAGGAGGGATTTGGTTTTTTATTAGTTTGTAAACATATAAGGAAAATCCAGGCTTCCCAGGATTCTTGCCTGTGCAAAACTGCAATAACTCTGCTGCCTTCCCATAGCTAGTTTTGTACATCACTGGAGGAGCTGCTGGCTGACCAGCTGACTGTGACCCTCAGGTCCAAAAGCCCCTTCCCTTACTCTGTCACAAAGTGGTTTTACACTGTGTAGCGACTAAGCCAAGGCAAAACTGGGGGTTGGGGATCTTGGCAGTGTTTGGGTCCCTTCTCCAGCCTTGTAGCCTCTGAAATCAGGTTTGTCAGGCTCCATTTTTCTCCTAGGGGTGGCTGTGCTGTGCTGCCCTGTGTTTGAAGCCTCAGTAAACCTTCCAGAGTTAGGAGCCTCAGTAGTGGAGGCACCGTTCTGGCCATCCGGTCCCTTCCCTGGGCATTTGTGAGAATTGAGGGCTGTCAGACTCCCTCTGGTCTTCCTAGAGCTACTTGGAATTAGGGTGAAATCCCCTTGTACTCTGGCCAAGAGGAAAGTTTCCCACCTTTCTCCTGCCCCACTCTCCAAAATAAATCTGCTGACTTAGCTAATCACTGGTTTTTTTATCCAAGTGCCTGGTTGATGTGCAGGCACCATTACTGGAGGTACGAAAGTTTACAGTAATGAATGAGATTTTAATAGGAGGCTGCCTCCCAAGAGACCATGTAGGCATAACAGGGAGAGTGTAGGACTTGGAGCCAGGACGTTCTGGGTTCCAGTCCTGCTTCTGACATTACTACCAGTGTGGTTCTCTCCTGCTTGAGCCTTGGTTTCCTTATCAAATGAGGCTGGGCTAGCCTTTAAGGCTATCTGAGATTGCTCAGGATCTTCCTGCTCTTATTCCAGCCACAACCTCACTTAGCCTGGTCCTCCTCCCCCAGGGCTGGCTTGCCTGAGAGCCAGTGCTACTAGGGCTGCACTCACTGGTCATACAAAGGAAGGCAAAACCAGGCCTGCTTTTAGGGAGCTGACATGCTAATGCAGGGAGACCGGCATGCAGACAATTATACAAACAAGCTATGTGCAGGATCTGCTGCAGGAAATCTCCATGGGAAAGGACCAGCACAGAGACGGGGACCAGGAAAGGCTTCTTGTTGAAGGCCATTCTAGCTGAGACAGGAGGTGGATGGCCCTTGGGTCCTGGTCAGCCTCACTGAGTCACGGGAGCCACCCCCAACACAATGCCACAATTTTCCTGAGTCGGGTGGCCAGCACAGCACTCTGGCCCAACAACTCTCCCTGCCAATGGGTACAGTTCTGACCTGGGTCATCTCAGTGTGAAAGAACATTGGCTTGAGCCACACTTCAGCAGTTCAGAGCTGTCGATCTCCTTTTTAATCCTGTTCATCTATTTCTCCCTGATTCCCTAGGCCAAAGGGACCTTTCCCTTCTGCAAAAGTGACTTGAGCCATATTACGTGTATATGTCTGTACGGCACTGAGGGGGTGCTATGGTGAGCCCCAGAGAAGCACTGAACCTGCCTCAAGAAAACCCAGGTCTCAGACACTTTAGTAGAGGTGTGACCTTGGGCACAGTTTCTTTGTCTGTAAAATGGCATAAGGATAAAATGAAGTGCTTGCCATACCTTATGTGCTATATAAAAACACAGACACACACCCCTACCTCTTTTTGGTGGCCTTCTCCTAAAGACTTGCACAGAATCTCAGATTTTTTACAGTCTAGTAGAAAAAATTGCTTGAAAGAATTGATCTTTAGATAAGCCCTGCTTTACCCCCCAAACATCAAGCTCTACACTGGGCCACAGGGCCCTCTTATCTTGTATGCCATGCAGCTTCTAAAAATGTAGCTAGCTCTGGATAGAAATGTTCATCTGTGTTGTTAATTTCAGCTGGAACTATACAATATGCCTTCTAAGTCTGTTCACTGTCTACAAATACTTGTGATCCCCACAATAGTTTTCTTAGGAGGACTCTTGGGAGCTAGGGTGGTATGTAATAAGCATCACACCTGGGTATCCAGCCTGGCTCCCCCTCCCAAATAGCTGGGACGGGATAACATTTTTGAAGTGGTTTCTCTCCATCTACAAAAGGCTTGCCTGTTTTTCCCATAAGCTATTTATTTCTATGTTTGAGTAGGTAGGATTCAGTTTCTACTATATTGTTAGCAACATATTCCCAGAATTAAGTGCTTTGAATTCCTTCATCATCCTCAGCTCTTCACCCCTTCCTTACTGTGTGACCTTAAGTTCTTTCACATCCTTAGGACTTGGTTTCCTCAGTTGTAAAGTAGGGGGTTGGGGGGCTTGCCAGATGTCCTCTAGAGTTGTTCTTTTACTCATCTGAGCTTTAAGAAGCAACTCCCATAGGTTAGTTGTATTTTAGTTAAACTGACATTTAACCAAAGGATTCTTGTAGTAATGTAAGTCAGGCCCTCTGAGTACTGGGCGAGGATGCCTCAGTCATAACCCTCTTCTCCAAAGTCTGGCTTTTGGTGAGGAGAAACGAGCCCGTTCGTGTTTGTTTTTATCAAGTTCCCCTCATTAACAGGAAGAATTTGTTTTCCAAATCTAAGTGGGAAGAAAGCAATCTTTAAAGTCAAGCTGTGGGCAGCATGTAAGTGAGCCCCTCATAGCAACTGAGTCATGTCTAGAAATAGCTTCGTTGTCAGGATGTGTTACTTCCGTTCTACCTGCCTACTTAACTACCCACTCAGAAGGCCAAACTTGGGCCTGGCTCCATAGTCCATGTGGTCTTCAGTCTGACACAAATACCACACTAGAGCTGGAAAACTTTAAGGAAGGAACTGCCTTCCCACACACATAATGAGATCTATGATCTACAGAGGCCAGACCTCGTTCATGTTTTAGTGTCTGTCAGCATTAATTCATCAGTGACTTTTGAGAGGCAGTATGGTATAGTGAAGAGAGTGCTGGACACTGAGTCAAGAAGACATTGGTTTGAATACTACCTTAGTGTGCCCAAGGTCACACTTAAAAGCTGTGTCCTCTTTGGGATGACCTGTCTGGACCTCAGGTTCTTAGTATAAAATGAAGAGGTTGGATTCAGTGAACTTCAGGTCTTTTCAGCTCTAAATCTACAGTCCTCTGATTCAGTAACTTTCAAACTTGACTGAGTTTAATCATGTAACTATGTGTTTATGTTCTGAGATTAAAGATCTTTTCCCATTCAGATTTGGGTAACTTCTTTATTTCTTCCACTGAGACATTCCACATTGACTTAAACTCCTAAAACTCATGGCCACTCTCTGACTGAATCTGATAAAAATCAACAACAGTTTGTCAGTCATTTTTTTCCCTAAGCATCAAAGTCCAATGTGGAAGTGCTCTTAAGTAATGTGTAGTCTTTATGTGATAGCAGGAGAGAAAGTTGACTAGACAAAGGTGTAACAGTTTTATCACCCAGAGAAGACAACATGAAATATTAAATGAATATTGTTTAATGTAAAATGCTTAACACTTAGAAATTAGCAAAGCCTCAATTAAATTAGATTTCATTTGTTTAAAGATGGTTAATCCCATGAATTGTACAGTAGATTTTATTTTTTTTTTACTGTTGCTTAATGCAAGTCCTATGGTAATGCATTAAGAACGGCATCAGCAACTGTATTCTTGGCTCCTCCTCTGGACTCTAAGGGGAAAAATCCCCAAACATTCATAAAACAAAATATGCTCCCCCTCCCTCCCCCCCAAGACTCCCAACAGTAGTTACAAATCCATTTTGACAGTCGGCTCGGACAGGCCTAGTTTGTGGGTGGTTTCCAGAGCTCAATAAGAGGTAATCTTCTTATGTTTGGTTTAAAACTGTAGCAGGTGAGAAGTCCCAGTTTCAGGAGGCCAAGGGATCAGTGGATAGTCACTATATATACACAGCAAGTGTTTGTAAACACTAGAAATGTACATTAGACAAAGTACCTTCTCGAGTCAGGCACTACTTAAAAAGGAGGATGAGGTAACGTGAATTCCAAACTCCCAACAGCTGCCAGTAGTTCAGTTCCAGTTAGGCTCTGGATTTAAGGTTTGCTGTAGCCAGATTCGTTGGCTTTTAATATTGCAACTGCATCTTTAACTGCATGGTAGATCACATTCTTCACCTGAACAACAAACAGCAAGTTAAGAGAGGCACTCTAAAATCGGACTTCTTGTGATAAATAACATTGTCATCCACTTTGTTGGCTCCAGTCTGAATTTAAATGGTTAAAGGAGCTCAAGACAAAAGCTGGAAGTAACTAAGTCAAGGACAGTCAGGATCCCAAAAGATCTTGGTGGTTTTGAAATTCACTAAGTCTTGTGCTTGGGGAAAACAACAACCCCCCCAAAAACCCAGCTTCCTAAATGTAAGATAGAGTGTGGACAGACAGGAGTTCTGAAAAGGCCCTGGGGTTTCATGGACAGCAAGCTCAGTGAGTGAGTTAGCTGTGGGGTGTGGTATTCCACTCAGAACTCCTGGAATGACAGTCAGTTCTGGGCACCCAAGTTAGTGAAGGGCCCAGAAGAGTTTCCTCCCCTCCTACCAATAGAAAACATTTAAACACTCTACATTTGATTTTTTTAATTAACCATTTTATGAAGTAGGTGCAGATAGGATGCTCATTTTAAAGATGAATCTAGTAAACATTTAACAAATGCTTGCTTGGTGACTAAGGGGTACCCAAGGCCTAAGAAGCTAAGTGATTTGCCAGTGTATCAAAAGGCTAATTGTGTGATGCAGGCAGGATTCATCAGCCAGTTCTTCAAAACCGTAATGTAATATAATGTCACTGTAATCCTCCTCCACTGCCCGTGGCTGTGAGAACACACGAATGAACACACACCCCCACACCCCTTCTGATGAGTGACAGGAAGCTACATTGTTTAATCTTATCCCTATACTAGTATTTCAAGAACTGATAAAAAACAAAACCTAAACCTTCTTTCTGTATGAACTCACTTCTTCTGGAATGGTTTCCCTCAAACACAACTATAACTAGATAAATCAAAGGCAAGCAGTCTGACTGTGCAGGTGTTTGGTCTCAGGGAACCCGAGGGCTGTACTACACATTCGCAGTGCAGCGCCTTGTTCTCTGGCTCCTGTGTATAATGCTCTGCTTACTTTCCCCATGTGTACTTTTCCCTGGTTCCCAAGGGGGTTGGGACTTTTAGCCCCAGTTTGTTGATCTGGGGAATTGAGGTCTATTTCAACTTGTGAAATGACAGTACTAAGGACTTAAAAGCTTGGTTTTCAAAAAAGCATCTAATGACGTGGGTCTTGATGTCAAACAAAGAAATGGCTTATATCCATCAAATGAGAGACCTGGAAATGAGCAGAGTGCACCAGTAAGTCCCTGCTCTGTTTCCCTGTGCCCAGCCCTGCCACAAAGACATGATTATGCTGTAGTTGGGGGAGTCAGAGCCCCATTTCCAATCCATCGTCCATGGAGCTCCCAAACAGATGCCCCTAAAGCTCAGGTCTGACCGTGCTTCCCCCCACCTCACCCCCTTCTTGAGAAGCTGCAGGATCCCAATGCCTTTTTGGCATTTAAAGCCCTTCCCCATCTGATCCCATACACTGCCCTTCCTTGCACATCCATGCTCTAGTCTGCTCCAAATGGCCTGCCAGCCATTTCTCCTGACCCTCCCCAGCCTCTCTTTGCACAGCTTCACTTCTGTGCCAAGTTCTTTATCTCCTCGTAGAATGGAAGCTTCTTGAGAGTGGCGACTGTCCCACTGTGAGGTCTGGCACTTTGGCAGGTGCCCAGACAAATGGCCCAGCCTAGGCACTGTGGACAGGGCAGCTGCTCTAGAGAGCACTTTGCAGCATGCATGCCCATGACTCCCCTCAGTGACACCACTATGAGGCCCAACCCCCAAAGAGCACAGAAAGGACCCATACTGAAATCGTAAACTAAGGTGGTCACACCAGCCTATTCAGGATGATGAAATGAACAAAGACAGACAGGGAAATCTCTAGGTACTGAAGCAGAGTTAGTTAGAGAATAATTTGTACAATGAAAACATTATTTAAAAAAAAAAAAACTTTGAAAAACTTTACAACTCCAAGTAACCCCCTTTCTGGGTCCACCAGAGGACTGAAGGTGAATCATTCTACTCACCTCCTGCTGGAAGTGATGATCGTACCAACTATCAGACAGATGGAAGGCCTCAGAGGAGGGAGCTGGAAGGGACCTTAGACATCAGTCCAAGTAAGGAAACTGAGACCTACTAAAGGTAAAGTGCCTGGCCCAAGAGCTCAAGCTCCACTGGGAACCTGGCCCAGGGTCAGCTGGGCAGTGGCTGGGAGCTGGAAGGTGACCAGAATTGGAGGCTGCTTCCTTACTACACCAGCCTTTCACCTGACTCTTGCTCTGAGCCAATTTCTTGTCCTCCCCAGGCCCCCGTACTAGATTTGGGGGGAGCAATAGCTGAAGGATTGGGCAGGGCCTCAAGGAGGAGGTGACACGGGGTGGGGGCCCCGAAGAAAGCTGGGATTCTAAACAGCAGAGGTGAAGGGGACATGGGATATAGAGCTGGAGGAGGAGCAAGGCCAATTTGGCCAGAGCGCAAACTGCACGAAGAAAAATAAGCTCAGGCAGATTGGAGCAAGGTTATGAAGGGTTAAATTCTAAACAGCCATGTCTGTCTGACCCTCCACATCTGATGGGAACTGCTTGGGTCTGCTGAGGGGTCAGGTCTTTGCTTCAAAAATGTCACAGGTGGCCATGCAAGGCCGGAAGACCAATGAGGATATCATCTCACTAATCCAGCCACAAAGTGACCAGATCCTGATCTAGAGTCCTGGGTGTAGAGAGATGGGGAAGGATGCAAAAAGACAAGACTTGGCAACTACTGGATGACCGGGGGGGGGGGGGGTGGGGGGGGTGGAGGGCCGGCGGCAGCGCGTGCAGTGATGGGGATGAGGGCAAGTGAGGCTTTAAAGAAGATGTCGAGTGACCCAAAATCTGGGGTCCCCCTTGGCCACAAGAGGGAAGTCTGGAAAGAGAGTAGGTCTGGAGAAAGAAGGTGAGCTTTCTGATAAAGCTGAATGTGATTCCTATGGACATCCGGTTGGAAATTATTTGTCATTATTAGTAATAAATAATGAGACAGAAGGAAACAGTAGATACAAACTGGCTTTGGAGTGAGGAAGACCTGTGTTCAAGCTCTGCCTCACACACACTTAGGCACATGACCACTGCCCAAGCCTGGGAGCTGCCCAAGGTACCAATCCACTACCCTGGCACATGGCTGCCTCCCTAGGAGCTCCTTGGACCAGTTATGCTGTAGGGTCAGGCTATGCTAGCTGCTTTCCCCCCCAGTGACCCCTGGGCCCACCCCAGAAACTACCCCAAAGGGCAGAAGGGGGAATGGAAGGGACAGAGGCGCAGAGTGAGGCCCAATGTAAAGGTAACTTCCCAGAAATGTGCTGCCTTAGGAGGTGAGAGGATTCTCCGTCCTATGATGATGGAAGACCCCATGTGATAAAGATGCCCACACGGGTTAGACTGAAGGACATCTAAGGTACCTTCCAACTTGGAAGATTCTGTGAATTAATGAAATCAGGCTTACTGGTTCAAATCCTAGGAGATAATAGACTAGTCAGCCTCAGGTACTACACCTCCCTTTACTCAACTTTCCAATCCACAAAACAGTTTATGAGAATGAGTAAGGTCAGGAGTCCCCAGAATTGTCCATCACCTTTGTCTTAATTAACTTTATCATCTGAGTTCCAGAAGGTCTGCCTACTTGTGGTTGTATCTTAACAGTTCAGCTTAAGTGAAAAACAAAGTTATATCCGTAGACGCCAAATGACTGTTTCGGTCATCTCAAAAATGTTTTGACGCATACCCCATCTTACAAATTTACCTGTAGCTTATCTTCATGGTTAGTGTGTGTCTGAGACAGATAGCGAAATTCCTGAGTGAGCCAGAAGCAGTGTTTGACGTGCTCTGGAGAAACAAAATCTTCGGCCACTTTTATGCAGCTGTATAAGTTATGAACCTAAGGAATAACAAGAGAAGTCAGCCCACAAAGTCAAAGGCCAAGAAAGAAACCTCAGATACAAACGCATAATGGCTCTTGCCTGATGTGGAGCACCTGCTGGGATGAAGACCACATCCCCCAGAAACTGCACGATGGCCCAGCCCTGAACTCCGTACTCTTGGTGAAGACGCTTTCTGAGTGGGCGGTCCAAATACCAGCTTTGGTCATGAATAGGGTCATGATCAGCAGGGTTTTCTTGACCTTGTTCTTCTGAGACCTGCAACGCATACAGAGTATCTTTCAACAAAGGAATACTTGACCATAAGGCAAAATTCTCCAACACCAAATTCAAACATCTGTTCTGATACTAATGTTGCCTTAAAAGTAATGGTTAGTAAGTCGAGCCTTCCCTTACTGTAGTGTCTTATTGGCCTAGGATGTAGGGAAATTGATCTTGCCTAGTGGTGCTTTATACCAATTACACACTTAATTTTGTTTAAGAAATTAAAAGGAAATAGGTCTGGATTCATCTTATCCTGCCTGGTCCTTGAATGGCAATACCTAAAAGCCTGTGACTGTATCTAACAAAAATGAGAGCCCTTTGTAGAATGTATTACTTTAAACTTAATTTCTTAGCATAGGGTTGAGATTAGGACAAGGTTTACCCAAAATTTAATGCTCTAACAGGACAAGAAAAGCTTTATTGAAAAAGCAAAACAGTTTCTGACTTCTTTCCACTATGGTTTCTCCTAATTGTCCTTCAAAATGAGTATGGTTTAATTTTGGTCCAAGCACGGCATCTTTTAAAGATTCGGATTACAGCTGCTGGGTGTGAATACATGATGGGAGGCTGTGACTCTCACAGTGAACGATTCTCAACCAGATTTGTTTCCACGAGGCCAGTGCGGGGGGTGGAGGTGGGGGGGGGGGGTGGTTCTAGCAAGTAGCTTCAGTGATTAAAATAAAAATTCAAAGCCCCCCTTAAAAGGTGTTTTTAGATTATTTGGTTTGTCAAAAAGACATTGCTCAAGAACCAGGAGGTCATTATACATAACTGCAGACACACGGTATCCATAAGGATAACTTTGATAGACTTGGCTCCTCTCATCAAAAACAGCTCCAAAAGACTCATGATGGAAAAAGCTATGCACATCCAGAGAAAGAATTATGGAGTCTGAATGCAGATGGAGGCAAACCATTTGCTCTTTTTTTTCTTTCTTTTTTGGTTTCGTTTCTTCTTTCTCATGATTCACTCCATTGGTTATAATTCCTCTATACAACTGGACTACTATGCAAATAAGTTCAATGTGAAGGTATATGTAGAACCTATGTTGGATTACTTGCCATCTGGGCGGGGAGAGAAAATTTAAAACCCCAAAACTTGTGGAACTGAGTGTTGTAAACTAAAACTAAAAAATAAACTTATAATTAAAAAGAAAAAAAAAAAGAAAATGCCACTGGATGACATCAGCAGTAGTTTTTATGATTCAAGTACAAAAGACAAGGAATTAAACTCGCTTTGAACCCCGCCCCCCCCCCCCCCCCAAAGACATTGCTCATACCCATTCACTATTCCTACTCTCTCTGACTGACCAAATGCACTACAGAAACCTTTCCTGGTTGGCCGGCTACACAGAGGGAATCTGTGTAAGATCTATGACATGACCATTTGGGGTTCCTTTCCACAGGTCTGATGGCTTTTTACCATCATTTCATACTAACATCAGTTCCTAATAAACTGACTCAGTGAAATCTCATAGAAATAACTAGAGATCACAATGGGCCTCATCAATGCTTTTTCTATAGCACCTGTGCTCCATGGAACTTGGAGGGCCAACACTGAGAGGATTCTTGATTACATGATAACAATAATGGGGATAGGAACTGGACCTGTGATTTCACAGATGGAGGGACCTCCCCTGCCATGTGAGTAAATAGCTTGACCTGGGCAGGTTGGACCTGTATCTAGAACACTGAGAGGTAGAGACACTTGCTCAGGATCACAGACAGGACTCAGGACTCCTTGGTTCTAAAGGCAGCTTTACCCCTTCTCCAGACTATGATTGTTTTGATAAATGGTAACCTGATAAATACTGACCAACACTCCTCATCCTTCTTAAGAGTTTTACTTCCTAAGCTGAAGCTGGCTTTACTGACACATCTTAGGAAACCCCATTGGCCAACCTTTCCAGCCACCTTGGGAAAGCACCAGAACATCCTAACCCCTTTTCCGTGACACGTTCCATAGGCTAGTTTCTTCTCCATGCTTTCTCCCCTGCTCCCCCTTCCACAGTTATGTCAGTATGTGAGGCGCCATGCAGTGACTGCACAAGCAGAGACTGTGCTGTGCCTGTTTCCACCAGGAACTGGGAGAAGGCCAAACAGCTTTTCTAAAACCATCGCAAACCTGGCCTTATGTTTATGCTGACAATTAAGGAATACCTTCTTAAGGAAGGATCGGATCTTCTCTGTGTCTTTAGCAGCAAAAATGTGCCAAAGAGCTCCTGGTTTCTCCTTTCCTTCAATAAATCGCTTTATTGTGAGTTCATCACAGTCTCCATCTTGGATAGTTTTAAGTACTTCTGTTGGGGGAAGAGATGAAAAACAGATGTAAAAAGGAACATTCTGCACTCCGGGAGCAAAAAGCTTCAGCACACATGTTCACATACTATTATCTTACCATCTTCCTGATCAAGCTGTCCGGTAGGGATGCCCACATAGACCATTACATTAGCTGCATCAGATATATCTAAATGAAGATTTGTTGTTCCATACTTCCTATCTTCTGGTGTGATTAACCCTGTCGAGAGAAACTTTTTTTAACCGCTACAATTAAAACTGTGTGTTAGAATAACAATGCTGGGTAATAGCCATTTAGTCAGAGAACTATACCACTGATACTGGTAGCTAGTAAAGCATCCCTGACCAGGATTGTGTCAGCCCCTGCTCCGAGATGGATTCAGCACATTCAGAGAACAAAACTCCTGGCTCTCCTCATCTCTCCATGTCCAGGGCTCAGCACAGACTCAGCCAAGCTCCTGCTCCTCCTTGCCCTCCAGGGTCATGTGATCCAGTCTTTCCCTTTCTCACCGCCATGCTTTAATTAACTGCATCTTTTGAGAGGTTCACTCCATTCAAAATGACTGTCTAAGCAGCTCTCTGTTGGCACCTATGACATTTTCTCAAGGAATTTAGGACTAGCTCACTGTCTTCACTCGAATCCCTGTTAACTTAATGAGTGCCCTCCACAATCATGTTCCTGTCTCCTGGACAACCTGAAGTCAATTCCAGGCTCAAGACACTTTCTAGATGTGGGAACCTGGACAGGTCATTTAACCTCTCTTTGCCTCAGTGTCTTCAATGGCAAAATAGGGCTTATGACAGTACCTACCTACCTCCCAAGGTGGGTGTGAGGACTAAAGGGGATATTTGTAAGAGCACTCAGCACACTGCCCAGCACATAGTAGGAGCTTAATAAACGCTTATTTCCTTCGGTCTTTGCCATGATTGTCTGCTCGACACCAGTAGCTCAGAGCAATGGTTCCCATCATCACCCACAAGGGTTCTACCCTCAATGATCATCAGACCACAGCCTATCACACATCTTCCCACATGCCTCACACGTCCAGAGGACACCAGGACATCCTGAAGCACTGGCCCTGGCTCTACGTCCTTGCTGCGTCTCCCCTCCCACCCCTGGCTCAGATCTTCCAGAGGTTTCATTCCTGCCAGACTGTAGCAAGAGGAACTGCCCAACTCTCCTTCTCACTCCTACTTGGGTGCTGCCCAAGCCAACATGTTATGGAACCTAATAAAGGCCTCTTCGCTTCCCAAAGACAATCCCTTCCCTCCTTTTCTCCAGCTTCCCACACTTTAGGCCAAGGACCTTGCCTCAAGCTTCCCTAAGCGATTATCACAGTGAACTCCAAGCTTTCTCTGAATTCCTATCTTCTGGTGTGATTAACCCTGTCGAGAGAAACTTTTTTTAACCGCTACAATTAAAACTGTGTGTTAGAATAACAATGCTGGGTAATAGCCATTTAGTCAGAGAACTATACCACTGATACTGGTGGCTAGTAGAACATCCCTACTGCTTCTGGCTTCTTTTCTTCCAGATTGTCCCTTACTTCTGTGCATTTCCATTCCCAGTGAGTTATTTTCCCATTTGTTTCTCTGGTGAGGTTTTCCACCACAGATCCAAGTGTTTTTATTCTCCCCATTATCTCTTCTCACAATTCTTATTTTAAATTAGCATACCGTGGTTCCATTCTTCTCAACATCCATAGGTCCTCTGTCCATCAGCTGTTCAAATCCTCTTCCTTAGTTTTGTGGTATTTATTAATTTACTTTTCTTCCTCCTGAGATCTTTGGTAGATTTCTGCCTTTTCTCTCCTAATGCTCACTTTCTGACTCCTGTCCCTCGGCTGGTGGTTGCCCTGGGTCTTGGCTTTCTCCCATGCTGACCAATGCTCAGTTCAGCAGCCTAGGCTCCGGACTCAAGTGATTTTGGGGGGTGAGGGAATGACAGAACTGGCCCCAGATGGATGATGGTTGGCTGGGCTTTTTCCCACAGACTTTCTGCAGTGCCACACAGCCCCCTACCCCACCCACGTCCCATAGCCAACACCCTAATTCAGCCTCTCATCTCCTTTCTCCTGGAGGGACAAATCCATCTGTTAAATCTCCCCCATCTCCAGTCTATGCTCCACACAGCTGCCAAAGTAGTAACAGTAGTAATTTTCCTAAAATTCAGGTTTGACCACATCCCTCCCTTCCTCAGTGAACTCTGTAGCATCCTATCGTTTCTGAGGTCACAAAGGCCTGCTCCTTTCACCACCTGGTTCCAAGCAACCTTCCCCATCCTGCTCTGCATTCCTTACTCGTCTTGGTGTACACACACAGCAGTACAGCCCAAGCACCAACACTCACACTCTACACCCATTTATGGTCTGTCCCCGTACCATCAGTGCACTACCCCCCTCACCTCTGCCTCTCACTATCCCTCGAGCTAGAGCTTGTACAGAATGCCTTTCCTCATCCGAGCTCTGAGTGCTTTCTTCCCTGGGAATATCTTTTACCTAATACTGTGTATCTATCTTGGGTCTATCTCATCCATACTTATGTCCATGGTGCCTCACCCAGTACAAATGAAGCTCCTTAGGGATAGGGTACTTAAAACAGCCAGATACACAGTCTTACCAGGAAGAAGTAAATCAAATTAACTGGCCTCCCACAACCTCAACATTTTTGTTAAATGACATTTTACTACACTGGGTGGATAGGGACCCACCAAGTTACTCCTGAAACAAGCAGCTCTAAGCCCGTAGCCAACTACAGATGCAGTGAAATATTTACACACTCCACCCTCTGCTGGATTCTAGGGATGTGCCTGCCTTACAGGAGCAGCTGGCAAACTTGGTTCTCCTGAAAGCTACTCAGTCCCACACAAGTTGTATTTTTCTAGAAATTTCTAGCAATTTTCATCTCACTTGGCCTTTCAAGGTTAAGATGTAGGAGGCTATCATGTCGCTTCATTCAACAAATTCAAGGGAAAAAAATGCTTGTTTTCTACTATGGGTGAGTAGTGAAAGGTCATCAGTGAGAAGAGATCAGAGATCTGCGCTCCAACCCTAACTATGCGCTGCCTCCCACGGACCTTTCTGGCATTGTTCCCTTATCTGTAAAAGGGCAAAAGTATTTGCTCTGACCACTGCCCCTCACAGGCTTCTTCTGAAACCAAGACAGATACAAATATAAAAGATTTGGGGGATTATAAAACCAGGATAGAGTAGGAGAAGAGAGAAAAAGAAGACACAAAGAAGCCACTTTGGGGAGATAAAGCTTTTGGAAGGGAACTGAAGCCTTCACACCACACTCCTTACTTCGGCCAAGATGCTGATGTTCCTGCCTCTGCTCTTACATATCCTCCTCCTTGGTCTGCATTTGGGCAGCAGAGGCCAGGACAAGACTGCACTCTCTCCCTTTCCCCTGCGGCCACAAGGCTCAGACCTGGGCTTCTTTCTGAGCCCACTGGATGGGCTCAGTGCCTGGATGCATCTTCCAGATACCAACAGCAGAGGGCGATCACCTCTGATCTCACAAGCTCTGGCTGTTTATCTTACAGGAGTTTCCAAAATTTGGCTCCTTAGCTTCCTAGCAGATTGAGGTTTTAAAGGATTGGCCAGTTGCTAATCTAATAAATGCTATTTGTAGTAATAAAGGTATGACAACTTATTATAGGCACTGAATTTTAATTGTTAAAATTAAGGGGTATTCTCTGAACAGTCAGGTATTAATGATTAGTACATAAGCTCATGAGCAAACCAAATTCTGTATGAATAAAACCACTGCATCGTGACCATGTAAAGTTACATCTGAGTACATTTTTATTTTCTGAATAGTTTCACCAGGACCATTTTTATATTTTATTGTGGGGACAGGAGTGTGTATAACAGGAGAAAATCTATATAAGTAAGCAATTCATGTTTGTTGCTTGATCTCCCTATACACAATCTGCCTGCTCCTGCTCCAGCTCCCATGGGCAGGTGCGGGGAAGTTCAGGCCAAGTGCACTCGCTCCTTTCCCACCAAACAGCTTTTTAATTTGCAGCTCACTGAATCAATAATGTATCAGTACAAGAGTACTAGATCTAGGATTGGTAAGGTGACAGTTCTGTTGAATTTCTCATCTTGATCAAAACCATTAGAAGCCTGGGTTCAGTTCTAGACACTTACCTATTTTAGGAATGGCAGTGAGTAGGTCCAGAGGATGGTAACCAGTATAGGGAGCGGCACTTAAAGGCCTGTGAGGAATGGGAACTATTCCTCATTAAGAGTTGGGGGAGTAAAGGGATATGATTGTGGCTGACCTACAAGTATATGAATAGTTGACACAAATACCAAACTTGTTCAGCTTAGCCCCAGAGGGCAGAATTAGGAAGAACAGGCAGAAGATGCAAAAAAGCAAATGCAGACTTGATATCAGGACAAATTTCCTAACAATTACAACTATAAAAATGGAAGAGGTCTGACAGGATGAGCTTCTCTGAGAGAGGGGTGTTGAATCAAAGCTTGGTTGGCCCCTTCCTTCTTTCAGGTATGGGTTGAATTAGATGGTCATTAGACCCCAACCCTTAAAAACCAAAGATTAAAACCAGAATAGTCCTCAGACACAGACACTACTTCCTCCAATCTTACCCCCAGTCACATGACATTCAGTGAGCTCAAAGTTTATACCTAAGAGTTGCATAACTATCTGTCTCCTCCAGGCTTGGCAATGCCTTGTGTACATGGTAAGATTGAGTTTCCATTGCTGAAGTGTGAATTAATTTTCTGGCAGCAATCTCTCCTCTAACATTAATTTCAAATATTTTTTGCTTATTTAATTCAAATTTGCCCCTAAATCCAACTCATTCAAGTCCCCGCTATACAAGGCATTAGGCCTGAAGGCACAAAAGAAAGAAAATGTAACTGTTCATGCCTTCAAGCAGTGTGATTACAATTCTACAGTGGCCAAGAACTTTACCCAATGCCCTTGGAGACCTCACCTCTTCCTCCTTCAAGGCAGCAGAACCCAGATGGAGGTAAAGCCAAAACAAACAGACCCTCTCAGGGCTGCCTGGTACCTAGCGCCCCAAATTGGGTTTAAGCAGGGGGTGGGGTGTGTCCCAAGGAGGTTGCTGGTGCTTCCTACTGCCACCAAACTGGCAGCATTGTAGGCAGGAGTTCTTCTGTACAAAATAAGTCAATCACAAACCTTGCCTGCCCGTTAACGACCCTAACTGCCTTCCTTAGCTGAAAAACAAAGCAATTTTCATTGAATGGAAGCCGAGTAACATTATCCTGAAAATTCATTTAACACATAATCCTTTGTTTTTAATTGTGATCAATTCAAGAAGAGTATTTTTAATCTGTAGCATGGGAAGTCTTTTTTTTATGGAGTATCACTACTATTTACTAGTACTTAGCAAAGAACTGCCATTAAATCATTTGGAACTCTTAAATGTAATTCATAGGTTTTTTTGGTTTGTTTCTGGCTAAGATAATAAAGGATCAAAAGACCTGAGCTTGGTTTAATTTGTAAAACAATTACCTTAATTCTGCAAAGACCAGTGGGGTCATACAACCCTATTCTGAACAATGCAATGAAAAGAAAAACAATTTAGAGGCGGCATGAATTGTCTTTTTAAAGTCAGTTATTGACTTAGAATCTACATTACTAAAACTTAGCTAATGTGATGGAAAAGTATCAGATTGTTACTCACCATAAGCATTATACATCTTGGGACCCAGATCTGGACGAACAAAGTAATTCGGTAACCTGGAAGCCAAATTTAGTTTGCCATCTCTCCTGGTATACTCGGGCAATGGGATGTTTGTCATTAAATCTTCAAACCTAGTATCAGACAATTGTGAATTTCTGAAATGAGACACTGATTTTCTTGAAAAATTAACAAATGTATTTGTTTTATTTCCTATGAAAGCTGGGTGATTATGTCTTACACGTCTGATTCAACTGACTGGAAGGGAAAATGCCAACAAATCTCTACCAAGGAAGGGGACTGATTAGTGACAGTAATACTAATTTACAGCATTTCCAGATCATTGGAATTGTGATTGTGTTTCTTTCTCATGTTAGTTGTGAGGAGCTTTTTCCTTCTTCCTTTCCGAAGGAGACTTTAGCAATTGGCTCACATTCTTCCTCTCCTCCCCAACACCTGCCTTTCTACCGAAGGATTTTAATATTCAGACACTTCCTCACAAAGTTATCTCTAACATCCCAATTGCTTGGCTTTCTTACATGCCAGGATCTTTTCTGTCACTCTTTACCAGTCAATCACATGCTGCATCTCACTACTGTCTAGAAGTGTTCAGTTTTACAAATTAAAAGCTGTGACCTTCAACCAATTCCATCTCTCACTTCGCCTCACCCCTAGAGTCCTCTGACACCTGCAGTCACCCTCCCTCTCAGTAACTCCCCAGGCCACACCCTGCTCTGACTCCTCTTGGCTCCCTCTAATCCTGAAGCTGGAGGTAGCCACGTGCATACCAGTGTCCTCACTCCCATCTCTTGTTCCATCACTGCTCAGCTCTGGTCAGACCTCATCCCGATTCCCACTTCCTACCTCTTCTGCATCCCCTCAAGTCCTACTGAACAACTCACGCCACCAGGCTATTATCAGGCCACTTTACAAATTCATGTTAGCCAAATTGCCCTGGGCCCTCAGGGCAGCAAGGGCAGTCCTTTGGTTCTTGCGAGTTGGTTCTCTATCTCACTTACAAAAGGGAGGCCATTCGATATGACCTTCCCTCCCTTCGCCCTAATCTCCTCCATCTTTGACATCACCTAGGACTTGCTTCGCTGGTATCTGACAAGATGTGCTGTCCTTGGTTTCATTCCTTCCTTCCTTGGTTTCTCAAGCAGCCTGAAACCTCAAATTGAGCACCAACTCTCTAATCTATAACCTCTCCCTATCTACTAGCTCCTTCCCTATGACCTCAAAAGATGACCAGTCTCCTCAGCCCTTAAAGAAAACCTTTCATTAGACCCTAGCATCCCTTCAAGCTGTAACTCCCACCTTTCTGTCCAGTGACCCTGGCTTCTGCCTGCTATTGCTCACACAAACACACTCCCATCCCACTCTCTGCAATTTCACGGTTTGTTCCATGTCCCCACCTCCCTCCTCCCACCCTCGCCCCATGCCCTTCTGGCTTCCTCAGAACCCTATCACCTGCAGGAAGTCTGTCCCATTCCCCCTTATTGCTAGTACCTTCCTTCTTAGACTATCTCCATTTTATTTATTTTTAATTTTTGGTATGTTGTCTCCTCCATTAGATTGTAAGCTCCTTGAGGGAAGCGGCTGTATTTGTCTTTTGTTTCCCCAGCACTTCTGCTTAGTGCCTGGCACATAGTAGTCATTTATTTATAAATGCTTGTTGAGTTCACATTTTTCAGCAACGTATCTTCCCTATCCTCCAACAAATTATTTCGGTATCCCAAATATACTGACAGAACTGCTAGTGGCTGGCACCCATAATCATACCGAGAAGGCATCATATCTCTGAAATCTTCTCCTGGAGGCCAGTCCTTCAGTTTCAGTACCATTGGTTCATCATCATTTTTCAGGCGACCTTAAAGGAAATGAAAGCAATAATTTGCTGTTGCTATATTCTTTAAGCTTCTGGAATTTCATTAACATCAAGCTTATTTCCACAATTTCCCCTTCTGACTGCCATAGGCTCTAAGAAACACATTTTTTAAAAATTGATTTTGCCTGATTCTTGCTTTTCCCTCTAACACTTTAATGTTAGAACATAAAATTCTGGACACAGCATGTTACGTGACCGCTAATAAACTGTATCACAAGGAGGTTTTTATCTTCAAAGTTTTCTAGACAAAACTACTAAGTATTTCACTTGCTAGTTTTAGCAATTAAAGAAGTTGTATTCAAACAGGTTCTTCTACTCGGAGCCTTTCTGCCCTTCATTCTGCTATTCCTTGAAATCAAGCCCCACTACGGAATCACCAGGTCATTAGCACTGACACCCAAGAATGAAACAACTCTTCTGGGTGCACTGAAACAGCTAATGTCAGAAAAAACAGCCGGTGTGCTTCTCAGAGACTAGTCCAGGGTCCCCCGGCACCACTGATAGCACTACTCAGGATTCTTTCTCAGCTCCATTTCACATGAATAAGATGCCATCAACAGGAGGAAAGTCTGTATCACTTTCGTAAATCAGAGAACACTTTATTTAGCCTTTGCCATGCCAGCTTCAAACACTTGTTTCAAGGAGCTATTACAAAACAAGTCAATTTTAAACAACCATACTTGTTCAAATGGAATGAAACCAAGTGTTTCATATTCATCTGCAGAAAATGAGATCCTTATCCATTTGTTTTATAATAGCTTCATCTTTAAAATGAGAATGGCTTCAGTGGATAGGTCAAATGATTCTTAATAAACAAGGCTTTCACTTTCTTCTGTTTCATTTGCAGGGCAGATGCATTAACTACATGTTTATTAATTGACTGATACAAATTTTCACAGTTCTATCTTTGTCATTTTAAATAAATTTGTCATTCTATTTTTCTTGATCAGAGTGTGAATCAGCCCTCTCTGGCACAAGATAATCCAGTCAACAGGTATTTGTTGCCTACTTACTATGTGCCAAGGCACACGCCCACATACAAAGGACATGGGGGTGGGGGGGACCTAACACATTCCCTGTCCTCAGGGACCTCACATTCTGCTGTGTTCTCCACAAAAACAGAGCAGTACATTTATGCTCTGACCCCATATCAATTTTATAAAGAGCCTTTCTTTTAATAGTCTGTTATCTTTAAATAGGTTACTTTTGACAACAAATTAGGCAGCTCCTCCTACAAATTTCTTGCTTTAAGCTACTAATCCTGTCTAATTTAATAAGTGAAGCACATGTTGTATTTTTAACTGAATGAGATGCTATTTCTCAGCTAGTGCTTTAGACTTGTATTTCATCCTGACATCAATTAAGTACTATCAAAGCAGAATCCAATACAATGCAATCATGGTTATTTTTTAAAATTCATCAATTGTATTGAAAATTCCTCTCCTCACAGCAGCAGAGCAAGCAAGGTGCCCCAAAAGGGGTCTCAAAGAGTTGAAGTGAAACAACAACAACAAAACACCCAATCTAAGGCCACAAAGGCAGCTGCTTTTTGTGTGACTTAAGTTCCCTTCAGGTCAAGAGAGACCCTGTGGTACCTACTTGGGATATCTTCAAATCCATCCCAGAAATCTCCCACTGTGGCTCCTGTGATGATCTCATTAGTTCTACAGTTGACTAGATCCACTTCCTGCTCTCCAAACTCCTTCCGGAAGGAGTCAGGTTTCCACAGCTCTGCATTCAGTCTGTGATGCACTCCAGACACCATCACGGGCTATGAGGAGAAAAGAAAGGGTGTTCAATAAACTTCTCTTCAAACATTTTTCTCTACTGGAATCTCTCTCTCTCCTTTATAGGAATCCATAAACTGGCACATCTACTGGCCTGATACTATCTTTCTATGTTTGGTCTTCTAAGTCTCTCCCCAAAATACTTCGTATCCTATTCATTTTATTTGTTATCTTCTCAAGAGTTACCAGTCGTGAGCAAAGGAACAAAGAGTTAATCATGATGAAATTTGCTTTCAAGTATGAGAAAGCTACTTTTATGATGCAACTGTATCAAAAAAACTAATCCAAACCAGCACAAAAGAAATTTTATATAAGAAGACTACTGAAATTCAAATGTATCACCCTGTTTTCTAAGGCATTCTCTTCAGTTATTATGTACAATTAATTTGGTGTTTACAACTCTGACCAGAAATTCAAAAGTAAGTTCCCTCAAAATAACCTAAGTGTGTTTAGTTTTCTATAAATCAATAGGAAAAAAAAACTACAAGAAGTTCCATTTAATAGAAATTTTTTTCCCATTTATTTCAATAAACGTTCATCGAGAGCCTACTGGGTGTAGGGAAGAAGATACTGAGAGAGATGTACGTAAGGTGGAACTGAGGCATAAACAACTGTGTAAACACTATGCAAATAATTGGTTTTTTGTCTTCAAACTTACTTTTTTGAGCACTGCAAAATTTCTATTTTAAATGAGAGCCATATTTTCTTTCAGAGTGGACATGTGGATAGTCCAAACAGTGCCGCCTTTGCATACAACTCTTAAAAGTCAGCCAATGGAGATAAAAAGTCAAATTCTGTTTTACTTCCAACTCACTCAGGACCCTTTAAAAATGGTGTTGCACAGAGTTGGTCAACCAATCACTTAGCCTCAGGAAGACTTTTGGCTGCTTATTAAAATTAAACTGAACCTTTAGGAGAAAAGATGTCATCACTAATGATATTCTAAATAAAGTGCCAACCAAAGGCTCTCAAGAAGAGTAAATTCTTAAACAGGCATTCCAAGGATGCTTTATACATCAGTGAAATGATCTTGCTGGATTAAGTATAAAACCACCCAAAGTTATTAGTCTAAGGAAACAGTGTTCACTTGAAAGTCTAAATCCCAGCACTTAACACAAAAAGAGAAACGAATGCTCCTACAATCAATTGTACATATTTCATGTAATATAAAAATCAATGGTACCAAAGATCTCCTCTTAGGAGAAACAGGGCTATTAAGGGATAGCTCCAGGGATGAGGATTCAGTCAAGCAAGAGACTGAAGGTCTCCCTACCTGTCCCTGCTTCCAACACTCCCTGAAGACATTCCAGTTATTCTTGTGGTTAGGATCCTGTAGACACAGCAAGCGGTTGTCACACAGCCAGTAGTGAGGAGTATCAAATCCCAAAATGCTGGGCTTAATAACCAATCCCTGAGGTTTCTTAGGGATGTCACTTGAAGTCTTATTTTGAACCAACGAAGCAAAGATGTCATCCAAGATTTTTGGTGTGTTCTTGAGGCCACTTTCAGTCTAAACTTACAAGAAAAAAAAAAGGGCATTAAAAATACGTAGCCCTCTGCCTCCAAAAAGGCCTGGTGTATTCTAAGTCAAGTGCACCTGTCTAGCATGGACATTAAGATCAAAAGCTAGAGGACAAGGTTAGGAAAGAGCGATAAGGACCCAGAGGGAGGGAAAAGCTGTCACAGGAGGAGATATATTTCACTGTGATGCCACTGCCCAGATAACTATAGTTATCTCTTCCACATCACAACTTTCCCCATCGCAGTTCTGATATACTGCAGGTTAGCATAAGAAACTAAATGGGAATTTGAGTTTTGTGAAAGCTGCAGATAACACACAAAGGCCAGCAGATGACACAGAAAAAGTTTAGAAACTCAGGAAATGCATAAAATATATGCTTAGTATTAAATAAAATCAAGAAAATAGAGATGGAAATCTGTGAACCCGGAAGACGTCTTTTCTCTAGTACAAAGGGAGGGCCAAAAAAAATTGATGAAGATTTTCCACGAGGACAATGTGGAAGGGATAACTACAGACTAGTCTGCAAAGGCCAACCATTACCTGGGACTCTCTTAGTATCATCAGCTGCACACTCTAAAGGTATACAGCTAGTGTGAACATCAAATTTCTGGAAGCAGTTGCATGTATTAAAATCCATGTTATTCGAGTTTATGATGTAAAATGTCATAATTGGTTCTAGTCCAATGGAAACATATAATACAAATTCAAATGATAAGACCAGTTCAGAGGATGGACTATCTGCCTTGCTCAGGATCTCGCAGTAGAAGCTGTAAGAATCAGCCAATAGCCATTGTTACATGCTCTGGAGTTTTACTTCTTCCTGCTATGACTCCAACTTAGGCATACCTTCCCTCCAGAAGAGTTCAGCAGATTCCGGAGAAAACCGGAGCTGTTGTTGCTGACAGGTGTTAATATTGTGCTGTTAAAGGTGTGCAGAACAGTAGGAAGTTTAGTCAAGGTGGGCAAAGACTGGAGAGGTTTGTTTTCATTTTTTAAAGTTGGCATTGTGAGTGGTTTCTCTAAAAACAAAGAGAAAAACCTAAATTAGAGAGTAAACTATAAAAAAGTCATACCAATCTCCTAATAATAGAATTTGTAATGTAAAGCCTTAAGAGACTGAAATAAAAAGTGCTGAGTATACTCAAAATAAAAACCCTGCCCCAAACAAAATACATTTTAAAAACCAAAACCAAAAATCTTCCCCCACACTTTTGAAACTAATTTCTGTTTCTCAAAAGCAGAGGAAAAACCAGAATGACAGAATAAAGAGTTCAGATTCTCAAACTGGTAATGTACCTTAGTAATTTTTTTCCTCCTCAAAAAATAATTTCTCCCATATCTCCAGACACTGGGCAAGCACTGTGAATTCATAGTCCAATTGCTCATGGTCTTTCCCTTCTGTAGGGTTGGGAAAGGAGGGGAAGAGCTAAGGAGGAGAGTGAGGCTCTGACTCCATGCCCAATCCCCTTACAGCGGTGCCTGGAGACTTCACTTACCACAGTGAGCTAACGTGTGTGTAGAAAAGTCCAATCTCTATTGTGTAAATTGCTGAGTAGCAGCTGCACCTGTGCTCCCAAATCAGAGCTGTAACACTTTGAGGCCCCTCAGAGAATAGCTTACAGGGCTGAAGGGCTGGAGTTATTCCAGATTAAACAAAGGAGGGAAACAAAGTTAACCGTAATATATTAAATTAATGTTTTAAACAGGGAGGTAAAGAGATACTAGGGTAAAGTAAAATAACCTCAACTATTTTACTTGAGGTTAGTAAAATAAAAGCTCAAGGATTTAAACCAAATTTAAAAAAAATACCAAGAATCACCCCACAGATTTTAGGACAATTAGCATAATGTTAATTAGAGAGATTTGCATAAGTAAAGGTGGAAAGAAGGGGAAAAAATCTGTCTGGCCTGCAGCCAACTTCACCACCTCTGTAGTTTTCCCCAGGGGCCTCCACCAAGAAGAGGATTAGTCGGTGCCCCCTTCCACAGAAAACAACTACTTCCCTTCCAACAAGTCTATTCAGCCTTCAACAGAGATTTCCAGGTACCTGGCAAAAACAGCCTGAACTGTCCACGGACACGTTCAGCATGAAACAAACAGGAGCCTGGCACAAAGTACTTGGTCTGCTGGACTTCAAAATTTATCAGCAGAATAAGGTGTTACACCTAAACTGAAGCCCACCATTAATCCCCTTTATATTCTTGTCTTTGTCTGCCCTACACCCTGAAATGGCTTGAAACTGCTTAAGGCATAATTCTGGGCATTGCCCAAGGCTACTCCCCTGACCCGGCCCCTCCTCATGATTCAGCATTCTGTATATTCTCTACATCAGCATTATGTGCAAGGATCAGTTGCTAGGGTAAGGTATGGGTTTATTTTGGGGAGGAGCCCCCCAGTTGCCAGGTGGCCCCACACCCTGGGTTATGGTGCAACTATTCTGCTGACCAAGCTAGGTCCCTCCACCCAGACCACAGCTGATCAAGTAGAGGTTACTTTCTGGGAAATTCCACCCTGAACCCTCCACCCAGTTATAGGAAGCTGATTACGACCTAAGAGGGCCACCCATTCTAGGAAACTGACCACCCTGTATCACAGGATGGTTGCACCCCTGAATCTCACCATATTTCCAAACTAGCTCTGAGCTGATGAATTCAACCAATGGCTGATCTTTACTTCTGTACATCATTGCTTCTGCTAGCAACCCTAATTGTGTAATTGTGGTTTTTGCCTTTATGAGCATTGCAGTCCCTCAGTTCAGGACTGCCTGATTAGAGTGTACTTTGAGTATGTACTCCGGGTAGTCGCGTGCTTGGCCAATAAATCCACACACTAAATTTACCATGAACCCAGGTCTCAGCTCGCTGTTATTTTCTCATCTTTTCCAAGTCCGAGAAGATAGGATTCTACTCACCCTTATTTTCTTTGTTAACATTTCCACTGGTTAAGTCAGCTAGCCAGTTTAAAGGCGAAGAACTAACTGGACAGAGAGGCTTGGTGCCACAGCTTGGCTTTGCAGCAGGGTCGCAGCTCCCATTTGCTGAGTCTAACACACAGTTATTTCGCTGGAGAGCTGTTCCTAGATTAAGCTTTTCTCCAGCTAAAGAATTCTGTTAAGAAAAAAATATAAAAATTAATTGAAAATAACTTTAAAAATAAGGTTTTTCTTCTCCCTACCTCCTTAAACTAATCCAACAAGCTATCCTACAGTGGTTGCTGGCTAATGTGAGGAAAGTGAGCAAACCTATGTAGCATTAACATTATAAGCAAAAAGCAGTGAGGAATTAATTTCAGCTTCCAAGAAAATATCAATATGGGGGAAAAATAGGACTTCAAACCAAATCTTTAATTTAATCAAATAGTGCTGTAAATTCCACTCTCCGTAAAAATGCTCCCTCCACCCCCACTATTTACATTTTAAAGCCCTGTTTCTATAGCAAACAGCTGCCATATAGACAAATGTCTGGTTCAGTCTGTAAAATTGATAACTGCCTATACTACCATAATTTAGAGGCAAAATAAAGTCAGGAGGGTGAGGAAAAACCAAGGAGCGTGGGAAGAGATGGTGAGAAAGGAAATGTAAACATCAGAATTGCAGACCTGAAGGGACCTCAGGACCGCATTCCCAAACAGTGATGACCCAGCCTTTGCTGTGAGAGCTCTAAATTGAAGAAACCCGCCATCATCTGCTGAAAAAGCATGCTGCCCTTTTGCACAGTGCGAATTGTCATCAAGCTTTCCTTCACATCAAACCTAGATCTATGCAAGCAATTCCCACTCATTCCTCCTAACTCTGCCCTATGAAGGTGCCTCACCTGACAGGACTGGGCAAGGTGTGGAGAAGCCTTGGGTTCATACAGCATCTGACACTGAACACAGCTGGCAAACTATAAACAAGTGGCAACCTCCCTGGGCTTCTGTCTCCTCAGCTGTGGCACCTGCCTCAAAGGTATATTTGAAAGCACCTTTCAAATGTTCAAGTGCTCCATAAGTGATAGGCTTTATTAAAATGATGCCCAGGCTAAATATTCCTAATACGGGACCCCACCCTTGATGCCTTCTCTGGACAGTTCTGCCAGGGAGGACCTAGAACTGACCACCCTCTTCCTGATGTGGTCTCACACAGTACAGTACATCACAGTTATCACATCCCTAAACACACACATTAAACTGCCTCTCAACATAAGCTAGCCTCCCTCCCTCTAGCAAGTTTTTTTGGCTCCCATGTCATGCTATTGATTTCCACAAAGGTTCTAGGACACCAGCTTTTGGAGAGGGCCTGTTGTTTAGCCACCTTGCCCCCGCCACACAGGTGAGGCTGATTTTTGGAGGCAAAGGCATAACATTTACTCTTGTTAGTGTCATCTTACTCAATGTGGCCCCATGTTCCAGTCTGCCAAGAGCCTTTTGTGGCTTGACTCTGGCTAAAATGTGTGTTAATTAGTGTTGTCTGAAAATGTAATGAACATGCCATTCATAAAAACGTTAAATAATACAGAGGCAAGCACAGAGAGCCCTACAGTATTCATTCAACACCTACTATGTGCAAGGCACCGTAATAAGTGCTAGGAATACAGCACCTAATCCACACCGGAGCACACACAAAAACTAACAAGTAGTTGCCCAAATAACTCAGAACTATTTTGAAATCAACTAGGAATAGCAGACAGCCAGATGGTGGGAAAACCCACACCCACAGGGGCACCCCCTTTCCCCACCTGTCCTAGAACCCATTCAGGACAGAACAGTCAGTGGGAAGAGCCACTGCCACGGGGACAGGGGTGGGGGGGTAGGTAGCACCAATTCCAGAACACATTTAGACTTCCTGAGGGCTCAATAGCGCCTAGATGAGGTTGGTCACCCATGTTATTCTTTTCAGTTTGAGAGCCTTCCAGGCACTGCCATCTACCTGCCTCTATGCCCAATGGAACCCCAGGACTGTCATCCTAGCAAGTGGTATACCCAAAGGACCCTTCTGGTGATCACAAAGTCCAGTTCTTTCTAGCTCCCATGCAGCTGACCTTTCTGGATTATTTTCCCCAACTCAGTATGAGCTCCTTTATGGCAGAAGACATTTTGCTTTCTGTATGCCTGGTGTTTAGCACAGTACTCAGCAAGCGCTTAATAAATGCCTTTTCATTTATTCACACACTACTGCCTTACTTCATTACTTCAAAAAGAACTAGTCTCCAAAGCAAGGCAGTACATTTAGAAAAACTAATCTTCTGGCTTGAAAGGTTGTTTCCCTCCTGTGTCCTGTGTGTAGCAGTTTTTTTTACGTGAAACATCATGACCCTTCTTTGGCCAAGTTCCTTTCACAACATGTCTGTGAGCAGAGGGGAGGCCTGGGACAGCAGCCGTACCTGTCTTGTGTCCTCCTTCGGGGCTGGCTTTGAGAGGAGCTTGATTTGCCGATTCGAACAAGGGCAGTTCGCCTTTATTCCCCACTTTGCTCTTACAGAGTGAACAATATCTCCCACATCATACAGAGCTACACAGAAAGTCAGACAAGCAGATGAGCAATGATGTCACAGCGGCTTCCGCTGCCAAAGCTGGTGTTTCTATCTTTAATCTTGCTGAATGAATCCTTCCTACACATACGTGTATGTTACACACTCTCACACACACACTCTCACAAACACACACCCAACACTGTTAAGATGCGCCAAAACATGTCTGACCTAGAGTCTGTTTCAAAGACATGACTAACTCATTTGTTCTACTGGAGCCAGGTCAATAAAGCACTATATGGATTTATCACAAAATAAAACCACTCAAGCCAATCATTACCCACTATAACGACTCATTAACCTTAACAGGCCTTCCAAAATGAGTACACTGCAGTACCTTTCCCGGGAATGATCTGTGTGGGCATGAGGTTTTCCGGTTCGTGGATTTGACTCTTCACACACTTCAGCCAGGAGAACGTCTTGTATGTACTACCTACAAGAAAAAAACACTTAGTAACATGTCTGAACCTGCAATTGTTCACCATTTCAAAACCTCTCCTCAAATGACAGTGAATGTTCTCAAAAGACATTGAAGGTAGAAATGAAAAATTAGAAGCCTCTAAAGTTTGAAAGGGGAATAAGACTCAAAAAACAAGCCCTTCCTTACCTTGCTGGACATTTTTTTTCTTCATCCTGAAGCAGTCCACACACACCCCAAACCCACAGCGAGGGCATACCCAGTGCAAGTTAAAGATTGTAGTGTCACACACATCACACATTTCTCGAACGCCTCGAACAGCACGCTTCCAAGCAACTTGTCCTGACAGGGGAGAAAACGACTTCCTTAGGTTCAGAGAGCCCACCAGACAGAAAGCTAGTTTTTTTTGTTTTTGTTTTCCAGAATGGACACTGACTTTCTTAGAACATCTGTGTAAATTGTCAGATTTGATAGCAATACTAATTTTCTCATTTAGGTTAAACCTTAACATTTTTAATGCCTTTCTAATACCATTTAGGCTGGCGATTTCATCAAAATTCAAAATGATGCCTTGTATTCTTCCCTCTGAAACTCCCAAATTGGTTGAGAATAGGTAAAAGAATATTAGAATTAAGATAACAAATAGGGAGGGGAACTATGGCAGAAGGGAAAGGGACTCCCTATCTTTTCATTAGGTCTCAGTTTCCTTTTGTTCATGGAAAAACTCAAGAAATTCCCCAATTCTCCTAAAACAAGCCAATCAATAAATCAATGAATGAGTAACAGATGTGGAAAAGTGCCTTGCTCAGAGTCCTGCAGAGGCAGAATGAGAACCAAAATTTTATGACTATCTTAGAATTTTAGAACATGAGTGACCCTCAGCCATCACCTAATGTCAACTCTTTTATCATAATCCAGTTTTCTTTATGTTATCATATATTATGAGATTATCAACACCTAGATTTAGAGCTAAAAGAAATCCTAGAAGTCATCAAGTCCAACTCTCTCATAAATTAAGGCACAGAGAGGTCAAGGGACTAGCTCAGGATCACACAGACTTGAACCCACCAGGCCATTCTTGCCTGCAAGTACAGTGTAATGAGAGCAAGGATTTCTCTCCCTTACCATCTGTTCAGCCCGAGCCTCCAATCAACCAAGTGCCCGGTGACTGGTACCCACCTAGTAGTGGCTTTGTCAATGCTTGTGGAAATTCAGGATTTCAACTATGACACTAATTGAGCGGGTCAGGGGCGTGCTTTTGCGTGTATTTTAAGTTAAGGTTCAGTGATCTAATCATCGATGCTATAGACAGTGACTCAGCAAACAAGAGCAGGGTTATCTTCCAAAATTTTGTGATTAATTCGAATCCCTACTAAAAAACCCAAGGTAAGGGTATGTAGCTATAGGACAGCCAGAGGAGATAAGGATGTCCTTCATCTCAGCTCAATCCCCCGATAAGTACAAACTAGACTCAAATGTCACTAGAAAATGTTTAACAAAATAAACAAAAATTTAACACAACACAGAGTGTTCATTTGTGGTTTTCTATGTCAGCATACAAGGATCTGTTTCTATTTGAGGCTGTCTCCACCACCATAATCTCCCTCGTCTTCACTTTCAGGGCTCTAGGAAGGCAGCCAGACAGCCACACTGGTGCATGGTAAGACGCTGTATTGGCCTTATTATAGACTTCTTTAAATTTCCAGTTGGGACTAAAGGTAATTTTCTTAATGAAAAGAGGAAGATAAAGGACACCTAGAAATGTTCGTTCAAACAAGTACTGTAACTGCCTGACATGAAGCAGGTTTCCACATTTATCATTAGAATGACATCAACAAGAACATTTCCTGGCACAGCAGGCACACTGAGGATGCAAGAAAAAAAAGGAGAGTAAACAAGCAAGCTGCTAAAAAAGCCCAATTAAAAGTCAGTGGATTTCAGGATGTGATCCCTGTTCTTTGAAGTTATAACCTTCCCTACAGTTTCATACTAAACAAGTTCAAAATGCTGGTCCCTTAACTCTAAGATCACCTCCAATGGACCTTGGGTTCACATTCTATTTGCACACAGTTGTCTGCATGTTGTTTTACTGGTTAGACTGTGAACACCTTGAGGGCAAGGGCTGTTTGTGCCTTTCTTTGTATCCTTGGTACTTAGGACTGTGCCTGGCACATAGAAGGCACTTAATAAAGGCTCACCGAATGACAAAATACAGTAGGTGCTAAACACAAAGTGACTCCCATTCATGCCCCTCAAGACCTCAGAGAGTATATAATCCAAAATACATGTGAACCCCTCTACCAAGGTGAATTACTGATGGCCAATCTTCCCTGAAAATCTCCAGCATAAGGCAGTGAAAAATCCCATGGTTTGATAGTAGCCCTGGTTCAGATCCTAGTTCTGCTACTTTCCACTTATGTCATTTAACATTTTAAGAACTCTCATGCTGACAAACTGGCTCCATCTTCAGGCGGTCCATCCCACTGTCACCCAACAGTGACTTTTTGTGAGCACATACCAATGCCAATCTTCCTCTCTGCTCCATGTTCTGCCCTCTAACCAAACCCTTTTCCACTTCAGGTGCCAAGGGCTGTGCCAGTGATGGAAGGATGGAAATGAGAACAGAACCTTCCCTCAAGGAGATGGTCTTCTCTTCAGCTTACTTTCCTCTGGGTGTGCCTTCACCTGTCAATGTCCTTCCTAAGAGCTGAGCACAGTATTCCTGATATGTCTGACTGGGGTGGGGTACTGTGACCACCTCATTCTGATCAATGTTGTTGTTTTGTCATTTAGTGTGTCTGACTCTCTGTGACTTCACATGGGGTTTTCTTGGCAGAGATACTGGAGCGGTTGGCCATTTCCTTCTCCAGTTCATTAAACAGATGAGAAAATGGAGGCAAACAAGGTTAAGTGACTTGTCTAGGGTTGCACAGCTATAAAGTGTCTGAGGTCACATTTGAACTCAGGTCCTCCTGATTCCAAGGTCAGCATTCTATCTACTATCCTACCTAGCTGCTCCCATTCTAATCAAAGACCTCAAATAAAGCCTAACTATTATCATGTCATGCTAGTCAGCCATTTATTAAGCTCCTACTACATGCTAGATCTGGGGTAACAAAGAGTTGGACCCAACTAAAATGACTAACAACAAATGTGCGAGGCATTGTGCAAGAAGTTACACTACTCATGTTATTGAGCGTGGAATCCACTAAAACCTTGAGTGTGTATATGTACATATATATATATCTCCTCCTTTAAAAATCCAAGTATAGGACTTTACTATTACCCCATTAGTCTCCATTTTGGATTTTGGCTCATCCTTCTAGCCTGTCAAGATCTTTTTAGATCCTAGTACACTCTTGCTGTGTTGGGAGCCCCTGGGTGGTGCAACAGAGAGAGTGCTGGACCTAGAGTCAAGAAGACCCCTCTTCATGACTTCAAATCCAGACTCAGACACTTACTAGCTGTGCAACCCTAGGCAAGTCACCCCAGTTTGCCTCAGTGTCCTCATCTGTCAAATGAGCCGGAGATTTGAAATGACAAACCGCTCCAGTATCTTTGCCAAGACAATTGGGGTCACATAGAGTTGAACACAACCGAAATGACTGAAAATCATCACTTGATGTGTCAGGCTATTTCCATTCTTCCTGTCCAATTTTGGTCTACTAATTTAATAAAAGCAAGCTATCCAAGGCTGCTTCCTTCAGGTTCTCCACAACAGAGAGCTTGCCTCAGCCTGCTATTTCTATTCTTGTTGGGTTTTCCGATGAGTTCAATCTCCCTAATCGTCTCATGCAGTTCTAGAGTCAGCCTTCCTATTCATCTGATATTACTACTCCCACTCATAAAAGCCATGTGGATCAAAAACAGCAAAGTGAAAAAGAAAGAAATAATTTTTTAAAAAAGACTTTCCCTTGAAATCGGAATCTGAGGGTTCGTGCCCCAGCCTGAATCTCTGTGCAGCCAGAGAAACCAGACATTGGCTGCCCCAAATTAAAAATATTCTCCCTGTTACTTTTGGGGCATTTGAGGAATAAAATCAGCTACTTATACTGGTCTAATGCTGTCCATTTTATAAAACACTCTCACATACAGGATGCACTTGATCTTTACGGTAAACCCAAAAAGAGATGAGCAGGACACCCTTTGTTCCCATTTCAGAAACAGGAACTAAAGGCCAGGGACAGGGATTTGCCCGAATCCACAAAGCTCTTGGGATGCAGAAATGGCATTCTTATTCAGATTTCGAACTCTGCCCAGCCCTCTGTTCTTTAAGTAATAGAACCTTTCCTCAGGAAAACAAAACTACTGTCTTTTGCTGGTATCTAACAAAGCAACTACATGCGGCTGGCTGGTAAGTCATTGGAACCTCACAGGGCAAAAGGTGCAATGAAAATACAATGAAAAAAACATTTTCTCCTTACAACTCTGATAAATTGTAATTAAAAAGTAAATAGTGAAAATGAGGGCTCGAGGCATCTCAAAATGCCCCACTTCCTAAAAGATGCTCTTACTGTGTGGCTCAATGGTTGACATCGCCTCCTTTTCGGATATCACCATTTGACAGAAGTGGTCTCCAATGTTGGCGAGGATATATTTTGCAGTATCCAAATCAGTACCCACCACATTTTTGGCCAAAGGCAACCACAGGCCAATGGCTTCCATATCATACTTGTTTGGAGTCAAGAAGCCTTCTACTCGCAACACACCATGTTTATTAAATTGTAACCTATGGGGAAAGACAATAAAATTTGCAAGTTCATAGCCTTTTATGAGTATTTAAGCACAGGATCAAATACTTGAAAGCAGTTATATCAAGATTGTTCACCACCTTGGTCCACATTTCTGCCTCCCTTCTTTATAACACATTCCAATCTCTTAGTGTTTCCTAACCTTCAAACTATAAACTGTTTATAGTTCTTTGGCAGCTTAGATACTGACTGAGAATTTGTTTTTAAAAAATATTTCAATAATGGTTTCTATATAACTGGTTTACTTTGCGATCTTTTACATTTTATTTTATGCATCTTAACCATTGTTCAAAGGAGTTCACATAAAATCAAATGACAAAATGACATAATCATATAATTTTTCAGGGAAAGTTGTTAGATTTTTACAATCAGATTTCAAGTAGGATGCTAGCAAAGAAATAAAATTATCAAAGAAGAAAGTGGAAAACAAGCAAAAGGAGATCTGCAGATCACCTAGAAGTGGTCGCCCATTACATTAACAGTGTGATAGTCACACTGTGGGATAGTCACCTCTACTCTGCAGAACCTTGAATGAAGCGTAAAAGACAAATGTTACCATTCCCAAAGGTTCTGATGTGATTTATTCAATGCCTACTCAATTAGCACGTAACTATATCTAACGTAGCAAACAATGAGAATGTAAGGTTTCAAATGAGTTCAAGGGGTAGAAAATGTGTTTATGTCAGCGGATGCTGTTCGGTGCTGTGAATGCTGGAGGGGTACTGTTTTTACTATCTACCCTGTAGGCCACAGGTGTCCAAAAGTCCATATGGCCCACAAGACTCCCAAACCAGATTAAAATGGAACTGGGAAATACTTAACAAAACCAATAAAAATACAACATAATATAGATAACATTGCCTTTTTTCTGCACAGGCTGGTGGCCCCTTTCTGTCTGAGTCTGACCGCACTGCCGGAGGCACTGGTGAGCCACGGCAGGTTTGTGAACAGGAATGATACCCACAAGAAATGAGTCTGGTCGAAGGTTATCTCTGGCAGATATTTCCAGGAATAAGTGAAAGGGAGGACTGGGAGAAGGGAAACCAGAGCGTCAGAAGTCATGCTTGATTAGGTCGAGGGCAGCTCAATTCACTCAATTTACTAAGTACCCACGGAAAATGACCAATCCTTGTCCTGTGGGAGCTTACCTTCTACTGGTGGCCAACAGCATGTACAGAAGAGAGAAGCAAAGTGAAAAGAGAGCAGGAGACAATTTCAGGGAGGAGGAAGGGGAGAAAGCATGCTCCAGCATGAGAATAGCCCCTGGGCCTGTGTGTAGGCAGAAGATAGAGGACTGGCCTTGGGCAACATCTCACAGAGAGCAGGCACCACGGGCCAAGGGCAGTACTCAACAGTCTGGGCCGAGTTAGGGAAGAGAGAGGCTCTCTACTGGACATGCTCAATTTCAGGGGCCCGAGACACACTAAGCACAAGCTCCATCCGACAGACGGTAAACAATGAGTCACCTGAAGAGAAACGATCCTTGAACCCATGGGAGATAGTAACAAGCAAAGTGAGACAGATGATGCTTCCCAACCAAGGCGGGAATTCAGAGAAGAGGAGGAGTGGAGAGGAGGCAAGAGCTCAGCAATATCCAAGTGACAGAGGTCAGGAAAGCATAAGAGTCAAAGAGGCTGCTGACCTTAGAACCATTTTAGCCAAGTGCTAGGAGCAGAACTTACAAGTGGGTGGTAAAGAAGCAGAGAGAGGAAACGATTCTTCCTAGGATTCTGAGGGAATTGACAGGCTACATGGGTGTTCTGTTTCATTTGTAAGGAAGGGGGTACCTAAGAATCTTTATAGGTAGCAGAGAAAGAGAGAGATGATCCACAGGGCAACTTCCTCAGGCCCAGATGGAGGGGCTGGCTTTGACTAGGAGAAGAGTCACATTTTCCTTTGTTTTCTCAGTAAAGTGGGATGGATAGAGGTTTTGAAGGTTTGGGGAGAAGAGAAGCAAAAAGAATAAATGAATGAATGTGAAAGACATGCAGACATGAATCACTAAGGTGGAGCAGTCCATGTTTCTGGGGGGATGACTAGAAGAGAAGCACAATGAGCTGAATCTGGATGATGGACCACTGAAGTAAACAGATAAGTTAAGACAGGCACTGGTCTGACTGGGGAGAAGAAAAGATGACAGCCTTTGTCCTAGATGTGCTGCCTCTGTCAGCAGTCCTCCAAGATGTTCAGCAAGAGGAACACAGAATTTCATCAAACTAAAGTGTCAGAGATAACAGTTGGGTGAGGATGACATCTGAGGGGATACAGAGAAAAGCTGAGTTCCCCTTACGGAAAGGAAAAAGAAACAGGAGGCTGACTAGGCAGCAGAGTAAAGCTAAGATTCTTCTGATGCTCATAGACCTAAACCTATCTATAAGTAGAGAAGAAAGGAGCTGATAATAGAGGAACAGATTATTAATGGTGCTAGAGGAAGAAGGTATAAATCAAGACAAGATCCCAGAGGAAGTGAGACGGTGTGACATCAAGGAAACAGAAGATCCGGTCTTAAAAAGTAAGAGGAATGATACTTTGTGAGTGAAGGGAAAAAGGATGGCTGAGAGACAGAGAGATTGTGATATGAAAAGGAAACAAGAAAGCTCAAGAGAGCAGGCACAATCCTCACTCTGACCAGCCAAAATAGTTATTTTGGAAAAATATGCACGATGATCATTTGGTAATTGATGCTGATGAATTCTGCCTTCTACTCTCATCAGCCAGCTCCTTTGGCTGCTATTAAAAAGGTAACTGATCGTACCTTTTCCTCCTAGAAGAGGAAAAATGAAATATTTAAGGTCCCTACACTCACCTGTTAGTGTTACATGATAAAATTTCCAGGTGGTGTAATAGTTAACAACGATTAAGAACTACCATACAGATTCTCAGAAAGGAAAATTGTAACCAATCTTTGTCCAAGCTTGCTATCCCATTAAACTGAAATAATTTATGAGCTCAAATCTCTAGTGCCACTTTTTCACAGATACGAATGACTGTGTGTTTTAATGATGGAAAAAATTACTAGTAAAAAGAATTCTGCTTGTCAAATACACTGAGATAAAGGATCATCTTATAAATATACAGAATATATACACATACATATATCACACACACACACACACACACACACACACACACACACACAGAAACCATAGGAGTTTAGATATGGAAGCAGCCTTAGAAAATTTCCGTTAATAATAAACAAGGTAGCCTCTTTTTTTACACTCAAGAGCAATTTAAAATTTAATTTAAAAAACAGAAATGGAAAGAAGAAAAAGAAGATGGAGCCAAATATTAAATTCCCCAGATAAAAGCTGAATTGAAAGTCTGTTTTTTGTTTTCTTTTCTAGAATTGTATCTTCCATGAATGAAAAGGAAGAGAGAATTAAAATCTTTGTACCACAGAGACCAGGTTGCTCTGCCCACTTCCCAACAGGGCTCACCTCCTGAAGTGAAAAAATCTGCAAAAGACAGGGGAGTCCTTGTCCTTTCGATAGCTATCCAGACGGCACTCACGGCACTTGGACAGATTTGCAGTAATAGCTGCACAGGCACCATCCTGTACAAAGGCCTCACCACTCTGCTGCAGTTTCTTGACCTTGGCTGGGTCCATCAACACCGATTTCCGAGCGGTGACTATATAAACAAAGACAAAGAATGAGGACCTGTGATTGACATACTCAGTTAAGTACTATCTTGAGACAGATGGCTCAGCGCATCAGCCAACTCCTTATAACAAAGTTTCAGATGTCGTGCATCAATCCAGCTTTCAGAATCTTTTTAATGATCCATGGGAGCCTAATTGTTGAAATGATGTCGTTGCCTCTTTCTGATTTTCCCACTATTCATTTATGGAGCCAAATCCATTAATCGTCACTCTATCCAATCCTATCTCAAAATCAATTCTGCTTATACAGAGCACTAGAGTACTGCTTTGAGTGCTTCACAGCTCAAGATGGGAAGGATGTCTCAGGGTGACATTTCTAGGACAAAAACAGCCTGTCAGAAGATCAGGTGTCACAGAAGGCTGACATCATGCAGTGAACACTGGGACACAGGCTCTGACTGGGCTCTCTCTCTTATCACCAGGGTCATCTTAAGGCAAGTCACTTCCCCCTCAAACCTTCATCCCTTCTTCTGTTAAATGAGGGAGCTGGACTATACCTAAGGTTCTCATGCTAGAAATGACAATCCTATGAGAGCAGGGCTAATCTATCTGTAAACTACAGATCAAACTCTAAAAACTTAAATTAAGAACCTCCATTTTCTAAAGCACTTTTCAATTACTACATTATTCCGATAGAAACTAACCACAACACAAATGTCTCAATGCAATGTCGCTGTTGCTTGAAACACAAAATTGCTCTTTTTTTAAAAACTTCACTCTAGGTCCTTGCCTCTCCTCCTTCACATATTAGAGGTGTTCACATCTGATCACAGGTAAAAAACATACCATTAAAGCATTTAGTGGGTTTCCTCTGAAGAGGAAAATCTATTGTCTTAACAATAGATTTAAACTGTGAAGAAAGGATGAACTGCGATTTTTTTTCTTTAATAAAGAGAAAGGGAGAAAAATCCAGAATAGTTCAGACCAAATATAGGAAAAAGCCTATTTAGAAATGAATTAACGAGAAATGTTACAACATAGTTTAGTTCTATTTCTGACTGAGGACCCAAAAAGCGTGACCCTTTTGTCTTGAGTCCAAAAGGGCACAAGACCTGGAAAGCCCAGAGGGAAGGACCTTGTTTCCAGAACTTTATCTAGAGAAGGTGTAGATTAACTGGGAGAACAAACAAGATAACATGAGGAACAAAGATATGAGGAATAGGAAGCAAGAGAAACTAGGCTGAGCAAATCACTTCCCTACTCTGGGTGCCTACTTATTTGTGATGAGCTGAGGAAGAAGGGAGGGACAAAGGAGTAGTGAGATGGACTCCAACAAGATGATCTCTGCCACTTTCACTAACTTCGTTTAGGAGCAAGGTAAACTGATGAAAACTTTCCTAAGTCCTGCCAAGCAGGCACTGCAGCTTAGGGCTCCACACAGTCAAGAGTTAATTTAGTGAATATTTTAAAGAAAGTGGAAAGTTTAGGGAAATGAACATCCATGCCATCTTGAGTTTCAAGGACTGGGGAGTTGCAGAGGGCAGAAGGCAAATGTGTTTTCTTCCATCTATTTCTGAATGTCCAGTTCCATTTACAGCCCTCTGAGATTCCTGGATTCTCATATACTGCTAATGTGGTAAAATAGGGCAGCCTCAAGAGAGAACTTTTACTCTGATAGTATCAGGTTATCATTTTCTCTCGATCTATAGTGGTTTAAGGCAAGCTAAACTTAATATTAAGATTCTTAATTCTTCAACCTTTACTGGAGCTATTTAAAACAGGGAGTTTACATATTAATGCTTGTGGTACTGTTTTTTAATACGTGAATTGTCAACATGTGACGAAATATAAATTATGTGAATAAAACATCTGACCTAGTGCTAATAAAAAAAGAAAAGATTCTTATTCTGAATTTCCAGATGAAAGCCCCAGGTCAAACAGGAAGTCAAGGGTACACTGCTCTGCAAAATTAAGCCATCAAAAATAAGATTTTAGAAATGTCAACAAAAACAATAAACTCAAGAAAACTTCTAATATCTCATGAATAAAAGCACATTTGAAGCAATAACGTGATGTCTTAAAAGATACGACCAACTAGATAAGAATTAAAAGAATACCTGAACACAACTTAAAAAAAATTTTCAGGAAGATTTAAAACAGCTGACCCTCATGTAGCCACGAAGAGCAGACTCCAATGAAATCCAAAAGAAAGGACAAGTTTAGAAATTTACTAAACTGGAAAAAAGCCTTCCAGTAACATACAAGAGTCACAGCTAAACTATGGAATGTTAGAATTAACACTGTCTTAGAACACAGAGAAAAGGCAAATAATCTGTCCATTTCAAAAATTAAGAAAACCTCTCTGACTCACGTAGCACACACTGCAAACAGAATAAGCCAAAGAACATCAAATAAGAAATTTACAATTCAGTATCCTGGCATAGCATATAAGCCCTATAGTGCTATGTCAGCTGTGATCACACTTTAAAACTATAGTGAGAAAGAAAAAAATCCTTCAAGTCACCAGAAAGCAATTCTCCACTGAAGCAGAAAAAGGACAAGAAGATGAAATATATGTGTGTGCATACACACACACACACACACACACACACACACACACACACATACAAAAACATGATTAACTACTGATTCCAGATTGTCCCCCTGCAAAACTATTCATTCAGATCTATACTTAAAAGCCATTCATCTTAAAATCCATCCCAAGAGATAAGAACTTTGTACTTAAAACTCTTTAATATCTGTTAACATAACCACTGAGATCCAAGTCCCTGGAGATTAGAAATCAGCCAAGAATGTTAAATGATTAAAACTACAAAACACCACATGTGATGGGGGGGAGGAGAGATAAACCAAGAGAGACAAAAGACAACAATAAAATGATAATTTCAAAGGCCAGTTTTTAAAAAATAAAGGGTGGTAATTAAGTGGAAAAAAACAGGCCAGTTAACTGGGGATGGGAGAGATAGGAGTGAAGAAAAGTGTCAAAAATTTAAAATATAAAAGCATAAAGTATAGGAATTGTTTATTTAATAAAGTTTATTTTAAAAAAAAATAAATGTACATTCCCTTTCAAGAAAATAATAGAAGACACGGAATCCTACCAATTTAAACACTGACTGTGAAGTGAATTCACCCACAGTAACAGTCAGGAGACTGATTGAAACAGAATACAACTATTTGCTGGCAGCAGGAAGCAAGCTAAGACAAAAAGCTTTAAAAATATTTCAATTGAAAAACTGGTCTAATACGAATCTCACAGTCTCAGAGATTGAAATAATAAAAACCTGAGTCTCATGAATTCAAATCAGAATACATTAATAGCTCAAGCACATTATGATGAAATAATAAAAATGAAAAGTTCTATTTTAAGTTTCTACCTAGTACTAAATGATAAGAGAAAAATTTACAACTCTGCAAGCTACATAAGACTTGAATTGATTAACAAGCTAGACTTAGAGACATACAGAAAACTTAAAAGAACATTTATTCTTTTCAAGTATACAAAATATTAAAAAACTTAAGTAAATTTTAAATTTAAATACTATGTTGTCAGCCCACAATACATTAAAACCAAGAATTTAGAGGCACATGGAATAGAAAAACATGATTAAACATCTGAATTATAGAAAGCAGAAAAAAAGAAAACAATTACAATGAATATTACAAATCAAGATGAAGATAAGGCATTCTTGGTCATTTTCAGAAACAAATTTCTAAGCAAGGAATGCCTATAATCTAAGGTAAAGTGAATTAACTCAGTCTACATTTAATCTAGGAAAGTAACAAAATAACTCAAAGAGAAAAGAGAAAGGGGGAGTGAGTGCCTAATTATAAGCAAAGATGAAACTAACAGGTCAGAAAACAAGAACTGAAATAATTAAAAGTTAAAAGAGGTACTTTTAAGAGACCAATTAAAACTGATAAACCATTAGCAAATTTAGTTTTTAAAAAGAACTCAAATGTATATAAACCTGAAATGAGAAAAGGGAGACTGTGATGTGCACAACAAAAAGGAAAAGGGGATTATGACGCACAACTTACAGCTCAAAAAACAAAAAACACAACAACAAAAAAACCAGGAAACAGGTAACAAAGAGAGGAAGCTCAGGACAGTTCGGGTCATTAATGGTATCTCACCCACCCACCCCCCACTGCCCCTCACCAGAAGGATTCAAGAAGATTCCTGCACCCTACTCCCCCACCTTCAAGGGACCGTTAACCTGTTACACAGACTGACTATACAGAAGTATAGAGAAAACTAGCAGGCTATAGAGAGCATCATAATGAGTTTCAAAACTTAGAATTAAAGCCTGAAAAATTATAGACCAATGGATCCAAAAATTCCAAGTTAGCAAGTAAAGTAATACAGCTAAAAGGTATTTGCCATGGCTCCACAGGATATATCCTAGACATGAAAGGACAACTGAAGAGTAGAATTTATCATTTTGATTTATCAGTTGATGCAGCCGAGAAGGCCTCAGAAAACATGTGCACTCACGATTTACTAAAAACTGGAATGGGAGGATTTTTCACAAAGCTAATATCAAAATGGTTTTGAAGAACAACTTTACAAGTGGGATCCCAACCCCCCGCCCCCACACATGTGGGTAGTCCAACGGCTTTCCACTTCCCCAATGTATTGCTCACTTCTAAGACTGATCCTCAGAAAACTGCTCCTCTGAAGGCCACTCAGTCCAAACTGTGGTTGGCCCATGTCACTCTCCTCTTTTGGTCAAGGAGATCAGCAGCAGGCTCCCCATCATCCTCTCCTCCCTATGCCTGTCCTCGTACTAAGGGAACATTTGACATGCCACCTCCTTAGACCCAATGACTATCCTTCGAGACTCTACCCCAGCCCTATCCAGAGCCAGTCACACACCACATTTCACTGTTACTCACAAGGATGATTAAAAATCCTCCATTCTGTATCTGAACACCATCTCTCTCCGTGTCTCTCCAAAATCTCTGCCATCATCTACCACTCTCACCCACCCCCCTCAGCCCCACCTCCATTTCTGACAACACCAAGTCTGATGAATCACTCATCCCAACTCATTCAGTTTAACAGACTACAGCCTCAACCACTCCCCCCTTCCCCACATTCCAATCTTCTACCTCTCCTACCTCTTGGTGCCTTTCCTACTGCCTCCAAAGATAATCAAACCTCCCCATCCTCAAAAACCCTTCATCAGACCTGGCAGCAGCCCCTCAAGCTGGCCTGCTGTCACCTGCTTTTCTAGTCTTCTTCCAACTTACTCCCCTCTGCAATCCAGTATGCCTGGGCTTTCTCTGGCTGCATTCTCCCTGGCTGTCTCTCCTCCCCGAGCCCCTTCCCTCCTCATCTCCTCCTCCTGGCTTCAAGGCTCAGCTGAAGCTCCTATCTTCTAAAAGAAGTCTTTCCTGGTATCCTTCAATGCCTTCTCCCTCCAATTTATCCTGCCTATCCCTTGTTTGTACACAGAGCTCTGCCTCCTCCCATTAGACTGTGAGCTCCTTTCTTTGGATCCTCAGTACTCAACACAGTGCCTGGTACATAGTAGGTGCTTAATAAATGCTTGTAGTGTTGACTCTTCCCACTCTCTCAGCTAAACTCTTAGAAAAAGCTGTCCATGTCCACTGCCTCCACTACTCTCCTCCAACCCTAGCTATGTGTCTTCCAGGTTCATCATGCCACTGAAACTGCTCTCTCATCAGAACTATCCGCTGCCAAGTCCTCCACCTTTGGGGCATCAGACGCTGGTGCTCCCTCTCTCCTCCTACATTTGTGGCCCCTGGTCTTCCACTAAACCCAACAAGTCTCCCCTAAAGTGGGGGCTGGATGAGAAGACCATGAAGTGAAGACACGGGTCCACGTAAGAGGGTAACTCCCATGTCACAGAAGCCAAGAAGGCTGGCAGCAGCGGCGGGGATAAGAAGTTTACTTGGAGACATGCTGAGCTAGAGATGTCTTTGGAACATTCACTTTGAAATATACAAGGGGCAAGAGGGAAGTCTACAGCTAGATATCTAGGATCTAGGAACCATCTGCATACAGATAATTACACCCATGGGAGCTAATGAGGTCATGCTTCATAGAGAGAACAGGGCAATGGTTCTAAACCTAGGGTCTGCAAATAGCTTTTTAAATATTTTCATAATTGCATTTCAATACAACTGAATTTTATGTATCTTAAAACATTATGCTAATTTGGAACTATGCCCAAAGGGCTATAAAGATGTACATACCCTTTGGCCCAGCAATACCACTTCTAGGGCTGTATCCCAAAGAGATCATACAAATGGGGAAAGAATCCGTATGCACAAAAATATTTATAGCAGCTCTTTTTGTGGGGACAAAGAATTGGAAATCAAGGGGATGCCCATCGATTGGGGAATGGCTAAACAAGTTGTGTATATGAATGTAATGGAATACTATTGTGCTATAACAAATGAAGTGCAGACAAACTTCATTATAACCTGGAGAGACTTATATGAACTGATGATGAGTGAAAGGAGCAGAACCAGAAGAACACTGTACACAAACACAGACACATTGATTCTGTGATGACTAAGTTTGATAGACTTGGCTCCTCTCAGCAACGCAAGGTTCTAAGACAGCTCCAAGGCTTACATGATGGAAAAAGCTATCCACATCCAGAGAAAGAATTATGGAATCTGAATGCCCACGGAACAACCTATTTGCTCTCTCTTTTTATTTTTGGTTTTGTTACATCTTTCTCACGGTTCATTTCATTGGTTATAACTCTTCTTTACAACTAGATTACTGAGAAAATAAGTTTAATGTGAAGGTATATGTAGAACCTATATCAGATTACATGCCATCTTGGGGGGGAAGGGGAGGGAGAGGAGGAGAAAATTTGGAACTCAGAAACTTACGGAACTGAGTGTTGTAAACTAAAAAAAAAATTAATTAAAAAAAAAGTTGGATGAGGAAAGGAAAATTAAATTCCATTTAAAGCCCTTGCAAAAAACCCCAAAACATTATCCTAAGAACAGGCATGCCTTGTGAGTAAGAGGCCCAAGACTAAGCCTTGGGAAACACAATTCGGGGCATGCTGTGGTTGATGAACCAGCAAAGGAGACAGGGTTGGGAAGTTTTAGAACAACCAGGAGATGATGGTGTTCTGAAAGCCCAAAGGGGAGAGAGAGTATGCAAGAGCCCACAGTATGAAGTGAAAGGGCTAGACTGGGAAGCCACGGTCTCTGACTCCAAAAAGGATACTCTTTCTCACTACTCCAGGTTGTTCTGATTTTCTGTTGTTTGAGGATACTTTCCTCCGGTTCTCTCCCAACTCTGATAATCCTAACATAGTGTTCAGTGCTCAATGTGCTGAACTGAATGGCATGCTGCAATGCGTTCCATATATATTTTACTGGTGTTTACCATATCCAAGGCATGAGAGCGTGAGGTAGAGGAAACACAAAAATGAACAGGATGAGGAAGACAGTCTCTGACCTAAAAAAGCTTGCAGCTCAGTTAAGGAAGCTCAAGAGGTCAAAGTTAAAAAGGTACATCAGTCACCCAAAAAGCGGATAAGGACTCACCACTCTGTACTTTGCTGCCACTTCCTGCATGCCAGCTGTCATTTTCATGCCTCACACAGGGGGCAGTCTCTTTCAAAGTCCCCCAGAGGGAAGGGCACACAAAGGAAGAGTTTTCAGGATTCTTGCCCTCAGCACTGTTAGGCAGGCTATTCAGAGGTGCTTGGGCTGCAGGCTCGTTGGCTGGGGCAGCACAAACATCTGAAGTGGAAGGTTTACAATCCACGTGCTTCTGTAATTCAGAAGTCTCTGTCTCCTCCAATCCTTCCTGGGAAGGCTCCTGTGGCTGCTGGGTGGGCGGTGGTAAGTCCTCCAAAGGAACATCCACGGGAGATTTGACTACGGATTCAACTGTGTTTTTCTTCTCACTTTCGTTACAATTTTGTGTACCGGGCAAAGGAAGTCGGTCCAGAATCTTCAATTGAGTATAGTTCCCTTTGGGTTCATTTAGGTTTTTTAAGTCCCCTGTTTCAGCTGTAGTGGGCTGCTGACAAAGTGCCTCCAGATCTGCGCACTTTCTTGGTATCTCTGTCTTTATGTTTAGACAGGAAGAAAATCCTTCGGGTAAACTCTGTGCATGATCTCTGAAGGACACAAATACAGAAGAGGAACAGAGAAGGTATAAATGGAAGCACTGCTCCTAAAACTGAATTCCCCAAACCGAGAACGTTGTTCTAGGGCAACCTAGGGAACTGCTAGAAAAGAGCCAAAGATGAGCACATCTCAAGTGCTATTCTGGTCTCCCTCATCTCAGGAACATTGGCCATTTTATTGTGTATTATCCTCTCTGAGTCTCCATAGTAAAAAGAAGATCACGGCACCAGGAGCCACTGTTTCTCAAACTCGTATGTTTAACCAACTTACCCTTGAGGAGATTTTGCTCCAACATCTGGTGGAGAATTAGCCGCTTCAGGGGTGCTTTGCCTGAGGTTCTTACTAGCTGGAGTTGTGGCAGAGCATGCAGGGAGCACCTCCCGAAGGCCTGTTGTGGGAACCGGTTGCACAGGAGCCGGACTGGAAGATGCCTGAAAGATACCAACACCAAACAATCATGCTAGCGTGGCTTTTCCAGAAATGAGCCCCAACTTTGGGTAAAAACACTAACAACCAGGAGTTGTTAGAAACAGAAATTGCAATATAACTCAAAGCAGCAGATGTAGTCAAAGCCTACAAAGGTTGTGAACTGATCAAGTCCTATTATCTGAGAGCAAGCCTCTTCGCCCAGAAGTTTTCAACATTTTATTAGACTGCTACAACATTTAAATCTTCCCACAACATACATCACGATGAATTATGATTTCCCTCTGGGCAACTGGAAAAAAGCAATCACGTGTTGGTTAACTCCTACGATACAAAAATTAGATAATAACAGAAGGCAGAGAGAAGTTACTGTTTAGAACAGGATCCACAAAGAGTTAACGGACACAGCCCTTAAAGAACCCCGGTTTACAAAAGACAGGGTAGGCTGTTAGAGATGTTAGTCCTCAATGGTCTAGAGCCGACAAGGATAGTGACAGCTGCCCAATCCAAAAGTAGGCTAGACTCAGCTTCGAAAAAGCATTCTATACTTAGCAATGAACTCACACTTCTAGTATTCCCTGAACCCTGAGCTCCAGCTACACAGCCTGGGCTAGAGCACAGACTGCTCCATCTTCCGCCTGTCTTAAGTGACCAGAAATCTTACAAACCTCTCTTCCTACCACCTTTACTTAGCTCTTTATCCCCAACCCACCACTCACTGTGTCTTTTTTGTTATGGAATAAATTTAAAGAAGAAATAATTGCAAGATTCTTCAGGGGGCTCATTATTTCTAACTATAAGGTTAACAAAAGTTTAAAGTAGTAAAGAAAATTCTGAATTTAAGACCAAACGTTGACTAAGCAGACAATAAATGTTTGATTGGTATCATCTACTCCAGTCCAAAGAAAAAACGCCTCCTAGAAGTTGCTTAGTAAATACACCTTAGAACTATGTAAAGTTTTTTACACCTGATTTTTTTAAGCAATCATCAAATCTTTGTTCATAATTGAAAACATTTGTTCACATGTGACATTAATAGGGCATCAAATCCTTTTACATCTTGGAGGAAGCCCCGCTTTCACCACTGCTACATGTTTTATCTCTTAGCACTCTTCAGTTAATGACCTATTATTCTCCTATAGGGGAAGGAATACTGAATTGGGAACCATAAGATCTGAATTCAAGTCTTAGGTCAGTCACTAGCTAGTTGTGTGCTTCTGGAGTGAGTCACTCACCTCCTCTGGCCTCAAGGGTGCTCACCTATAAAAGACAGTATTCACTGGACCAGATCTAAATTATGTACACTCTAAGATTCAAATGATCCTAGGATGCTACTTATTATTCCTAGACTAGCCACCCAATGATGATCTCAGGTCACTTCAAATGTTTCTTAGTTCAAGAAGGCTCACCTGTCCTAAGCATCCTAGGTGATGATCCTCTTTCTATGTCAGACCTGGCAATGACCACTTGGATCCCTATCCAGTGGTACAACACTGCCATCCATCTGTTCCCAAGCCTCTAGCAAATCAACTGCAAACCGAAACTGAGTCTTGTTCTCTATAAAGTGCTAACTATTATCAGTGGTCAATGCTGACAAACAGTTGTGGATAATCTCTTCCTAGTAAACTTAAGAGACTGATGCCCACTGAGCTCAGCTCTTTTCTAAGCAAGGAGTCAACTGATCAGAAAAGGCAAACTGTCACCCATCCGCTAACACAGACCAGAGTGGGCCAAACTGATTGATGTTCACACTGAAACAGAAAGTGAACTACACAACCATTCACATTTCCAGACTTACCAACAAGGACAGGTAGACAAATCACCGAATCCACTTAACAAAACCTAAGTACTGGCCAAGGGGTAAATGTCTCTTACCTGAATTTTTTTCTTGGCACTGTTCTATACTATTCATGACCATAGTTCTGCCCTCCCAGTAGACAGAGACAATGTAAGGGAGTACACGATCTCACTTTTAAAAATGGGAAACTGTTGGCTCACATTCCTCAGTCTTTCCCCACTGACCAAGCAAACTTAATCCATTTGAGGAATAATCTAGTCTAGCAGGAGACCTTCAGGAAATAGTTGATGCTGGAATTCCTCAACATCCCATCTCAAACACTAAAAGAAATCTTAGAATAAGTCGCTTCCAACAAGTGTCACGAGAGTACACCAAGTATGGGACTGTAACCAATCAAACTCCATCAAACTAACCTCTATGATTCCTCCCCACCTGGTCCCCTTCTCAACATGCCAACTCTCAACTAAATCTGTTTCACAGAAAACGACAGATTTTTACCTGCACACTCACCATACATGCACTTCTGACACCTTTAAAATGAAAAGATCTGCACTATTTCAACCTAGGTCGAATATCCGTCATTCCCACTGTGACAGGACCACGAAGCCTGCCACTGACCTAAGTTAGTGATATCAGACCTCTAGTTTAAGCTCCTTGTTTTACAGCGGAGTAAACTGGGGGGCAGAGGCTTGCTTTATGCTGCAGGACACACTCATGCTGATTTTCATTCTACAGCTTTCAGATCCATATCCACTTAACCACAAATAGAAGTGGATATCTATATTTACATTCACTGATAGATAAGATTCAGTGAAGAGTCCATAGACTGAGAACCAAATGGCACTTTCTTCATGATCTCCCTTTGCCAAAGACACTGGGGCCAGCCATCCCTAACTGGCACCCTGTTCACAGTATCAACCTTACCTTCAGGAAAGAATCTCATTGTGCAACTTAACACATCAAAATAAAATAAAAATGCCACACTGAGAACACTATCATATTCACTCAGCTTAACCTTCAACGAAACTGCTTTCCACCAACTCCTTCCCCTATGCGTACACATGCAACCAGATTATACCAGTGATGCCTTTTATTCCCACAAAAACCATACTCACTAAGACCCCTAATGACATCAGTGTCCTTGCTCTTGATGCAATGAATTGTCTGTCTACTGCCTGAAACAGACTGAACTCAGCTCCTGGGACATGCTTGGTTTATCTTCCCAGGAAGCTGGCTGTCAATGCTTTCAAGTCACAACCTCTTCTGATCCTGGTTTTCTTATCAAATAATGGTATATACTTCATTTATAGCGTTCTTTTAAGCACTAAATTAGAATACACAAAAGTATTAATATGAAAATTCCATAATTATGAGGCATCAACCTTCCCTTCATTGCTTAGACTGTTGGACAGTTCTTGATGATCTTCCTTTTGTGTCATTATCAGTTGTCAGTAATTCCTGTTCTTCCCATCATTTTACCCCCAACTTTCCCCAATAAATGAGAATTCCTGCCTCGGTCAGCTCTCTTCCTGCCTAGGGTCCTGGATTCCTGGTGTCCTGTCTGATTTTGAACAGCCAAACTGATCTTACTGTTTTAACTCGATTATCCATACCCCTCTACTTTCTGGTTCTAACTTGTGATATCAGTGTGTACCCCACCCTCAAAAATGCCCCTAGGTTCATGTTCAGGTCTGAGCTGGGACTCTCACCCTGCTTCCACACCTAACCATTTCCTGAGGCCTTCCTTCAGACTCTGACTGGGACACTGCTCCTTGTCCTTCATTCAAACCCTGGCTGTTACCCAAGGAGCCATATCAGTGTAGCTAATTGTAGGTCAAAGTTCCTACAGGGTGGGACTCTGTATCAAACCCAGCTAGCTAAGCACCATGAGCACTAAAGTGCTTCTGATAATGACTTTAAAAACAATTATCCACATTATACAGTTACTACAAATATATTTGGGTAGCTTTTTTTTAAAAATCCTGGCATTAGAATATTTCTTGTTTTAAAAAAAGAATGAGCAGAATTGAAACAAAAAGCTAGTTGAACAGAAAAAAGAATTTTTGAGCCCTAGTACAAGGGCTCAATTTGTAATGTAATTTTGTGAAAGTGATGCTCCACTTGGATTTGACCACTGTTCTCATTACATTTCATGGCTCAAGATCACCACAGTTATTTAGAATACACTCAATGAGGGAGCCTTCAGATACAGACCTTACACTGTCATAGGGCCAACCATTTAATACAGGGCTGTCCAACCTTAGGTTATCATAGGGCTGCATTAAAATAAAATAATTATTCAAGGGCTGATTCCAGAATAAAAAATACAGTACACTAACAGAAAGCGGGGCAAGGCGCGTCATCAAAACGACAGGCGAAGGCGAGAAGAGCGAAAGCAAACACAAAACAACAAAGCAAGGACACAGCAGTATAAAGGTAGGTGCATACTGACTAGTCTGCATCGTACAGACGGAACGCATCCCACAGATCGATTGAAAATTACGTGCGATATGTTCCGTCCATAATACTGCTTAAAAACAAAGAAAATTAACATCAACAAGATTATTTATTAGTGATGGAATTAAAAAAATCTAATATGCATTCCATGCAAATAATGATTTTATTTTTTCACTCGCGAAAATTAAAACCCACAGGTGGGCTGCATAAAATTGTACTGTGGGCCACATGCAGCCCGCGGGCCATATTCTGGATAGCCCTGATTTAATATACAGGGTATCCCTAAAGTCATAGTGTACTTTTAAGCTATTAAAGCTTGAATGTAGCAGACTTTTGAAGATAGGGATGTTATATAATAATAGATCTCCTTTTTACTAGTCCCTTCCAGCTAAGGACCTTTGCTCCTATCGGACCCCAAATACATATCTCTCAATCAATCTTTGTAGAAAACACCTCCAAATACTGAAGATCAAGCCTATTGAGGGCTGCCAGCAAAAAATACCTTTTCATAAAAAGAAATAGAAATTTGTTTTATCACCACCTGCTGATAGGGAATATGGTATAGAAAAGAAGAGGGCAAAAGGGAAGGCCTCAAGTACTCACTGGTAATTAGCCTAGTCACTTGCCATTTTTAAAATCTTAGTAAAAAGACATTCTGGCTTACCTCAGAGCAAGATCTTGGCTGCTTTGACACAAGACCGCCTTTGTTCTCAGAGGACTTTCGTTTTACTGCGCTTACTCTTTTAGCTTTTCCTGAAAAAGTCAAGACTTTCTGTCAGATTGCTTACTATCTCAGGGAGAGGGGAGGGAAGAGAATTTGGAATGCAAAATTAAAAAAAAAATGTCAAATTTTTAAAATGTAATTGGGGGAAAAATGAAATATTATTTAAAAATTTTTCTGTCAGTCTTCTTTTTCTTTTCTAATATCCAAATAAAGGCAAGGCACGCATGGGAAGAACCAAGCAATTAACTCTTACCACAATTCCCAAGACTGTCATGTACAACTTCAACATGAATCAGTGCCGGATCAACAATTTTTAGAGCTGGAATCTTTAAACAAAGAATAATAAGAGTACATAAGCAGAAAGTTTAAATAAGTTCTTTTATTTGGGGGAAATTTTATTAACATTTTTTACCTCTACTAGGGCAAAAGCCAATTGTGGAGGAATTTAAAGGCCATAATACAAATTGGAACTCTACCAGTCAGTAACCATTCTAAAGCTTGTGGCTCACAAAGACAGCACCCCTCAATTGTTAGGGAACTCTATTACTGAAATCCTCAAGCTGGAGTCTTAGCCTCCCAAATCATGAACCAAGGAGCATTAATAAGGTGGCAGGTGCTGGCTAAGCACAAGTGATACAGAGACAAAAAGGAAGTAGGCCATACCCAAGAAACCCCCTCTCTCAGGGGGAAGGAAGGCCACATATAAGAAGAGGAGTGGGCCAGGAAAGGCTTTATGTGGAAAGTGACATTTGGGCTGGGTCTCCAAGAAAACAGAGAGAGGACATGCAGACAGGGAGCCGGGTAGGCAGGGACACCAAGAGACTCACTCATTCTGAGGAGTGCCGTGAGACTGGACAAGCAAGGAAAGGTCAGGCTGCAAAGGACTTTAAATCACAGCTCAATCTTAGATCAGGATTTGTCCACAGCCCCCGAAGGAGAGGAGCACTGCACTCCCATCTTTGCTTTAGGGAAACCACTTTGGTGGCTGGGCACGAGTCAGAGGTTCTTTTTAAAAATAGGTTCAAGAGAGAGGTGAGGAGGGACTAAAAGAGGCTGGTGACTCAGAGCAGAGAGAAGTGCTGGCAAGGCAGAAACAAGATCTGGCAAATGAATGGATCTAGGGGCTGAGAATGTGGATCCAGGAGAATTCCTAAAGCCACTAGCAGGCCCTAGCACACTAGGAGACCTCAAATATTTAATGACTGAGAAAAGGAATACTAAGCCCTGGGATAGAAGCCTGCCTCCCACCATGATGGTTCTGCACTTTTTTCAGTGCATGGGAAGGAGGCCCCAAATAAAGTTTTGCCTCATAAATTCTAGGAGTTTAAAGTTACCTCTTCACAGCGCACTTCGAGTGTTTTTGAGGTTGGATTGCCATTTACAATAGTTGCTGAAAACCACTGGGTAGATGGATCCAAACTATAAATTTTTACTTCTGAACCAACTAAGTTTTTGTCACCTTAAAAAGAGAAAAAGAAAAACCGAACCTTAAAGTTTGCCTATTTATTCCATTAAATACAATTTCTCACCATAATCTTTTCCTTGGCTTCCTCCACGGCTGATAAAAATTTTTATGACTAGCTGGTTCTAAAAATACTTATAGGTAACTCCAAATAACTTGGTTAACAATCTCATAATTTTCCTAAGTAATAGCCAAATATTTTTCAGTGAACTTCCTTTTAAATACAGACAAAACTTGGAAGTTTATAATTTCTTAAACTACAGTACTTCAGAATATCACAACACATGGTCAGCCAGGCTGAGAGAATGAGCTAAAAGCTAAAAGCCCATTCATTCTTTTTTTAAAAACAATCAAAAACCAGTATAATTCTTAATCTAGCAATAGCTAGATTATACGAGAAATTATTTTTAGTTTACCAGATTATAGACTGGCCTTAAGCACAGGAAAATGGAATGAAATATAACACAAATCCCCCTAGATATAGGATCTATAGAATGAATAGGTATGTTCTGGTGAAGGTGGTCATTATCGCATAGAATTTTTATTGTATCCCCTTTTCCCACAGACATCCTAAAGCCTTGCCATATCTGATTTGACTGTTTTGATGCATCTGCTATACTGTTCAAATTAGCAAATCAGACTGGTTGAGTTGCTGAGGAAACCAAGTCTAGGGATCTTACTGGGCTCAGTCAACTTATTTTTATTATGAAACTGCTAGAACAAGAGTGTCATGTTTTGTAATGAGGTATATGTGACTGTGCACAGCGAACTTCTTACCATCATATCAATTTCACAAGACTGGCATTTTGAGGGTCATTTAGCTTCTATACAGCCAAGACTAGCTATGTGTTCATCTTCTAACTACATAAATGTGACAGTTCCAGATGCTCTCAATTTCCTTCCTAGCAATGAGGTTTTAAAACTAAATCAAAAAGAAAAAAAAAGGGCAGGCAAGGAATTTCTAAATAATGTTAGACAAATGAAGCATAAGAAGAAAGAAGATGTGGTCTACAATGTAATTTTTGTGAAGTCTATCATGGTGAGAGAGGTCAACCACAAAACCACAAAAGATTAGCTTGGACTTAATACCTCCTAACATCCAAATCACACATATACATACCTTGTAATAAATGGCTTTCATCTAAATGTTTCACAATCAAGGCTTGAAATTCTTTACTGATATTCTGATGATCCATCAGAGAAAGTCGAAGACCATTTACATCCTGACAAAATAGAGATCTCTGAAGTAAACAGTTTTAATACCTACTTCCTACAGCTAAAACTATTTTCAAACTAAGCAATGAGTCCAATGGATATTTCCATGTTTCTTGGGCAGACTAATAGAAACAGTATTTGCTGGCACCAAGATGATGAAGCAAACAAATTCTAAAGAAATTAGTAGCAAACAGAAGAGATGACATCAAATTCCTTAGTTAGCCGCACCACAGTAAGCTAAATTAGGACTGCCAAAAGCCAAAAAGATGAGAAACAGTTCTAGGACAGACTACAGTTATTGACAACATAGAATGGCCGAGACTGGAAAACATGGTAGCAACAGATAATTAAACCAAGTATGATGGAAAATGATACCCAAAGTCTAGTTCAGGGTTGGGGAAGCTGCAGCCTTCAGGCCACATGTGGCCTTCTAGATCCTTGAGTGAGGCCTTCTGCCTGAATCCAAATTTTACAGAACTAGCGTGGCCTGAATGCCACAAGTTCCCCACCCCTAGTCAAGTTCAATTCAAATCTAAGGCAGTGTTAAACTGGTGACGGGTTTGGTACCAATATCAAAGCATAGGACAAGACTGCTCAGATATTTGTACCATCAACCACACCAATGTGTGGCACACTGTATGTTCACCAATCTTTTCCTGAACTTACAAAAAAAATTGTTTTTTTAAATTAAGCAACTGAGTATTGGACAGGTGCTATTGTGAAAGGAAGGCATAAGACATACTTGCTCCATTTGTGGAGCTTCTAATCTAGAAGGAGGATAACATGAGTAATACAACTGCACCTAAGAGGTGTACAAGCAAAATGTGAAAAGCCAAAAGAAGAAAGGTTCGCCAAAGAATAAGAGGGAGTAGGGGTGCAAATGGACTGATTTTGTTAAATATATATTTGTTTTTTAAAAACTGTAATCTGGGACTTAGGGTATCATGAATGACCATCTATTTTATTTGAATGCTAGTACTGATAATTACTAAGTTTCAAATAAAAAAGTATTTTTGGAGGTCTCAATAGAAAAGGTCATTAGAAACTTAGAAGGATGACAGAAAGCTGTCTAATAAGCTGAGAAGAGGGAAAGAAAAATTCTATTCAAGGAAACAACAGGAATAAAGGTGGGGGTGGGTACTACCAGGGAGGGTGAACATCCCAACTGGCCCGGAAGCCAAAGTAATATGAGAAAGACTAGGTGGAATACACTATAGTGGAGTCAATATGGTGGAGTAAAAGCAGGGACCTGCTCGAGCTCTCTCCCAAACCCCTTTTCAACTATCATGGAAATAGACAAAGCCCAAAGACAAGCATCGTGTCTGTTCCTTTGTGATTCCTCTGCTTCTGCCATGTTAAAGGCTCATGAGTTTGAGTGGGTTTCATATGTTTGATATTTATGTTGGTGTTCTTTAAACTCCAAAAGTAAATAGTTAATGCAGTCTGACGTTCAGATTGACTGAACTGCCAGAAACCAGAGAATAAACTCTTTAACTTTGTAAATGGCTGACAAATCACAGTAATATCATGTAGGTAAAGTCAAATAAAAATGAAAATGACCATCTTATAGGAAAAATGCAAAATGGCAGCATGAAATAAAAGACAAAAAAATCATCCTTATACTCCATTTTATCAGGAGAAAGGGAGGTTCTATGTAAATGAGCCTGTGGTCTTTACTAGCTGGGGGAAACTAGCTCCCATAACTGCCATCTGCTCTCTCCCAAAATAACAGCAGCAGCAGAGGGGAACAACCCATAAGCAGAGGCTCGACTTGTCAAGCCTTAAAGCTTACGGATGGCTCTGACTTACATAAGCTAATTATGATAAACCACTGCTAGAACCGTGTTGTAAGATCAACTTTTTAAGAACTGTTATACATTTACAGCAGATCTATTTTGAAGTTTACCTGTATAGGTTTCAGAAGTTCTTTAGAAACGAATACTCTGCTGTCTTCTCCAAGAAAACGAATAGAAGTAATGGATCCCAAACCAGCCTTGTCCAATAGGGATTTGTATAGCTGAAACCACACAAATACAAAGCAAAATTTACACGGACTTCTTGATCTGGGCATCGGTATAAATAATATCAGCACTCTGAAAAGCAGAACTGGAATTTCTCCACTAAGAAAAAATCAGAATATAGCTTTATTTATTGCAAATTTATTTACTGCGAAAGCAATAAATGTCTTTGAAACCAAACATAACAAACAACGAATGTGCCTATGTGCACATGGATTCCAAACCAGAACAAAACTGTTTAAAGATCAGTAAGTAAAAGGCATACTTTTGGAACCAAAAAGCAGTGAGGTATGATGGAAAGAGTGTTAAAGGAAAAGGGGGTCCAAATTCCACCTCACCTAGCTTTGTGATAATGGACAAGCTATTTAGGCTGATCCTTGATTTCCACTTCTGTAAAATAAGGGATGGGGAACAGACCTGTGATTTCTTTGCTTTAAAATGAGGGTTCTCCCTCTATCAATGCAGGTCAGCACTTTCTCTGCAACTTAACAGTCTTAAAGATGTCCAACTCACCTGCTTTGACCAGATTAAAATGTAATAGGGAAATGTTTAACAAAATAATAAGGCATCACCACCTAATGTTAATTTGTGTTTCTAAGTCAGTATGCGGCCTGCAGGGATCTGTTTCTGTTTGACAGTTTGACCCCACTGCTCTAGCGCACTGAGAGGTTAAGTGACTTGCCCCTAGCTTTCTGTCTCGAGACCAGATTCTCTGTCCACTACACCATGCTGCTTTCTTAGTCTCTAAAATGGGCATAACACCACCACAGTGTGGCTGTGAAGTTCAATTTAGAAAATGTATGAAAAGTTTGTTGTGGTTTTTTTTTAATAAACCTTCAGTTCTTATTCAATCTTACTACAAAAGGCACTCTGCAAACTTTAAACCACTGTATTAAAAAATTTTATCCTCCCATTTTATAATTACAGAAACTGATCTTTATAAAAGTATCACAACTACTTAGAAGAGCCTGAATCAGAACTCGTTGTTTCCTAACGCCACTATACCAAGTTGCTTCTGGATAATTTTATTGGTAAGTCAATCAATCAAATGTTTCAAGTACTCTGGCTACAAAAACTCAAGTGAAAGAGTTTTAAGAAGCTTCCATTATAACGAGGATGTGGACCTCACAGCAGTATATGAGGAAAATATGTAAAATAAATTCAAGGTACTTGGGGAGGGGACCTAGGGGGTCCTAGAAAGATTTCATAAAGGTGGTAGCACTTTAAACTGCCTCTTGGAGAGAAGTCAGGGATTCCTAGATGAGGAGGTAAGGTATTCCAGGTGTGGGAAAGAGCCAGAAAAGAAGAACAGAGAAAAGTAAAGTGTTATGTGTACAGAAGAGCCAATAGACCAATGTGACTGGGACTCACAGTCAGAGATGAGCAAGATGGGAAGACTTTTACATGGCAAACAGAAGAGTTTATTTTTATTTCATCCTTAACGCAAAAACAAACCACTCAAATTTACTCAGTAGGGGCAGAGAATTGATCAGACCTGCACTTTAGAAAAATTACTTTGTCAGTGGTGTGGAAAATGGAGTGGAGTTTCAAAGAAGGGAGAACAGTTAGGAGCCTCTTTTAATAGTCTAGGCAACAAATCAAAGAGGGAATGAAGTTGGGTGGTGACTGTATGAGTGGACAGAAAGGAACACAGGAGAGAGAGATGGAGAAAGCACCAACAAGAGCTGGCAATACACCAGCAATGGGTGAGTATGAGTAGGGAGTAGAGGATTATACCAAGTGGAAGGACCCAGGTGACGAGAAGGATGGCAGAGCCCTCAGCCTTAAGAGGAAAGTTCAGAAAACAAGTGGTTGAAGAGGGAAAAGCGTGAGTTTTGCTTTATACACATTGAGTCTGAGATGCTACAGGACATCCAGTTTGAAACGTTTCATAGGCAGGCAGCTCATGATTTAGAAATGAAGTTAAGAAAAGACTAGGGCCAGCTGAACAGACCTGGGATGAAGGTCACTGGGAAGGGACAGAGAGAAGAGTTCAGGATAGAGTCAGTCAATAAACACTACGCATCCACAGTGTGCCAGGCATTCTGCTAAGCACTGGGGATACAAAAAGAGGCAACAAACAAAAAAATAAAACCCACAACAATAAAAAGTAGTTCCTACCCTCAAGGAGCTCACAATCTAATGGGGGCGACAACAAACAAATATGTACACAAATGAGCTACAGACAAGAAAATGGGAATATTTGAAAGAGGAAAGGCACCAGAGTCAAGGGAGGTTGGGAAACACTTCCTGTAGAAAATGGGATTTTAGCCAAGACTAAGCCAAGGAGGCACAAAATGAAGTGACAGCTCTCCAGGCATGAGCAACAACTAGAGAAAATGCCCAAAGGAGAGAGAAGGGTCTTGTTCATCAAACGGCTAGAACGCCAGCGACACTGGACTGAAGAGTACAAGAGTAAGGTATAAAAAAAACTAGTAAGACAGGAAGGGGCTGGATTATGAAAGGCTCTGAGCTCCAAACAGAGCAATTTGTATTCGATCCTGGAGGCCACAGGGAGCCACTGGAGTTTACTGAGTGGGAGAGGGTGGAATAAACACTCCTGCATTTTAGCAAAATCAGTTAGTGGCTGAATACAGGACAGATTTGGATAGACAGAGACTTCAGGCAAGCAGGAAGTCCAGGCAGGAGGTGCGGTGGCAGCATTAGAGGAAAGAAGGGCCTATGTTTGAGAGATGTTGTAAGGGTATAAGACTGTAAGCTTGGAGAGCAGAGACTTTCTCACCTCTTCTTGTATCCCCATAGAGCCTGAAATATGTTAGGGGCTTAACCAACGTTTATTAATTTAGTCAATCTAGTTTAATCTAGTCAATACTAGATGAAATTGAAAGATATTGTCTTGAGATACACCTGGTTAGTTAAAAGAACCTAGAATCAATGAAGTCAAATTCTAAAGAAAATCAAGAATAAGCTAGAATTGAATGGTGTTGATTTGTTAATATTATAATGGAATCAAAAGGAGAGGGAGGGAGATCAGGAGGAGTTCATTCTCTCACCATTAACAAGTTGTGCAACCATATAACCAAGTCACTTCATTTCCTTAGGCCTCGTATCTTTAAAATACGAAAGACTAAAATCTCTCCTTCTGGTTCTAAAACAATGACCATTCTCAATGCAGACAATACTAATGTGTATTTCCCAGCAACTGAGAAACCCCATATCAAAAGACAGTCCATTCTATTTTTAATTAGGCATAATGTTAGAGAAATTCTTACATAGAGTAAAAAACTTGCCTTCTAGCAGGTGTACAGAAAAGCCCTTGAAATATTTGAAGACTGCAATCATGTTCTCCTAAAGTCTTCTTTTCTAAAATCTAAAAATATCCTATCCACTTCCTTCAATTGTATCTAGAAAACCAAGAAAATCCATCTGAAAAAGACTACCCTAAAAGTCAACAATATTTCTTTAAAGGAGAGGGAACCAGCGCATGAGTGTAGTTCTCTCCCAAAGGACAAAAAAGGACCCAGGACAGGTTCTAATGAAAGGCCTGATGGAGTGAACTGATTTCTCATTCCAGGTCTCTGGGCTGGAATTCTGGCTCTGCTCTGGACCACCTGTATAATGTTAGGCCTTCTTTCTAGGCTTCAATTTCACAAGTGCAAAATGGGGAGTTGGACTAGACCAGGGCCAAGATCTCTTAGAGCTCTGAATCTATGACCCTAATTAATGGAAAATCCGTTGAGTAGTTATGCAAATGTAGGAAAGAGCAAAGAATCAATCACATGATAAAGAAATGGAAATCACATGATAAAGAAATGTTTCATAAAGTTAAATGCAGATTTTAAAAACGTGTTTTCCTCCTTTTCATCCCATTTCTTTTGCCCTCATGTTCACATATACATCAACGATAGACATGTCTAGAGAAGTGAAAATAAAACTAATTACCCAAGGTGGGGTTCAAGGGAGCTAAGCAAAATTATCATATAAAGGTGCCTTAAGATGCCACTACTTACTAATGAGCAATAACAAGATGGTAAAAAGTACAGACGACCCAAGTTCGATCTACCATTCTATAATCATGTGAACTTAGACAAATGGCTCCATTTCTCTGAATTAGTTTCCCCATTTGCAAAATGAGGGTGACAACACTTAAACTATCTACTTAGGAGAGATGTGGGGAGGCTCGAAGCGTAAGTATAGCTTTATAATATAAAGAATCATATAAGAAAATGAATGATATTTTACTGTGCCCGTAATCACAGAAAACAGGAAGAATTTTTTTTAAAGCAAAACTAATGCACAATATATTTTCCTTCTTGTAAGAAAATTTATTAAATTCAAATACCTATGAAGTAAGTGGTCACTAACAATCAGATTTTCATTTGGCTGTGCCATGCCAGTCAGTATATTTAAAACAAACCTATGAACTAAGTGCTTCAAATTTTCAACTTACATGACAATCATTTTTTTGGCAAGCTTTCCAGCTCCCCAATGTAAGTGTTCTGCCATCTTTCTGGGTGGCATCTGGCTCCTCCTCCTCCTCCACCTCCACTGCCTGATATCATGAAACCCACAGGCCCGTGGATATAGAAAGCATCAGCCACCTCCCTTGGCCATCCATTCAATCTTTGGGTTCTACTGCTATTCTGCGCATCCACCAGCAGCAGCCATCCCACCAACAGGTGGTCTCTGATGTGACTGCTCCTTTCTTTGACCACCTTTAAAACACCTCTTACTTTTTCCTCCTTACCTACCTCCCATCTTCTGAAGCTGGTTAATCACCTTCACTTCTCTCCCCCCAAACTCCCCACCCCGTCTCTTTCTTGGGCACCCACTTCAATCCTGTCCTCATTCACTCATGAAAAGACAAAGAAGATGTGGCACCAGAGAGCCTGGGTTCAAATACCAGCTCTGATGTGTCTTCCTTGTATCACATGGCCCTGGGCGCTCATCTAACGTCTCTATGCCTCAGCTTCCTTGTGTGTGAAACAAAAGGATTTTTTGGGGGGGATGTGGAGAGACAAGCTTCTCAAGGCCCCTTTTAGCTGACATACTATACCTTTCTGCCATGTCTACTTCATACGTTGCAAACTAGATCACCAACCCTGGTGCCCATCTTTGTTTCAATTCCTGGAGAGCCCAGGAGAACTCAATAACAAAATTATTGAGGCACAGTCACTAAAGGGGGGGGGGGGGGAATGAGGCTTTCTAACTTTGCTGGGTCCAAAAACTGCTACTTAGAAGTCCTTCCAATTAATTAAACCAAATATCAAGTGAACACAGCGTATAAATTCTTCGATTTCCCTCCTGTGGATTGCCTAGATATTACTTCAAATTGTCACTGAGCACCCTATTCCAACCCCTCACCTTGTATGTCTGGAGGATCATCTCACCTCTTAATTCGTTTAAAAAAAAAAGTAGGGGCACCTCTACCTTTTACCAGCTTTCCAAATTCCCTTTTGCCTGCTCTGGGTAAGGAAGGGGTCTGCAAATATATGGCGATCTAGGGGTGGGACGGATGAATATTCAAGAGCCTCTCTCTACCAAGGGCTTCCCATGCCACCAGTTAAAAATATTTCCCAAATATTCTTCAAGACTCACTTAGGTCAGTATCATTTAAAAATATATTGAGGAACAGTTGAATCTACTGTTCATATCTCAGATTCAATTATGACACTTACTTCATTCAGTGACCAACTAACAACCAGCTGATAGTTACCCTGGAGACATAGCTTTAGAATCTGGGTACTAACAAGGATTGGCAGACCTACGTGATAGCATAAAGCTTCAAACAGGCAGAACCCAACCTGACAAGTACCCAGGAGGGGGTTAGCAAGGATGCAAGCTGGGGGCACAGATCTGGAGTTGGAGAGTCCCAAGCTGCAGTGCAGCTAAGGCTGGTAAGTATGCCAGCACCAAGCCTGGCACAAATGTGGTGAGTCCCCAGGAGCAGGAGGCAAAAGGTTAATAAAGCAAAAGGGACTCACTGGCCCAGGTCAGAAAACCACGGCAGGTTAAAGCTTCCACATGTATTTGTACTGGAAATGAGCCTGGAGTTTCAAAAACAGAAAAGCAAGAAGGGGCACAGAAAGGAGTTAGGAGGGCCCCACGATCAATCATGCCCAGGCCCACAGGGCCTCTACACAAGCTGCCCCAATACGATCTCTCCCTTTCTCCTTTCTCTGCCTTATCAGGCAGAGCTCACCCTAGTCTAATGAAGCACTTCCTATCTCATTTCATTCCTTCCACTGACTTCAGTCTCTCCAACAGACGGCAGGTGCCTGGCTGCTTCCCCAACCTCCTATGGTGCCATATGCAGTTATTGACTATCTCCCACCAGCAAAGTTACACTAACTGAACATTCATCCCTGGTTTCTTTTTATTCAGGTCAAACAGTTGGACGCAACACTGTGAGAGGCCCCGGAGGAAATGCAAAGCTCAATGAACAAGTCCAGCACCATCCTCATGGAGCTCCCATCCTACTAGACCCAATTCCCACCCTCTAAAACAGAACCACTTGCTGCTTCCCCCTTTTACTTTTTTGTCCTTTTTTAATTCTACCTTCCTATCAAATGTGCAGGACTTAGGAGGAGAGGAGCCTTTATCAAGATTTAGTGAGTCCTCATTCTGTAGGTGAGGAAAAGGCCCAAACAAAATGGAGCTCCCTCTGTCTCCCAGAGAGCTGGCCTAACAGTCCATTCTCCTTGTTCTGGTAGCCCTTCCCTTCCCCTCCAGTCCTTCATTGGCTCCGGCTGAGTCTGCCTTTCTAATCTTTACCTCACCTTCACAGTCCTCCACAATCTGGCCTCAACCTACCCTTTTCAACACTAATACTTCCTCTAATATGAACCCAATTCCTAAGACTGCAGTAATTCTCACACTACACACACATGCACACGCACACAATTTCTTGTGTAGTATATTGTATTGGCTCACTATTCTCCAGAGCAACCCCTACACACACTAATAATATTAGATAAATAGAATTATAAATTCTACTTATCCCTCAAGGCCTAGCACAAATTTCACCTTTTTTACAAAGTTATCTCTGAACCACTCAGAGATCATACAGAGATTACTAGCTAGACAGTACAGACAAGACAGCTATGGACAAGATGACCTCTGAAATTCCTTCAAATTCTGACACTTATGATCTATTACGACCTTCTCCCTCCTCCCTCTGAAATCACACATGAACTTCCTTCATTTACTTCAACTGTGGCAGAGTCACAGAACTCCCCAGAAAGGCCATCATTCCAAAGCTCAGAGGGGGCCCTGTATTCTATATGCCTCCTCCACACACTTGTATAGCTGGGGTGTCCAAGAGCACACACTTGGGCAAATACCTAAACAGAGCAATGATACCCCCGAGGATGGGCCATAGAAGCCCACCCAAATTTTCAGGCTCCATAAATCAGCATAAGTTTCATATTTCAGAGCAGGGCTGTCCAACAATAGACAATCTATTTTGATTTGCCATTTTAGTGAGAGCTCTGTGGTAGCTCGGCTTCCTTTACGAAAGCATTTATGTAAATTTCTATGCTTGTAAGCCGGGTCGCATTTTGGACAGCCCTGTTTTAGGGTATAGAATACTATGAAGAAGATCTGCCAGATTTCAAGAACTATCAGACTTAAATCCTAGATTTTAAAGAAGCTATAAAAGTTAAAATAAGTTATTTCAGAAAAGGAAGAGAAGTTAGTGAAAATTCTAATCAAAATATTTCCTGATTTTGAACCTGATCCCTGAATTTCACTTATTATCAAATGTACCTTGAGTTATTTTCACTTCTTCCTCAAGATAAAGGCACGCTCAGCAATCAAGTAGGGCAGCAGGCTAAGCTGTTTTCAAATATCTATTTTTCCCTCCAAAACCAGCACGATGATGACATCTTTTGTTAAATGTCAACCGGGAAGGTTCCTAAGGCTTTTTACTCACTATTGCAGGCCACTGCACAATCTCAGCAGACTTCCGCTCAGCCAAAACCAGGTTATGTTCCACTAAAAATGCCTTCCTTTGAAGACTATATACTTCGATCCATCTTCTCTTCTTCCATGATTCTCCATCAAATTCCACACATACCTAGGAAAGAGGGAAAGAGGGGGAAGAGAAAACTCAATTGAAACAGTAAAACACAAACCAGTCAACAGCAGAGAGAAAGACTCCACAGTTACTGGCCCTATGCCACACCCTCAAATATGTATTTCTCGCTTTTTCCCTGTTCTTTCCCCACTACCTACTACCACAGAATGTCTCTCTGATCGGTAAGAATAAGGAAAGTAAACCAGGATTTCTGGTCTTCAAAACCTTCAAACCAGGAAAAATAACTCCAGCTTACTTCACAGTTAATCATATGAAAAAAGTATGGTCTTTAGGGCTCCAAGTGAGGTGTGCCATAAGAATTTCCTAGGACTTTCTACACTCCTTGAGGCTACTGGCCAAAATCACCTTTCTTCCTCCCTTAGGCATAGCACAATCACATGGCATGCAGCAGCAGGTTTTGGCAAACACTGAAGCAAACCTGCAAATCTTAACACTCTTAACAGCTGATGGTTTTCAGAATCTTCTCCTGTTTAATTTCAGTGAGCTGAGAATGCAGAAAGCACTGGCTCTGGACCTCTCTTTGCCAGTTTCTAGCTGTGACTGTGGACAATCCCTGCCTAAGCCCTACCCTGAGTGAGGAGCCTCCTTGGTAATTGCCTTGGGTCTCAGTTCCCTCATCTAGAAAAAGTGCAATAGTATTTGGACCACCAACCTCAGTGTGAGCCACAGTGCAAGAAAACAGTCAGGAGGGCCCAAGTGTTTGAAGCAGATCAACTATAGGGGCTTGACCTTCCTGTAAGGGGCCTAATTAAAGACTTGCGTGCATAAAGGGAGGTATAGAAAGCTGCCTCTGTCTCCACCGATTGGTTACTTTTGCCAAACTGGCTTTCTCACTTTTTGTTTAAGAGATGGCTCTCTGGGAGGATATAGGGGGAAGGAATAGATTGGTATTGATTAAAAAAAAATTTTAAACAAAATACTTGTACCTAAGAGGGTTGTTTTGTTATGAGTAAAGTGATGAAAAACATGTGAGCTATTTATTATTACCTTACAGGAGGTTACTGTGAGGATCAAACCAAATGCAGGTAATAAAAAGCCTCATAAAAACTAAAGCCCTATGTAAATGTCAGTTATTATTTCCAAAATAGCAGCTATTTATCATGTAACTTGGGGAAGTCACTGTGCCTCGGTACCACAAGCTCCTCCTCGGTAAGAAGGAAGGCACTGGATGAAACGACCTGCCAAGTCCTTCCAACTCCAAATGTACCATGGTACTTCTAAATCAAACATTTCCCAAGCACTTATTTATGGACCTCAGAGAGACTACAAATCACAGGATTACAGATGGAGAGTTGGAAAGCACATTAGAGGACAATTCTCTCATTTTCTGGACGAGTAACTGAGGCTCAGGAAGGTTAAAGGGTTGCTGGGAGCACATGGTCGGTAAGTAACTGAGGTGGGGATGATTCCAAGTCTTCTTGACTCCAGCTCCAGCTCTTTATGACGCCACGGATTGTCTCTAATGGGCTTCTGCTCATTAGTTTAGGAGAATGACAAAAAATAGAGAATTTTAGAGCTGGGAAAGACCTAAAAAAATCACCTAACCAGATCCCCTTATTTCAAAGTTAAAAAACAATCCTAAGCACTGTAGATACTATTTGGCCACCCAAGTCAACCCAGTAGTGTGTGGGATAGTACAAAAACTGACCTCTTTACCAAGGGACAAGGGAGAAAGTTAGAACAGTCATCAGCAAGGAATGGGATATTGTCACCTTTCAATTCTACAAGAAAGGAAGACTTAAGCTAGCTGTTAAACAGGCTGTGTTCTCAACAATGGTATGGGGAAAATGCTAAGGAGAAAAGCAAATCATAATAAAAAAAAACAACAAACAGAAATGATGATTAAAAAGGGGCTGTGGGAAGACAAGCACATTAATACTACTGGTGAAACTGAAATGGTTCAGCCATTCCAGATTTGGAAGGAAAGCCACTAAGACTAAACTGTCCACACACCTGAACCTAGGCATTCCACTACTGAGCACATACCCCAATCAAATCAAACAAGCACTAATTTAAACATCTACTAGGTGCCAGGCACTATGTTAGGCACATGAGACATGCTGACAAAAATTAACCAGATCCTTCAGAGCTTACATTCTTTTGAAAGAAACAACACATATACATAAAGTATGTCCCGTCAATCATCCTTTCTGACCACTCACTAGTACAGCCCCACCCTTCTTTAGGCTCCCATCTTCTCTCACCAAAACTACTCAGCAGCCTCCTAACTGGTCCTCCTGCCACCATTCTCTCCCCACTCCAGTCTATCTTCCACCCGGGTGCCAGTGATTTTCCTAAAACACAGGCTTTCCAATGCCACCCCCCCAAAATCCAGACACTCCAATTACCCCCAGGATGAAATGTGAACGACTCTGGCATTTGGAGCCTTTCAGAAGTGGATCCCAACCTAGCTTTTGAGTCTTATTCCCCCCCAACACCCTATGTTCCACTTTAAAAGGCCTGCTTACTGCTCCTCACACAGGACACTCCATACCTAGTCTACATGTCTTTGAACTATTCCACAGCTTCTCTATTTGTACTTCTCTATATACACATCCCCCATCCTGCAGCTAGACTGTAACCTTAAATTTCAGAGATGATTGCGTATCTGTCCTTATATCCCCAGCACCGAGCAGAACATCAAGTATATCTGGTGCTTAATAAATATAGGGACTTGAAAGCACTGAAATGGGAGATGGACGGATCCTGAATAGGTCAGGATGGCTGGAATGGATGTATGAGGGGAACAATGTACAATAAACCTGGAAAGGTAGGTTGGAAAGCAGATTGGAAGGGTTTGAACTGCCCAACAGATATATATATACACATATATATATATACATATACATATATATGTATATGTATATGTATATGTATATATGACGCAAAGATAAAACTCATTGAAATTCATTGATCATAGTAACCCAAAGATCCAAGATTTTGGAACAACAAATCACTATTTGATAAAAAATGCTGAAAAAACTGGAAGACAGTTTAGCAGAAACATCTCATACTGTATACTTGAGATATGGTCAAAATGGGTGCCTGATTTTTACATAAAGGGTGATATAACAGGCAAATTAGGGAAGCATGGACATTTTTTACTGATCAGATGGATGGATAAGGGAAGAATTTATGACCAAAAAAGAGATAGAGAGCATTATGGGATACAAAGTAGATAATTTTAATTACGTCAAACTTTGTTTTTGCACAAACAAAACCAATGCGGTCAAGATTAGAAGAAAACCAGGAAACTGGAAAAAAATTTCATACCAAGTTTCTCAAATAAAGGCCTCATTTCTCAAATGTTTAGACAAATGAGTCAATTTTACAAGAAAGAATTCATTCCCCAATTAATAAATGGTCAAAGAATACGAAGAGGCAGTTTTCAGACAAAGAAATCAAAGCTATCTATAGTCATATTAAAAAAATGCTGAGTCTAAATCACTATTCATTAAAAATGCAAATTAAGCAACTGAGGTACTACCTAATTCCTATCAGAGTAGCTAATATGACAGAAAAGGAAAATGACAAATGTTGCAGGAGATGTGGAAAAATGAGGACACTAACACATGGTTGGTAAAGTTGTAAACTGATCCAACCATTCTGGAGAGCGATTTGGAACTATACCCACAGAGCTATAAAACTGGGCATACATACCCTTTGACCCAATGATACCACGACTAGATCTATACACCAATGAAATAAAAGGAAAAGAACCTCTATGTACAAAAATATTTATAGCAGCTGTTTTCTGGTGGCAAAGAACTGGAAATTGAGGGGATGCCCAACAACTGGGGAATGGTTGAACAAGTTGTGGTAGATGACTGTGAGAGATTACTATGTTAGAAGACAAGCAGGAAAACCTGGGACAACTTGCATGAAATGAAGCAAAGTGAAAGGAGCAGAACCAAGAGAACATTGCACACAATAACAGCACTCCTGTGCAATGATCAACTGTGAATGACTCAGCTATTCTCAGTATTTGATGATCCAAGACAATTCTGAAGGACTTCTGATGAAAAAATGCTATGCACTTCCAGAGAAAGAAGTGATGGCCTCTCAATGAAGATTGAAGCATACTTTTTTTTTTACTTTATCATTCTTGAGGATTTTTTTTGGTATGCATTTTCTTTTGCAAACATGGCTAATATGGAAACGTTCTGCATGACTGCACATTTATAATTTATATCAAATTACTTGCCTTCTCAAGGTGGGGTAAGGCAGGGAGGGAGAGAATTTGGAAGTCAAAATTTTTAAAAAGAATGTTAAAATATTAAAAATTTTTATTTACATGTGATTGAGAAAAAATTTTAATTAAAAAAAAATTCAACAACAGGACCAGGTCTGTGCTTTTAAAAACTCACTTTGTCAGCTGATGGAAGATGGATTGAAAAGGGGAGAGTCTTGAGCAGAGCAGCTTAGGAAGCTTACAAGGCAAAAACTGACCTCAACTTCAATGTTGGTAATGTGAGTAGAGAGGGAATAGATCTCAGACTTATTGTAGGGGTAGAATCAATAAGACTCAGCAAACTGGTTATGTGGGGTAGGAGAAATGAGTCAAGGATGCCTCAGAGGTGGCGAACCTTTGGGAACGAAGGACGGTTCATGTCTTCAACATCAAAGAGTAAAGTTTGGGGGTAGGATGAAATAATGAATTGTTTGGTAGTTGTCCCTATGGCACATCCAGTTTGAAATGTTCAGTAGGCTGCTGGTGACATGGGCCTGAAACTCAGGAAATAAGGCTGGATATATAGATGAATCATCTTCACAGATATTAAAAATAAATCTGTAAGAGCTGATGAGATCACCAAGATAGAGAACAGAAAGAGAAGATGGTCCAAGACAATGCTTTGGGGAATTCTCCACAGTAAAGGGGCAGAATATATATGCTCTCCCCCTTGGTGTACAATCACCCCCTGCTCACACCCACCACGTATCTCCCCAATATCCCACCATGTGACATTTAATTTTAATTCTCCAAAGAATACTGCATTATTCTATGTTTTCATTGCCATGCAGTAACACACCAACAAATGTTAATATTTTGTTTCTTAATCACTAAAAGAGCCAAATTTGTAATTTCCTGAGGGCAATCCAGACTCCTCTTCCTATTTTCTCAGTCAATTTTGGACCTAAGTAAGCATTGTCCATCTGTTCTGTTTGCCCCCCAATACACGCACCTCACCTCCACTTGCACAAATGGACAACCTTAACAGGCTGACCACCCAAATGAACATCACAATTTGTCAACAGACATTCTTCAACAACTTAGTGCTTTTCTATGTAGATGGGGAGCTTAATGCAACAAGTACCACTATTATCCACAAACAGGAATTGGGTGGACAGACCTTGTCATTTTTCTGCTTGAACTCTTGACTGGCCCCCCTCCTTCGCACACCTCAAGCGTTTGATGTGAGCACACCCCTCAGTGTTTGATGCCTTGCTTGATGTTTATGAACAGGCATTAACAGGGTTATTTCTGCTGCATATTTCAGGGAATTTGAATGATTTGGGGAAGATACCTTAGAAAAAAGCCTTTAAGGCAGTATATTTCATCATAACAAATTAGATGTTTTTTCCCCCACAATCAACAGTAAACACAAATGACACCTTATAGTCTCTGTATCTTTCAGTCAACTGTGAAACTAAAGATGTGGTCCACTTTTCAATCTTTATTACCAAAGCCCTTCCTGGATATATGAATCAAGCATGTGCTCAATCCATATATAGATTATTCTGATATTTTCATATGTGGAGGAGAATTGGCACACATCACTACTTACTGATGTTTTCTTACATTGGTTTTTTTTTCAGTATTAGTAAAGTCCAAGATATTTTCTAGCCTCTGCTAGCTTCCCCTCCTTAAGATATCTTGCATATCAATCCCTCAATGCTTTTCATGTTTCACAGTTGTGTCCCCTCCTTCCTCTACATAGAACTGTCCAATCTGGCTGCTATGGTTTCTTCCACCCAGGACTGTGATGTTAGTGTCCAGTGTGACAGTTTCACTGTTTGGTGCTTGATGGTTAAACAGTTTGTTATAATACTTTACAGATCTTTTCTATTTTTCTTTGCTTACTGGTCTTCCATTTTCATCCTTAGTCACCTTGGAGATGCTGCTTCTACTTAGTCAGATGTTGCCAAACTTTTAAAAAGCTGCTTTTACCCTCTAATGCATCTCTGTTTTATGAGACAATACTGTACATTATCCATCATCCTTCACAAGAATTTAAAAGCAAGTCTGTAGTCTAAATCTGTATTGCCTTTGGCTGTCATCTGTGCGCACTTGGCAATTTAGTCACCACAATGTGTTGAGGCAGCCAAAAAAAGCTAATGCCATCTTGAGCTGTCTCAGACACAGAGTCCAGGAAGGTGACCTGCCATAGTCTGCCCTAGCTGGAGCAGAGGAAGCACTACATTTTGGGGACCCCAAGTTTTGATGGATGAGAGCTTTCACTTTACGCTGTCCAGAAGCAGGCCACCACACCACTTCTTGGCCCACTCTGAACCTTGCTAACTAGCCAAACGCACACTTTTCTAGTCTAGCTCCTCCATACACATTATTGTCTTCCCCTATTCAAATGTGAGCATCTTGGTGGGAGGTGCTTGCTTCTTTGTATTTGTATTGTTTAGTGTTTAACCCAGTGCATTGGCACATATTAACCATTCAATAAGCAGCACCCCTTAACCCTGGGCTCCCTTCCTCCCTCTGACAGGGGAGACATTAGAGAGAGCTCCTCCAAGAGGCTCCATTTAAGGAGGGTGCCTTTTCCCACCTGGCTACAGGACTTATCATGCTCCCTTGTTGGACACCTTCATTTCACCCTTCCTCCTCCCTCTCATGAGATCATGAGCACCTTGAGGCAGGGACGGTCTTCTGCCTTTGTATTCCCAGTGTTTAGTAGCTCCTGGTACACAGAGGTGCTTCATAAATCTTACTAAAAAAAAGTTTTTTAATCATTCAAGATAAGTATGGTAAGTAAGATATAAGTAAGATAAGGATGATGAGAAGCCTTAAGCACAGATTTGTTAAAGTGACTGACATTTATCTAGGAGAAAAACTTAGGAGAGGGTGTGAAAACTTGCCAAGCACAGGTAACAGGGAATTTGAGAGTTGGAAGGAACCTTAGTGACCATCTAGTTCAAATTCATCCAAGGGCTGTCAGCAGGAAGATGAATTACAATTGCCTTGCACAGCCCCCCAAAACGCTGAACAAAGGGTACGGAGTGTCCAGGCACACACGCTTGGGCTTGTCATAAAAGCTTCCTCACAATCCCAAATACCCAAAAGTAGTTAGCCTTTGGAAGTCATGTTCCCTGTCACTAAGTTTTTCAAGTAAGGCAGAAGACAGCAAAATATGTTTTCCTCCTAAATACTTTTCCTGATTCCATCTCCACCCCCACCTTCCAGGAGCCTCCAAATCAGAGTGTTTTTATATTGTACATATTCTTCAATGACTTATTTGTGTGAATGTTGTTTTTCCTAGTTAAAATGTAAGCTTCTTCAGGGCAGGACTTATCTAGTTTCATCTCAGTACCCCTAGCACTATATACAAGAAGTACATCATAAATAAATGCTTGCTAATTAATGGGATGGACAATATGGCCTCTAAGAAATTTCCAACCCTGATAGTCTACTAATGATCTGGAGCCAAAATATGGTTGGAGCAATGCATCAAGGTAAAAAAAAAAAAAAGGCCCATCTAAAAGGAAAAACACCAGACTTCAGACTGATTAAACGTAAGCTAAGTTGGAAATGTGAGACTCAACACAATCGTGCCAAAAGCTCAAGCCTGAGAAGTGCCACTAAAAGAAAAGGGGAAGTGGACAAGGACAGTCTAAATTAGGAGTAAAGAGATCTGATCCCAAGATTGCCCAGCAGAAGTATCCTGCAGGCAGGTGGGAAAGGAATGAAGTTTCTATGTCTGTAGATAAAAATCAAGTCACAAATAAGCATTATGACAAAGACTTCAGAAATACAAAGGAAAAAAGCTTACGATGCAGAATCCTAGGCTTTGAAACCAGATGTAAGAGCTTGAGCACTCAGTCCTTCTGGACCAGTTTCATTCTCTGTAAAAGGAGGGAATAATACTTTTTCTAACTAGAGAATCAGCTGGGTACAGTGGCTGAAGAGGGGGCCTGGGAGCTTGGTCCAGACCCTGACACACTGGCCATGTGACCTGGGGGCAAATCAGTTAACCTTTTTGTGCCCAGGCAACTCCCTAGAGAGTAGTGGCAGCCCACCAGCAGAAGCTTCCTATACCAATGAAATTCTAGGTCCAGTCCCTATCCTTGAAGTGTGAGAATAATTCTGTCTTAAAGTGATAGATACAGATACACAACACAATTTTAGGATACCTGTAGAATTCAGAGGAAGAATTTTTTAAGTTACTAAGAAAAAACCACAAAATGACAATAGTATTACAAAGCTACAATTAAACACTCTTCAGCAGAGTCAGGATAGAGGTGAAAAAAGCCTTTGGATTTATCTTTGGATCTAGCCAAATTTAGATTTACCAGAATGGGGTATAGAAAGAACACTGTAACAGGAGTCAGGAGATGTGGATTCCAGACTTGGTTCTACCTCTAACTGTAAATTATTTGCCCAAGGTCACATTTCTCTGGACTGTAGCTTCACCTGTAAAATGAAGGAACTGGACTAGAAATTACATACAGCATCTAAAATATTACTATTACATTATCTTATTAAAGACTTCCCACCAAATAAAGGATGGCCAGGCAAATGTTAGGAAATGGACATGGAACCCACCAACCTCCAACTAGGGAGAAATGTCAATTGTTACTCAAAGAGCAATAAAGAGGCATGTAGTGGATGGGAACAGGCAGCAGCATTGAACAAACGACTTCAAAAAGTAGGCGTCTAAAATAAAGTTAGGGCAATGGATGGTTAAAAAAAATTAAAAGATGGTCTGATCACACGACAAATTCAAGAAAGGGAAGAAAGCTTCCACTAAAGTTATGGGAGGATAGGGACAAAAGCTGCACAGAATGCATCCATGCAAAGATGAGGGGAAATATGCAAATTGATGACATGCCTGTCCCTAGAAAAGACTGTAGGAAATTGATACAAGCGTGGAGGAGGTATCTTTGATCATGTTTAGAGAAAAGAACAGGCAGGCTTTTTCCAACAATATTCTACAGCAAACCACATCTGATTCAACAATACTTGCTTGCCTGGCTTAGAGAACACCTGATCCCACTGTGCTTGCTTCCTACAAATAAGCGTTTGATTTGGTAGAGCAAAAGGCTCTCCTCAAATAAGCTGTCTCCCATGAACATGTCAAAATCATACAAAAGGCCTGCAAAGCTGTAGCTGAAAATGCATTGTTCAGACAACCCTCTGATTATTAATATCAAGAGGTAAAACAAGATATGGAGATATATGACTAGATAATTCATATATTAAATTGCTCCCTATGTGCCAGCTCTGGGGACATAAATATAAGCAAGATAGTCTTAGCCCTCAAAGAACTTCTATTCTAATGAGGGAAGATAACACAAACAGGAACTAGAAAGGGGTGGGGGTGGGGGACAGCCAGGAAGCTGCATGGAGACCTAGTTACAGGCAAAATAAGATGAAACTGCTCATGAACCAGACTCAGACACATACATTTGTCTATCAGACACACAGAGCCACAAAGTCAAAGCAAGTTTCCTCCTGACTCCCACCACCAGCCCAGCCTGTTTGTAGATGACTTTTGGCTAGTAGGTGCATCAAGCCCAAGAACATTAAATGGCTTCCTAAAGATCTACAGTCATTTACAACTCTTTGACTTAGTTGCTCATGAAGGAGAAAAATGGATAAAGAATGTTTATTACATAAATTATGATAAGCATTGCCCCAGCAGCATATAGAGACAGAGAACTATGTCTACACACACACACACACCTCTCTCCCTTTCCTTCCCCCCCCCCCAATAAAGATGGAAAATGGGTTGAGCCTAAAACTAAACAGGAGGAGGTCTAGGCTGGCCTTTGGAAAACATCACGATGCTTTAAATGGTCCCAAGCCTCTCCCTCAAGCAAAGCCCCAAATTTAACATCAATATTCTTCCAGCAGCGGTAGCTGTGAGCAACTTGCCAAAGTACTGTTCAAGAAAAGCAGTGTAAGGCATATGAGAATAGCTCATAATGGGAACTAAAAGATGGCAGGTTACTTAGGAAGCAAGCATAACTGATACGCAATTTCACAGGCTCTAACAATGGTACCCAGCCCCTCCTGGATCAATGCCTTGTCATGCTGGAGGGGCTTGAGAAGCTCAAAGAAACTCTGCACTATATAAGGTTACCCAAGATGGACAGGTCATAGTAAAGAGTTCTGACAAAAGGTGATCCACTGGAGAAGGAAATGGCAAACCACGCAGGAAGTCTTTGCCAGGAAAACCCCATGCACGGTATTAAAATGATTAAAGACATGACACCAGAAGATGAGTCCCTCAGGACGGGAAAGTGTCCAAAATGCTACTGGGCAAGAGCAGAGGACAACTACAAGTAGCTCCAGAAAAAGTGACTGGGCCGAAGCCCAAAAGAAGCTCGGCTGTGGATGTGCCTGGTGACAAAAAGTAAAGTACGATGCTGCAAGGATCAATATTGCATTGGAACCTGGAATGTAAGATCTATGAACCAAGGGAAGCTGGATGTGGTCAAAAAGGAGATGGAAAGATATCAACATCTTGAGTGTCCGCAATGGACAGGGAATGAGTAATGGCCATTACAGATACTACTGTGTGCAAAAAGCCCTTAGAAGAAATGGAGTAGCCCTCAAGTCAATAAAAGGGTGTGAAAAGCAGTACTGGGGTATAATCTCAAAAACAATAGTTCAAATGCAAGGCAAACCATTCCACATCACAGCAATACAAGTCTATGCTACAAACACTGATGCTGAAGAGGCCAGAATTGATCAGTTCTATGAAAACCTACAATTTCTATATCTAACATCCAAAAAAGATATCACATTCATCATAGGGGATCGGAATGCTAAAGTAGGAAGTCAAGAGATAATTGGAATAACAGGCAAGTTTGGCCTTGGAGTACAAAAATGAAGCATGGCAAAGACTAACAAAGTTTTGTCAAGATAACTCACTAGTCATAGCAAACATTCTTTTTCAGCAACCCAAAAGGTTACTCTATACATGGATATCACCAGATGGTCAATATTGAAATCACAATCATTATATACTTTGTAGACAAAAGCTCCATACATTCAGTTAAAACAAGACCTGGAACTCACTGTGGCTCAGATCATGAACTTCTTATTGCAAAATTCAGACTTAAATTGAAGAAAGTAGAGAAAACCATCAGATCATATAGATATGCCTTAACATCTCATGAATACGAAGGAAGTGATGAATAGATTTAAGTGCCCGAAAAATTATGGATAAAGATTAGCAATATTGTACAGAAGGCAGCAACAGAAACCATTCCAAAGGAAAAAAATCAAGAAAGTAAATTGGCTGTCTGATGAGGCTTTACAAATAAAGGAAAAAAAGAAAAGCAAAAGATAAAGGAGAAAGGGAAAGATACCCAAGGGAATGCAGAATCCAGAGACCCACAAGGAGAGACAAGGTTCTTAAAGGAGCAATGCAAAGAAGTAAGGAAACAATAGAATGTGAAAGACAAGAGATCTCTTGAGATACCAAAGGGAAGTTTCATGTAAAAATGGGCATGATAAAAGATAAAAATAGCAGGGACTTAACTGAAATAGAAGAGATTAAGAAGAGGTAGTCAGAATGTGCAGAAGAATTATACAAGTTGGTTCTTAACATCACTGATATCCATAACGGTGTGGTTACTGATATACAGCCAGACATCCTAAAGAATGAAGTGGGCCTTAGGAAGTATTGCCAACAATAAGCCTAGTGGAGGTGACAGAATTCCAGCTGAGCTATTTAAAATCCTAAAAGATGATGCTGTTAAAGTGCTGCGCTCAATATGCCAGCAAATTTGGAAAACTCCACAGTGAACACTGGATTAAAAAAGATCTGTTTATGTCCCAATCCTCGTGAAACGAAAAACTGATACCTCACTTTATTCTGTGTTAATTATTGAGACTGAGGAATTAGTTTTGTTTAAAGGACAGTTTGACTACTTAACATTAGAAGGTCTGACTTCTTAATGAGAGTAAATCCCCCATTGGGGACTCTTGCTAGGGCAAGAGGAAGAGAGGGATGAATCCCTGGAGTTTTAAGATGGGTCCGTCTGGCCAACATGAAAGTCACTGGATGCTTAACACCGTATCTTCCAGAGAAGGATAATTAACTGTTTTCTCCATTGTCATGAGTCATCAGGCTGAATGTAAGCCCAACTCTACAAATTTACCAACTGTATAAAAGAGTACTCTGTCTGCTCTAATGCATACCTGGCCACTGATGGGCTCAGGATCTCACTGATTGGCAATTGCTAGCCTTGCTAATAAATGATCATGCTTGGAGTTTGTGCCTCAATTTCTCACTGATTTTTATAACATCCTACACAAGGGCAAACCCAAAGAACAATCACTGCACTCATTTCACATGCCAACAAAGTTATGCTTAAGATTCTACAAGCTAGGTATTGGTAATATGTGAACCAAGAATTACCAGAAGAGCAGGCTGGTTTTTGAAGAGGCAGAGGAACTAAAGACCAAATTGCCAACATTTCCTGGACTATGGAGAAAGCAAACATTACCTTCTGCTTCGTTGATTAATCACACTAAAGCCTCTGACTGGGTAGATCACAACAAAATGTGGCAAGTCCCCAAAGAGATGAAATTATCAGATCATCTTACTTGTCTCCTGAGAAACCTATATGCCGGCCAAGAAACAACAACAGTTAGCACTGAACATGGAACAACTGATTGGATTAAGATTGGGAAAGGAGGACAAGGCTGTACACCGTACCCTTATTTGTTGGACTTACGTGCACAGTACACCAATCAAAATGCCAGGCTGGACAAATCAAAAGCCACAATTAAGGTTGCCAGGAGAAATATCAACAATCTCAAGGAGGCAGACAATACATTTATGGCAGAAAATGAAGAATTAAAAACCTCCTGATGAAGGTGAAAGAGGAGAAGTAAAAGTTGGCTTGAAGCTTAAAACCAAAAAAACCAGATTTTTGGCAACTGGCCTCATCACTTCCTGGCAAACAGAGAAGAAATGGAAGCAAGGTCAGATTTGATATTCTTGGGTTCAACAATCACTGCGGACAGCACCTGAAGCAATAAAATTAAAAGACACTTGCTCCTTGGAAGAAAAGCTATGGAAAATCTGGATGGCATATTAAAAAGCAAAGACAACACCTTGCTAACAAAGATGCATATAGTCAAAGCTATGGTTTTTCCAAAAGCAACATATGGCTGAGAGAGCTGAGGTTTTTAAACTTGGTGCAATGTCACCACTGACACTAGCCCTGTGACCCCGTTAGGTCACATCACTCTTCAGCACCAAATTCTTCATCTGTTAAATGAGAAAGTTGGACTAGATGGATTCTGAGATCCCTCCCAACTCTTGAGTCTATGATCTCATCAATGAGAAGTTGCCTTGTGTGATCATACAGATCACACAAAACCCATTTTGTGAGACCCTGGTCCAAGTCCTCCCAAAAGTCACCCCTCAGGGCATCGACCATCAGGTTTGGGCCTTCAATTTCTCCTGAGCCCTTCACCTCTCATTCTTCCAACACAGTCAATGTTCTACTAACACAGATATTTCTTGATGGCTAGGTTAACTTCCCAGTCACACCCATCATGCGCTTCTTCACTGCCCTCAGTGCAATATAATTCGTTTCCAGTTCTTCAGAGGCACGTGTACACCATGTAGTTAGTTCCTGACAGCTAACTTTATACAGGAATATTGCTAAACGGCCTAATTTCTTTTAATCCCTCGGGTATCTGCAATCCTGCAAATTATCCCGATTCACAAATGAGTAAATTGGGGCTTAAAAATCCAAGTGACTTACCCACAGTCATATTAGCAAGCAGCAAGAATAGTAATTGAAGCAAGGTCCTGTCTCCAAACCTAGTGTTCTTTGCCCTCTGTTAGGATGGGAAACGAGGTTGGAGAGGTAAGATTCAAAATGTACTTTAACATTAGGTGGTGTGGTGAACAAAGAACGGGTTTGGAGTCAAATCTCACCTTAGCACCGGCTTGGTGATCATGGGCATAACCGACCTGCCTCAGTGTCCTCACTTGTAACATGAGGATAACAATAGCACCTACCTGCCAGGGTTCTTCTGAGAGTCAAATGAATCAATCTGTAAGGCCCTTTTGCAAGCCCTGAGGCTCTAGATAAATGCTAGCTATTCAGTTATTTTTTTCAGTTGTGATGCTGATGCTAATCCAACCCCATCCTCATCTAGCCCCCAGAGTAACAGGTGGGTCTTGACAAGGTTGCTGAGTATCTGTTACTTTGAAACACTTTTATTGTGTAAAATTAGCCCAAACACACAGATCAAAAGTGGTTACCATATGCAACCCAATAAATTAGTCTGGTAAACTAACCTAGTCAACTCTAACTCTATTTCTTATATGTTCCTCCCACTTCTGGTCACTACATTTAACCAATGAAGGGCCCCTCCAGTAAACCGAACTCACCCAAACACAAGACCTAAAGCCCAGAGATCAGCCACTGCTCTTCTCCAGCTAAACTGGCATTCAAAGGATCCCAACACTTAGTATATTCCCAATGTTTAATCAACTGATCAAATGGATTTGATCCAAACAGATGCAACCCTCTAAGGTTTACATTGGCCACTGCTTAATTTCAAAGACAACCACCCCACAGCTAAATATCAAGACAGTGCGGAGCCCATGTTCTAAACAAAGTCTGTCCCAAGAGGCAGATGGGACATAGCAAATATGTTGGACTATTAACCTCAGTTTACATTCAATACTATAACATCGGGAAGAGATCTTAAACTAACTTACCTTCCGTGCCAGAATAAAAAGAAGATGGTTTTAGGAGGGGGCAGATGCATAGGTATAAAAAAAAAAAAGAGAGAAGAAAATAAAATGAGGTACAGTCCAAGACGTGATTGATACAATCTAACCCTTTTGAAGACAAGAGCTATGTGGTCTCTTGCTTCCAGGCTTTGCCTCTAAAATCCATCCTCCAACCAACTGCCCAAAGGGCATTCCTAAAGCCCAGGTGACTTTTTGGACCCAGATCAGAAGGTTCCCAGTGGCTCCCTATTACCTTTAGGGGCCAATACAAACGCCTCAGTTTGGCACTAAAGGCTGTTCTCTGTTGGCTGTCCCGGCTACCTCTGGAAATCACTAGCTTCTTTTCAAGGTTCAGCTCAAATGCCACCTCCTACACACATGAAGCCCTTCCTGGCTATATCTGGTTCCACCACCAAGTGCTTTACATATTATATACACATATGCAGCAAGGTAAACCTTTTATTCCACTCAAATAGATTCCCTATCTCACTCCCCATGAAGGCTATTATTACAAACCTTTTCTTTTCCCCTTAAGCCTCCAACACCCCTCCTCACCCCGATCCCATAGATGGAGGACCTTCTAACTTTACTGAGAAAACTTTACTGAGGACATTTGATCACAACTAACTCTTCTCCCATTCTCTTCAGTTCAAAAGCCCTACACATATCTCCCCACTTACTCCTTTCCTCAAGTCTCCAACAAAGGGATCTCCCTTCAATCACTTTGTGCCCTAGATCCCATTCCATTCCATTTCTCCAATAAAATGCATCCTCAGTCATCTATCCATCCTCTCAAATCTTGTACCTCTTCTAATCTGGATCCTTCCTTACTAACCCCAAATATGGCCCAAGTCTTCCCCATTCTTATAAAACCTCTTCTAGATACTACCATTCCCTCAAACTGTCACTTAATACAATATTAATCTGTATTATTATTTTTTACTTCTCCTCTCAACTAAACTCCTTGGAAAAGATGTCTATACTTGCTGCCTTTGATTCCTCTATCATACTTCTCAATCCTTTGTAATGTCTTCAAACCTCAAACAAAGCTGCTCTCTCCAAAGTAATCAACAGCCTCTTAACTGTCAACTTCAATCCCCAGTCTCCTTACCACAAATGACAGTTAACCCTCTCCTCCTACCGGCTCTTCTTCACTAGGGTTTCCTGACACCTTTCTCTCCTGGTTCTCCTCCATCCTCCCGGTCTGGCTGCTGCTTCCGTGTCTTCTTTGGTAACTCATCCCACATCACACCCCCTAACTGTAGACTCTTTTTCCTTGGTTCCCCCTAAGTTTAGTCCTTGCCTATAGGACATCTCAAATTGGATGGTCCTGGAGAAACCTAAAACTCATTGTGTTCAAAACCAAACTCATTATCTTTTCTCAAAAACCCTCCCTTCTAAACTTCACTATTTCTGTCAATGGTACCAGCATATTTCCAATTTCCTACGCTTCTAACTTCAACATTTAGACTATCAGCATACATAATACAGTCAGCCAAACTCACAATATCTCTTCCATCTATCTGACCCCTTCTGAAATTCAGCTACCAAACTCCCATCACCTCTAGCCAACAGCCTCCTACTGGTGTAACTAGCATAGCTCCCTTCCCACTGCAGCCACATCTAGGTTACTTCCCTACTAGCTCCCTATGGCCTCTAGGATAAGGCATCGAGTCCTCTATTTACCTTTTAAAGCCTTTCACCTAGCCCCAACCTACCTTCCCAACCTCACTGGTCAGAACCCTCCTTCTGGCACTTGGGGACTCAATCAAATCCACTTCTTTGTCATTCATAAGGACATTCCACCCCGCTCCAGTTCATAGGCTCCTCTTCAAGACAAGCAGCTCAAGCAGCATCTTCCTAGGGAAACCTATGATCCCACAAGCACTAATGTCTTTTCCCTCCCAAATGAACAACCTTATATTTAACTACTTTGTATTTACTAACTTAACATTTATGCTGTAAATACATATATATGTAATTGTGGTCTACCCCATGAAATAATGGCTAGCATTTATAGAATACTTTTAAGGTTTGCAAAACATTTTACAACTATTTCATTTGAATATAAATTCCTTGTAAGGATGTTTCCCTCTTTGTATCTTCAGTATTTATCACAGTGCCTTGTTTATAATAGTAGGCACTTAGTATATGTTGACTGTTTTCCCCCATAGAATATAGGCTTCTTCAAGATAAACTTTTAATTTTTGGCTTCCTATTTCCAATGCATAGCACAGTGCCTTACCCAAAGTAGGTACTTAATAAATGCTTAATATTGCACCTAGGAATCTATGGACACTAGAAATACAAAGACTTTTTCTTTGCATAATACTGGCTCGAACATATGACAGAAAGTTAAGTCTACCACGTAAAGCAAATTGAAATCTCCATTGTCACTGCTTAAACTTCATTCGTACGGCTTCAAATCAACCTTCAAAACAATTTTTAAAACTAGGTTTAGATGTCCAAGTGAGGAGAAAGTTAAAATATCCTCCCCCCTTTTGAAAGAAGCTTCTTCCCAAGTTGTCACTTCGGAAAGCTGGTAATGGGCACTTATGGCAAGCTATTTTTGCACAAAGGATTCTTTGTTGGTACAATGGCTTCGACTCCGCTGTGTTCCAGAGAATGCTTTCACACCAGTAATTCCATTGCAGAAGGCCAGAATTCGCTCATCTTGGTTGAGTTCTAACCGATAAAGGGTCAGCTCGGTTCTGGCCCACCCCCTGGGCCTCCCGGTCCCCTTTCCCCGGGGCCCTAGCCAGTAGATCTCAAAGTAGGGCACTACAAAGCCCATTCCCAGCTCTGTCCACCGGGCAGCTCCACCCCTTCTCCACCATGTGTGGGCAAATTCCACACCCACCTATAGACTCAACCTATGCAGTCAGGCCCCCACCCCTGACCCACCATATATGGACAAACGCCCACCCCAACACCGGAGCGGAGCAGACTCCGCCCCCCAAAGTCACGCTTAATCGCGAACACGCCTCGGAAGTTTACCACTTCACCCCCCCACCCCACAAAATACTGGCGAGAGCCGTCCTTAAGCGCCCCTAAAGGGGCGGGGAGTCCGCAGCGGAGACTCCCGCGGCGCGGCTCTGGACGGACGGGCGGGCCGCGCCCCCGCTCACCTTCAGGTCCTTCTTGGTCACGTCGATGTGGGACACGGCCCGGATGGTGCCCGATACCCAGGGCCACTCGTCCACGCGCTCTACCTCGAAGCTGTGGCCGCTGCCCCCGCACTCCTTGGAGGCCGACACGCTCAGGAACCGCTTCCCGACCAGCACCGGCCAACTTTCTCCGAGCGTGAGCACCATGTCGGCGGCTGGCGGGCGCGTGCGGGGGGCGGGCTCGGCGCGGGCTCAGCCGCCGCCGCCCTTTAAAGAAAAACTAGAGGAGCGGGCGGCGGGCGCGGGGGCGGCGGGCGCCCGGGGGAGGGGAGGGCCCGAGCCGGGGCTGGGAGGGGCGGGCGAGGACGGGGGGCGGGGGGGAGGGGAGGCGGCGCCGCCACCGCCCCCGCCCCGGGCGCCGCCCGACGCACGCGGCCCCCTCTGGCCGCGCCGGGCTTTAAAACTGCTCCGGCCAGGCCGTAGCGACGGCCCTTCGGCCCCGGGGGAGGCGGCCCAACCGCCCCGCCCTCGCACCCCGCCCTTTCCAGGCAATCCCCTCCCGCCCCACCCGGTCCCGGCCAAGCCTGGGCCCCGCCGGGGATTTACCGGCCGGCGTCCCGCACTCCCGCTCTCCTGGGCGGCCTCTGCGGGCCGTGTTACTCCCGGCTACTCCCAGCGCCCGAGGTTGGGCCGTTCAAGTCGGCGCTCCTGCTCCGCGGACGGCGGCGCCTCCGACCGTGAGCTCCCCTCGGCTCGGTCCAAACGCTCTAGCCAGACACGCACAGAGCCCGTGCCCGCCCCCTCCAGCCGCTGCCGCAGCTGATTGGCCTGCGCGAGGGGGATGGGCGGGGCCTCGGGGAGAGTCGGCTCCTGCTACTGGTCGCGAACTCAGAGGCGTGGCGAAGGGGAAAACAATTCCTTGGCTCCCCCACCCCCCCTTTCGCGTCCCTCCCGCCCCCTCCCTTCCCAACTCCAGTACGACCCCCCCCTCCCCCGTCAGACTGACTGCGAGGAGTCAAGAAGATCCTTCCGCCAGCGGCCTATTCTTTCCCAACGGGGGACCGTGGACTATGTAAAGAAGTTCCCCCCCACAGAAGCGCTCAACTTTGTGGAAAGCAGGAAAGGAAGTCGTAGTTACCCCCAGGGAAGAATCACCTGTAAAGTTTTAGGAGCTAATCCCTTTTGCTCGTTAGGATCAAGGACGCGGCTCACCGAGGGCGGAAGGATTTGAGGGGGAGGGAAAGCCGCCGGGGGAAAGAGTTCTACGTGCGGTTCCAGGCGTACTCAGAGAGAGGGCGGAGTGAGTCGGCTCCGGAGGGGCGGGCCCAGCGCAAGGGCACCCGGCTCGTGGGGGCGGGGCTGGGACGCGAGCGGAGGCGGCTGAGCCAGGTGGCGTCCGGGAACGCAGGCGCAGACAGAGCCTTCTGGTCTTGGAACGTGTACGGCCCGCCATCTTGAGCAAAATGAAGAATGGCCAAGCCCCGGAGGGGCCTGCGTTGTTTGAAGGGCAGAGTCCTGCAGACTCGAGTCTGATTCGTTCAGTGGGCTCGTTGGCGGACGCAGAAAGGCGAGACCCTCGGGATACTTGCATTGGGCAGAAGAGGTGAAAGGATGGCCGCAGGTGGATGATGTGATGGTGGCCAAGGTGGGAAGGGGTTGACTTTGAAGGACAAATAAAGAGGCCTGGCCCTCCCCCCAAGGCCTCTGTGGTGGGCACGGTTTACCCGACGGCTGACCACATAAGTGTCAGGAGACTTTGGGTGTAATTAGAAAGTACCACAGCTAAAGTATCGGGTATTGGCTTGAAAAGAATTAAAGAGCAGATTGGTGCAACAGACCAAGAGAAGAATCAGAAAGAACGGAGTGTTTGATAAACCCAAGAGCGCAAATTCCTTGGGGAAGAACTCCCTATTTGACAAACTCCTGGGCAAACTGTTAAGAATCTGGCAGAAACTTAAGTGTAGACCTGCATTTGATACCATATACCATGATAAGCTCAAAATGAATATTACTGAATACCACAGTCATGCCATTAAAATTAAAAGAGAACTTGATAAATTTCCTTTTAGATCTATAGCTAGGTGCAAGAGTTCTTGGCCACAAACAAGGGATAAAGCTGATCATAAAGAGGGAAAATAGATAATTTCAGTAATACATAATTACAAACTTTTTGAACATACAGTGGAAAGCTGTTCATTCAGGAAAAATAATTTTGGAAACATACCTCTGCAAAGGGTCCAGGTACCCATGATACAAAGAAAACCAAACCAAAACAAAACAGGCATTTTACAATAGATAAATAATTGTTAAAGAATATAAACAGTTTTCAAAAGAATTGCAAATTATTAATGCTTATGTGAAAAAAAACTTCCAAATTACTAATAAGGATCATGCAAATTAGAACATCACCAGAGTTTTACCAAACACCCAGAAAATTGGCAAAGATGACTAAAGATAGAAAGAAAGTAGAAAAGTAGAATTAGTGGCTTTAAGAGGTGATTTGTCGCATAACTAGTGAATAACAGATAGAATTAGATCTCCACCTAATTTCCTGACTCTCCGTCCACAATTCTTGCCAATATACCATTTGCTATAGGTTTTCAGAGGAGGGGAAGGTCTACTGATAAGGTAAATCTACAGGCCATAGTGGATAGGATCTGGGACATTCAGAAAGGAAGACTGATTAATTTGAAATGTAGAAAATGTATAGAAAACAGAAAATGTATTTGACTTTTAATCTCCCACTTAGATGTTAAATTCCATCATCTCTTTGTCTTAAGTATTAAGTCAGCAGATTGAAAGTTGTCTCACTTTCATTATTCTAAAAATATTATAAAAATAGACTCATGAACAGATAACAACAACAAAAAAAAAATCTTTGTTCAGTCTTGACTTTTCTTGTTAAGATGTCTTATACCTTATACCTCAGGAGTAAGGAATGTTTTTCCCTCTAAGGAAACCTAGCTTAACAAGATAGAGTCCTCCAGCTTAAGTACTAAAATACCCCCAAATTAGCTACAATAGTCAAGACTAAGACTGGAAAAAAACCTAAAATACATGGGTAGACGTGTAAGGTTGGGATTGAAACCACCACCACATTTTAGCTTAATGCCTTCACTACATCAGTGAGGAGTCCTTAGACTAAGTTTGAAAAGTCTTTAAAAGTCACTTCAAGTAGAATGACACCAGAAAAACTTGTGTTGCAATTGGCTATGGGATTTAATTGCACCCTCTGGATCCTGTATAAAAGAATGGATCAAGATACATGGAATGGGAGGCTATCCTAAATTGGAATATGTGTGGCTTCCCAGCATACCACTGAGGAGGAACTGCCATCGGGAGTGGGGATGTGAGGAGAAGAGGCATTGGTTTCAGCCAAGTTCCTTCCTTCTCCTCCGTGAACTTTGAGCAGAGGAGGTGCTTACAGCACCCAAGAGTCCCAAGAATGTTAGACACTTCCCATCAGCATCTTAAATGTCACTTCAGGGTCACCTGGTGGTAGTGTGTGCCTGGGAGTGAAGGACAAAGATCCCACAGACTCACCGTGCTTAAAGAGCACTCCGTAAATAACATGAAGGGACTTCCAGCTGTGAGTTACCTCCTGGCTCTCTAAGCTTGAACCCACTCTCCCCTAGACTCCTCTGTACCTATGGGAGAGTGTGCGGCAGATGTTTGGCCCTTTATACCACCATAGTAAGGCTGCCTTACTAGATTGATTCTCAACTGATATTCTTAGAAGGAGGTCCACAGGTGGAAGATCAAAATCTTGGCATTAGAAAATTACCCCAGAACCCTAAGGGGGGAGATATTTGACTTGACAGTGGTAGTGGGTGTGGGGATGAAGTTGCCCCATAGCTTTCGGATAGATACAGATGCAATCGTAACCTGAATAAAATACAACTCAGATAAACCAAAAGGACAAAAAGGGCCTCACTTTCCTATCACGTTTCATCTAGACATCCACACATACCATTCTGCCAGATGCCTACTGTGAAATACTGGCCTCCTTTCTATGGTTTGCTTGAACAATCCAACCAGCACTGTCATCACATCTGGAAAAGACATGTCAATTGAATGTCCTACGGATCAGCTCACCGTCCTTGTGACACTCCAGACCAAAACTCCCTTCCTTGGGCACCCGCCCCCACTCTGAATCACTTCCACACATTAGTGTGTAAGTTCCTTGAGAGCAGAGACTATCTCTATTTTTTAGTTTATAATTCTCATTACTCAGCAGATAGATAATATACTTTTCATTCATTCTTTCTATTCATTCAAATGGAAGGATCTAAAGAAACTTGAAGAGAAGTTCCAACCTAAGGGATATAATTTTGCCTATTATAAATTTATGCTGATCATCTCAGGTGCAGCCCCCACGGCTGCTGATGGCAGTGTTTTTAGGAATTGATCTATCCAGACATTATCGTGATTCGCTCTTCTAGAAAATGGCCATCTACAAATTGTGTGACCATCGGGCTAGTCTTGCTCTTGTCCGGGCTTTAGTTTCTTCATCTGAGAATTGAAGGCCAGGGACCAGACCTGAGATTTCACTGATAGTCAGCTACTTCCCTTTCCCAGTGCTAGTCAGCAGCCCATTCTTTGGAAGGTGTTATCCCAGAGAGGTACATAGAAGTGATATCCCTATCCCTGTACCTGGAAGTGTCCTCTAGCCCTGTTGGAAGCACCCTTGCCCTCTGCAGCCTCTCCTTCCAGGTGGCTGGGTCCTACTGGAATCTCCATTTTAAGGGGGAGGCCCAGGTCATCCAGACTCTTTTTCTTTCCAGGCTGCACTGCTAACTCACCAGACTTTCTCTGCCATGGCCCCAGGCAGGTACAGTCACCCCCACCCTCTATGTCAGCTTTGAATTTCCCTTTATCATCTTTCCCCAATAAATGTAAGCTACTCAAGGGCCGGGATTGCCATTCTGTTTGTATTTGTATTCTTAACACTTAGAACGCTGTACTTGCTACAGTATTTGTTGACTTCTGGACTTGCCACAACGCACAAGTATCAGAGGAAAGACTTGAACTGCATTGTCGGTGGAGCTGTGAATCGGTACAACCATTTTGGAAAACAGTTTGTAGTTTTGCAAATAAAGTGAATAAAATGTCCATACCCCTTGACCTTACGCTTATAACCCAAGGAGACTATTGATCTTTTTTAGCAACACTTTTTGTGACAGCAGAGACTTGGAAACAAAGTGCATGTCCATTGATAGGAGAATAGCTAAACAAATCATGATGTTAAAGTAATGAAACATAACTGTGTTGTAAGAAATGATGAATTTGATGAATATGGAGAAACAGGGAAAGGTCTACATGACCTAATGCAGATGAAGGGAAGCAGAATCAAGAAAGTGTTATACACAAGGACCATAACAATGTAAAGGGAAATCCCAGCCACTAAAAAAAAAAAATCAGTGTTGTAATATAAAGAATGAGCATGTCTTGGAAAATAGAGGTGAAAAGACACTCCCACCTCAAACCTTAGGCATTGCATGCCTAACTTCAGACTTTTTTCCATGTATTGGTCAATTAGGCTGATTTTTTCTCTTTTGTCTCCCTCTTTTTTGGTCTGTAAAAAAATACTATCTGTTATATAGGATGGCTCTCTGGGAGGGGGAGAAGGAGGAATACTGCGGAAAACTACGGTGATTTTTTTAAAGGCATTGATAAAACACTTTTAAAAAACCCACAAGCATTTATCGGCAGTTAGGTGGTAGACTAATGGACCTGGAGGATGGAAGACCAGAGTTCAAATCCTGTCTCAGACTTCCTAGCTGTGTGATTCTCGCAAGGCACTTGACCTCTATCTGCCACAACTTCCACATCCATAACAAGAGCACCTGCCTCCCAGAGTTGCTGTGAGTATAGCATACTTTCAAAGCATTATGTATAAATTTTATTTCTTTGTTTATTAATTTATTAAGAGGGCTGAGCAGTGACACACAGCAGCAGACTGGGAGCGAAGGATCTCGGTTCAAATGCTGACTCTCCCTGTACAAACTGCTTAAGCATCTCAGCTTCCTGACCAGTACAATGAGACAGTAGCACTAGGTGACTGCAGGGCTCTTCCTGATCTAACTCTAGAACCCTCATCTCAGAACTTCTTTGTGTCTTCTTCTTCTTGGCCATGAAGGGGGAAGGGAGGGAACATATTTCCTTTCCTTCACTGTGCCTGTACCCTTAATCCCATTGCCAACCATCTTCCTCAGGCTCTGTCTCAATTGAACTTCCTTTGTTACAATCTTCAGTCTCCCCTTGTCTACACTGGTTCTTTCCTCTCTGCCTACAAATACCGTCAAGTCTTCCATATAGAAAGAAAATAAATACCCTCCTGGATCATACTACTCCTAAACTCCCTCTTCCCCTCCTCTCTTCCTCCTCCTCTTCAGTCCTCACTTTTGTTATTTCCCTACCTTTTAAAAGAGCACCATGGAATGAAGAACCAGACCTCCAGTCAGAGGATATCTGACCTTTTATTATTATTAGTTTTAAAAAAACTTTTGCCATTAGAAGTAAGCTCTTTCAGTGCAGGAATTGTCATTCGGCTTGTGTCTGTATTCCCAGCACTTAAACCCAGTGCCTGACACATACTAAGCACTTTCTACAGTGCTTGTTGACTTTGTTGACGTAACATAAGCCAACATGTGTTGGACGAAAGATGAACATGGTTTCAAGTCAAGGTCCGCTATCCAAAACTCTGCTGCCTCAACCCAGAAAGGAGGAGTTGGGACTAAATAATCTAATGCTCTTCTGTTCCACATCCTGTGGTTAATCAATCAATCAATGAGCATTTATTATGGTAATAACAGAAATGCACATCAAAATAACCCTGAGTTTTTACCTCATACCTGGCAAATTGGCAAAGATAACGAAAGGAAGAGTCCAATTTTGGTTGGGTTGTAGAAAGATTGGTATGCTAGGGCATTGTTGGTGGGGCTGTGAATCAGTGTAACTATTTTAGAAAGCAATTTAGAATTTTGCAAATAAAATTAATAAAATGTCCCTACCCTTTGACTTTGGCTTGTACCCTAAGAAGTGGCTTGATAAGAAGAAAAGCCCCATATACACCAGACTCTTTATAGTAACCCTTTCTGTGATAGTAAAGAATTGAAAAAATGGCTGTGTCTATGCCCAGTCACTGGGGAAAGGCTCCACAAATTGTGGTACATGAACAGTTAATTGAGAGGTTGGGGGGGGGGGGCAGCGGTGGAGTACATTAGTTTAAAAAAGAAAGGAAGGAGTTGGCAGCATTATCTAGCTTCCAGGCCTTAAATCTTTCTCCTCTGTTGCAGAACCACATTTTTTCAACTAGCTACCTAAAGGACATTCCTACTCCACCTGACCCAGAGCCTTCCATCTCTTGCTAAGTGGGATCCCTGAGGAAAGGGCCTGGGAATGACTTTGCTTGATCCTCTGTGAGTCTTAGGTTAGAAAAAGAGTTTCCCACTGACTGTGAGAGGCTCCTTTCTCTTGGCTTCTGGCATTTTCTCTACCTGTTCCCCATTCCTGGAATGCTCTCTCTTCTCTTCTCCATCCCCTAGCTTTCCTGGCTTCCTTCAAGTCCCAACTAAAATCCCACCTTCTCCAGGAAGCCTTTCCCAGCTCCTCTTAATGCTGGGGTCCTCCCTCAGTTACTCGTTCACATATTGTCTCCCCCATTAGATTGTAAGCTCCTGGAGGGCAGGGTGTCTTGTCTTTCTGTATCAGCATAGAGGTTGAGGCCAAGTAGGCATTTGATAAATACTTATCAACTGACTCAAAAGTACAATACTTGAGCTGTCCAGCTGGACATTTCCACTGCCGGTAAATCCTTAAATGCCCTACTTTAATGCAAAAAGAACCCCAGAGTCTGGGAAGCTCTGCAACTAGATCCTTTACAGAAATATGGCAGGCTCCATCTTAAAAGCTTGATGATAGACTGCTTTCCTATGACCATCCTAGCTAAGGATGGAGAGCTTCTTTCCCCATAGGCTGACCACTAAGTGGTGAGGTCTGGCTGTGGCCATCCGTAAAACTTGAAGTTCAGTTCATTTTAAACTGAATTTATCATCTTGCCTCCAAAAACTGCTCCTTTTCCTACTGTTCCTGGTTCTACTGGTAGCATTGTCATTTCCCTGGTCATGTGCAAGTGCTTAGAAGCCAAGGAGTTGTCTCTGAACCCTCATCCCTCCTTGCAGACTTTGAATCAGTGTTTAACTCCTGGCAATTCATTTTCTGGGATGTTTCATGAATCTGTCTCTTCCTTATCATTCTCACTACCACCAGTCAACAGATATTTATTAAGTTCCCACTTTGTGCTGGACAACAGGCTAAGTGCTGTAGGTGGATGCAGAGAAAGCTGAGACAGTCCCTGCTCTCTGGGACTCCAATCTAATGGAGGAGCCAACATGAAAATAACGGAGGAGGGGGTCCTATCTTGCAGGAATATGAGCTACCAGAATAATCTAACCAGTGTTCTTGCATCCAGCCTCTTCTTCCTCTGAAATCAATTAATAAGCATTTAAGTGCTTAAAACATCCTACATACATGTTTCCCAGGAAAGCTAGATAAAATAAAGTAATGTATATAAACTATAAAACACTACATCAAGGTCAGCTGTCAATCAACAAGCATTTATTTTCATTCCACTTAATAGTATTTTTTTTTCCAAATTACATGTAAGGGTAGTTTTCAACATTCACTTTTACAAGATGTTGAGTTTCAAATTTCTCTCCCTCCCCGCCCTCCCCCAGATAGGAAGAAATTTGATAAAGTTTTAGGTTAGATATGGGTTATATAGATTTGATAGGTTATACATGTTCAGTCATATTGATCATATTTCCACAAGAATCAGAACAAAAGGGAAAACCCACAAGAAAGAAAAAAAAACACAAAAAAGTGGAAATAGAATTCTTCAATCTGCATTCAGACTCCATAGTTCTTTCCCTGATGTGGATCGCATTTTCCATTATGAGTCTTTTGGAATTGTCTTTGCTTGTTGTATTGCTGAGAAGAACAAAGTTTCTCAAAGTTGGTCATTGCACAGTATTTCTGTTACTGTGTACAATGTTCTCCTGGTTCTGCTTACTTCACTCAGCATCACTTCATGTAAGTCTTTTCAGGTATTTCTCAACAAGCATTTATTAAGTACCTACTATGTGCCAAGCACTGAGGATACAGAGGAGCTTATATTCAGCTAAGACTGGGATTCTTAACCTGAGGTCCAAGGATGACTAAGGGATCCATGGATAGATTTCAGGAGGTCTGTGAACTTGGATGGGGAAAAATTTTTTCACTAACTGAAATTTAGCATTTTCTTCCATGTTAAATTCAGGTAACGAAACATGATTCTGAGAAGGAATCCATTGGCTTCACCAGAATGCCAGAGAAATCCACTATACAAAAAGAAGTTAAGGGCTTCTGTACCAAGGGGATACATTTCACAGACAAGTAAATATGAGATCAAAATGATTTGGAAGAAGCAATAATAACTCATAGAGCCAGGAAGGACTTTTAAGGAAAGTGGCCCTTGAGCCATGTCTTCAAAGGAAATAGGGGTTCTAAAACCCAAGGCAGGAAGAAAAAAGAAAGGAAAAAAAGAAAAAAGGCAGTTCTGCTAAACCAACCAACCCATCATCCTTATTTAGTGGTCATACTAGCAGGCGTTTCTCTAGTGCACTAGCTTTGCAAAGAACTTGGCAAATGTTATCTAATTAATTTGATCCTCACTACAGCCCAAGGAGGCCGCAGTCCTCTAATGCCCCCCCCTTTATAACACATAATAAGGCGCCCATATTATCCTCATTTTTACAGATGAGGAAACTGAGGCAAGCAGGTTATAAGAGTTAGAGACAGAATATGAACTCAAGTCTTAATGATAGCTCCAGCTTTTCACAGCACCACCTAAGGAGCTGCATTTAACAGTAAATTCTGGGCAGGCCACCTAACCTCTGTCTGCCTCAAGATTCCTCATTTATAAAATGAAGCTAAAAATAGCACCCACCTCTCAGGGTTGTAGTGAGGGTTGAATAACATCTGTAAAGCATTTTCCAAACCTTAAGGCATTATAGAAATGCTGCCGATTATTTTGTTGATGTTGGATGTTAAGGTTTTAAAAATGCTTTTAATTTCTCAAATGCTCATATATTTATATCATAGATATTTATGTACCTGTTTTATCAGGCCTGTTAAGTGATAAGCTTTCTGAAGGCAGAGGCTTCATCTTATTTCTCTTTATATTCTCCCTAATATACTGCATTGTAAGGTCAATGCAAACTGAGTGAATGAGCGATGTGGTCAGCCTTCATCACAGTGATAGATGTAACAATACCTAGTTAGGGGGGATCTAAGTAAACTGCCAGTGTGTTGATTGATGAGGTTTGGGGGGGAATTCAGGAACTCCCCAAGGACTGAAGTACTGGAAAGGGTTGTCTGTAATGAATTCACGGTCTCAAGCATTCTTTAAATCAAGGTGGCAAAGGTTTATTATAAAGCCAATATAGCGTGCAGAGCTTGTTAGGGAACTTGCATTCCCTAAGGAACTTGCAGCTTAACAGGAATGATGCTAAAGCTGATATAGGAAAAGTAATGCATTATCTGCCAGATACGCTAATTAGGTGATAACTTGCAACCTTGGTCACAGGCCTCATTCGCTACTAGAAACCAGGGGAAGAGGTTTCTTGAGAATTGATAACTATAGCTTGACCTCTGGATTGTATATGATAAACTTTGGAAATCAATACATGTATTGGCGATCAGGATGGGCTCTTAGCACTTATTCAACCAAGTGCCCTTGAAGAGTTTGGCCTTTATCTCCTTGATTAAATTAGGTAACTAAGGTGGGGCTCCAGGTGGGGCCCATGAAGGGAGGTCTGATTATTATATCTTCGCTCCCAAGTAGGCCCCAAACCCCTAGCTATTAGGTGCTAAGCCTATGTGGGCATGAAGCCCTTGGGGCCCTAGGGGGAGGTGCTAAGCCAGGACCAATAGTAAGAGCTAAAGTTCTGGTCGGTCAGATGATGTTGGTTGATGTCTAAAGAGTGCATAAAAAGGGAAGACAGAGCTGTCTGCTTAGGGCTCTCACTCTTGGTGGTACACTGGTGTGGAGACTCTGGGCAGCTGTAGTTAAGAGCCCTCCAGCTTGTAAACCCAGATGTTCAGACTTTGTTAAACTCTGGTAACTATGCACTGGGATTTGAATCAGACAAGGTTTGATTGTAATTTGTTAATATTTGTAATTTGTATTTGCTCTGAAGTTCAGGGTGCTGGCTTTTTCCCCTGAACTGAGTGAATGATATTTGTATGCTGGATTAAAGTAAGATTGTTAACCCCTTAGTAAAGCAGATCACAGAGCCTGAGCTTGCAGAGTTCTGTGAGAGGGTTGGTGTCGTTTTACACGGCCACAGTAGCTGCTAGCAAGATTGTTGAAACAATACATGATAATCCTGTGGTTGCAAGATAGTCCTGGTTCAGAGGTCGGCCTGTTCTTATGATGGGGAAAGGTAGTTTGTCTTCCTGGGCCCAATCATGCGTTCTTGCTAGGCATAATGTCCTTGGGCTGGGGAGAAAACTGTCAAGGATAGTGTTTTGAAGCTAGGGAGAAATGTGATTTTGGAAGTGGGGTCCAAGCACAAGCACAAGCGCCCTATCGTTAATGACTCTAAATATGATAAAACATTGTGACTATAAGGAACGGAAGAGGCTATGTGGCATTTTTAGAAGGCCATGTGTCAGTTATCAGCTCATATTAATTGTAAACCTGGAGCTGCACGGGACCTCAGAGCCCATGTAGTCCAACTCTCTTTTTACCGATGAGAAGACTAAGGTCTAGAGGAATAAAGTGATTTGCCCAAAGGCGTAGAAAAAGTAGGCAGCTGAGTGTGCAACTGAGAGGAGCCAATGACTTACAGCTAGGAGTGGGATAATAAAGTTCAAAGCTCAATCATTACTTCCAGCACAGAACCTAATCTGGATCAGGTAACAGCTATTTAGTTATCGATTCAGTTCACTTTTAGCTATCCTCAGGCCTTTAATTCCTTCCCCATTGTTTTATCCCTTTGTAATTTGGACATGAAGAATCAACAGACCACCCTATTTGCACAGATTACCAGGAATAAAGGGGAAGCTTGGTTAATTAATTGCTAAATTGCTTGGGAAAGGGAAGTTCTGCAGTTGTTGTGTACAACAGTTAGGTATCTCTCTGCTTTCCTCATACTTAAAATTTCGGCCCATTTGTACTCCAAATAGCCATGTTTAGATCTCCATGATCTAAGTAGGGATGGTAATCAAACATAAAGCTTTTGCAAATTTTAAAGTCTCATTATAATAGGAGCAGTTATTATCAAGACAGAGACAGAAAAGGACTAGAGAAAAATTAAGTCCTTCAGTAAAGGGGGAATTTAATTAATTTATTTCTTAAAGGAACATATAAAATGTTACATTCAGCTGCTTTTTAAAGTTAAAGGAGCATAAGGCTTTATTCTATAAAAGCTAAAGCTATTTCCGGGCAACATTATGACCAGTTTCTTTTTTGATAAATTTTGTTTCAACAAAACATTATCAAAGAGGAAAAAAGAAACAAAAAAGAAAAATGTATTCCTGGAAAAGAGTTAAGGAAGACAAAAAAAAAAGTGATCCCGACAGTTCTATCTGCACTTGGGTTAACCACACACTCGGGTTATAAACAGGAAGGCTGGGCTTTTTCTTTTACAATGTAACATTATGTTGCCATTAGAGTCCCTCCGAGGCTTGCTGCTGTTTGATGTTGTCTTCACCAACATTGTTGTCATGGGTGTGTATATACTGTTCTTCTGGTGCTGCTCTCTCAGCTCAATCACTTCGTACAGGTCTTCCCATGTATTTTAGAATTCTTTGTGATTGCAGATTCTTAGGGCTCATTCTTATTCGAGTGGCACAGTTTGTTCATCCATCCCCCAATTGTTGGGCACATTTTGTTTCTAGCTTTCTGCTTTACAAATGGTGTTGCTATAAATATTTTTTGTAAAAATAGGTCTTTTCATCCTGCAAAAAAAGTTAATAATGGGGAAGCAGAATGAAAGGGTATGAACATTTTCCTGACTAACAATAATAATAATAACAGCTAGCATTTACACAGCACTTTAAGGTTTGCAAAGTGCTTTACATGCATTATCTTATTTGATCCTCACCACAGCGCTGGGAGGCAGCTGCTAACATTATCCTCATTTTACAGATAAGGAAACCAAGGCAGACAGTTGTGTCTCATCCAGGGTCATAGAGCTGGTAAGTAACTGAGGCTGCAGTTGAATTTGATACGCCTCCAGGTGCCTCCCTCTATCATCTAGCTCTACCCTTGTTGGAATGCCGTATCTTGGTAATCCTTGTTTCCTTCCTTTTATTGACCTCCCATTGGTCACCTTGGACACTCTCCTAAGTGACTGTTCCAAACCCTTTACAAGTGCTCTCAAGTCTCCAGTCCCAGCTGAACTCGCTGCTTTACTGACAGTTCAGCAAACATTTATTTTGTGACTCTGTGCAAGGCAGGCATTGGACAAGACCATACTTCCTTTTAAAGGAAGAAAGGAAACAAGAATTGTTTAAGCACCTATTATGTGCCAGGAACTGTGCTAAGCATTTTACAAATATTATTGGAAGTTGAGTAACTTGCCCAAAGTCACAGGTTTCAAATCCGAGGCTGACTCCAGGCCCCCAGGCTCTAACCACTGGGCTGCCAAGCTTCCTTTTAACACTAATACATCTGTGTCTCTACCCATCCTACAATTTCAGAGAAAGTGAGTAGAAAGCATGGTATAATGGACCTCAGTTTTCTCACCTGTAAAATGAGGGGCTTGATCTTGATGGCCTCAGAGGTCCCTCCTGTGCCAGACCTCTGATCATGCTCCTGGGCCTCTATGTGAGGTGTTCATATTTCTCTTGCTCAGGAAGAAACTTAAGCCTACCTCTTATTCCTTCTTTTTCTGGCAAGTTTGATATTGGTAGGAAAACATATCAAGAAGACACCAGCACTTAAGTCTGTGGTCTCGGATGTCTGTATACACAAGTATGGGTAATAACTAGGAGAAACAAGGGGTCCTGATATAAGGAAGCAAATGTGACCTCCTAGGTATAGACTTTATGAAATGCCACTCATGACTGTAGTGTGAAATCTGGGTTCCAAGAGTCTACCATAGTATAGATGAATATGGGAAATGTGGAACCCTGTGTGTTATATATACTGATGAAGAAATCAAGTAACCTGGGGTTCTCACTCACTGGAAGAGTGTCGTGTGATTTGACTGGATGAGACTCTCAGCAGCCATTGCAGAGCTGCGCCCCCGCCCCCCGCCCCCCCCCCCCCCCCCCCCCCCCCCCCCCCCCCCCGCCCCGGCTTTGAAAAACCCAGCTGTTGTTGCTTTTCTCTCTGGTAACTTGCTTTTTAAGCTATTCGGGGTGCATCAATAGGAAGTGATATTGCTATTGATAACATTAAATTTCAGGCAGGACCCTGCACAGAAGAAGAAGGTACAACTCAGCAGTCATCAGGGTTTTCTGAAGATCTGAATGAAATTGAGTATTAAGACACATTTTCTAAATTGGATGACATGCCATATCAACTAAATAACTGAACAACTGCACAACCTCTCCCATCTTGAAAAAAAAAACTCAGTTGAATACTGGACAGTTTAAAATATTTTATTGGTTTGTAGAAGGAATTTGGAATATCTTTCCTCCTCACTTTTGCGAGATTACTGACTCAGGTCTTTTTAGACCTTTCTGATTTTATTTTCTTTTTCTTTTTTGGCATGTGACAACTGTTACTATTTGCACAGGCTATTCTATTTTGCACAGATCTTGTATCTTAATATTTTTATTGATTGTAAGTCATTTTTAAAGTTCACAGATCAAGGCAAAAAAAGAGACACAACAGGGCTGTATGTAATAATTTTGTGCTGATAGGTCCTCAGAAATAGTAATGGGCACATTAAAATATGCAACTTGACAAGACATAGAGAGTGGGGACTTCCAGGTAGGCCCTGGGTGTCCCCAGATGGGACCTGGATGACCCACTGTGGCTATGACCTTGGGGTATAATCTAAGACACCATGTGCTCACTTAAATCTTCATTCAATGAATGTTTGTATTAGGTGGAACACTGGTCTTATTGGGGTTTGGTTTGGTTTTAATTTCAAGAATAATAGATGCTTAAAGTAAGTAGTGTTGGATATTGGTAACATCCTGCAGATTGAATGCAGTTTTTCGTTGTGACAAGTTTGTTTAGAGAAAAGTCTTTTACTCACTGTACCTTATATTCCATAAAAATGATTTTTTTGCTACTTGTTGCCACAGCAATTACTATAATGAACCTATTTGTCATTCTTGTATATGACAAATGGGCCTCTGTAAAGGTTCTAGCACCAGTCATTTAATGCTATATTATGATACAGGGCTGTCTTATTTTTTACCCTTCAAACTGTACTTTAGAGAAGTCACCAGTCTTCAGTGAGCATGTGGGTAGAGATTACACATTTTTATAAAGCAGGTCTGAAACTATGCACACACTCCCACCACTTTTTATAAATATTTTAAGTAATTTTGTTGTGGTCAAATGTTTTGATATTCAAGTTTTGAGAAAGCTGGATTCAAAGGATTAAATAGAACTACTGGCTATTATTGAACCTTGAATATGATCTGTGCATCCATAAACCCTGCCATGCTGTTTTGGATGACAAAAATATCCAATAAATGAAATGTTAAATGAAAAAAGGAAATCCAGTAACCTGAATAGAGATGGAGAGCAACTGCGTGAGGAAAAACAGAGGGGAAAAAACAGAACCAAAATTGTTGTAGAAATATGTACCAGACCACCTGGACAGAAGAGGGTAGTAGATGAGTCCAGCTGGCAGGTAGTTATAACATTGTAGTGAAAGGCATTTCACTATCCAGATACCTGCTGGTGTGTGTGCTCTCTCTCTCTCTGTCTCTCTCTGTCTCTCTCTTTCTCTCTCTGTCTCCCCCTCTTTTCCCTCCCCTCCTCTCCTTCTTTCCTCCTCTCTCCTCTCTCCCTCTTTTTTCTCTCCTCTCTGTTCTCAGTCTCTCCGTCTCTCTCTGCTCTCTGTCTGTCTCTCTCCCCCTCTTCTCCCTCCCCTCTACTCCTTCCCTCCTCCTCTTCTTCTTTTCTTCTTCTGTCTCTCCTCTCGTCTCCCTTTTTTTCTCTCCTCTCTCTCTATTCTCTGTCTCTCTCTCCCCCCTCTTCTCCCTCCCCTCCTCTCCTTCCCTCCTTCTTTTCTTCTCTCTCTTCTCTCCTTTCCCTCTTTTTTCTCTCCTCTCTCTCTGTTCTGTCTCTCTGTCTCTGTCTGTTCTCTCTCTCTGTCTCTGTTAGTCTCTCTGTGTGGATACACACACACACACACACACACACAAACACACCCCCCCTCTCTGTCTCTCCCTTCCTCCCTTTCCTCTGTTGGTTCTCTCTCTTCTCTCCCACTGTTTTCTCTCTCTCCTCTCTTCTCTCCCTCTTTTTTCTCCTGTGTCTGTTCTCTTCCTCCCTCCCTCCTTCCCCCCCTCACTCCCTCCTTCCCTCTCTCTCCCCTCCCTCCCTCTTTCCCTCCTCCTCTCTTTCCCTTCCTCTCTCTCCCTTCTTCTTTCTCCCTCCCCCTTCTCTCTCTCCCTCTCCCCCTACCTCTTTCATGCCACTGGTAGATTTCTCAACTTGACTTCATTTCCTTCTCCAAAGACTCACAGAGTGCGCAGGGGTTTCACAGTCTTCCAGTTCAGCCTACCCTTGACAGGAATCTCTTCTATGATAATACCTGACCAGTCCACCTGCTGCTTGAAGACTTCCATGAAGGGGAAGGAAGGAAATGAGCCTTTGTTAGTGATCCTCACAACAACACTTTGGGAAACTGAGGCAGACTGAGGGTCACCCAGGGACACCCAGTGAGTGAGCTCCTGAGGCTTGGTTTGCACCCACCCCTTCTTGACTCCAGACTCAGCACTCTGTGCCCTGTGATACTCCCTGGATATTAAATCTCCATTGCCTCGATCTTTTTACTCTGTGACAAAAAGCTGAGATTATTTCACCTAACAGCACATAGGTAGCAGCATGGTGCACAGAGTGCCGGGCCTGGAGTCGGAAGACTCCTCTTCCTGAGTTTAAATCTGACCTCAGACGCTTCCTAGCAGCATGACCCTGGGCAAGTCACTTCACCCTGTTTGCCTCAGTTTCCTCATCTGTAAAATGAACTGGAGAAGGAAATGGCTAACCCCTCCAGTGTCTTTGCCAAATGGGGTCACGACTGAAAAATGACTTAACAGCAACATTTAACCTTGTCTACAGAGCAAAGACTATAAAAGAATAATCAGATGGCGGCGATTTGTCCTAGGATGTCTGTGTGTGAACTTCACATAGAAAGATGAGCAGAATGAGAGAATAGTGTCACAGCCTCTCTGAGCCTCACTTTCCTCATCTATAAATTGGGTATATAACTGCCTGTGAGGATTAAAGCAAATGAGCTAATATAACCATACAGCGCTAGATAAATGTCAGCTATTACCATTATAAAGGATACTTTAACATTTTAATGCATCTCTAATATAGGCAGAGATATCCAGTAATGGATTCAGAAAGAACCGAATTCAAATCCTGCCTTAGATATGTACTTTGTTACCCTGGACAAGTCATGTAACCCCTTCCAGCCTCAGTTTCCTTATCTGTAAAATGGCCAAAATAAAACAGGACCTCCCTCCCAGGGTTGTTATGAGGATCTCATCAGCACGGTTACTTCGTCCCTCCGTGAGTGCTGATCTGGACCCATCCATGCCTTCTCCTCCTGCGCTGCCCTTGTTCACGTTCTCCAGCAGGATCTTCCCTGGGTGCTGCAGGCCTTCTGGTTCTTTTCACATTTCGCTGATATCTCTACAGTCTTTGGGCTTTCCATTTATTCTACCCTTCCTTTTGTTTGCTGACCAGGCCATGTCCTTGTCCCAGCCCACATTTCCTGGGTGAAATTCCTTCCTCCATTTCTGGCATGTAGGTCATCCTTGGAATGTGGCCTTGGATCTCCGCTTCCAAGATAACAAAGGACAGAGAGCATTCCTGGGATCAGCTGGGGAAATAGGTAGAAACCGTTCAGCCTCTGTCAGGATTCTCTCCTGGCTCCCCCAGCCACAGAGTCTCAGCTTATCTACAGAGCAGGAGGCACCTGCCTGTGGCCCCAGTGTTCCCAAACAAGCTAAACCTCTGCCTTATCATTCCAGCTTGGATCAGTCTCCTCTTTCCCTCCACAAAAGCAGCTATTATATATATGACTTCTTTCACATGGTGAGAGAATGAGCATCCCTGCCCTTTTACTTTGGGTCAGAACTGGCTCTTATTATGAGTATGTAAATTGTGCCTATTGAAAAGCTGCTATGACAGGTGTCCTATTCTGTTGCAGCTGCTTTGAGGCTTAAAAACTTTCACAGTGATGCTAGAAATCAGTCAATCTTTACTATGGGCCCATTTGAACTCACACAAGGGAAGGGTATAAAGCCTAATCTGAGACAACCAAGAGCATGTGGAGGTGATAGAGAGAGGGATTCGTGGCAAAAGATACCCTTGCATCTCAGTTAGTGACCGGGGGGTGGGGGGGGAGGTAGTGCCATGCTCTTCAGATCATAGCCAGAAGAGAAGAGGATTCCTGGCCATCTAGAGGCTCTGGACTTGGCACGCTCACTTATGCAAGGCTCTCACCCGTTGATCTCCCTGCATCAAACCTTTCCCTTCTCGATATGGCTTCCACATAGTGGCCAGAGCAATTCTCCTAAGATGCAGCTGTGAGCCCCTCATACCCCTATTCTGCAAACTCCAATAACTCCTTGCTGCCTCTAGGAGGGAAGACAAGCCCTTCACAAACTAGTCCCAGCTGCCCTTTTCAACCTTATTCCACACTACTTCCCTTCTTGGCCCCCTTAGTCTAGCCCAACTAGCCTCCTGGCAGCTCCTCACACACAACGTGCTGTTTCCCATCTGCAGGTCTTTGAATTGGCTGTCCCTCATGCCTAGGATCACTCCCATCCCATCTCCACCCTCAGAATCCCTTGTTTCCTCTAAACTCAGCTCGTGCCACTTTGTGCAAGCCCTCCCTTACACCCGCTTGAATTTATTTTGTATCCATCCTGTATATTCTCATCTGAGTACATGCTACCTCTCTATACAGAGTGCCAGCTCCTTGAGAGCAAGGATTGCTTCATTTCTGTCTATATGCCCAGGACCTGGCACATAAGAGTGACTGAATCAATGCCTATTGATTGATTGATTGATGGATCATTCCTTCCAGTTCTGTTGCCCTCTGGGGTCTATCCTCCCTGCCAGGGGTGGTGCCTCATTCAGCCACATCTGATTGATTTCCTACTTCTTATCACAAAAGGATGACACTGGAGATTATTTAGGAGATCCTCTCAGGGAAATTTTCTAGCATAGATAATTGTAGCCTGAGAAATTCCAGATATAAAAGGTTCCAGAAAAAGGAAAGGATAGGAGTGGGAAGGGGGGAAGAGGGATGTCTAGAGCAGAGGCAGCTTGTCACAAATGAGTCCTATGGATCTCCAAGAGACCCAGAAAAACCAGAAGATTGGTTTTTGTTTTGTTTTGTTTTGTTTTTGGTGGAGAGGGGGAGATGACTGCAACAGGTATTTGGAAAGTCACTTGCAAGGCATAACCTAGCAGTATTGCTGTAGGCTGGAGACAGGAATGAATGGGGAATTCTGGTAAGCACCATGGAGCTTCAAATCAGGAAGAAGTAGAAGACTCCTTCTAGTGGCTAGATAGAGGTAATATACAATTGAAACACTTCAGAGATGACATGCATCTACTCAATAACCCTCCTAGTCCAGCTCCCTTCTTTGTGCCCAGTTGTCTGCATGGTGTTTCCCCATTAAACCCTGAGCTCTTGGAGGGCAGGGACCATTTTGTGCCTGCCTTTGTCTTCCCAGTGTTAGCAAAGTGCCTGGCACATAATTAGAGTTTGTTGACTTGAGTAGCACTAGTAAACAAAGCTGAATGGGGACAGAGATTTTCAAGTCCCCCATGAAAGCAAAGAAAACCTGTGAACAGAAATCAAGGTGAAGGAATACAGCATCCAGTTGGGACCCAGCTGCCTTCAACTGCTTCCTCAGGGCAGTAATTGAAAGAATCTCATAAACCAACCTGAGCTTCAGTGATGCTGTTGATCTAAGACCATCTTTAATGGGAGAAAGTTATATGGGAAAGGGAGTAGAAGGGCTAAAAGAAGAAAGATTTGTGAAGAAATTTAAAGTGTTTTAGAATCGTGAAAGTCATAGATTAATGGGAAATGTGGAAAGACCTGAGAAGGAGGTAAAGGAACCAAAGGAGAAAGAGAAGGTCTCAGAGTGAAGGAGAGGGAGCTACTCATGCAGACAGGCAGAAGAAGGCAAAGGATCTGAAGAGGACTTGAGGTCCCAGAAAAGGAAGGCTCTAGGATGAGATAAACAAGGACAAGGTTAGAGTTGAGTAAAATGCTAATAAGGTAAAGGGAGTGACAGCCCCTGAGTTGTTCCCCCCATCCACCAGCAACCTGCCACAGCAGTTCCCCAGAGACATGCCAGCAAAAGTGACACAGGACTGAAGATCTCACTTCCATAAGTATGGAGAGGAAGAAGCATTTTCAGTAACTTTTTAGAGTGTGCAATGCTTTTTTTATTCTTATATGGTCAAATAATTATTGTCTATGCTCAAAATATAGCCTGGTTTTTCTCCTAGAAGTCAGATTGGCAAGCATTTATTGAATGATTACTGTGTGCCAGGCACCATGCTGAGCAATGGGGATATAATAGCAGGTTAAAAAAAATTAACAAAACCAGTCTCTGCTGTCAAGGAGCTCATGGTCTAATGGATAAAGAAGACAGGCTGGGTAAAGAGGATTAAAAAATTGCATCTCCAACTCTCCATAGATTCTCCAATATAAGAATGGCAATGGCAGGTTATCATGGAAACTGAAGTGTTCTTTAAAAAAAAAAATTGGAAGGCCATCATTATGAGAAAAAAAATGAAAAAGAATCTGAAGAGGTAAAGGAGCATCCCAGTCTGAGTCAGGAAGTTAGGGGGGTAGAACAAGGTGACTTGCAAGTGAATTCCATTTAAGTGAGGCAAGGCTGTGCAGTCACCAGCCTCACTCTCTCCTCCTATGCCATCTGGGTCTGATGGGGTACATACAATCTCTGAGAGCCCCCTTGAACTCTCCTTGAATCTTCCCACTTGGTCTGGTCTTCGGGTATAAGCCTTTCATTATCTCTAGGCCCAAATCTCTACCTAGCCTAGCCCTCTATTGTCTAGCTACTTCCCACCCTAGATCCTATCAAAATATCTGACCAAATCTGTTACCCTTAAACTAGCCTAGCCCTACATTGTAGGTTACCTCCAGATTACCTCCAACAACCATTCTTAATCCCATTCCTGGAGTCTGACCTCACCCCAGTCACCCCAGTCCCATCCTTAGACTCCTCCTCAAGATCCTCCCTAAACCCCTCCTCCCATCACCCCAGAACCACCCCTAGATCCCTCCCACAGCCTTTCTGTATATGTCTCATCTTGCCTCCATGAAGGCAAATCAGATTCAATCTAGCTTAGATTGAATCTGGCCTACTTTTTCCATAAGCATCACAAATGGTGAGATTTTTTAAGACTACCCAATATGGCGAATCTTTAATAAATTTTGTTTTTCTCTTTGTCTGAAAGAAGGCTTGAGTCAAATTCATTTGAGCAGGACCCGGGGTGTCGGTATTTTGGGATCTTGAGCATATGGTTCCCTAAATCTCATCAGGTCCAGTGGCCAGATACAGATCAGGACAACTAGAGATGGCTCCTATGCCAAGTTCATCTGCTAACAACAGTGTAGAGAGGTCTGTGGTCTTGCTAAGTCCTGTGTTCATTTGGGACATGACAAAGAATCTCAAATGAATTGTCAGACTCATTGACTACCGTGTACTTCTAGCGATTCACATGAACACAAGTAATGCTTCCAGAAAGAATCTAGAGAGAATTGTTAAAAACGAGAGTGTTTGGGGCAAGATAGTGAATACATCAAGCATTGAAGTAATATCTTCATCACAGCTGCCAATGAAAAGTATGAGCAAACAAAAAGGCAAATCTGAGATAATTGTAGTAGTAGCAGTAGTGATATGGATGTGAACAGCTGGTTAAGGAGATTGTTTGAACATGGAACTTGGATATGTGGATTCTGGCATAATATATCAGATTGACAGGTTTCTGGCAAGGGAGACAGTGAATCTCTAATAAGAGTTAGTAAGAATGTATTTACAAGTCCTGTAGAGGAAGAAGGAACTAATTATATATACATATATATATATATATATATATATATATATATACACACACACACATACACACACACATACATATACATACACACATATACATATATGGATAAAGACGTGTATCAAAGAAAGAGAGAGCTTATAGAATAGCTACAGTGTAGGAAGAATAGCCTTAAAGATGCCCAGAAATTGACAGGAGAGAGGAAGGAGTGATAAAACCCATGATAGTCAATCATGAAGTATGAGTATTCCAACAGACACTAAGAGGAATGTTTTCCTAGGGATCACTCAGACTTGATGGGATCAGAGCCATGAATGGAATAGGCCTCCTATAGCCTAAACCTTATTCAGATGAAACAGGATAAAGGGAGGTAGGGCAGGGTAACATCCAGTGAAAAAATTCAGAAACTAGAGAAGGAAAGTGGGATTGGGAACATTTAGGTGATAGTTAAGGGAAGCATAAACGAAAGTCTATTGTCATCAAAGAATACTACAAATTGCCAGGACTGAAAGAATTTGGGAATCAGGTCACAGATCTGGCACCAAGGCATGATCAATGGAGACTTAAGTTACCTGAACAACTTCATAGATTTTAGCAAAGCATCTATTGTATGCTAGTCTTGAAAGAGTGTTGTAGTCAAGATGTAGCACAATTAGATGGATTTGAAAGTGTTTGGATATGGTCAGATCCAGACAGTAGTCATGAATGAGTCAGTGGAACCAATCAATCAATAAACATTTATTAAGCACCTACTGTATGTCAGGCACTGTGAAGTGCTTTACAAATATTATCTTATTTGATCCTCACAACAACCCTGGGAAGTAGGTGCTGCTAATGTCCCCATTTTATAGTTAAGGAAGCTGAGGCTGACAAGTTAGGTAGCTTACCCAGGGTCACACAGCTAATAAGAGCCTGAGGTTGGATTTGAACCCAAGTCTTCCTCACTTCAAGCTCAGTACTCTATCCATGGTGCCACCTAGCTGCCTTTTAGAAGGAAGTCTAGCAAAGAGCCCTGGGGATTTGTGCTCTTAAGCAATTTTATTTTATTTTTTAAATTCAATTTTATTTTCAGTGCCTCATTTTCTCCCCCTCACCTTTTTCTCCATCCCCTTAACTGAGAAAGCAAGAAAAATGAAACCCATTACAATCATGTACAGTCAAGCAAAACAGTCTTATGTTAGCTGTGTCATACACACACACACACACACACACACACACACACACACACGATTACTTTTCTATCTGGATGTGGGTAGCATGTTTCATCATGTAATGAGGTACCTGTTTTTCCACAGCCTTGCTAACATTTGTCATTTTCCTTTTTTTGTCAGCTTTGGCAATCTATGAGGTAGTACCTGAAAATTGTTTTAATTCACATTTCTCTCATTGGGATTTGGAGCATTTTTTTTTACTTGGCTACTGATTATTGGATTTACATCCATTTATTCATATCCCATGACCGTTTATCAATTCCATCCTCTGAAATTGTGGTCAGTTCTTGTGTTGATCAGAGTTCTTAAGTTCTACAGAGTTTGTGACACTATTATTGTCATTGTAGAAATTGTTCTCCTGGTTTGCTCACTTTATATTGCATCAATTCATAAGTCTTCCTAGGTTTCTCTGAAACCATCTCCCTCATCATTTCTTACAGCACGTATACCATAACTTGTTCAGCCATTCCCTGATTAATGGGCACTCATCAGAAAAGAGTTGCTATAAATAGTTTTGTACAGATGAGATCTTCTCTTTGACCTCTTTGGGGTATAAATCTATAAATAGTATCATTGGGTTAAAGGGTATGCACCATTTAATAGCTTTTGGGATATAAATAATAAATTGGGTCTGTCGACCTGAAAGTCTGGTTAAAGGAGGCAAACGAGCTAGGTGATACGTAAATTCATATAGTTTATTCCCTTAAAGCTAGCGGAGCTAGCTTACTTGTACGTACAAGGAGACAGAGCATAAGTTCTGACTGTCTGAACAGAAGAATGAGAGGGCTTAAATGCATTTCAGGACAGTCTCAACTCAGCATGTCTATGTCACTGAAAATTTATGATCTCCATGTATGTTTAATCACAGTTTAAGAAAGGAATTTGTTAATCAGATAGGCTGTAAATACAATAAGAGAGAGTTGACACGATGTCCATTGAAATTATGATCCAGGACATCTGTATTTTCTTTACCATTAATATACCATAACAGAGTATATGTCCATAAAATACTGAGTTAAGGAAAAATCCCATTATTCAAGATAGTGTCTCAGGTTAAGGGTCTCATCCTTAATGGCCATGAACAGAGGAAAGAATGTTCTTAAGTCAGCCCCATCTGGGCTTGTTGACATAGGAAGAGGTATTCTCCGAGTTTGCTCAGAGAACAAAGAAGTTGTTAGGTCCAAACTTTTTCTCTGGTTGATAAGTTCAGGCTCTGGCCCTTATTGAAGTTACTAAATTGATACTGAATGATTATCAGGTCCAAGACGCCCTTCGGTAGGCACCAGGACATCATTCAGCCCTTAGCAAAGCTTTCTCATAGTCAATAATGAGAAACCAATCATTTTATACAATCTTGAGTAATGTAGGTGTTCTCTCTGATTGGCTAGAGTTTTACAAATTTTGTGGTTATTTCAAGAATATCCTGGTACGTTCTGTGGTTGTTACAAAAACATACCACAAGATGTATGGACCATCTTGTGGTCAGTACCTACCACCCCAATTTCCCAGAATTATATCAACATCTCATTTAATGTTGTTCAGTCATGTCTAACTTTTTGTGACCCTTTTTGGGGTTTTCTTGGCAAAGATACTAGAGTGGTTTGACATTTCCTTCTCCAACTCATTTTACAGATGAGGAAACTGAGGCAAACAGGGTGAAGTGACTTGCCCAGGGTCACACAGTCAATGTCTAAGTCCAGATTTGAACTCTTCTTGATTCCAGGCCCAGCACTCTATCCACAGCACCCTCTAGCTGCCCCTAATTTCCCTATGATCATGTAATTTATAGCAAAGCAAGACCTAGCTCACAAATTGAAAGGTAGTTAGAAAATGGAGTCAGTTTTGCATTTCACACCTTGTAGCTGAAAGTCGTTTTGATTTGCATTTTTCTAATTATTAACAAAGTATTTTTTCTTATGGCTGTTGATAAGCTTAGATTTCGTCTGAAAACTACTTACTCTTATCATTTGACTATCAATTGGAGAATGGCTCTTATTTTTATAAATTGGAATGTGTTCCTTGTATATTTTAGAAATGAGATCTTTATCAGAGAAATTTGCTGCAAAGATTTGTTAAATGATTTTATCAGTGACTTGAATAAATGCATTTATGGTATGCCCAACAAATACGCAGATGATAAAGAGCTTGGAAAAATAGCTAACATACTAGATGATAGGGTCAGGATCCAAAGATCTTGACAGGCTAAAATCCTTGGTGCTGAAAGAACCTAATGAGATCAGATTGAAGATGGATAGGATAAATGTCAAGTCTTGTTTCATTTGTGTCCCACTATTTGTGACCCCATTTGAGGTTTTATTGGCAGAGATACTGGAGTGGTTTGCCATTTCCTTCTCTAGCTCTTTTTACAGATGAGGAAACTGCGGCAAACAAAGTTAAGTGACTTTCTCAGGATCACACAGTAAGAGTCTGAGGTCAAATTTGAACTCAGGTCTTCCTGACTCCAGGCCCAGCTCTCTATCCTCTCAGCCACCTAGCTGCCTATGATACCTGGTTAGACACCTAGAAAACAGGTTCTACAAAAGATTGAGGATCCTATCCAAAATAGCAGAGGTGCCACTTGGACTCAACACTGGGTGATGAATCCCATATCTTGGTTTTAACATTCAGTCCAGGCAGAGTTAAGACAGGAACAAGAAATAAAAACCAAACTTTGTTTCAGTTAACAGGAGCTGATGATTAAGAGACATTTAAATTAAAAGACATTTCAAGGAAAACCAGGGATACAGACCTACAAATTGTCACTTTGCAACTTCCTCTCTGGTTTTTAAATCCCTAAGTGTTTTACTTCTTTAAAAAACATAGAACAGGCTTATTCAGGACAGCAGAAAGTCATTGGCAAACCACATTTGCATGTGAAAAGCAGGAATTTAGGACAAAGGATTTGGGGTAGAGTATTATAGCTCCCAGCAATTCCAGCTAGCCTCCCCCAACCTATTCATTTGCATGTCATGCCCAGAGGCTTTGGGGTAGCCAGAGGAAGCTCTGATGCTTTGTTGCTGTAGCTGCTTAGTGGTGACCCCATTTGGGGTTTTCTTGGCAGAGGTACTGCTGTGGTTCATCACTTCTTCAGCTCATTTTACAGATGAGGAGCTGAAGCAAACAAGGTGACTTCCCCAGGGTCACACAGCTAGGATGTGTCTGAGGACAGATTTGCCCTCAGGAAGACTCCAGGCGTAATGCTCTATTTACTGAACTACTCAGCTGTCTAATGCTTTAGACCCTTAGGAACTTTTGTCCCTATTAGAATGGAGCTCCCCAAAAATGGTTTGAGGGGAAAGGCAAGTTGACATTCAGTAACTGATTGGTGTTAGAGGGGCCTTTCTAACCCTAGTTGGACCCTAGCTAGAAACTTAGTTCAGGATGGAGACTTTGAACTTCCTAGTAAATGGGAGTCACTTCAGTAGAATAATCATAGAATCATAGCTGTCTGTAGAGCTAGAAGGAACTTCAGAGGGTCTAGTCCAGCTGCATTTTACAGATGAGGAAGCTGAGCCCCAGGAGGTTAAATGACTTAACCAAAACTCACACAGGTAGTAAACAGGAGAGAGAGGTTTGGAGGCTATGCCCTCTGCACCTCAAGTCAGGTCTTTCTCCAGTGATGCATCTTAAATTTAATAATTTATTGTAAATTTGTGGTCTTTTTTCTGCAATGAAATTTTGATAATGCAATATTGTGTCATTAACCTCATAGTATCATATTGTAAAGAAGTCACTACATATACACATTCCTGCCCATGCATGCTGGACTTCCCGACAATGCCCAACGTGCTCACCTGCCAACACTTGACTGTTAAGACCTGTAGGCTGACTTGACCACTGGTCAGTTATAACTTGCATTTTGCGTGCTTATTTGGAAAGTAATATAATCACTACGACTTTAACTCTGTTACATGTTAGATGAAACATGTATAAATGTTTTTTTTCAAAATTTTCTTATCTTCTCTTTCCATGTGCTTCCACTGCCCCCATTGTATCCGAGGCTACTACCTCTCCATCATTCCAGCACCTCCCAGAGGGGGTCGAATCACCCACTTTGGGAACCTATGAAAACACTAGGTTCCAGAATCAGGGGCAAGAGTGGTTCTTTCACTTGTGTGCCTTGGGCACACATGATCCTGTCACCAGGCTCTCCCCTATGATTATTCACTCTTCCCACTTATGGTATGTGTATGTGTGGGAGAATATACCCCAAGCTTATTGAGGGGAGGTATTGACACTTTTCCTTACTATTCTCTGTCCTTCAATGACTTTACTTTGATCTAATTCTTACTCTGTCTGACTAGTAAAGTTGAACGGCTGTTAGTGGCTCCTTAGCTAGACTTTGGTGTGGGAATGGACTGCCAGAGTACTTTTAACCTGAGCCAGATTTTCTGTGAGAGAGGAGATACCCTTGGGTTTGCTATCATGCTTACTTTGAAAACTCACATTTGTGCCAACGTGATTGATATATTAATAATGCAAATTTTGGCTTACTTATGCTTGATTTTGTCTTTGGAAAAAGTGAAAATGCTGAAAATTGCATCACTTCACAGTGTGAATCCACAAGCTTCCACCCGCTGAAGCCCACCTTCACAAGCAAGCTTCAGGGGTTTTTTCAAGGTTAAGTATTATTTATTGTCCTTCTTCTGGTAGGGTAAGAGCTTTGAGCAGAGGAGGGCTGTCCCACACTCAGGCAAACCACCCAGATAGACTTGTGGCTTGAGGCGACCTGGGTGTAGACCCAATACCTGGAGCTGGAGATGCCACCATAGTTATTGTAGTATTTAGATATTTCTTAACCATGTCACTTGAATAAAACTGTCCTACCGTTATTGTTAGCTTCCTATTTTTTTTTTATGTGTCACTGATAAAGTTTTGGGGGCAGTTAGGTGGTGCAGTGGATAGAACTCGGGGCTTGGAGTTCAGGAAGATTCATCTTCCTGAGTTTAAATCTAGACTCAGACTCTTACTGTGTGACCCTAAGCAATTCACTTAACCTTGTTTGCCTCAGTTTCCTCATCTGTATAATGAGCTGGAGAAGGAAATGGCAAACCACTGCAATATCTCTGCCAAGAAAACCCCAAATGGGGTCATGATGAGTCAGACACAACTAAATGACAGAGCATTCGTGGCTAATCACTTTGAGGAGCTTTTCTTGAACTGATTAGGAAACTGGAGTTTAGGAGTGTATTTAGAAACTGGTCAGCCTTTCGATGTAATATAAATTTGGATGTAAATATTTTAGTGTCAGACGGTATTTCAGAATTGATATTAAAAGAAAGACTGATAAAGTTTCTGATTCAGATTAATCCAAAGACTTCCAATTAGGATGTTGGGGGAAATGCTTTCTGAATATTTCTAAGGGAATATTGGGGATGATGCTTATTTTTTATTTTCACAACCTACCGGTGTATTCGTAATTAAGGTGGGACTTTTTTTTTTTTACTGTTTTAGAATGCTAAATTAATTAAGTGTCTTTGATTGAGTCTTACTAGGTGCAAAGCTCCAGGCACACACCCTTTTGCTAAGTATAAAGCCCTAGGATCACTCCCATTTGCTGATTAGGTGTGACTCCTTTGAGCCCTGAACAGAGTATAAAAGCTCAAAGGTTGGCATTCTGTCTGGGGCTCTCAGTCACTGGAAGAATGGCATGGGACTCCGGGCAGCTGCCTTAAGAGTTCCCTTCTCTGCCCCCCACCCCCCACCCTGGGCTCATAAACCCAGATGTTGATGCTTTCCTGGTAACTATGAATTGTAGTTTGGTCTGTTTATATTGTGTATGTTTGTAATTTGTTTTTGCTTTGAAGTTCAGGATGCTGACTTTTCCTCCTGAACTAAGTGAATGATGTTTGTATGTTGGATTAAAGTAAGATTGTTAACTCTTTAACGTTGCTTTCCTTAGTAAAGCAGATCAATAGAACTTGGTGTTAGTGGCCTTCTGTGTGCTGGTTGTTGTTGGTTTTACACAGCCACAGTAGCTGCTAGCCAGATTATTTTTACAACTAGTTGAATAAATAAATGAATGACACATGTTTATCCTCAGTATTTTCCCACTTAGGACAAAGTATCCAGAAGTAGGCATTAACAATCCTCACTTTATTAACTTTGGTGTTGGCCTTCATCAGAATTTTTTTAAGAGAGTTTATTTGTTTGTTTGTTTGTTTGTTTTTGGAGGGGGGAAGGCAAGACAATTGGGGTTAAGTGACTTGCCCAAGGTCACACAGCTAGTAAGTGTCAAGTGTCCGTGGCTGGATTTGAACTCAGGTCCTCCTGACTGCAGGGCCAGTACTCTATTCACTGAGCCACCTAGCTGCCCCTCAGCAGAATTTTAATGGCATGACTGATGAAATTCAACTTTGTTTTATTTTTCTCTATATCCAGAATGAATCAGAATCTAGTACAGAAAAGCACTGACCAGGGTGTTGAGAGAAATCTTCTAGCCTAATCTAACTCTATCAATTAGGTGGGCAGGAAGGTGGAGAGATGAGGAGGAGAGACAAACCTAACCTCTTCCAAGGAGTTATGTTATCTAGAGCTTTGGGGTAAGTTTTGGACATTGGATCTCCAATTTGTAAGATACAGATGATACAATATTCCCTAAGCCTAGCTTCCTCAATGGGAAATGTTTACATGAAGTTTAATCAGTCCTCAGCACTATCTTGGCCATTAGCTCCAGCACAAAGCATGAACTATAATTACATGGCATACATGCCTTAGCATCTATATATACTGATAGTGCCCTCTGGTGTAACATACTCTGCACATCTTTTACCTTGCAGCCTTATGCTGTACCTATCTATGATCACTCCATTGGCAGCCTTCCCTCGTAAGACCAGAGGGTCCTAGATCTAGAGGTGCCAGGGACCTCAAAGGTTAGCAAGCTCAACCTCATTCTACGGATGAGAGATTCTGAAGCTTGGCGAGGTAAGGGGATTTGCCAGAGGTAGGATTCAAACCCAGGTCCTTGGCTCCAGATCGAGTACTCTTTCCACAGTACCCCATTGCTTTGCAATTCAGTTTAATAAACACTGATTAGATGCCTACCGTGTGCGAGGCATTGTGCCAGGCATCAAGCTTACAGACCTTCCCCAAGGATCTTAAATTCTGCTGGGGGATATACGTACAAAAAGAAGATATTCTCTCAAAAGAAATAGGCACATTGAGGAAGATACATGATCAGTTCTGTGTCAGGAGTGTTGAATGTGAAATCCTCTGCTGTTTTTCCAATCCTGTGGTTCTCGAGGCATTGGACCTGAAATCAAGACCTGAGTTCAAATCTGGCCTCAGTGACCCTGGGCAAGTCACTTAATCTCTGTTTGCCTCAGTTTCCTCAACTACAAAATTGGGATAATAACAGTGCCTTCCTCGCATGGTGCTTGTGAGCATCAAGGAGATGATAACTGTAAAGAACCTGGCACATAGTACACACTATCTAAATGTTAGCTATTACTGTTTTCTTAGTGTTTCCATGCATTTCCATTTTAAGTAAGTATCCTTCTGCATAAATGGTTGTCATGTGTGTAATTCTGGCGAGCTGAGATTCTGAGGGGAAATGAGGACTTGTGATGAATGGAAAATGGACCGAGACAGGTGCCAGACACCTTCAGGTACCATTGGGCAGGGCTAAATTGATATCAAACCATCGCCCATAACGGTGCCGCCTCCATGACCTTGAGCTCAGAAATTCCCCTCTTGGATCATAATCACCTGTCTTCATCTCTTTTTTGCCTTATTCTGCCTAAATCTAAGTTTTCATGAAGGCAGCTGGGTATCACAATGGATAGACCACACAGCCTGGCATAAGGAAGATCCAAGTTCAAATTTGACCTTAAACACTCACTTTGCAACCCTGGAAAATGTCACTTAACCTTTGTCTGCCTCAGTTTCCTCCACTGTAAAATAGGGATTATAACAGTACCTACTTTACAGGGTTGTTGAGGACATCCAATGAAACCACATTTGCAAGGACCTGGCATGCACATAGTTGGCACTTAATAAATGTTTATTCCTTGCTTCTTTTATCCCTGCCACAACCTGCAGTCCCTATCTGTTCTCCCAAGCCGTTGTCCCCACCCTGGCCTCACTTTGCTGCCTTCACAGTCGTGAACCGTTACCCCTTTGTCATTTTGTTGGTGACAAGCTCTTTTACGCCCACAATCCACTTTCTTTTCTCTTATTCCCATGCTTATGCTTCCAAAAGCAATGCAACCATGACAACTGACTTCACTACAAATGAATATGATCGCATTTCAACTAGACCCACGCTGCTGCAGGGAAATTATTTTATTTTTCTTTGATTGATCATCTACCCAGGTCTCTGTAGTAGCTGTTAAAAGACTTCATCTCTCCTAAAGTCTTTACCACTAACCCCTCTGACTTTACTAAGAAATTTGAGAGCATCCATTTCCATTGGAACATGAAATATGTTAGGTGTAGTGATGTGAAATATAGCTGGAAAGATCAAGGGGAGACCCACTGTAGAGCCCTCAGATGCAAGGCTGAGGAGTTTTACCTTATTCCACAGGCAATTAAGAGGCACAAAAGGCTTTTAAGCAAGAGAGTGCCATCGTCATACCGTGAAGAGAGTCTTGGCAGAGAGAGGAGAGACTAGACAAGGAAGACCAGTTTGGTGGCTGTCCTACTGAGGGTCCAGAGAGGTGATGAGGGACTAGATGAGGGGTGGTAGTATGGGTCAAGACTGGACACAGCAGTGTTGGGGAGGTAGACTCTACCACAGCTGAATTAGGGGTGAGAAGATGAGACCAAAGGAAGAGTCAAGAAGAACTGCAAAGTTCTGAGTGTGGGTGACTGGCAGAATGAGGGGGGTCTTCAAAAGCAATAGACAAATTGAGAGGACAGGTAAGTTGAGAGGGAAAGATGAGCTTAGTTCAGGCCACGTGATCTCCCTTCACTGTGGCCTCATCCAAAGAGCAACTTAGTGTTAACCCAGTCACCTAAGTGCATGATTGAGCCTACATAGCTCTGCCGTAAAGTTATGGGGAATGGACTTTGTAGGGATGCATGGTCCAAATCTCCCTAGCAGCTATTATATGTACTAAGTCACATTGCACTATAGTGCTGACAGTCATCAATTATGGGTCCCAGATGTCTCACCTCCATTGTTGTTGACTCTGTATGAAGCCATAAACAAACAACATCAGGAGAGCTCGGCTCCTCCTCCTGTTTCCGGGCAAAAGTTACCTTCGTCACTTGTCAGGTGATAGAGGCAACCTTGGGCTCACATCTAGCCCTCATTGCCTTTAATCTCTGGGGCAGCTATAGTTCTTTCTTATCATTATCTTTTCCCTCTCTCCCCTCACTCATCTAATCCATTTCCCAGCAGTTAACCCATTTTTAAAAATTATTTCCACATTAGTCATGTTGTAAAGAAGAATTAGAACCAGTGGGAAGAACCATGAGAAAGAAAAAACAAAACAACATCAAAGAGAGAAAATAGTGTGCTTCCATCTGCATTCAATCTCCAAAGTTCTTCCTCTGGATATGGATAGCTTTTTCCATCGTGAGTCTTTTGGAAGTATCTTAGATCCTTGCATTGCTGAGAAGAACCAAGTCTATGTAAGTTAGTCATTGCATACAATTAACCCATTGCTAATCTTTAGAATGGAACTGCACCTCCTTCCCCAAGGCAGCCAAGAAGCTTGTAGGACCTCAAACCACTTTAAGGAACACATAGCGTTTAGGACTGGGTAGGGGAGAGCACTCCTGAACTCAGTTTTGGTCATACTACATTGAGAGAATTGTATTCAGGACTGGGCTTCACATTTTAGGGAGGACATTCATAAGTTGGAGAGCACCCAATATGGTGAAGGGTCTCAGGACAATGCCTTGTGAATACTGGTGGAGGTTTCTTAGCCTGGCAAAGAGCAGACTTAGCAAGGCCCGATGGATAGCCCATGTATCCCGTTGGCATCCCTACAATGTCAAAAGATCTGGAGGAAGGCCCCCAGCATGTCAGGCGGCTGTTTGACAGAAGGACATGGACAGGATTGATACTGGGCAGTCAGACATGGATGGGTACGACTTCTAAACCTGCCTCTGATCACCTCTATGACCTTGGGCAAGTCCCCCTACTTTCTGGGCCTCTGTCTTTTCATCTGTAAAATGAGAATGTTTCACAGCTTAAGGCTTTTAGTTTTCCACCATCTAAGACCAGGCTTCATCATAATCTGGGCTGAACCAGCCTGTAGTACTTAGAGACCTGTGAGACAAGGGAGTCAAGCAGGTTATTAAGGTGTTGGTTTTCAAGATCAATCAACTTCCAGTCCAGGCCCCATCTACTCCTTTTCATCTCTACATATTAGAATCTGTAGTTTCCTTCAAGGTTCAATTTCTTCCCCAATGAGACCTTTCCTGAGACCCCCAGATGTTTGGGCTTTAGCTCCACTCTGAATGTTATTTTGTGTGTGTGTGTGTGTGTGTGTGTGTGTGTGTGTGTGTGTGTGTGTAGAGAGAGAGAGAGTGAGTGAGACATTATATGTATGATATATATCGTAGAGGTTTGGAGCTGGGACCTGTTCATGGTGACAAGCACTTACTCTCATCCTTGAGAGTGATTTGGACTATGGCATTCTTTTAGCCATATGGTGAACTTGAGTTGTGTCCAGTAGTTTGGAAGCAGATGCACACAGACTGTGAGCATGAAGACTGAAAGAAAGGAATGTGACAGAGTGGTCCAAGCGAAGCATTGGAGGCGACAGCATCCTTGGCCTGGCCTGGGACTTAACTTGCTGAACTGGAGGGAAAGAATGGTTGTATAAGAACTACAGGTGGAGAGAGAAATGGAGACAGACAGAGAGACACAGAGAAAGAGAAAGAGATTCTCAGTCAGAGAAGGGAGAGATAAAGGTGGCTCATTGAGTCCGTACAGGCATCTCAGAGCACAAAACTAGAGATAGATGTATTCTTATGGTGGGCCTCCAACTTTAATGTAATGTTCACTATTTGTTTACCAGGTTATGGGGCTCACTTGTGCAAACATAAGAATGCTGACAAAGATATCTCCATCCTCTTTTGCTCCAATTCCATGTCCAAACCCAGCATGGGTGGGATGCCTTGATTCTTTGGAAAGTCCCCTAACTTATTTTTGTACCTCTGGACTTTTCTCTCTTGTCCAACATGAGCAGGTGACCATCTTAGGACCATTTAGTGGACATGCCTCATGCTTCACCCACTGCTCCCCTGCCAACATGTCATTTCTGGCAACACCTATCAACCAAAGAGATTCTGTATTTCGCTATGCCTTTTACATATTTGGGTATCAAACCCTATAAAAACAAAGTCCTGGAAGAAGGGGGCACCTCAGATTGTGAGGCAAATCTGAGGTCTGCTTCATTAGAAGGGACCATGGACCCTTCAGTAAAGTGCCATTGGCTCAGAGCTCTGTCTCAGTCTCTTTTATTGTAGGTTGGACAATTTTAATCTCCATAGTATTGGCCTGGAAACTGGAAAGACCTTGATTCTAATCCTAGCTCTCCCACCAGCCGTAGGTAACTTCCCTGTGCCAAGTGTGTTCTACGTGTCAAATGAAGTGATCCATTACGAACGGTGACAGGAAAGATAAAGCCTAGTGTGAACTGAGTTAGCCGAAAAATGTTCAGGATATCAAAAGGGGCTTTTGGTGGGGTTGGATTGGTCCCCTACTTGGGATGCTCGCCATATAACTGTAATGGCTCACTTTTGTGTACTGCTTTAAGTTCTGCAAAGTGTTTTGTATCCATCATATTATTTGAAATAACGACCCTGTGCTGTCAGTGCAGTTACTATCCCAATTATGTATATGAAGAAACTGATTCTTAGAGAAGGTAAGTGACTTGTCCAGGGTCATGCAGCTAGTACATGTCTGAGGCAAGATTTGAATTCCATCTTCCTGATTCCAGGTACAGGGCTCTCTCCACTTAATACCATGCAACCTCTGTATAACAAATGTCAGAGAGAAAGTAGAACTATTTTGATTTTGTCTCCTCCATCAAGGAGAATGATTTTTGGATTTAAAAGGATGAAACAAAAAGTGAAAAAAGTCTAAATCAAAATGATAATGTCTAGTAAGATGGCAGAAGTCAATTTTTCATTGATTCTCTCAAAATGGCAACAGAAATAGTAACAAAAAGCATAGAGTGAGAGCATGTGCAGAAAAGGAGTGACGGAAGAAATGAACAAATGACAAAAGCTACAACACCATGAATATTTAAATATTATTTATTTAAAGAAACCAAATTGGGCAAAAAAAAGGGAAAAGTAAGCAATACTAATCATAACACCAGAAAAAAACCTGGAATTATTGCAAAACATATCAATTGGGATCAACACGTTGAAAGAGATAAGGGAGGAAATGAAATTAGTAACAAAGGAACAAAAGTAAAATGAGCATAAAACTCAGTAATTTGGAAATAGCCATGGGGATTACAAATAAAACAAGAGATTCACTGAGAAATAGAATTGTTCTCCTGGAAGTCCAGCAGAAATACAAAAGGAGTTAGCAAAAGAGCTTGAAAACAACAGGCTTGAGGAAGAGCCTTCCTTAGCTATCCAAAGAAGATTGCTCACCAGCATCCTAATCAAAGTCTTCCCAGCATGTCAGAATCTGCCAGAGTCTGGGCTTCACTGGGTTGAATGCCTTCCAGAATCCAGCCCATGCCCTGAGGAAGAACCAGAACAGTACTTTTGTGGAAGCAGATATGTCAAAAAGGGGAGGGTACCAGAAGGATGGAGGGAAGGGGTCATCATTGATAGTTTCATCATTTCAAAAAGCCTCCTACCTACCCCCCCCCAAAAAAACAGCAGCAGCTACTGACCCACACATAACCTTTAGTATTTCTGGAAAATCTTTATGAGAATGCTCAATGAATCTATATCAGATGTTGCTGATGGAAACATGAGGAAAAAAATCAAGAGAAATTCATAGACATCTCCACCTGGACATTTCATAGGCATCTCTAACTCAGTTTGTTCAAATCAGAACTCATTCCTGCAAAACACACTCCTCCTCTAAATTTCCCTATTTCTTTTTTATTTATTTTAATTTTTAGTTTACAACACTCAGTTCCACAAGTTTTTGAGTTCCAACTTTTCTTCCCTTCCCTCTCCTCCCCCTTCCCTCCCTAAACACCATGCAGTCCTATATAGGGTCTACATATACCTTCACACTAAACTTACTTACAAAATAGTCAAGTTGTGAAGAAGAATTATAACCAATGGAAAGAATCATGAGAAAGAAGAAACAAAACCAAAAAAGAAGGGAAAAAAAGAGAGCAAATAGTTTGCCTCAATTTGCATTCAGACTCCGTAATTCTTTCTCTGGATGTAGATAGCTTTTTCCATCATGTGTCTTTTGGAGCTGTCTTTGAACCTTGTATTGCTGAGAAGAGCCAAGTCTATCAAAGTTAGTCATCACAGATACCGTGTGTCTGTGTGATCGTGTATAATGTTCCCCTGGTTCTGCCCCCCTCACTCAGCATCAGATTACATAAGTCTTTCCAGGTTATTATGAAGTCTGTCTGCTCCTCATGTCTTATAGCACAATAGTATTCCATTATATTCGTATACCACAATTTGTTTAGCCATTCCCCAATTGATGGGCATCCACTTGATTTCCAAATCTTTGTCACCGCAAAAAGAGCTGCTATAAATATTTTTGTGGATATGGGTCCCTTTCACACTTGTGTGATCTCTTTGGGTATCCCCAAAGAAGTGGTATTTCTGGGTCAAAGGATATACACATTTTTACAGCCCTTTGGGCATAGTTCCACATTGCTCTCCAGAATGGCTGGATCAGTTCACAACTCCACCAACAATGTAACGGTGTTCCTTTTTTCCCACATCTTCTCCAGCATTTATGATTTTCCAGTTTTGTCATGTTAGCCAATCTGACAGGAGAGATGTGGTACTTAAGAGATGTTTTGATTTGCATTTCTCTAATCAATAGTGATTTAGAGCTTTTTTTCATGTGACTATAGTTATCTTTAATTTCTTCCTCTGAAAACTGTCTGTTCATATCCTTTGACCATTTATCAATTGGGGAATGACTTGAACTTTCCTGTTTCTACTGAGATCACCACCATCCTTCTAGTTACCCTGCCTCCCACTCTTCCTTCCTTCCTTCCTTTCTTTCTCCTTTCCTTCCTTCCTTTGTTCCTTCCTTCCTTCCTTCCTTCCTTCCTTCCTTCCTTCCCTCCCAGAAACACAAATCTGACCATTCTATTCCAGTAGCCCCCAAAACAAAATAATGACACATTCTGGGACCATTTCTATCTGAACTTTCTCAGAAAAGATGAGGAGATAATTATTAATTGTTAATAATAAATGTTGTTTTGCCACCTGAAGTCTGCCTTGAGCTTCTTGGGTTCCTGCAGCCCAGTTCTGGGCTTTTCACAGGCTTCATGCCTTCCTCTCTTCCTGTGCTTTATCAGAACATCCACCTCCAGTGGCTAGGCCAAATTACCCAGTATCCCTGGAACAGAAACCCCGAGAACCTTCTGTTTCCTACCCAGCCTTCCAAAATGTCCCTGGTTAGAACAGAAAAAGATGGAGAAGAGACCCGATTGCTACTCTATTCCCTGTTTACCCAAAATGTCACATCAATTGCATTTAATTCAACAAACTCTGGGAATGACCTATTCAGTGCAGGGCATACAAAGACAAAAAGAAAGAGTCTGGAAGGGGCCCAAGTCCCCCGGGGGGACATAACAAATATGCAGAGGAGTGAACACAAAATATACAAAAGGTGACATACAGTCTCTCTCTAGGGCTCTAAGGTTTGCCAAATGCTCTGCTTGGAATGTTATCTCTGTAGTGGCAGGGGTGGGAGTGGGGGAAGGGTGGCCCTTTGAACAGGAAAGCCTGGGGTAGATAGGTGCCACCTGACCTGTTTGCTTCGGACTGATAGGGTTACCTGGGTGATGAAGCTACCAAGGTCGAAGCTCCTGTTCTCTTGCTCCTCCCCGGTCCCTCCTTTCTAATAAATCGTTGATTGAGGGAGAAAGTGTCTATTTCCATAAAGTGCTACATGGTTATAAGCACTACCTGCCCCCCACATCCCTACCCCCTCCCCAAAGCAGTGTTTGAAAAGGAGCCACCCCTCCCTGAATGTTTTAAGCACATTTTGCCCATAACAAAGCAAACTGCTTTAGGTTTCAAGGGACATAGCCACCTTTCTAGAGAAGCAGAGAAAACCAGGCATTTCTATTTCTCCCTCCAGGACAAGTTCATGTGCAGGAGAAATCTATGCCTTAGCCTCACCCTCACCCTCTCTTCCCACCACTCTGGGGCAAGAAGCTAGTAGTGTTTCTGGGAGGGAAGGAAGGAAAGGAGGAAGGAAAGAAAGGAGGAAGGAAGGAAGAGTGGGAGGCAGGGTAACTGGAAGGATGGTGGTGATATCAGTAGAAATAGGGAAGTTCAAGTCATTCCCCAACCTTGAATTCAGCAAAGATTAATTGATTTCTCCAGATCCCTTTGATAGCATGAGATTATTTAGTTATCAATCAAAGAATGTGATTTATTCATAATAGTTAATATATCCTTTAATGTTTGCACATATTATCTTGTTTGATCCTTTGAACAAGGTATTGTACTTGGTCTGGTGAAAGACACAGAGCCACAGAAGATACCACACTTGTACTCAGGAATTTTCCATTAAGTTATTAACACAAATCCAGATTTACTTTATAACCTGAACTGAAAGTGACTTTGGAGGAAGGCAGTTATGGGGGAAGCAGTGACTCTTCCAGCTGGTACTGAAAAAAAAGAGAAAAGAAAAAGGAAGTTGGTGTATATATCATCAGCCGTTAAATCTTTGCTCCATTTGTGAAGGAACAACACCCCTCCTCCATTTGTCTGATAGAGATAATTCTCTTCTGTTCAGCGTATGTTGAAAATAGTTTTGATATTATAAAACTTAAAAGGGAGGCAGCAGAAAAAATGCAATTGAGATCTGGCCTTGGAGCCAGAGGCACCTGGGTTCAAGCCCTTCCTCTGAGTCCAACACAAATTAGCCTTGTGACCAGAATGTCAGGTGACTCTCCTAAGACTATAGTCATTTGCCAGAAGAAGAAGAAGAAGAATTAACATTTATGTGAGACCTACTATGTGCCAGGCACTGTACCAAGTGCTTTATATTTATTATCCCCATTTTACAGGGACACTGAGGTTAAGTGGCTTTTCCAGGGTCACACAGCTAGTAAGTATCTAAGGGCAGATTTGAACTCAGGTCTTCCTGACTTCAGGTCCAGCTCTTTATCCATTGTGCCACCATACTGATCTGTATTCGTAGAGTTAGTTTACCCACTGCAAGGAAGTCACCAGTCACTAATGAAGTCACAAGTATGGTTAGAAAAAATAACCATAAGATAGGATTCTGGAAAATGATCTAGAACAGGGGATGAGTGTTCATGAATAATGGTGACATATTAACGAACATTTAAGTGCTTACTGTGTTCAAGATCATGCGATGAGCTAGCACCTCCAGCTACTTTTTGATCTCACATTGAAAGACCAGCTTAACCCTCAGGAATACTAGGGCACAAAGTCAATGTGTTGATTTGTTTTGCTGGACTCTACATGAGCATCACAAGAGAGGGCTTCTACTGGAAGTGGAGGTACTGGGTTAATGGGTAGTCAGTCACATGCAAAAAAAATTATTAAAAGACTTCAAAAATGAACAAATACATATATATATGTATATATGTATGTTAGGGGGACATATTATAGATAAAGAAGTATTGTTACTATCTTGGTAAATTATACACACACATTCACACAAATAAATGTATACACACACAATGGGGGACCTGACTTGGAATATACCTCACAGAGCATACATAGGGATAGGCATGGAAGGGACACCCCATGGAACACAAGCATAGCTCCCCTGGCAACTTTGAGGGACATGTGTAGATCAACACAGAAGAGGCTAGAGCTTTGAGATAGTGTAGCAACCCTGAATAGTCCATTGGTCTTCCTCTCCATCCCATGACAGGGTGCTACATTAATGAAAAAGATGAAAAAGTTCTCTCTGTTTCTGTCTCTGTCTCTGTCTCCCCCCTCGTCCCTCTCTCTCTCTCACTCTCTCTCTCACTCTCTCTCTCTCTCTCTCTCTCTCTCTCTCTCTCTCTCCCTCCTCTTTCCCCCCTCCCTCTATCTGTCTGCCTGTGTCTCTCTCTTTATTTCTTCTTTTCTATCTCTTCCCCACCCTCGCTGCCAACACGTGGCAGTGGATGCAAGTCCTGCCAAGATGAACCTGAGCCTGGGACGTGGGCTTCTGGATACCTCTTCTATTCTGCCATCCTTCTCTGAGCATAGGTGATTGAATAGCAATCTTAAGATGGATATGTCTAGCCTTAGAGGGAGCCTCATGAGTCCAAAGGTTGAGAGAGTCTGGGTCCTTCAGTAACAGCTGACTGGTAGGAGGAAGGGTGTTCCACAGTCTTTCTCAGAAAGACAAATCACCAGCAGGATGAGGAGCCGAGGTGAAGGTGGAATGCTAATTCAGAAGCCCCATAAAATGCTTCATGTTTTGAAATATTTAAGTGAAGTGCCCTTAGCCCCCTGGGCCCCAAAGCAGTTGAGTATACTATTATATACACTTCTTAAAAGACAAAGTGAACATAGTATTTCACTTCTCCCTTTCTTATTCTCATTATATTCCCAGACATGTAACCATAGTTATGTTAGTGCTGTTTGCTTAAATCTTTTAATGCACGTCAGTGAATCTCTCATGTTAGTCTATCTTTTGTGTGAAGGAAAGAAGTATTTGCCCTATACTTGATATAAATTATACACTAAGTACTTTGCCACATCTTTTTTTTTTTGAGGAGACCTCAGACATAAGCCAGACTTTTAATTAAATTTCATGTAATTTTCCCTGGCACACTAGGTTGGGGATGTTATGTTTGAGAAAGCACCTAATCTTTATCTGTAGACACTAGGCTCCTCCAGAACTAAACGTTGTCCAGTGGGTCCAGAATTTAGCAGATCCTCTTAGTGGAGAGGGAGAGGGCGATCAGCCCTGGTTCCAGCAGTAATTGTGTATACTCCTATGTATACTCCCTATAAGACACTGTATATAACAGTTTATAGTTTCTTATACAAGTTTCTTTCTTGGTCTTCATTGTACATTAACATGTTTGTGTTTGTTGGGATTATTAAATTCAAGATGGAAAAAAGAAAATCTTTTAAAAATAAAAACTATCTTTCCAATAACCATGCTGGTATCAGCCTCTACCATCCCTTGAAGTGCCTGCTGCAGGCAAATAGTTTCATTGTGCATCAGAATTAGTTGTCTAGGTCACCAGGCTGACTTCTAGGTTACTCTTCATCCTTCTATTTGACTCATTCCAGTATTTAATATTTTTCATCCTGAGATAGAGGGTAGTCCAGGGTTTGTTGTATGTTTCCTGATTAATTAATATGATTATAACATATCTCTTAATTAGTGAAACTCAGAGCACCATCACCTCCAGTTTTTCAAATATCATTTATTTCATAAGTTGGAGAAACATCCTTTCCCAATTATATTTGCTCATATCTCTCTATCAAAATCCCTAATATCCTATGATTAACTCAATATTAAAGTTACTGCTATACATTAACAATATAATTAATAATAACAATACAGCCATAAGTAGCTATTTATGATATTTTAGCTATGAAAAAGTCATAGCCAGAGTCACCTTTGACCATCAGTGTTATCATAGATGACATCTCCTTACTTCTGGAAACACATCACCATTCAGTTCCTTCAAGATGCTAAGCAAAATCTCATTTCAAGAATTCTCTTCATCTTCAATTTCATTCAGAAAGGAGTCTCCAATCTGCTTCCTCTTTGTCTTCTCCAAATTCTCTCCAGCCATGACAATGGAAGTATCTCTAGCTGCTCTCAATCAATAAACATTTATTAAGCACCTACTATGTGCCAGGCCCTGTGCCAAGTACTGGGGTTACGAAAAGAGGCAAAAGACTGTCCCTGCCCTCAAAGAGATTATAATCAAGCCACCCTCTCAACAATCTCTGCAAATGGACAGTTAAAAACAGCCACAACCGTTCATTTGGTTCTTGATGATGTTGTAACAGGTATCTGCAGTCTAGGTGAGAAGGCCTCTAATAAAACAAGTGCTATACTTTCTTCTACCTCTGGCTCATCTCAGTCAGAATCTCTCCATTGTCCTCATAAGAGACACCCTTTGACTCTTTGGATGTCCCTAGAGAGGGGGTTAGGAGCCTGATACCATGTTTAGGGTTAATCACATTTTTTTCTGCTGACCTAAATAAAGCAGCAAATGCAGTCTTTAAGGTGCCAATCTTTCATGATGTATAAAATGACATTTGGGCATGGCATGGGCATGGGATCCCATGTGGATTTTTCTGGTCCCCATCTCTCTTGCCTCCAGTGGTTTTTAACTCCATGAACCAGGATTTTGTAACAGATCAGGAGTCCCATATGTAGTGAGGCCCCATGTGTGGCTAGGGGCTGACCCTCATACGAAGCATGGAAGTTTCCTTGTGTGGCTCAAAGGGAGGCAGAATAAACATTTCTAGCCTCTTCTTCCCACACCCTTTCCAAGGAAGATTTCAATTCCTGCCATTAAAGGAAGGAGGAAGCTAGGACCTGAGGCTACTCTGCTTTCTTCAGAGAGAGGTGATACTGGGATAGAGTTATATCTATCTACTCCCTTAAATATTGCTAGTCTAGGGGATGTGATTGGGTTCAATCTAACTCCTGATTGCTATGCTATTACTATTGGGGGTATGAGGGACTCGAAGCTTTATATCCAAGGCTTGATTTCTTTGCCACCTAATGTCAGGTCCACAATGAACATACAGTGAATAGCAAAGAACCCCATTTACCTAAACCATAGCAAAACAGAAATCAGAAAAGGTATACAAAGGAAAATATATGGCAGATGATACAGAGTAAAGGAGCTCTTCCATTGAGAATGAGGTAACTCAGCTCAACCGAGAGAGAGAGAGTCCTAGATCTCACCCAAGGGGAAACTCTCCAAAGTCTCTAGTGTAACAAGCTGAGAATAGGGTCATGATGGAGACCATCCCCTCTTCTTATGTTCCCAGAGTATTTTCCTTCAGCAACAGGAAATGGGGTTGGCCTCTTCCATCTTCTCTCCCGAAGCTGGACGTCAAGAGTGCCCAAAGTGACTCAAAACCCGAAGACCTAAAGCTTGAAGTATCCCAAAGAAGACTGAAGAAGGCTGGAGCTCTCCTGCTCTTGCCAACTCTGCCCTGCCCCTCATGCGGGGGAGGGCATTCATCTCCACCAATCAGGAGGAGGTTACATACCAATGGGCTTTGGAACAAGGTTCTACTTTCATACAGAATACATAGGTCTTCAGTGCCACCCTTTGCCATATCCTGGAAAGTTTCACTGCTTAACCAGGTGTAGGTGGGTGCTATAGGAAACTTAGTGGGTGACCCCAAAAGAAATTTGAGTTTTAAAAGAGGGAGAAACAAGGATGACTTCTGTCTATTAGAGGGAGCTAAGATGGTTCTGACAGTATCTAAGAAGGCCTCTCTCAGAGCCATCTAGTTGTCAATAAATGGGGGTGGCTTGCTTTAACAAACAGGTAATGAACGTACCAAGACACAGACACAGACACACACACACACACAACACACACACACACACAGAGGAATTATATGAAAGCAATTACAAAACACTCTTTATAGAAATATAGACCTGAATAATCAGAATTATTAATTGTTCATGGCTAGGCCAAATCAATATAATAAAAATGAGAGTATTTAAATTAATTTACTTATTCAGTGCTGTATCAATCAAACTACCAAAGGATTACTTTACAGAGCTAGGTAAAATCATAATAATGATTCATCTGAAGAAACAAAAGTCAATAATCTCAAGGGAAGTAATGAAAAATAAGTGGGAAGGAAGGGGGCCTAGCAGTACCAGATCCCTAGTTATATTATGAAGCAATAATCATCCTAATGATTTGGTTCTGAGTAAGAAATAAAGAGATTGATCAGTGGAAAAGCTTAGGTGCACAGCATATAGAAGAAAATGTAGTGAACTTGTGTTTTGATATGTCCAAAGACCCCAAAGCCTAGGGTGAGAACTCATTATTGTACAAAAACTTATGGGAAAACTGGAAAATCCTATAGCAGAAACTAGGCATAGACCAACATCTCATACTGCATACCAAGAAAAGCTTCAAATACTAAGTACATGACTTAAACATAAAGGGTGACATCATGAACAAATTAGCAGAACAAGGAAGAAATTACATTTCAGATTTAAGGATAAGGGAACATTTCATGACCAAACAGGGGATAGAGAAGATCACAGAAGATAAAATGGGCAATTTTAATTTCATAATATTGAAATGTTTTTATATAAACAAAACTAATATAGACAAAATCAGAAAGGAAACAGGTAACTGGGTAAAAAAAATATTTTTCTTTTGCAATAAGTTCCTCAGATAAAGATTTAATTTCCTAGATGTGTAAGAAATAGATTTAAACGTAAAAGAATGAGAATCATTTGTGATAGATAGATGATCAAAGGATATGGACAGTTTTCAAAGGAAGAAATCCAAGTTAGCAATAGCCATATGAAAAAAATGCTCCATATTATTAGTAATTAGGAAAACATGGATTAAAACAACTCTGGAGTTCAGGGAAATCAAACATCCCACACACATCAGAATGGCAAAGGTGACAAAAATGAAAATGACAACTATTGGAGGGGCTGCATGGTAATGGGAATTAATTGGTGCAGTAATTCTCAAAAGCAATTAGGAACTACGTTCCCGAGTTTACTAAACAACAGCGTCCTTTGACCCACCTACACCACCGCTAGACCTATATGCCAAAGAGATCAAAAAAGAGGAAAGGGACCCAACATACAGAAATGTTTATAGCAGCTCTTTTTGTAGTTTGCAAAGAACTAAGAAGTGCCTTTCAGTTGAGAAATGGCTAAACAGATTATGGCATGTAAATGTAATAAGAATGATGAAAGAAACAGACTCAAGCCCAGTGCTTTGGCCCATATACCTGGATGTGGTTCAGGCTTGTTCCTGCTGAGTTAGGTCCATTTGTGGCCCTGCATGGCTGCATCTTCCTTAAGAGGAAATGATGAAAGGAATAGTTTCAGAGAAACCTGGGAAGACTTATATGAACTGATTCAGAGTAAAACTAGGAGACATTGTAAAGACAGACAATTTTTAAAGACCTTAAGACTCTGATCAGAGCGATGACAATCCATGATTCCAGAGGACCAATCATAAAACACATTATCCACTTTCTATTGGAGATGTGATGCTCTCAGATATAGAATGAAACATTTTTTTTGGTAATGTGGAATTTGTTTTGCTTGACTACTCATATCTGTTATGAGTTTTGTTTTTCTTTTCTTTCTTCCCCACTGAGGTGAGGGAAAGTGAGAGGGAGAGAAAATACATTTTGTTGGGTTTTTTTTAGTTAAATTTTAAATGAAAAGAAGAAAAACAAAAAAATTAACGAAAGGAAGAAAAAACAAATAAGTAATGATTAAATGTTAGGTAAATCAAACAACATCGCCCCCCCCTTCTAAGGACTAAAAGTTACCTGGTGCCTGACATTAAAAATTGGCATCAGATGCTCAAAACCAAGTCGTGATTTTGAAGAGATTAGTAAGTATGGATTCCCAGAGAGTCACTTTGGTCATAGAGAGAGGGGTGCGTGGTAAGGCCATCCCCAGCAATTATTTAAAGACCATAACAATAACTAAGAGATATTGGGTCCCATGCAAAGCTGTAATTATCCCAGAGCAAGTGGGTGTCAAATTCTAGCGTGAGGAGTATGCTTCTTTTCCTGGTAGCCATGCTTAGTCCATAGGAACATATCTTTTCTCCCTACAGTGATGGCCATTCCTGTCACTTGTCCCACTAGCTAAGCTATCAGTGACGTGACCATGGCTAGATCATCCCTACCCCCCTAGGTCTTCTTGCTTCAGTGACTCTCCTGGGGCCCACCTCCCATTCTCCCAGACCTCATGCAGGTGAGAATTGATCTGTTGTCTCTCCTAGTGTGACCATCTATAATGGGACAGTCCCCTGCACAGCTGCTACACCCCCAGACTTTTGCCCCAGGTGAAAATATTCCTAATTATACCTGTGGTCCTATGCAAATTATTCTGTGAGTTTCTGTTCCCTGGTTACCTTCAAAATTTTTATTTGGGTATAATTAAGTTACAGTGGACATCCAATATTCCTTTAAAGCCAAGTCACAACTTCCACATATGTGGAAAGGAGAAGGGCAGTCCCCTCAACTTTGCTTCGATGATGTAGAAAATGGTCTCAAGCAGAAAGGGACCAATGCCTGACACTGGCCCATCTCTATTTTCCACTGTTTCTTGCCCCAACCTCCTTCCCACTCTAACTTTTAGGCTATCTCCTCTCCCCAGGCTCTGTTGTTACCCAGCCAGGGGGAGTACCTTGATTCCCCCAACCAGCCTTCCCTCTCAGGACAGGGGCCCCAATGGCAGTTATGATTTCATCCTGGCATAACTGTAGAACTGAAAAGGATCTCCCTCTGGTGCAGTCCCCCTGCAGGCTGAGGCCCAAGGAAGGTGTGACTTGCCCAAGGTCACCGAGGTAATGTCAGAGGCTGAATTCAACCCCAGGATGGTCAACTGTGAGTGGACCACTAACTAAAAGCACTGGCCCCTCGTTGCTCCCACCCCCTGAGAAGTCAAGCTGGGCCTAGTAAGAAAACTACCAACTAACAGATGTTACAGCGATAGAAATGGGATAGGAAGATGTGGCCATTCATGGCCACAAATGGACCTAACTGGGCAGGAACAAGGCTGAAACAGACCCAGGTATATGGGCCAAAGCACTGGGCTTGAGTCTGTTTCTAAAACATGATGGATTTAGCCCCAATTCAAACAATTCATACGCTCTCTGATCAGTAGTTAAAATTAATCCGAACAGTCGTTCAGTGCTGGGAACAAACATTTCCAGATGGCAGCGGAGTTAGGATGGGCGAGGATTGCCAGCCAGAAACAGAATCCAAAGGCTTTCTTCCCAAAACCACAGCCCAAGCCCATGCTTCCTGTCATGTGGCCAGTCTCTGCGCTCAGCCATGCAGGACTTTTCTTATTTTTATAGTAACAATTATTATTATTATTATTATTATTATTATTATTATTATTATTATCCTCACTTTACAGGTGAGGAAACTGAGGCTGGGAGCCATCTTATTTTGCCCAGGGTCCCACAGCTAATAAATGTCTGAGGCAGAATTTGAACTCAGGTCTTTCCTGACTCCACTTTCACTGCACTCTCCTGGCCTTCTCATACAGCCTCCCAAGCTTCTCCTTCCTGACCTCTTCCCAGACCCCCCTACATCAGGGCTGGCTCGACGTTGTACCTGCCTGGGTTTGTCTCCTCTCATAAAAATGCCTGGCAAAGCCGGCAAGAGCTTTGTGATAGACAAAGCCTTGCAAATCACCCATGGTCTTCTCACCTCAAAGTCCCGGGTGCTCTTCTCAAGAAGACAGACAGAACGTAGGAGAAACATCAGACTGTACAGCCCATTGAGGCTGTCAGCATTGATAGGTATGTGTGTGTGCACAATGCATGAATACATACACACATTCACGTGCACGCACATGCACATGCATGTATAGATGATGTTCAATCATTCAGTCGTGTCCAACTCTTTGTGACCCCATAGACCCAGTACACCGACACTGTCTGTGGTGTTTTCTTGGCCAGGAGAGTGGAGCAATTTGCCATTTCCTTCTCCAGAGGCAAACAGAGGTTGTTAAGTGACTTGCCCAGGGTCACACAGCTAGTAAGTGTCTGAGGTTGGATTTGAACTCAGGTCTTCCCAACTCCAAGCCCAGTGCTGTATCCACTAAGCCATCTAGCTGCCCCAAGTATAGATGCAGACATATATAATATGCACATATTGTATATAAAATATACCTGTAATATATGTATATTATAAGGTATATATATATGCACGTCATATTCGTGTATTGTATGTATATGCGTGCATGGGCATACTACATGTATAAGTTTGCATTATATCACATAAGTGTGTGAATATGAATACAATGTATTTTATATGTGCACGTATGTATAATTTAGCTTGTGCTGGCATGGGTTCAGAATGTCTGTCCTAACGATCGCTTCTTCATTCCATGGGCATCCATGCTGGGCTGTCTGCAGGGCTCAGCCTAGAACCCAGGGTCTAGAATGCCAGGAGATCAGAGCACTCTCATCACCCACTCTGAACTCACCAGGCTGTGAGGCTCTGTCCCCATCACCGAGAATGGAAAGAGAACACACCAAACATATTTCATATATACAGATATATTGGTATATTATATGTTAAAAAGACAGGCATTATATATATATATATATATATATATATACATATATATATATATTTATATTTAATAGCTTAAATATTCCCTGAGATTTTTGGAATGCCCTGTATGTCTGACAGGCACTACAGATGGCCACTCAGGGGGCCCTGCATCAAATAGGATGAGAACATTGGGCTCAGTTGCATCTGGGAAACCCCAGACACTGTCCATGATTACAAGCCATGCCCCACTCCCAGGGAGCACTTGTTAACAGCTGTGTTCTCCCAGCTATAGTGGGTGGTTGCAAATCCAGAAGCACCAAGGTCTTGAAAGAGGAGTGACAGTATCTAGGACTGGCCTAGCATTTTAAAGCTTACGAAGCATTTTCTACGCATGTCACTTCAACAACTCCGGGAGGGATGTGACTCTATCCTTATCTCGTTGTTCGCTTGTTTCAGTTGCATCCAATTCATTGTAACCCCATTTGGGGTTTTCTTGGCAGAGATACAGGAGTGGTTTGCCATTTCCTTCTTCAGCTCATTTTACAGATGAGGAAACTGAGGCAAACAGGGTGAAGTGATTTGGCCAGGATCACACAGCCAGTGTCTGAGGCTGGATTTGAACTCAGGTTTTCCTGACTCCAGGCTCAGTGCTCTATGCACTTTGGTGCCACAGCTGCCCAGTAGATAGCAAAGACAGAGCTTAATATGCCTGGGAGCAGCTGGGTGGTGCAGTGAATTGAGCATGGGACCTAGCCAAGAAGACCTGAATTCACATACAATCTCGGCCTCTTACTAGCTTTAGTGTGACCCTGGACAAGTCACTTAACCTCTGCCTGCCTCAGTGTCCCCATCTGTAAAATGAGGATAATAATCGTGTTTACCTCTCAGGGTTGTGGGGAGAATCGAATGAGACCATGTTTGCTCCAGTGCTTTACAAACCTTAAAGAGCTCGATATACTTCATCATCATGACTCTGTTGCCCACAGATTACTGAAGGACCCAGCAGGACCCCAGTGCTTTTGTGGAAGGACGTGGACAAGACAGCGTGGAGAAGAAGGCGTGGATGAGCGGTCACCTGCACGAGATCACATGTGTCCCTTGGATTCTGCCGTGGAAACGGGGCTGGGTTTGAATCCTGCCCTGCTACTTCCCACCTGTGTGTCAGTGGGCAGGTCATTCAATGTCTCTGGGCTTCATCTTCCTCACCTGTCACATGGGGTGTGGGGATGGCCCAGACAAACTCTAAGGCCTCCTCTGGCCCTAAATCTATGATCCTATAACCTTTGGTGAGTCCCACTCACGTGTCCAGGAAGTCCTTAAGTGAACCATAGTGGGAATCTGGCCCATGCTGGGACCTCATCAGAGGGCATGGCTGATGCCGTGCCTCCAAGTGGAGAATGTGGGAGGATTAAGATGACAGATTAGAATGTGCATAGACATTCTCTGACCTGCTCTACTCTCCCCCTCATGGGGCAAAGGAAAGGAGCTCTGACTGAGACGTTCCCAAGGGCCTGCCAGCTTCTGCTACCCCTTCTGTGCCCCCTCACATCTGGGAGAGCTCACAGAGTCCAGGGAGAGACCAGGTGAGTAAGGGGAAGGGCTATAGGGCTTTCTTTCCCTCTGAAGCTACATGACCCCCAGGAAATGCACCTCAGACCTCAGGCTTTTGGTATGTTCTCTTTCTCGGTGATGGGAGCAGAGCCTCATAGCCTGGTGAGTTCAGAGTGGGTGATGAGAGCGCTCTGGTCTCCTGGCATTCTAGACCCTGGGCTCTAGGCTGAGCACTGCAGACAGTCCAGCATGGATGCTCATGGAATGAAGAAGTGATCTTTAGGAGAGACATTCTGAACCCATGCCAGCAAAAGCTAAAATAAGGACTCATCTGGTAGCATTGCTGCCTTGGGCTGTGAAGATGCTGGACCAATGCTGGGTAGGAACTGAACTTTCTCCTCTAGAGACTTAGGTGGTATAGGGAAGAGTGTGCCTTGAGGGTATTAAGGGATGACGTTTGTATGTTTGTACTTGTTGTGTCTTTGAAGTAGATTTACCTTGACAAAAGCTACTTGGTGATAAGTGGTTAAATGGTACTGGGGGTACTAGTCACTGTCACAGCTGGTGGGGGCTTGAGCTGATGGCAGTAGAGAAGAGATACCTCGAGTCCCTCAGGGAAGCCTAGAATACCAAGGGGCAGATGTAGGCAGCCTGGCTCTGGGAGAGGAGCCAGGGGGTCCTTATAACATAACATAGCACCAATTCGGACATAAAATTGCAGAATGTTTGAGCCAGAAAAGCCTTTAGGAGTCTCCTGGTCCACCCTTTCCATTTGACACACGAGGACGCTGAGGTCCAAATAGCTGCCGTCAAGTATTCTACACCTGGAAGCTTCAAGGCTAGAAAACGTGGGCAGCCTAGGGAGACGGTGCCTCCTTTGGCTGTGACGCCATTGGTGGCAAGCCAATAAGACTACCCAGGCCAGAATCACCCTATAAAGCACCTGGCTGCCTTCAGCTGCCCTGAGATACTCTGATCCTGAGCTGCCCTGGCACATACAGTGAAGATGGGCCCACGAGTCCTGCCCATCAAACTACCGAGGGTTTTGTGCCATGATGTCCCAAGTCCTGGGAATTGTCTCTCACAAGATCATCATGGACTCCAATTTCCAGCCTCGGCCTGAAGACCCTTTGCTGAAGGCTCTCTGGGGACATATCTCCCATCCTTCTCTTGCTTTTCCCTGTCCTGGTTTAGAGGAGACTGTCCTGGCCTTCATGCTGGGAAAGTTGCTGAGGCATCCTAGTTTGGAGGTATTATTTGCTGTCTCAGCCAAACTGGCCAACCTGCTGTTCCCCATAAATGGCCGTCCATCTCCTGGGGCTGGAGTTTTGCATTCCTGAAATGCTGTCCCTCCTACTCTTTGTTGCTTAGAGTCATTTGCTCCCGCAACCACTTATTCATGGTCTTTCCAGATGCCCCCAACAGTTATTGCCTTCTCCCCTCCAAAAGAATTATTTTGATTTCACATGGCATCTAATTTGTATTGACCCAACTGTGGGCGTATATCTTCCCATAGACCATAAGATCCTTGAAGGCAAACAGTTTGGACCTTTTCCTTTGCCTTCAGAAGGCAGAACTGGGAGCAGCAAGTAGACTTTGAAGAGAAGCAGATTTAGGTTGGATTTAAAGAAAAATTTTTCCAGTGGGAGCTTTAAAAAAATGGAAGGGGCTCCCTCAGGGGGCAGAGGGTCTCTTCTCCCAGGAGGTCTTTAAGCAAAGGCTGGATGCTCGCTTGTTACGGAGATTGTGGAGGGAACAAGTGTGGGGTTTGTCTAGGTGGCCCCCAACTCTGAGATCCTGTGATTCTCTGTCTGGGACATTTTGTAAGCATTGATTTAAATTCGATGCATGGCCACCCTTGGGTAAGGCGGGCCCTTTGGGCAGGACACAAAATAGACGTAAAAGAATCTTATATTAAAAAGTAATGTCAGCTTTCCCCGTGGCAGGGTGGGACGAGGACTGGTTCTGGTGTCAGAGGACTGGGTTCACATCCTGTCCTTGATGCTCACTTACCACATGGGTGACCTTAGGCAAATCCTTTAACCTCCCTAGAACCCAGTTTCCTTACCTGTCAGATGCAGGACTGGGACTTGAAGGCCCCTTCTAACTTTAGATCTCTGATCCTCTTTGGACTCCTCCCCCATCCTGGTTCATAGATATTGTATTATGATCTTTGACCCAGAAGAGATTTTAGAGGTCGCTTAATGCAACCCTTTTATTAACATCACAGAAAACAGGTCCCTCTAGGCCCAGAGCAATGAAGAAAATGGCCCAGGATCATCCAGGTGGTGGGGGAGGGGTGGGGCGGAGATGTCAGGCTTAAGCGCAGTTGACTTTCTATTTATTTGTTTGTTTATGGTTTACAACATTCAGTTCCACAAGCTTTTGAGTTTTAAATTTCCTCCCCCTCCCGACCAAGACAGCAAGCAATTTGATATAGGCTCTACATGTACATTCACATTAAACATATTTTCACAGTAGTCATGTTGTAAAGAAGAATTATAACCAATGGAATTAACTACAAGGAAGAGGAAACAAAACAAAACAAAAAAGAGAAAGAGCCAATAGTCTGCTTTGATCTGCTTTGAGACTCTGTAATGCTTCCTCTGGATGTGGATCGCATTTTCCATCATGAGCCTATTGGAGTTTTCTTAGATCCTTGCATTGCTGAGAAGAGCAAAGTCTATCAAAGTCAGTCATTGCACATGGTGGCTATTACTGTGTACAATGTTCTCCTGGTTCTGCTCTCCTCACTCAGCATTAGTTCATATAAGTCCAGGTTTTTCTGAAGTCTGCCTGCTCATCATTTTTTTTAAGTTAATTAATTTATTTTTAGTTTTCAACATTCACTTCCATAAGTTTTAAATTTTCTCCCCCTACCTCCCCTCCTCCCTCCACAAGACAGCATGCAATCTGATATAGGCTCTACATATACATTTCTATTAAACATATTTTCACATTAGTCATGTTGTATAGAAGAATTAGAATGAATGGGAGGAACCATGAGAAAAAAAAAGCAAAACAAACAAAAAAGAAAAAGAAAATAGTCTGCTTCACTGCATTCAGACTCTGTAGTTCTTTCTCTGGATGTGGATGGCATTTTCCATCATGAGTCCTTTGGAAAAGTTTTAGGTCTTTGCACTGATGAGAAGAGCAAAGTCTATCAAAGTCAGTCATTGCACATGGTGGCTATTACTGTGTACAATGTTCTCCTGGTTCTGCTCTCCTCACTCAGCATTAGTTCATATAAGTCCAGGTTTTTCTGAAGTCTGCCTGCTCCACCAACAATACATTAGTGTTCCAATTTCCCCACATTTTCTCTAGCATTTATAATTTTCCTATTTTGTCACATTAGCCAGTCTGACAGGTGTGATGTGGTACCTCCAGATTTGCATTTCTCTAATCAATAGTGATTTAGAGCATTTTTTCATATGACTATAGATATCTTTAATTTCTTCCTCTGAAAACTTCTTGTTCATATCCTTTGACTATTTATCAATTGGGGAATGACTTATATTCTTATGAATTTGACTAAATTCTCCATGTATTTTAGAAATGAAGCTTTTATCAGAGACACTGGTTGTAAAAATTCTTTCCCAATTTTCTGCTTCCCTCCTTATCTTGGTTGCATTGGCTTTGTTTGTATTAAAAAAAAACCTCAGTTTAATGTAATTAAAATTATCCATTTTGTATTTCATAATGTTCACTGTCTCTTGTTTGATCATAAATTCTTCTGTTCTCCGTAAATCTGACGAGTAAACTATTCCTTGCTCTCCCAGTTTGCTTATAGCACCCAACTTTATATCTAAATCGTGTACCCATTTTGATTTTATTTTGGTATACAGTGTCAGACAGTGGTCTATGCCTGGTTTCTGCCATGCTATTTTCCAGTTTTCCCAGTAGTTTTTGTGAAATAGTGAGTTCTTATCCCAGAAACTGGAAGTCTTTGGGTTTATCAAACAGTAGATTACTATAGTCATTGACTTCTGTGTCTTGTATGCCTAACCTATTCCACTGATCCACCAATCTGTTTCTTAGCCAGTACCAAGTGGTTTTGATGATTGATGCTTTATAATACAGTTTTAAGATCTGGTATGGCTAGGCCACCTTCCCCTGTATTTCTTTTCGTTAATTCCCTTGATATTCTGGACCTTTTGTTCTTCCAGATGAATTTTGTTATTATTTTTTCTAGCTCTATAAAATGCAGGTGACTTTCACTCTAGGGCTCATTCATCTTAGAAGGCATGGTGAGTCCATGGGAATAGAGCCCTTCTCTGTGACATGATCTCCTTCATTTCTTATGTAAAATAGATCCTTGGCGCATACAGTACATGGCCTAGGGGAGGTGGGACAGAATGTTCTCATTGAAGATACCAGGGCACAAGGTGCCACTATAGGAGTCACCTTGAAATAAGCCCAGGGCTTCATATCTGATTAAACTTTCAAATGCAGGCCCCCTTCCTAGCATAGTTTTCTAGGGCAGTGAATCCAAGCCTCATTTGTCCTGTGGACCAGAAAGCTCAGCGAGAGTTCTGTGGTTCAGTGAGAGGAAGTAGGGGATGAGGGGGGAGGTCTCTCTGTACTGCTACATTTGCCTCCTCCAGCTGTCTGACTCCATGTTGAATTTTTAGACCAGAAATCAGTGTTCAGGAACTGACCCCTGAGCCCTGTGACCCAGGGGAAAACTAAGATGAAACTCCAGATGCTACCAGCCAACAAGAATGAATCCACCCCAGCACATGGTAGGAAAGGGTCAATATAGGACAGGGATTCTCCAGGTGTGTTCTATAGATCCCTGTGCCTGGAGTCAGGAAGACCAAAATTCAAATCCAGACTCAGACACATAATATCTGTGTGACCCTGGGAGAATCATTTAACCTGTTTGTCTCAGTTTCCTCTGCCATAAAATGGGGATAACAGCAATTGCTTCACAGGGTTGTTGTGAGGATCAGATAATATTCGTAAAGTGCTTAGCACAGTGCCTGGCGCACAGCAGCCACTATATAAATGCTTATGCCTATTTCACTTCCTGTTGAGTCTGTCAAGGTCCAGAATGCAGATCTCGTAGAAATGGGATTTTTAACTACATTCCATGGAAATTTTGAATCTGTGTCCAAAGCACAACTCAATTTCATTCAATTCAGTAAGCATTTATTAAGTGCTTGCTGTGTGCCAGGCAATGAGCCCACAAAGACAAAAATGAAATGGTCCTTGTCCACAAGGAAATTACATTTGATACATGTATGCACACACACAGATATGTATATATACACAAATATATACATGTCTGTGTGTATATATATATATGTGTGTGTGTGTGTATATATATATACATACATACATATATATATATATATATATTCAAAAGAGGCCAGATCATGGTTATTTTCTTTTTAAAATTGTCTTTCTTATTATGCACCTAGTGATAAACAAACACAATCATTCCAAAGAAGAACAGGAAAAAAAAAGACATGTTAAAACTTTGAACTTATGTAGAGAAAAAATATATTAAATTTAACAAAGTAGTAAAATTCTCCTGTTTGTGTTCCCTTCTGAACTTTTTTTTTCTCGTGTATTTTGTTTTTATTGATGTTTTAGGGGAAACATCATTATCATTTACCACTAACTAACCTCTACAAACACACCAAAAGAAGCCCTTTTAGCAAACAAATAGAATCCAGTAAAACAAGTCCACACCTAAGGATGGAGTTGAAGCTGTCCCATCTCATTTTAGTCTTGACATCTTAGTTAGGTGAGACCATATCTCAGCTAATCAATCAAAGATTTCATAAGTGGTGTGACAGTTTTTGAAAGCTATTGTATGAAGTGAAATAAGAAGAGATAGGAAGTCTGTTCCAATTGGCGAGGAATTTCATCACACCCTCTGGGTCCTGTATAAAAGTCTAGTCAGCTAGAATCTGTGGTAAATGAGTGGCAAATGAAAAGACAATATTCCAGCTAAACCTCCTGAGAAGAAGATGGGAACACTTCAGGCTGGCCTTGGTCTCTCTACCCCCAGCCCCACCTTTTGGCTAGAAAAAGACCTTGGAATCTTTGAAGGGTCTGGAGAATTTTGGAGCTCCCACCGGTGTCTCAGCAACATCCCCAGACGAACCAATGGCAGTGTCTGCATTGGGACCCAAAGACATGCTGGACATGGATTTGTGGCTCTGCAAGGAGTTATACCATGTCTAAGGGAACCTTCATGAGAATCCCAGGTATGGGAAAAAAAGGACTTTCAGCAGCCAGGATCTATGAGTTAGCCCTTTGCTACACGCCCTCCAAGCTAGAGCCCACTTTCCCTGACATTCTCTATGTACTTGAGGAAAAAGACTTTTGGGAGGAGTATGTTTAGTATCATCATTTCTTACCATGTATTTGTTTAGTCATGTCAGTTGTGTTCGACTCTCAGTCCATGGTGCTTTCATCTATAAACTCTTCAGATTTTAACTTTGTCTTCTGGGGCCTGTTGGTTCAATGGGGGGTGATGTTAGAATAATATCTTAATCTCCTTACAAGATTCCAAGCATGAGCTGCAACACTCACATACCAGCCTGCACTAGTCCCTCTCATGCTTGGGTTTACGGGGGATTTTTTCTGGTAGGAGCATCCCTAGTGGCTCGAGCCCCAACCACAGTCTAAAAGGGGACCTCTAAAGTCAACCTGGGACTAGGCACTCAGTTACTGCTGGGCTAATAAAAACCTAAGTAAACAGCAACAGCATCAAATCTAAAATCATTTAACTGAAACACAATAGGAAATATAAAAAAAAAAATAGATTCTCAGCAAACATTCCGGTACCTTCTCTTTCCCAGCATGGTAAGGATAGGTGAGCACGTGTTTCTCCTAGCCTTTGGTTGCCTGTTCTCTGCAGTCTCTCTATGCCACTGGCAACCCTAGCAGATCCCCTAGCTTGGCTGGCACTCTGCTCAGCTTGTCCAGTCAACTCTTGGCTCCATTTCTGGTTGGCTCCATGATTCAGAGTCATCACTGACTACTGTACTTCATTAGCACAGCATCCCTTTTGAATTTGAAGTCATGATCCTCCTATATCATGCCCAACTCTTGGGCCCTGGGGCCTCATGGGAAATGTAGCTTCCAATCACTTGGGGATGTTTGCTCTTTGTGCACCATGCTGGGAAGTAGAGGCATCCCTTCACCTGACCTCTATTACACATACAGTTGTGAATTGGTCCACGTGGCATAGCCTGTCTTTAAGATTACTATTTCTATATAAAATCTAAAAGGTGGAAAACAGGCATACAGTACGTTGGCAAGTCATAAGGATGGGTACCAGGAAAGTGGGTGTGCTGAAATGAACCAGAAGACTATTGCAATAGTCCAGGTGAGAGATGATGAGAGCCAAGGTAGTGGTCATGTGAATGGGGAGAAGGGGATGCAAATGAGAGATGTTGTAAAGATAGAAACTTATAAAGCTTAAAAGATTGGAGTCAGGAGGACCTGAGTTCAAATGTGGCCTCAGACACTTCCTAGCTATGTAACTCCAGGCAAGTCACCTCACCCTACTGGCCTCAGTTACCTCATCTGGAAAATGGGCTGGAGAAGGAAATGGCAAAACCACTCCAGTATCTTTGCCAAGAAAACCCCAAGTGAGACCACAGTCAGACATGACTAAAAATGACTAAACCACAACATCTTGGTGCCTGATGCTTTTCCCATGCTGCACAGGGCCATCTTTCTCAGAGCTACCCAGGCAACCCTGGTAATTGTAGGATCATAGACTAGAAGCCCCCTCAGAGATCATCTAACCCTGTTCTCTCGTTTTACAGTTGAAGATTGAAGCTATCATCAAGGCCTCATGCTAGAGTACTCTTGTCTTGGGCTTCCCTGTTTTTAAATCTCATTTCTTTCTCTTTTAGAAAAGGAAACAAGATTAAAATTTAAAATACATAGGTGTAGTATTATTCCAAGGAACTACCAAGACCCTAGAAGACCTCCCCCGATTCCTGGGGCTTGGTGGGTGCTGTGATGGAGGCTCACCGGGCAGGGCTCCGCCCTGAGGAGATGCTGAAAGCTGCAGAGGAGTTGGGAGTGCACAGACACCCATGAAACAGGCATTCCTGGAGCTGCAGAGGAGACTCACCTGAGCCTCAGGTGCCCTTTTGTGCCTCTGGAGAAGTGACAGGCCTGATTCAACCCTCCACCCACTAGGATGTTTAAGGCCCCTGGGTGCCCTGGATCGTGTTTTTTGCCCGGGGCTGGGAAGACCTCCATTTACATCCTGCCTCAGTGGGCAACTTAACGGGGATGATGATCATTTAATGGCACCGAGACTCAGTTTCTTCATCTTAGAAATAGGGATGATAATACCTTCCAGGGTTGTTGTTGCACTGAATTCAGATAATGAGTGTGAAATGCTTTACAAGCTCAAAGTAAGACCTACAAAGAGCATAGTGAGGTAATTAATAATAGTATGATAATGATAATAAGTAGGATTTTGTAGAGCTTTTAGGTTTGCAAATGATTTGCAAACATCATCTCATTTGATCCTCACAAAAACCCTCGGAGGTAGGTGCTGTTATCCCCAATTTAAAATGAGGAAACTGAAGAAGATAGGTTAGATGACTTACCCAGGGTCACATATCTAGGAAGTGTTTGAGATCACATTTGAATTCAGGTCTTTCTGACTTCAGGTCCACCTCTCTATTCATTTAGACACCTACCTACCTAGGTAGATAGATAGATAGATAGGTCCAAAGATAGATAGATAGATAGATACGTCCAAAGATAGATAGATAGATGGTAATAGATAATCATAGATTGATCAATTGCTAGTGATAGGAAGTTACAGACTGACACACAGAGAGGGAGGAAGAGAGCTCTATATAGAAGAAAGGCAGGTAGGTGGCTCAGCAGATAGAGCACTGGGCCTTGGAGTCAGGAAGACCTGAGTTCAAGTGCGGCCTCAGACACTTACTAGCTGTGTGACCTTGGGCAAGTCACTTAACCCTCTTTGCCTCAGTTTCCTCTTCTGTAAAATGAGCTGGAGAAAGAAATGGCAATCCACTTCAGTGTCTCTGCCAAGAAAATCCCAAAGTAAGGTCATGAAGAGTCAGACCCAACTGAAAGCACTGAACAAATACAGAAAGCTCATAGTTATTGGTATATGTGTATATCCACATATAGAGATATTGATTTTTCTCTAGTTCTGTATTTGCTGCTGTTTGTCCTTTACCCTGGAAGAGGACCATGATATTAGCAAGGTGATACCATGACTTGCAAGTGGATTGGATTGAAGTGGGGGAGGGCTGTGCAAAGTCACCAGCCTCCTGCTGTCCTCCAGATTCCCCAGAGTCCTATCCAATGGCCAGATACACATCAGAACGACTGGAGATGGCCCCGATGGAGATATTTATATTCCTGTAGTTCCGTATTTCCTTTCAAGGAAAAGGGACTGGTGGTAGGCAAGGCATTCTTTGGAGCATGCTGCCACTTCCTTGAAGTGGAGTAGCTCCTAATCACCATGTGCCCTGCCCACCAGAATTCATGGCATTTCCAATCTACCACGGACTTAGACCTGAGACATTCCTGATGAACCAGGTTTCTACTTTAAAAATTCCTTCCTGGAATCCAGAACCGAGGACTAGAGCCTGCTTCCTCCAAAACCCTCACCCTTCCCCAGATACCTTGTATCTCAGCATCTGGCAAGATTGAATCAGCCTTGGCACTCACCTCTCTTCAGTACCTTCTGCCCCTCTGACTGGAGGCTTCCTTTTGTGTGTGTCTTCTTAGATTGTCAGCTGCCTGAGGTCAGGGACTGTCTTTCTTTTGATTTGGATTTGTATCCCCACCCTTAACACAGTGCCTGGCACATAGTAGGCTTAATCTTTATTGATTGTATTTATTTTGTAATTATAACTTGTACATACAATTATACATTTATATTTTTACTGTATGATTGTATGTGTACCCCTTGTATCCCACCTTGAAGGCGGGGAGGGCTTGTTTCCACTTTTGTCTTTATGTCCCCTTTACCTAGCACAGCACCTGGAACAAAGTAGGTACTTAATAAGTGCTTACTGATTGATTGAATAAACCCTCTCATCAGGAAAGCTAGAGGTGGGGGTCCTGGAAAGGGACAACTCCTATAAGCCTTAGTTTGTCCTGAGGATCTCAGGAGCATCCAACTTCACCTTGACCTTGCTGATCCCCAGAGGAGACCTATACACCTTGTATCTGCTAACTGTCCTTCATGCCTCCCCAACCCAGGACGCTTTGTCCATGCCTCCAGAGAAGAACAAACAAAACCTCCCGTACTTACCCCGAGGGCATGAACAAGAGGTTATGATCAAATGGTGCCAAGGTAGGTGAACAGGCCTGTTATGTTGGAAATTTTAAGGCCCTATAGTTGGTCACCCAAGACTTTTTGCAACTCTGCCACCACCTAGTACTTGTACCTTTGTGAGTCTTGTGTGGCCAACTGCCTGCAAGACATCTCCATTTTGATGTCCCACAGGCATCTCAAGCTCAACATGTCGAAAACAGAACTCATTCTTTTTCCCTAAATCTACCTTTCCTTGGGCAGCTAGGTGGTGAAGTGCATAGAGCACTGGCCCTGGAGTTGGGACCTGAGTTCTTGAGTTCAAATTCAGCCTCAGACATTTATTAGCTGTTTGACCCAGGGCAAGTCACTTAACCCCAGTTGCCTCCAAAAACAAATAAACACAAAATGAATCCACCCTTCTTCCTAATTTCCCTACTTCTGTTTATGGCACCACCATCATTCTAGTCTCCCAAATTCTCAACCTTATCAGTTATCTTTTAATTCTAGATTTTTGTTATACTGCTCCCTCCTGGTCCCACTTCCTTTTCAGACCACTCCTTCTCAGTTTCCTTTTGACGGATCTTCATCCAGGCCATGCCCATTGACCGGAGGTGTCCCCTAAGGCTCTGTCCTGGGCCCTGTCCTCCTCTCTCTTGAAACCATTTTACTTGCTTCTTTCATCAGCTCCCACGGATATAAGTATCATCTCTATGTAGATGATTCTCATATTTATTTGTCTAGCCCAGACCTCTCTCCTGACTTCCAGTCTAGAATCTCCAACCAGAGGCAGCTAGGTGGTTCAGCAGACAGAATTCTGGGCCCAAAGTCAGAAAGACCTGAGTTCAAATTCAGCCTTGCACAATTAACCTCTGTCTGCCTCTGTAAAATTGGGATAGTAATATCATCTGTCAGATGTTATGAGACTCCAATGAAATAATATTTGTAAAGAGCTTTATAAATGATTACTAGATTAAGAGAGCCCCTACCTTCCCCTGATGAGTTTCCATGACTGAACACAATACTCCTGATGTGCTCTGCCCGGCTATTTTCATTTGGCACATCTGTGCCCGAGTTCAAATTACAAGGCACTGGAAATGACCACAGTCCAACTTACAGCTACCAGGCATGAGAGATTCATTCAAAGATACATACTCAGTTTCCATGTATGTACTCACCTGGATCACTTGGAACAGTGGCGATTAGTCGCTTTCTGAGAAGCCTGCATCCTGACCTGAGTGATGTCCTGCTGGCTCCATATTGAACCTATGTCTCGCCAGTGCACCAGTTCCTGGACCGATAAATAAAGGCAGTCTCCTGTCCTGCTGTTCTACCAGGTGGGGACATTAGCAAGTTTGCAAATCTCCCAGTGGATCTGAGGTCTCATCGATGTGGATGTTCCCTCCAATAATGTAAATCACAATCCATCCGTGCTTGCCCATTTTGGGCAACTCTTGTCCGTGCCCTGCCCTAAGTTCACCGCTGAGGGTCTACTCAATACTTGAGAAAAGTACTTCTCAAATGTTTTAGCCTTATTATACTCTTAAAAATTATTAAGCATCTCGAAGAGCTTTTTAAAAAATGTCTGTCATAGCTACCAATATTTCCTGTATTTGAAATTAAAAATGATAAAAATTTAAAATACTTGTTTTAAAATAACAATAAACTCATTACATATAACATAATTTATGAAAAATAACTAAATTTTTTCAAAACCAAGACATTTAGGGAGAAGAGTAGCATTGTTTACGTATCTTTGCAAATCTCTTTTCTGTTTGGTTGAACAGAAGATACTTGGATTCTCTTGTCTGCTTCTGCATTGAATCTGTTGCATTAGGATGTTACAGTTGAAGAAAATCTGGCCTCACACAGATATCTAGGTAGGAAAAGGAAGGAGTATTTTAATAGAAAAATAATATCTTAGTATGTTAACAAAAATAGTGTTGACCTTGTAGACCTCCTGAAAGATTTCAAGAAATCCCAGGGTTCCTTGAACTGCACTTTGAGAACTTCTGTGCTAGAGGAATTCTTCCCTTTTTGCCACAGTGGGAAGAGCATTAAATTTGGAATCATGAAACCGGAGTTTGAATCCTGAATCATGGCTCTTCCAATTACCTCCTAGATGACATCAGACAAGTCACTCTTGGCTTTGGGGGTCTCAGTTTTCTCATCTGTAAAATGGGGAGGTTGGGTCAAATGACCTCGAAGGTCCCTTTCAGCTCTAGATCTGTGCTCCTCCTGGCTTCCCAAGTCTCAGCTGACTACCCACCTTCTGTGAGAAGTCTTCCTCAGTCCTCTTTAAAAAAATGTTATTTATTTTATTTTTAAATTTGTGAAATAAAACAAGCATTGCCATAACATAGTAGAATAATAAAAAGATGATTGCACATGAAACTGCAAATCTATTATGGATAACTTGCTTTTCCTTTAAAATATATACTGGGGGCAGCTAGGTGGCCCAGTGAGTAGATCACCAGCCCTGTAATCAGGAGGACCTGAGTTCAAATTTGACCTCAGACACTTGACACACTTACTAGCTGTGTGACCTTGGGCAAGTTACTTAACCCCAATTGCCCTGCCTTCCCCCCTCCAAAAAAAAAAAAACCAAACAAAAAAATATAATAAATTTATCATGTAAATTTCTTATTTTTCTTTTCTCTTCCCCTACCCCATTCTAGAGATGGATTCCATTAGACACAAATATGTATACACAAATCATTCTATACATACTTCTTTTTATCAGTTCTTTCTCTGGATGCAGATAGTGTCTTCCTTACTGTGTTCTTTGTAGTTAATTTGGGTATTTATAATAATCTAAATGACTTAGTTGCTCAAAGTTGTTCTTAGAACACTATTACTGTTACCGTGTACAACATTCTCTTGGTTCTGTTCATTTAGCTCTGCATTATTTTGTGTATGTCTTTTTTTCTAAAATCAACAAACTCATCACTTTTTTATAGCACAGTGGTATTCCATCACGATTATATACAACAGCTTGTTCAGCCATTCCTCAATTGAGGGGCATCCCTGCAATTTCCAGTTCTTTGCTAACACAAGGAGAGCTGCTGTAAATATTTTAGAACATATAGGTTCTTTTCCTTTTTCCCTAATCATCTTTGGAAAGAGACCCAGGAGAGGTATTGCTGGGTCAAAGGATATAGTCGTTTAATAACTCTTTGGGTGTAATTCCCGATTGGTCTCTAAAATAGTTGGGTCAGTTCACAATTCCACCAACAGTGTATTATTGTCCCAATTTTTCCATATCCCTTCCAACATTTGTCGCTTTCTCCTTCAACCATTTCTAATAGGTGTAAAATGATATCTCAAGGTTGTTTTAATTTTCATTTCTCTAATCAATAGTGATTTATATCATTTTTTCATATGACCATAAATTATTTTGATTTCTTCATCAGAAAACTGCCTCTTCATGTCCTTTGACCATTTATTAATTGGGGAATGACTTGTATTCTTAGAGATTTGACAAAGTTCTTTATATATTTGATATATGAGACCTTTATCTGAGAAACTATCTATAAAATCCTCCCCCTGCCCAATTTTCTGCTTTCCTTCTGATCTTGGCTATATCTGTTTTATTTGTATAAAACCTTTTTAATTTAATATAATCAAAATTATCTGTTTTACACCTCACTCTGCTCTCTCTCTCTTGTTTATTTATAAATTGTTTGCCTATCCGTAAGTCTGATAAGTCATGTTCTTCAAATTTTCTTGTAATATCTCTCTTTATATCTAGGTCATGTATCCATTTTGGCCTTATCTTGGTAAATGGTGTAAGATATTGGTCTATGCCCAATTTTTGCCAGACTGCTTTCCAGCTTTCCCAACAATTTTTATCAAATAATGAATTCTTATCCCCAAAACTTGTCTTAATACTTGTCAAACACAAAATTTTGCTATATTTATTTGCTGTTATAAATTGTATGTCTACTGCGTTCCATTGATCTACCTTTCTATTTCTTAGACAGTAACAGTTTAAGTAATTACTGCTTTATAATAAATTTTAAGATCTGGCACTGCTAAACCTCCTTCCTTTATATTTTTTTTCATGATTTCCTTTGACATTCTTGACTTTTTGTTCTTCCAAATGAATTTCGCTATTATTTTTTTTCTAATTTAGTAAAATAATATTTTGGTAATTTAATTAGGATGGCATTGAATATATAAATCAGTTTAGGTAAAATTATCATTTTTATTATATTAACCCTGCCTACTCATGAGCAATTAACATTTCTCCAGTTATTTAAATCTGATTTTATGTAAAAAGGTGGTTTTTTTATATTTTATTTATATAGACCCTGGGTTTGTTTTGGCAGGTATACTCTTAGGTATTTTATACTATCTGGAGTTATTTTAAATGGGGTATCTCTTACAATCTCTTCTTGCAGGGTTTTGTTGGTGATATATAGGAATGCTGATGATTTCTGTGGATTTACTTTATATCCTGCTGCTTTGATAAAATTAATTGTTTCAACTAATTTTTAGTTGAGTCTTTGGGATTTTCCAAGTATATCATATTGTCTGCAACAAGAGATAGTTTTATTACCTCATTTCCTATTCTGAGTCCTTCTCTTTCTTTTCATTCTCTTATTGCTATTGCTAAGATTTGCAGTACGATACTGAATAATATTGGTGACAGTGGGTATCCTTGTTCATACTTCCCTTGATCTTACTGGGAAAGCTTCTATCTTATCTCCATTACAAACAATGCTTGCTGATAGTTTTAGGTAAATGCATTTTATCAATTTAAGAAAAATAAATCCACTTATACCTATGCTTTCAAGTGTTTTTAATAGAAATGAGTGTTGAACTTTATCGAAAGCTTTTTCTGCATTTATTGATTTAATCATGATTAAAAAACTTTCATTATTGATATAATCATGTTAATAGTTTTCTTTATGTTAAACCAACCTTGCATTCCTAATATAAATCCCACTTAATCATAATGTATAATCTTTGTAATATATTGTTGTAATCTTTTAGCTAGTATTTTATTTAGGATTTTTGCATCCATATTTATTAATGAAATTGACCTATAATTTTCTTTCTCTGTTTTCACTCTTCCTGGTTTAGGTGTCAGTATCATATTTGTTTTCTTAAAGGAGTTTGGTAGGATCCTATCTTTGCCTATTATTCCAGATAATTTATTTAATATTGGAATTAGTTGATCTTTAAATGTCTGATAGAATTCACTTGTAAATCCATCTGGTACTGGTGCTTTTTTCTTAGGAAGCTCATTTGTGGCTTGTTTAATTTCTTTTTCTAAAATAGATCTATTTAGATATTCTATTTCCTTTTCTGCTAATCTGGGCAATTTATATTTTTGTATTCTTCCATTTCACTTAAATTGTTAAATTTATTGGAGTATAATTAGGCAAAAAGAATTCCTTGTAATTGCTTTAATTTCATCTTCATTAGTGGTATAGTTACCCTTTTCATTTTTAATATTAACAATTTGGTTTTCTTCTCTTTTTTTTTAAATCAAATTACCGAATAGTTTATCTATTTTATTGTTTTTTTTTTCATAAAACCAGCTCCTTGTTCTATTTATTAATTCATTGCTTTTCATACTCAATTTTTACTGATCTCACTGAAAAAAATGATTACTTTCTTATTATATAGATAACCAATTTTATATATGGGACCCAAAGATTCTCTCTTTTTATTTCCTCTGTGAAGCCCAGTCCTTGTGAGAGGTAGGGCTGGCAATGAGACATTCTCCTCAGTCTTGGGTCAGACCCCACCCAACTGAGAGAATTTATTTCTGATTAAATAAAGGGTAAAAAAAATTGAATCTAGGTGAATTCCTGGACCATTGTGTTCAACTTAAGTGGTCTGGTTGGAGATGAGTCTCTTTGTCCAAGAACACTGACATGATCAAAAGCATGTATCCAGCCACCAATTAGAAAAAGGCCCACCTCTCATTATATTATTCATTATCTCATTAATTGTTAACCAATCAGAGTTGATTTCCACCTGTCAGAGACACCCCCTTTTCCAAAGGTATTTAAACATGGAAGTGGCCTCCAAGTGGGTCTTTGGTTTCAAGAGAATCACTTGTAAGGTTAATGGGATGTATGATTTTCCCCACCCATTAATAGGCCTTACATGGACCCCAGATGCAGTGCCAATTAGGCTCTGGGCCACAAGGATTTCCACATCTTTCCAATTAAGTGCTGATTTCCAAGCTTCTCCAAGCACTAAGCCAATCAAGTGCTGAGTCCTTGATTGGAAACAGTATTGCTTGGAGGGAGAGGTGTGGGCGGAGGAATGGGCTGAGGGAGAAACTTGCTAAGGGAACTTAAAGAATGCTTGAGATGTCCTGAGCTCCCTGGATTGGTGATGAGTACCTTGCTAAATCTTGCCTTATGGTATCCTAATAATAATGTTCAAATGAATATTTTCATTTTATCTTGGAGGAAGAGAGTTTATTGTATTTTGTGAACCAACCCTGGAAATACCTACGCATATTCATAGCAGCTGCTATGGGTATCTGACCTTAATTTATTGATTATCTGCTAGCTTAGTTAGTAAATTGATTATTAATCACCCAGAATATCTCTCGGACTTTTCGTTTGTTTCATCATGTTTAATTTTAGGATTTCCAATTTAGTGTTTAATTAGGGATTTTTAGTTTGTTCTTTCTCTAGTGTTTTTAATTACATACCCAATTCATTAGTCTGCTCTTTCTCTATTTTATTGATGTAAGCATTTGGAAATAGAAATTTTCCTCTGGTTATTGCTTTTGCTATTGTATGTAGTAGCAATTAGGTTTGAAGATCATCACAGGAAGCTTAAATTATGTGGTGGGAGGAGCTTCCTGACAGGAAGAGGAAGTTATGTTATAGAAAATGCTGCAAGAGAGAGAAAAAGATGTTATGGCTGCTAATGGCTGTCCTTGTGATGGTTAGAACTGAACAGGTTGACTTAGCTGTACTGTGAATTTGTTTTGGGGGAGACCCCAGCAGGGGGTCAGAGAGGTTTTGGGATGGCCAGGCTCCAGGTTATGATATGGTGTTTTAAGTTCCTTGCTGTTATGATGAAGTGGGCTGACTGGCTGCGGGAGCTGAAGATATGGTTCTCTGGTGTCTGAATAAATGTTATACTTCTTTCACCTTCTTCATGGAGAGTCTCTCATACTTTGCGATACAGAGCTACATAGGCATACTCACAATTATCATTGATGTTGTGTTTATTGCCTTACTGTTTCACTGTATCCCATATGTTTTGATATATTGTCTCATTATTGTCATTCTCTTTAATGAAATGATTGTTTCTATGATTTTTTTCTTTAACCCATTCATTCTTTAAGATTAAGTTGTTTAATCTCCAATTACTTTTTAATCTATGTTTCTGTGATCCCTTATGAAATATAATTTTTATTGAATTGTGACTGAAAAGGATGCTTTTAATATTTCTGCTTTTCTGCTTTTAACTACAAAATTTTTTGTCCTAATATATGGTCAGTCTTTGTAAAGGTGCTATAAACCACTGAGAAAAACATGTGTTCCTTTCTATTTCCATTCAATTCTCTTATATCTCAGTGTATCATATTTAGCTTATCTAAAATTGTATTCACTTCCTTGACGTCTTTCTAATTTATTTTTTGGTTAGATTTATCTAGTTCTGTGAAGGGAAGAATAAAGTTCCCCACTATTCTAGCACTACTGTCTCTCTGTATCTGTAATTCATTTAACTTTTCTTTTAAAAATTTAGATGCTATAGTATTTGGTACATATAGGTTCAGTATTGATTTTGCTTCATTGTTTATGGTACCTTTTATCAAAGTGTAATTACACATTTTATCTCTTTTAATTAAATAAATTTTAGTTATAACTTTGTTTGAGATCATGATTGCCTACCTCTGCCTTTTTTGCATTAGCTAACACATAATAAATTCTACTCCAACCCTCCATTTTAACTTTGTATATCTGTCATTCTTAAATGTGTTTCTTGTAAACAGCATATTCCTGATTTTGATTTTTAATCCATTCTGCTGTTTCTCTTTGTGGGCTGAGGTCATTCCATTCACATTCAAGGTTATAGTTACTATTTGTGATTTTTCCTCCAACCTCTTTTTATTCACTATTGTCCTTCTCAGCCTCTCTTTTTACCCTCTCTCTGTTACCTTACCCTCCTATTCCTTATTCTATCCACCCCCTGCCTTAACCTCTCCTCCGCCTTCCTAAACTTTAATCTATACACCCTTGTAAAAGTCCCTCCCTTGTCCTGTTCCCTAGTCTCCTTATTTCTTTATAAGTTTAGAAGACTTTTAAACACTTTTAGTTGTATATGTTATTCCCTTTTTGATAAGGGTAAGATTCCAGCACTACTAGCCTTCCACTCCCCCCACCTCCCTCCCCAGTATCGGTTCTTCCTTTCACGCCCCATTTGTATAAGACAATTGCTCCTTTTTGCTTTTCCCTTTCCAGTTTTTTTTTTAATTCCAGTCCTCTTTAATCCTTGTGCCTTCCCTCCAGTTTTTTCTGTTTATATCTTGTTTGTACATAGTTATCTTTCATACATGTTGTATTCCCCATTAGACTGTGAGCTCCTTGAAAGCAAAGACAGTTTTCACCTTTCTTTCTATGCCAAGAGTTTAGTACAATGTCTGGCGCATAGTAGGCACCTAATAAATGCTTGCTGACTGACTGACTGATCCAGTGCATTTTCAAGATTCCCAAAGAGAACATGGACAACCCCATGAGTCAGACAGAGCCAGGCTTTGAACTCAGGATTTATGATTGGAAATCCAGCTTTCTCTGTATGCTGCCACATTACTGACCCATCTAGCTGTGGAGACAGAATAGATATACATAAAAAAGTAGGTGAGTTGGACAGGATTTTTTGCTTCTGATTCAGAAGTTTGTGAGCTCTGTGTGGAGTGGGGAAAACACAACACACCAGCCATGAAAATTAATGTAATTTCTTTTAATGAGACACAGTGTCCTCTGCCCTGGTGTGGAAGACACCACTTGTACTGTGGCCTGTGAATTCTCTTTGAGGCCCCAAACTGGTCCCAACTCCACTAATCTTCTGTGTGATAGATAACACATCCCACCTCTCTGGAGTTCTGGTTTTTTCCCTTCGGTTCCTATTCTTTAGGATTCTTAGTTGTTCAGCTCATCCCCTCCTGAGATAAGGCTGGCACATTCTACACCTCCCCTACCCCCAACTCCTGTCTGCCTCATCATTTCCTCTCAGAGATACCATGCAAGGCCATCTCAGAAGGAAGAAGAATTCTACAAACAGGCTGGGGACCTATCTATTGGCACCCATGTCCAGCCTTGAAGGGGTCGGTGAATTCCCCTCCTGTTCAGAATGATAGATGGTGGCTAGAGCACACATCCTGCTAATTATTAAGAGCAAAATGTATTGATTTATAGCCTCTGAAGGATTAAATATGAATACCACTGAAAGGGCAGTGGAGAGGCCCAAGGTGGAAGTGAGCTCCCTGCAAAATAAAAACCTATGAAGAAGAATTGGGATAGAAAAAAGATGTTAGATGGGCGATCCACAAGCCTTTCATTAAGTCCTTACTATGTGCTGTGTCCTGTGCTAAATGCTGGTGATAGAAAGAGGCAAAAAGACTGTTCTTAACCTCAGGTTTCTCACAGTCTAATGGGGAAACAACATGCAAACAAATATATATGTGTGAGATCTATATTACAATTGTAATCCAGCCAAGGTTTTCTGTTTCCTTGGCATAGGGATTCATTTTCTCTAAGGAAACAAAGCTGCTGTTCCTGGTACTTGGTAGGCTTGTGCCCCCCTTGATGTCCCACCCACATGAAGTCATTTAACATCATTCTGCCTCAGTTTCCTCATCTGTAAAATAAGAATAATAACACCTACCTCCAAAGATTGTTTTGGGGATCAAAGGAAATAATCCAGTGCCTTCCTTCTATTAAGTATGTCGTATTTATTCTGTACATAGCTTGCTTTGTAAATATTTGTTTGCATGTTGTCTCTCCCATTACATTGTAAGCTCCTCGAGGGTAGGGACTGTCTTTTGCCCCTTTTTTGCATCCCTAGACCTTATCACGTTGCTTGGCACATAGTAGGTACTGTGACATTTAATTAGTCGTTTTATTAATAATGCTAGCACATTACTCTGGAATGCCAAAGAGGAATCATGGGCAGTGGGCTCACAGTTCCATGGAAGAGTGGGTGTTCCTGAGGGTGGCAATCAACTCTGACTGGTTAACAATTAATGAGATAATGAATATTACAATGAGAGGTGGACTATTCTACTGAAGGGCCAGGGGATGTAACTCCAAATCACCCCCAGCCAAAGATAAAGGGTCCACATCCCCCACCCAAGCCTGAGCAGAACACAGTTTCATCTTAGATTAAATTCCTTTTAGGGTTGGGTGGGGTAGCAATACCTAGACTGAGGAGAATGTTAATCCTATCTGCTAAAATCAGTCCTGTCTGTCAGAGGCTGAGCCTTGATATGAAGACTTTAGAAAAAAGGGGGAGAACTCTAGATCTCTCCAAATCATTGGTTATTAATAATCATGCCTCTCAGGACTTAAATGTTATCGATTGCTTTGTAAGGCATTTTACAAACCTTAAAATTCTACGTAAATGCTAACTATGATTATTATATTGATCAGAGTTCCTAAGTCTTTCAAAGTTTTCTGTCTTCCTAATATATTATTATATAAACCCTTCTGCTCTTTCCATTTCGTGCCACTTCAGACAAGTGTTCCCAGGTCTTTCTGAAATCACCCCTGTCATCTTTGGTACAGCACAGGAGTATTTCATCACATACACATCCCATACTTGTCCTGCCATCCCACACTTGATTCCAGCCCTCCCTCTCCCCAGCTTGGCTTTGAAGGCACTGTCACCTCCCAGGCTGTCAACCTTGGAGTCTTCACTGATGTCCCTCCCCCGCCCCTAAACCTGAGGAAGCAAGGCATCCCAGGGCCCAGTTAGGTTTTGTGCTAGTACAGAGAAAGCACATGTTTTATTTATGAGATAAAATTAAGATGCAGAGTCATGTAACCAGCCCATTAGAACCTGGTAGCAGTGCTAAAAAACTGGGGCTGTCTGGTTACCTAGGAGACCTCCGCCCTGGCTGCCACAGTTTGGGGGAGAAGAAAGGAACAGAATGACAAAAAGACCCAATCAATGTGGCTGCTTTCCCAGGTTATTCTATTCCCAACCAAATCCTTTCAGGCAGTAGACAGAGAGCCTGGCCTGACAGGAAGACTTGATCTCAAATTTGGCCTCAGATACTTACTAGCTGTATGACCCTGGGCAAGTCACTTAACATCTGTCTACCCCAAGGGGATAACAATAACACCTACTTCCTAGGGTTATTGGGAGGATCAAATGTCATAATATCTGTAGAGTGCTTGGCACCTAATAGGGGCTGTCTAGAAGTAAATGCTTTTTTCTTTCCTTTCTCCAAGGTATACATGTTGGAATCTTGTTCCCCCCACATTTATAGAGATAGGCATTATCATTGTCCCCACTTTAGATTGTGAGGAAACAGTGGCCTGCAGAGATGAAGAGACAGTAGTTGCTTAACTTCTGTTTGTCTCAATTTCCTCATCTTTAGAAATGGGCATAATAAGACCACCTACTTCTCAGGGTTGTTGGGAGATTCAAATGAGATAGTAAAGCATGTAGCACATAGTAGGTGCTTTGTAGGGCCTCTGATTCCATATCCAGGCCTCTTCCACTGCTCTACACCATCTCACACATCTTTCCATGCCCTTGGACTGAATGCTGCCAAGGTGTGTTTGATAGGCTGAGGATGATTTTAGTTATTTCTCGATCCTCCCACCCAATAGCGGTGCCCGATTTTATTAACCCAACTTAGAGGTGAGTGCTTTCCCATCCAAGCCCATAGAGGATGTGTGCTGTCCCCTAGAGAGGACAGAAGACACAATGAGGCATTTCTCCCAGAGGAGTGGGGGGAGCACGGGCTGGATATCAGCATTAGAAGCAGGGATGTAGCAAGAAAGTCTGGCACCTGGGGTAAATCCAGTTGGGAGGAATGCGGGTGGTTGGTCCTAATGACCACTTCTGTTGTGGGCAAGGTATCTGGGGACATGAGGAGAGTGGGGATTTGGGAGGCCAGGGTGTTAGGAGAGTCAGAGTCAATAAATATTTATTCAGCACCTACTGTGTGCTAGGCACTGTGCTAAGTGCCGGGGATACATAGATAGGTACAAGACAGTCCCTGCTTTCAGGGATCTTGCAATCTAATGGGGGAAGAAAAGAAGCTGAAAAGGGGAGGAGGTGCCCCCCCCCCCACCCCAAGCGGAGGCAGCTAGAGTGTGAAATGATCTGGAGAGGCATGAGTTCCATCTGGCAGAATGATGAGCTTCTGATGGTGATGAGATCCAGGAGATCAATGGGTGGGAAATGAGAATTCCCTTGGAGCCATCCTTAGGTTGTGGAGGATCTGGGAGGAGCTGTCCAACATCTATCCACTCCAATCATACGGAGGGAGGGAGAGGTCCCAGGGACAGGGGCCGGTGGTGAAGAGAAGTGAGTCTGAGGCAGACCTCTTGGGAGTGGGCTGGTGCTCCTCTGCTCAGGACATTAACCCCAGGCTGCTCATTGGGTCACCCCCTCACCTCACTGGAAACTGTCCTTCTTGGGGAATGAGAGAAGGGGCGCTGGTCTTAGAAGAAAGAAAATCTGAGTTCAATTCTTGCTTTAGTCGCTTAATAGCTGTGTGACCCTGGGGCAAGTCACTTAACCCCTGCCTGCCTCAGTTTACCCATTGGTAAATTGGGGATAAACAAGACTAGCTACCTCCCAGGATTGATGTAGGCTCAAATTAGATAATTTGTAAAGTGCTATGCAAGGATTAGATATTATCACTATGGTGGCGGAGGGAGGGTCTGAAAATGGCAGTGGGGAACAAGGAATGTGATTTCCCTCTCCTAGCCTTGTGCTTCATGAGTATGTGTGACCAGCCTTGGAGAGGGGCCAGGAGCTCTGTCTTCCAGAAAAGCTAAGTCACAGTGAGTCCCAGAAGATGGAATGCATGTGAGAGGAAGAGATCTGGGATGAAGGGGTTCATTAACAATACAGGCGGGAGAGGTGGGAAAGTGGAGAGGGGAGGATAGGGTGGGACAGGAGGGGTGGTCCCCATGGCCGAATCTAAAAGGAGGGGGGGAGTTTAGTATAGAAAAGTAGGTGGGGGCAGGGATGGGGGCTAGCTCATACTGCCTTCCCCATGACCCCTCCCTCCTCCCTCCCCCATGGATCTCTCACTGATCCACGATGTCCCATGAGTAAAATGAGACCCCAGAACAGATGGCATGTTAAGAGCAGTGTAGCCTGGTGAGAAGGGAAGTCCTCAGAAAGAAACATAATAGCCATGGTATGGGAGGAGGGGGAGGGGCAGCTCAGGGGCCAGACTGGGAAGGGGGAAGGAAAGCCTGCTCACCAAATGTTTAGAACCTGGGTCAAAGCCCCCATAGCTGTTGTTCAATATTTTTTTGTTTGTTTGGTTGTGTCTGACTCTCCATGACCCCATTTGGGGTTTTCTTGGCCAAGACACTGGAGTGGTTTGCCATTTCCTTCTCCAGCTCATTTTATGAATACGGAAACAGGCAAACAGTGTTAAGTGACTTGCCCAGGGTCTCATGGCTAGTAAGTGTCTGAAGCTGGATTTGAACTCAGGGGGATGAGTCTTCCTGACCCCAGGCCCTGCACTGTGTGCACTATGGCGCCACCTAGCCGCCCCAAAGCCTCATAGGCCCAGTGCTAATTTCAGCTCTAGTTAGAAGGACTGGGTTTGACCATTTATGAGCTATGTGACCCTTAACCTCTATGAGCTTCACTTTCTTCATCTGTATAATAACACAACTCCCAGGCTTGTTGTGAAGCCCCATACAGAAGTGCTTTATCACAGGCTAAGGTGTTTTGTGTCCCTTTCAGAATTCAAACATACCTGGAAGTGGACAGGTCATCCTTATTAGCCATTAAGAACTTAGCAGGACTATGAGGCTACTTTTCCAGCCTCCTTCACTACTCCCGACAGGGGCCTGATTGCTGTTCCTCACACACGATGCCCTCTGCCTTGGCCCGGCAGGTTCTCCCTGCCTTGAATGCTCTTCCTCCTCACCTCCATCTCCTAGAGTTCCTGGTTTCATTCAAGACTCAGCTCCTGCTTCGAATCCTGCAGAAAGCCTCGTCCAGGGATGGGATGTGCAAGAGATAGATGTTCAGTAACTCCGAAAGGAAGGGACAGGTCTAGATGACCCTGAAGGCCCCCTTCTAAGCTCCATCCAGCTGCAATGGAGAGAGTCTATGGCTAAATCCATGTGCTAGTGTCCATGTTTACCCTATATCCAACCTTAAACTAAATTCAATTTATGCACAAATCAAAAGATGTCGCCCATACATACTATTTTACCATTTTTACCTGTCTCAAAGTCCTGTGGCGACAACCGAGTGACCCTCTAGTTGAAGAGTTCTTAACCTTAAGAACATGAACTTGGATTGATTTTTAGCATTTTGATATCTGTATTTCATCTACTCTGTTTCCTTGGCTTAAATTAAATATCTTGGATATTTAACTTTATGCATCAAAAGCATGATTCTGAGAAGGGCCCACCAGACTGCCAAAGGGACCCTGGACACAAATAAGGTTAACATCTCTTGTTCTACAGAACCAGGAGAACATCCTACACAGTAACAGCAGTATTGTTCGATGAAGAATTGTGAATGACTTAGCTATTCTCAGCGGTACAATGATCCGAGACAATCCCAAAGGACTCGTGATGAAGCATGCTACCTGCCTCCAGAGAAAGAACTAATATTATTTGAATGCAGACTGAAGCATGCTATTTTTCATTTTCTTTCTTTCATTTTTCTTTTATTCGAATACAAAATCACTAATATAGAAATGTTTTGCATAATTGCACACGTATAACCTATATCTGATTGCTTGCCCTCTCAGGGAGGGGGGAGGGGAGGTAAGGAGGGAGGGATAGAATTTGGAACTCAAAATTTTAAATAAAAATGTTAAAAAATTGGGGGAAAAAATAATTCCTGTTCTTGAACTATGATTTGGGCTGTGTGTGTGAGCAATTGTTTTGTGCTGTCTGGTATTTTTTGGGAAACACTGGCAATGTCAGAGGTAAACAAAGGCCATTCTGTTAGCTTAATCCAGCCTCATTATAGATTAGTCCACTTCACGCTCTCCACAATCCAGCCAAAGAGACCTGATGAAACTCCCATTTTCTTCCCTCTGTGCCTTCATACAGACTGTCCTCCGTGCCTGGAATACCTTCCCTCCTCCCCTCTTAGGATCCCCCAAAGCTCAGCTCAAGAGACTACTTCCTCCATGGGGTCTCACCCCTAGTCACCTTCTATATACTTCTCATCTACTTACATGCACATGGCATTTCTCCCACTATATTATATAATAACAAGGACTGTCTTGCTTGCTTGTATTTGCATTCTCAATATGCAGAGAATGGTACACAGTAAGTGCTTAATAATTGTTCTGCTTATATCGATATCTTTCTATCTCTCTGTCAGTCTATCTCCTATTCAGACTCCTTCCCAAGCCGGAGGCCCTGGCGCTGAATTCCTCTGGGATTCTGGGCTCCTGCCCTGGTAGGTCAGTGGGTGAGCTATGAGGACTCCTCACTGGCATCCTCCAGCTTCTCCAGGCCCATTAAATGGCTGCGGTCGCCCTGCCTGGTCTTGGTCATCTGGGACCAATATTGGTACAGTAACAGTGTCCATGGTTTCTCACTCAGCCCCATTGATTTTCCATGCTCATTTACCTGAGGAGAGACAACCCAAAGTCCTCTTTGGCCTGGGGTGAGGCCAGAGGATGACTATTAGTTCCCATGGGACAGATTTCCAGCATTACCACAAATATGCAAATAGGAGCCTGGTAGAAATGAGGTGAGGTGGGAAGGGGGTATAGGAGGAATTGAAATAACCAGAATTGGGCTTGGTGCTTTGCCTTATGTGGAGAGGGAGGCAGGTTCAGCGAATGGGTGATGACTGGGAGAGGCCTTTCTCCCCAATAATTAAAATCGTTAGAAATGTTGTAGCCAGGCAGCCAAGGAGTTGGGGTGTAGGATGTGGGGGGGCTCTTTATTGCAGTAGGACATTAATAATATATCGCATTACCAACCTCTGTCTCTGGGCTTCTCTATTTGAGACCGAGACCCCACCGGCTCCCAGCCCCCCAGTTTCTATACTTCTCCTTTATCTCCACTGACTTCTCCCTCTCCCCACTCTCAAATCTTGCCCTTTCAGTGATTTTATTTTCAACCACAAGCATTTTGGGGTTTGGGGGATTAGACAGACATTGGTCCAGAGATATTCCCAAGGTAGAAACTCCCTTTAACAGTACAGATCAGCACCTGCTCTTCAATACATGGTCTTGAATTTCCTTGGGAACACTGGGAAATTAAGGGACTCACCCAGAGTCACATAGTGAGGTGTCAGAGATAGAACTTGAACCCAGATCTTCCTGGATCCAAAGCTAGACCTTGCTATACCCAACCACACTGTAGTGGTATGCTGGTAAACACTTAACAACCAGCTTTCTAAAACATATATATATATATATATATATATATATATATATATATACACACACACATACACACACACACACACAGAACACACTTAAATTTATGAACATTCCTCTATCACTCTCTTAAGGTTAGACAATCAACACAACAATAAATTAAGCCTTGACTTGTAGCATTTGCTGATTTCTGAGATAGAAATAAATGGTCACAGTGAAAATTTAACAATCGGCCTTTGAGCCTTGTCCAGTAGGGTCCAGCATACTCCTGGTCACACTGCCTCCCTCCAAGTGAGTCAGTCATTAAGCATTTATTAAGTGCTGACTATTTTTAAAAAGTACTAGCACAGTGCCTGGCACGTAGTAGGTGCTATATAAATGCTTATTCTTTTCTCCTTTATTATGTACAAGACACTGTGCTGGCCACTGGGGATATAAAGAAAGGCCAAAACATGATTCCTTTATCCTTTAAGCTAAGTATCAAAGTTGTTGTTCAGTGGCGTTTGACTCTTTGTGATGCCATTTGGAGTTTTCTTGGCAAAGATACTGAGTAGTTTGCCATTTCCTTCTCCTGCTCATTTTACAGATGGGGAAACTGAGGCAAACAAGGTGAAGTGACTTGCCCAGGGTCATAAAGCTAGTAAGTGAGGTCGGATTTGAATTCATGAAGATGAATCCTCCTGATTCCAGACCCAGCACTGTGCACTATGGTGACACCTAGCAGCCCAGTTCAAAGGAGACAAGATACAAAAAAGTAGTAAAACCTGTAGCCTCAGCTGCCTGCCCAAAAGACACAGTTAACAGAGTTGTTACTATGGATTCTGCCACCCAGGACAAATGTACTTGATTGGTGGTGGGGTTGGGGCAGGTCTAAGGTTCACACAGCTCCTCTGGGCTTGGTTGAGAGAGTCTAAAGTCTGGTAGTAAAAGGGGTGGGCAGAAGCCTTGAGAGACAAGGAATTACTGAGAAAGAGGGAGGGGGACCTGAAGGTCCCCAGATGACCACAGCTGGGATCTGAACAAGACAGATGGCACGTGAAGGGAGGAATGATGGTGACAAAGGAAGGCTTTGCCAGGGGCAGTGGGGCACAGGGAGCACTGCCAACCCTAGATCTGGGGCCTGGCTATCACCAGGGCCTTGGAGAGGGGAACAAGAAGCTTTGGTGTCTCTATAGGAAAGGCTGGTTTCAAGGAAGAAATGGAAGAGCAAGAGATGTAGGGTAAAGGGGAGCTTATTAATAATGGAAGAGCATTCCAGTGGCAGAAGGTAAAGGAAGGGGCAGAAGAAGATGGGACCGGGAAGGGCTAGGACCGAGCTGTCTGGGAATGAGAGTCGGGGGAGGAACCCAGTAAAAGGAGCCTCCTTTATCACATTTTGCTAAGTGTGCACTCTGTATCTCAAAAAACAATTTGGTATTTTATATCATTTTAAAGCTTATATTTAGAAAGTAAAGGTTTTTTTTAACATTTAGTTAAATTTTAGCTTCCTTAATTTGTTTAATCTTAATTGATCCCTGATGAACAATATAGTATGGCAGGTCACCCAAGTGGAAAGACTCCTCAGGAGAGAGGAAAGATGGACACAAGATGGTGGGGACTGGGCTGCCCAGGGTCAGATGAGAGAGCAGGCCATTGGGTGTCTGGCGCTCTTAGTGGAGAATGGGGAGAAAGCACAATCCCTCACCCATAACCTATGCTGACATCCAATGTAAAGTCCTGGTAGCCCCATGATACTCATGGTCATGATGGATAACAAGCAAGATGGACTAGAGACCCTAATGCAAGAAGACAGATTGGACCTCAAAGATAACGTTAAGACTTCAGGGGATGAGAATGATGACTTGGAATATATATAGTCTTCATTCAAAAGAAACAGGAGAGGTGATAGTTGTAGCATTGACTATTAAGCAGATATTCCCCTGTGAAGGAATCTTGAAACCAGAGGGGGAAAACATGGTGGACCAAAAAAAATCAGTGGAGGGCTCAGAATAACTACAAAATATGTAAAATATCTGGTCATCAGACTACCAAGATATACTCAAGATTTTAATATGATTAATAAAGAAATAGAGGGCCTCGTATAATGGTCCAATCCCATAATCCCTGTTACTGAGTAGGCTAAGGCTGGTCTATAGCTTGAGTTTGGGAGTTCTGAGCAGTAGAAGGACTAAAGCTGTTTGGGGAACTATACTAATTCAGGGACCAGTATGGTGAAGTCCCAAGAAGGGCTACCAGGTTGCCTAAAATGGCCCAGGCCTAAACAGGAGCAGGTCAAAGGTTCTGTACCAATTAACGGTGGAATTGGGCCTTAAGTTGTCACTTCCATCCTGGGTAAGACAGAAAAACTCAGCCTCCAACCCCACACCACTGCCCCAAAAAATGAAGGACAGCAAAAAAAAAAGGAAGGAGAAAGAAAGGCTTGAATAATTTGAAGGATATTCATTGTTCATGGTCGGACTATGTCAACATAATAAAAGTGTTAAGACTCCCAAAATAGCATGTTGGGGAAATTCTCCACCTTTAGGCCCTAGAATCCTCCAGGAGAGGATTTCATCCCACCTAAGTCCCTTTAACTGAATGTCAATGAATCAAAGGGAAGCATCAGCTGATGGCTAGCAACTCCACCATACCCAGGAAGATATACACATATATGGGGTTTTACATAGCTTTAGGGCAGGCAAGAAAAGGAGCCTGCTGCTCAGCCACTTTCCTTATTTGGGAGGTTAAGTAATAGGGACAAGATGTCAGGTGATTGAGGAGGGGGACCCCCTGAAATAAAGTCTTTTCTACTGGGGCTATTTCTTATAATCTCATCAGACCATTTTGTGGGGCAGGGCGGGCCCGGTGGGAAGGGTAGAGATTTGTAGTTAATCTCATCAAAATACCTAAGGGGAGGTGTCTGAGATGGTGGGGTGGGGGCCCTGAGGACAGAATCAACACCACCTTGCAGACTCCATTTCTTTTACCTGTAATGTAATGATAGCAATTATAATGGCTAACTTTTATGTAGCTTTTTCTTTGCATCAGACACTGTACTAAGCACTTTACAATTATGATCTCATTTAACCTCAGAGGTAGGTACTCTTATTCCCACTTTACAGATGGTGAAACTGAGGCAAACAGAGCTTAAGTGACTTACTCTGGGTCACGTAGGAAGTGTCTGAGGCTGGACTTGAAATCGTGTCTTCCTGACTCCAGGTCCAGCACCGGACAACCTAGGTTCCTTTGGAATGTTGAAAGGGGCCTATCTCATTCTCTCAAACCCACAGCACATATGCTTTGTCCATTTCCTCCACAAATACAATGCCAAACAAACTACCAAGAAGTTACTTTTTAGAGCTGGTCAAAATAATAACAAAATTGATTCAGAGGAACAAAAGGCCTAAAATATCAAAGGAAGCAATAGGGAAAAAGTAGGAATGAAGTGGGGGGATAGCACTTTCAGGCCTTATATGATACATGTAATAAAACCGTAGTTATCAAAACTGTTTGGTGCTCATTTTAAAAAAGATAGAAATTTAGATCAATCAGTCCACAAGCATTTATTGTGTCATTACATGGGATGCCATGTGCTGAGCGATGGGAGTAGTGAGACAATAATGTAAAATCATGCCTGCTTTCAGAAGGCTTACATTCTAATGAGTATATAAAGAATATATAAGGGGCGGGATGTAGAGAGAGACATGGAGGGATGGAGGGAGAGAGAGAGGAAGAGGGAGAGGAAAAGAGACAGAGATGGGGGAGGTAGAGAGAAAGGGGAAGAGAGAGAAATTATACTATAGTTTACTCACTGTCCACCAGCAGATGATGGATACGTGTGTCTGTTTCAACATTTATACTGCTGTATCATTAATCATGGGGCAGATAGGTGGCACAGTAAATAAGAGCACTGTGCCTGGACATGTACTGAGTTCAAATCCAGCCTCAGAGACTTACTAGCTGTGTGACTCTGAGCAAGTCACTTAAGCCTGTTTGCCTCAGTTTCCTCATCTGTAAAATGAGTTGGAGAAGGAAATGGCAAACCACTGCAGTATCTTTGCCAAGAAAACCCCAAATGGGGTCGCAGAGAGTTGTACAGGACTGAACAACAACAAAAGCAGGATTTAGGATATGAAGAGCTTCAGGTGCCCAAAAGGGGTATTTATATTTAATCCTAAAGGCAATAATGAGTCAGATCAATGGAATCTATTGGTTGGGGGGTGTCATGATGAGACTCGTCTATATACTCCAAGGAGATCATTGCCAAAAAAAAAAAAGTTCCATGTGTATCAAAGTATTCATAGCAAAACTTTTTGTGAAAGTAAAGAAATGTCAACAATGGCCCATTGATTAGGGAAGGGGGAAACAAATAGTGGCACATGAATATGATCAAATATTGCTGAGCTGTAAGAACAATGAACAGAATGGTAATAGCTAGCATTTATATAGAATCTGATGAACAGAGAAGCATAGAAAGACTTACATGAACTGATGCAAAGTGAAGTAAGCAGAGGCAAGAAAAAAATACACAATGACCATAGCAATGCAAATAGAAAGAATAGCCACAAAATAATTGAGAGTAAATGTTGCAAAGTTTAAAAACAAACAAACAAAACTTGGTTCCAAAGAAGAGATGGAGAGGACACCTCTTCCCACTCCCCCCTCCAACTCCTTTGCAGAGGTAGGGGTTCCTCTGATTATATTGCATATAATGTAATGTTTGATGTATTTATAAATTTTGCTGGTTTTTCCTCTTCTTTTTTCCTTTTTTTCTCTTAAAATAAACTTATACGGGAGGAGGTATATCAGGAGAAATTTAGATGATGTAGATAATGTAGATGATGTAGAAAATGAGAGATATCAATAAATACTATTTTTAAAATTCAAATTTAAAAATGATTTGCAAGATACAAGATTATTTTTGATACATTAGTATGTTCAAGCCTTCAGAAATGCCCACCTACATCTATGCTTCCAAATCTGCTTTTCTCTTCAGAGTTCCTTGCTTTCCATGGACAGCAGTAATAAAAGTGCCCTCTGGATCTCAATTTCTTGCTCTCCAAATCCGTAATCTTTAGTACTTCTTTCTAGGTTCCTTTTGGTGATTTTATTAGGGAGTGAATAACATCTAGGACAAAGTTTGGGGGACCCCATATAATCTAGTGTAATATCAATTAAGTTGGGTGTCTTTGATTGAGTCTTACTCGGTGCTAAACCCCAGGCCCAAACCCCTATCTACTAGGTGCTAAGCCTATGTGGGTGTGAAGCCCTCAGGGTCCTAAGGGGAGTTGCTAAGACCAGAGCCAATAGTAGGAGCCTAAGTTCTGGTCGCTCAGATGACATCTGGTGACAGCTAAAGAGTGTGTAAAAAGAAAGAGCAGAGTTATCTGCAAAAGGCTCTCACTCTTGAAGGTGTGTTGATGTGGAGACTACGGGCAGCTGTAGTTAAGAGCCCTCCAGCTTGTAAACCCGGACATTCGGACTTTGTTAAACCCTGGTAAATATTCATTGAGATTTGAATCAGACAAGGTCTGTCTGTTGACGTTTGTAATTTGTTTGTATTTTCTCTGAAGTTCAGGGTGCTGGCTTTTTCCCCTGAACTGAGTGAATGATATTTGTATGCTGGATTAAAGTAAGATTGTTAACCCCTTAACCGTGCTTTCCTTAGTAAAGCAGATCAAAAGAACCTGTGTCGGCCACTTTCTGTGTGCTGGTTGATGGTAGGTCTTAAACCCGTACAGCAGCTGCTAGCAGATTGTTGCAACACCTAGCTATCACTTATATAAAAAACACATGCATATACACATTAATATCTCATTGGATCCTCACAAAAATACTGTGAATTAGGTACTGTTGTTATCCTTATTTTATAGACGAGGCAAATGAGTCTAAGTGACTTGCCCAGGGTAACAAAGCTAGTAAATGTCAGAGGCAGAATTTGAAATCAAGTCTTCTTGACCCAAATCTACAAGGATAATCCTTGTGTCCACTTAGATGTCTAGGAAGCTAGCTACCGTTGTTATTATGGGAATGTTGTAGTTTTAAAAGTTTGAGAGACATGGTTTCTGGGTAATTTAATAATTTTATTAATAATACCAGAATGCTTATTACTAAAAGGATGGTTGTTTGGCCATCTGTCTTGGACCAGAGACTATCATGGTGGTGGCTCATAGCTTATATGCCCTTTTGGAAGAGAAGTGGTAATCAACTCTGATTGGTTAACAATTAATGAGAAAATGAATATCATGATGAGGGATAGTGAGTGACATCATGTCACCCTTGAACAGAGAGACTATGATACCCAGACCACCCCCAGCCTTGGGCAATTTAGACAGGAGGTTCTGTCTTCACCCAAGCTCTACTGAATGGAATTCACCTTACACTAGAGATTCTTTGTAAGGTTGGATGGAGTCAGAGAAAGTTGACTCAACCTTCAGACTCTGAGGTCTTGAAAATAGAAAAAAAGGGGGAACTCTGAATCTCCCCACATCATTAGTTATTAGTAGTCATTTCTCTCAGGAAAAATGTATCCTGAGTTTCAAACAGTTCAGGAACTTTCACAGCACAGTGGCACAGCTGGTATATAAATCAGGCATACATAGCCTACCTTATAATTCACTTTAATTAATATAACAGCTAAAAACAACCCATGCCAGAGAATCTGGAACCTCTCCAAGGGACTCAGGATCTGCTTAAATCCTACCCTAAGGCAAAAGTCTGGTCTCCAACACAAGGGAACTCTCCCAACAGTACACCTCTGGTCAGCCAGGGAATTTTCTCCTTTAGAAATCTTTAAAAATGGAGCCATTTTTCTAATGCAACACAACTATGACCCTGGGAGAAAAGGCATGTCCTGGCCCTTCCGGGTGGGGAGATTCTAGGATTGTACAATCAGCAGGTTCTCAGGTTCAGGAGCATTTTTTCCCCTTGTTTTTCCTTAGTTTGGGGCCAGGGCTATTAAAACAATAGGACTGTGGGGAAGTGTGAACTTCCTTTCCTGGTTGCAGTGGGACCATTTCCCTCTGAAATTTAATGATAGCCCAGAAGTATCAGCCCCACTGATCTCGTCATAGTTGGAGGAGCTGTGCATGTTGACGGGAGGGAGCTGGGCATTTCTTCCCAGCTCAACCTGCTGTCATAGCAGGACTTCTCTGTTGCCTTGAAATTGGTCACACCTCAGGGTAGGATATGGTCTTCCTTACCATGAAGACTTCTGTGCTCTTGGGACACACACCAAATCAGAGAGGAGAATTATTTTTTAAAATTTATTTATTTTTAGTTTTCAACATTCACTTCCATAAGATTTTAAATTCTAAATTTTCTCCTCCCTCCCCTCCCCCAAGATTCATTCATATTAAACATATTTTCACAGTAGTCATGTTGTAAAGAAGAATTAGAACCAATGGGAGAAACCATGAGAAAGAGGAAACAAAAAAAAATAGAGCAAATAATATGCTTTGATCTGCATTCACACTTTATAGTTCTTTTTCTATCATTTTTTTAATCATGAGTCTTTTGGAGTTGTCTTAGATCCTTGCATTGATGAGAAGAGCTAAGTCTATCAAAGTTAGTCATTGCACAGTGTGGCTGTTACTATGTACAGTGTTATCCTGGTTCTGTTCATTTCACTCAGTATCAGTTCATATAAGTCTTTCCAGGTTTTTCTGAAGTCTTTCTGCTCCTCATTTCTTAGAGCACAGTAGTATTCCTTTACATTCATATGCCACAACTTGTTCAGCCATTCCACAGTTGATGGGCATCCCCTCACTTTCCAATTCTTTGCCACCACAAAAAGAGCTGCTATAAATATTTTTATACACGTGAATCCTTTTCCCTTTTTTTATGATCTCTTTGGGATACATACCTAGTAGTGGTATTGCTGGGTCAAAGGGTATGCTCAGTTTTATAGCCCTTTGGGCATAGTTCCAAATTAAGAAAGGAGAATTCTTTATGCACTTAGGTGAACGGGAAGCTGTGTCAGGTAAGACAGGACCCAGTCAGCCTCGTTGCCTTTTAGGGAAAACTAAGCCTTACTATGAAGAAACTGAAAACCCTGATTCTATCACAGGCCTCCTCAATAAACTTCCTCGTGAAGATTTAATGGAAATAATATAAAACTATGACTCAGTAATTGCTGTTGTCTTCTTGGTCACTTTGGGGGTGGGGCAGGAGAATGGGCAATAGTTCTGTTTGTGATCTTTTCCATTCTTTGGGGATGATCTCTTCTTTGTGATATCTTAAAAATTGACCCAGAATAGTTTAAAATATAGTCTCCAACACAGATTAGATAATTATCTAATTAGATAATTAAGGTTTGCAAAATCTTTATCTGTATGATGATGATTGATAATAACATACTAATACTTAACACATGTTAATTCATGTGTTTACTATGTGCCAGGTACTGTGCTAAGCGCTTTACAATTATTTTCCCATTTGATCGTCACAACAACCCTGTCCAACTATTTGTGACGCTGTGGACCAACTGTCTGTGGGGCTTTCTTGGCAAAGAGACTGGAGTAGTTTGCCATTTCCTTCTCCAGTATTATGCAGACAGGGATTAAGTGACTGGTCCAGGGTGACAAAGCTAGGAAGTGTCAGAGACTGGATTTGAACTGGGGTGTTTTCAATGCCAGGCACTGTGCCCCTGAGCTGCTCATTTATAAGTACATAAAAAGTGTAAGGACCTGTGATTTCATTGGTACTGGAACGCCCTAGCCAGATAATTCTTTCTACCATTGCCAGCCAGTAACTTGTCACTAAGTGAAAAAACTTGACCAGGAACACATGGCCTCTGTGTGTCAGAACCAGGACTTGAACTACAATCTTCCCAGCTCTGTGGCTGGTTTCCTACCTATTATACCACCTAGTGGTTCCCTAGACGCAGAACAGATGGGGAGAATACTAGCTGAGCATGGTGCCCCGTACTTGTAACCACAGCTACTTGGGAGGACGAGGCTGGTGAATTGCTTGAGCTCAGGAGTTCTGAGCAATAGTAAAGCTAAAGCCATTTGGGTGTCTGAGTCCGACCCCAGCGTGGTGAGTCCCTGAGGGTTAGACCTGGGTCATGGAAGGAAACTGAAGTAAGGAAGAAGAGAATGGAAGACCTACGAGACTATGTGGCAAGGCTTATAGGCCTCACCCTATTACATTCAGGCTAGTCCTTTACTATTCATAAAAAAATTGTTGCTATTTAGTCGTTTCCGTCGTATCTGATTCTTTGTGACTTCATTTGGGATTTTCTTGGCAGAGATACTGGAGGGGTTTGCCATTTCCTTCTTCAACTCATTTTGCAGATGAGGAAACTGAGGCAAACAGGGTTAAGTGACTTGCCCAGGTAAGTGACTGAGGCTGAATGTGAAGTCCGGTCTTCCTGATTCCAGGTCCAGTGCCACTGCACCACCTTGCTACTCTTCAAAAATAAAATAAAATATTGCATTGCAAACATAGTTGTTTCTGTTTGTTGTTGCTTTTACTTCCAATGCTGGCCTTGCTCGTTGCCCAGAACTTCCTCCTTCCTCTCTTTTTCAGGGGGTAAAAAAAGCTTTTCTCTTCCTACTTGTGTTATCAAAGAGAGGCTCCCCAGTGGCTTTTGCCTTCCCATGAACCCTAGATTTAATTGCCTGGGGGTAGTTATCAGTTCTTATCTTCCTGGACAGCTAAATGCCCCAAGAGCTGCTTTTATCTCCCAGCCAGCCTGTGAGGCTCCTGACTGATGAGGGCTGGGTCTTTGTAGCCTCCCATCTTAGCACGGGGGTACAATATGGGAGGTCACATACCTGCTGCCCCATAAATACTTGCTTGATTGATCCCAGCTCCTGCCCTCCTGCTTTCCCCAGGAAGGAGCTGCAGTCTTGTGCCTGGGCCTGCCGAGGTGTGATTCATTCTTTACAATCTCCCGGCCCTGTGGGTGTGACTGGCATGAGAGATAAGGCTCAAGAGTCACCCCCAGCGAGGGAGCCAGTAAAAAACACCCTCGAATCCTTCACTCTCTAGGCCTCAAAGCTGGCTTGGTTTTGTCCCAGCTCTGAGAGGAGTCCCTGGGCCCTCTGTCACAACTTGATCGATATTGCCCAGCAGAGGGACACTGTCCAGCAGAGCTCCTTCATTCCCCACAGGTCCCCAAGGTCAGATCTTCAGGCCATTGAGCAGCTGTGCTTCCCTAGGAAAATGGGAAGTGTGCCAGATTAGGAACAGGAAGATCTGGGTTCAAATCTCAGCCAGTCACTTCCATTCTCTAAGCCTCAGTTTCCTCATCTGTAAAGTGAAAGTGTTGGACTAAGTGATCCTCAAGTTACCTTCCACCACCCAATTCCATGATCCTAAGATCTCTTTCTGGAGTTTTCTGTACTCTTATCAAGAAGCACAAGAGTCCCCACTGCTACAAGTCAACAGGGACTAGGATGTCCCCATGCTCATTTTTGTCAGGGTCTACATGTGTGAGGACAGGACAGTTCTAGCAACCATACTCCATCCATCCATCCATCCATCCATCCCTCTATCTATCCATCCATCCATCCATCCATCTGTCCATCCATCCATCCACCCATTCATCCCTCTGTCTATCCATCCGTCTATCCATCCAACCATCCATCCATCCATCCATCCATCCATCCATCCATCCATCCATCTATCCATCCTTTTGTCAATCAATAAACATCAACTAAGATTATGAACCAGGCATTGGCCTCAGTGCTGGGAATACAGAGACAAAAGTGAATTTCTCTGCCCTCAAGGTGCTTACATTTGCATGCAGGAGACAGAGAAAGAGAGAGAGAGAGAGAGAGAGAGAGAGTGTGTAATAGATAGAAGTAATTGGGGGAGGGGCAATCACTAGCAATTGGGGAAATCAGAAAAGGTTCCATGTAGAAGGTGGTGATTGAATTGAGTTTTTAAGGAAAGTAGAGATTCTAAGTGGTGGAGAAGAGGTAAGAGAGCATAGAGGGACTATAGTATAAAAACACATCTCTGTGCAGAAATGGAGGCTGCTAGGCAGCTCGGTGGATAGATAGAGCTTTGGGCCTGGAGTCAGGAAGACCTGAGTTCAAATCTGGCCTCAGTCACTTACTAGCTGTGTGACCTTGGGCAAGTCACTTAACCTCTGTTTGCCTCAGTTTCCTTATCTGTAAAATGAGCTGAAGAAAGAAATGGCAAACCATTCCAGAATCTTTTCCAAGAAAACCCCCTGGGTCACGAAGAGTCCAGCCCAACTGAACAACTAAATAACAACAGCAAAAGCAATGTGGAGATAGTATGTTGTGAAGGAGAAACAGCCAGAAGGCCAGTGTGGCTGGACCTTGGAGTACATGAAGGTGAGAAATGTGCCATAGGGTAGGGAAGGTAGGGCATGACCAGGTTGTGAAGGGGTTCAAATGCCAAATAGATGAGCAGATATTGGGTGGAAGAGGTCTAAGGAATCACTGCAGTTTAATTGACTAGGGCCTCCATACTTGGAAAATTACCCTGGAGGCTCTGTAGAGGATGGAGCAGATTAGGGAGAGGTGGAGGCAATGGAACCAACTAGGAGGTGATTGCAGTAGTCCAGGAGAGACGACGCTGCTGTTCATCCTTCATTTCCGAAGAGGACTGATGACATCATAGGCTGATGTCTGGATTCATGGGTGAATCGGATTACAGTGAGGCAGAGCTGCACAAAGTGGTCAGCCTCACTGTCTCAGAGTCGTCAAAGTCCAGTGGCAAGATGAAAGTCAAGATTAGCGATGGCTCCGGACACAGGGGTTGACCTTGGTGGCTTCCGTGTCTGACCAAGCTCTAAGCCCTCTGCAGCAGGTTTGAGACCTGGTGGCTACCCTCCACCTGGTTTAGCCCGTCTGGCCAGATGGTTTTACCAGGCTGTGGCAGATGCGCATGCTACAGCTTCTTGGAGCCACAGGTGAGAATTGGGTGAGAGGCAGCACCAAAGGTGGATGGGCAGCCCTCACACTGGAGCTGCTGGTCCTCCCTGAACACCCTGGAAGCCGCAGGAGAGAGGTGATGAGGATTTGAAGCAGGGTGGGGGCTGTGTGAATAGAGATGAGAACGGATGAGAGACATCGTGACTCTTGGAGCAAAACCACTTGGCAGCTGATGAGATACATGGAGAGAGAATGGGGAGCTGAGAGGAGCAACGACGTTGTAAACCTGGGTGACTGGACAGATAGCGCTGCTCCGGACGTCAGTAGGGAAGTCTGGAAAAGGAGTGGACCTAGAGGAATGGGGAGGGGGGAGAATGAGCTTTGTTTTGAAAAGATTGAGCTTGAGATAACAACTAACATTTTATAGTGCTTATGTAAGTTTAAGCACTATAAAAAGCACCTGGTGTTTTATAATCACTTTCAGAATTGAGGATTTATAATTCATAATTTTGTTTTATTATATTTTATATATATTATACATTGTATATAATATAATAATATAAAATACTATAATTTTATCATTTATATTTATAATTAATATTTGATCTTCAGAACAACTCTGGGAGGTAGGTGCTGATATTACCCCCACTGTACAGATGGGGAACTGAGGCAAACAGGGTTAAGACTTGCCCAGGATCACACAGCTAGCAAGCGTCTGAGGCCAGATTTGAACCCAGATCTTCCTAACTCCAGGCTCATGCTCTATCAGCTGTACCTCCTCTCTACTCCAGGACATCCAGTCAGAAGTGCCCAGTAGGCAGAGGGCAATACAGGGACTAGCATTCAGTCGAGTCCAATATTAATCTGAGCCTCATCTGTCCAGAGAAAGTCATTGACCCCATGGGAAATAATAAGGTCACGGAGAGGGTGTAGAAAAGAAAGGAGCCAGGCTCCGATCAGCAGCACCTGCTCGGCATGGTCAGTAGAGTACTGGGAGGGGCACTGGTGGGGCCTGGATTCTGACTGTGTTGTAGTGAAGGGTCTACTTATGACTAGCTCTATGGAACGTGATTGTCATAAAGCTACTGGAATCGTGGCTGGGTGACTTTGTTACTACCCTCATATGTAAAAATGTAGCAGGCACACATGTTTCCTTCACTTGGAACATAAGCTCTTATATGGTTCGGTACAAGTAAGATTCTTCAAAGTGGTTGATTAGCTCAGCATACAATATCTAAGTTAGCCACTGGGTGGCATCCTACTCAATCAATACCTCAAGACCTGCTATTGTCGTTCAGTGGTGTCTGACTCTTGGTGACCCGGTGGACCATAGCACACCAATATCCGTGGGATTTCCTTGGCAAGGATACTAGGGTAATTTGCTATTTCCTTCTCTAGAGGCAAACAGAGGTTAAGTGACTTACCCAGGAACACACAGCTAGTAAGTGTCTGATATATCTGATAATAATATCTGAGGCTAATTTTGAACTCAGGTCTTCCTGCCTCCAGACTCACTGATCTATTTCCTGAGCCATCTAGCTACCCTCTAGATTTACCATACCTGTTATTTTTTAGCTACTAGGTGACTCAATGGATGGAGAACTGGGCCTGGAGCCAGGAAGACCTGAGTTCAAAATTAGCCTCAGGTATTATTCTTAGTCACTTAACTTCTATCCGCCTTTTCTTCCTCATCTGTAAAATAAGGACAATAGTGTGAAAGAAAGGGTTGTGAAGATCAAATGAAATAATATTTTTAAAATCTATTTATTTATTTTTAGTTTACAACATTCAATTCCACAAGCTTTTGAGTTCCAAATTTTTCCCCTTCCCTGTCCTCTCCCCTCTCTAAGATGGCATGCAATCTGATATAAGCTATACATATACATTCACGTTAAACATATTTTCACATTAGTTGTGTTGCAAAGAAGAATTAGAACCAACGGAATAACCATGAGAAAGAAGAAACAAAACAAAAAACAAAAAAGAGAGAGCCAATAGTCTGCATCGATCTGCATTCAGACTCTATAATTCTTCCTCTGGATGTGGATAGCATTTTCCATCATGAGCCTATTGGAGTTTTCTTAGATCCTTGCATTGCTGAGAAGAGATAAGTCTATCCAAGTTAGTCATTGCACAATGTGGCTGTAAACTGTATACAATATTCTCCTGGTTCTGCTCCCCTCACTCCCCATCAGTTCATGGAAGTCTTCCCAGGTTTTTCTGAAGTCCACCTGCTCATCATTTCTTACAGCACAATAGTATTCCGTTACATTCATATACCACAACTTGTTCAGCCATTCTCTAATGGATGGGCATCCCCTTAATTTCCAGTTCTTGGTCACCACAAAAAGAGTAACTATAGATATAGACATGTGGGTCCTTTTCCTGTTTTTATGATCTTTTTGGGATACAGACCTAGAAATGGTATTGCAGGGTCAAAGGGTATGCACATGAAATAATATTTGTAAAGCACTTTCACATAAGGCACCCAGCCTGTACGATTTTCTTATGGGTTTCAATCTCACTGGGGGCAGCATTGGTGTGCATTGTATCGAGCACCAGGCCTGGAGTCAGGAAGATTCATCTTTGTGAGTTCAAATCTAGCCTCAGACACTTCCTAGCTGTGTGACCCTGGGCAAGTCACTTAATCCTATTTGCCTCAGTTTTCTCATCTGTCAAATGAGCTGAAAAAAGAAATGGCAAATCCCTCCAGTATTTTTGCCAGGAAAACCCAAAATGGGGTCACGAAGAGTCAGTCACAGCAGAGATGACTGAACCACAATAACAATCTCATTACAGAAGTGAAGGATTGTTCAAATTTTAAAACATGAAACATCCCAAGATGTTTAATAGTGTCATGGAATTTAGACTCCCAATAGAGAAGGTCAGCCTATGCTTGAGACTGATAAGAAAGTGTAATGGGGATCTGGCCTATCCATAGAGGGCCTCAGATGGTTCCTCTACCAGTAATGACTTTTCTTTCTGAACTGCATCGTCCTCATGGCAATAACAGTGAATGATAAGGTCTACATCTCTCCACTCCTCCCATAATAGAGCTTGAGTCTTTTGTCTACCGGGACCACATTGGTGATCATCTTTCTTCTTTAAGAAATAATCTGTTGAGGATGACTTTTCCAGCTAAAAGGCCAGTTTCTAAACTTTCAAGTTTAGGAACTCTTTTATTGGGGAACTCCTGAGCTTTGGAATTTTCAAACTAGGTGACCTCCAAAGTTGGGCTCTCCACTCAGGCCAAGTGGACCTGTATATATCTACTTCTGCTGGAAATCTCTCAGTATTGCTGCTGCTACTATCTCTTGATCTGGGTAAGTCCATTCTTGGGTTCTCTCTTCTCAAGCCGTGTGTGAGCACACACAATTCTCTGTGAACCTAGGCCCCAGTTCCCATTCCTGGTGGGCTTCGGGGGTGGAGAGGGAGCTGGTCTGTCAGAAGGAGGTGGGTACTCTAATGTCCTCCTGAGAACCAGTTAGCCAGTCATCAGGGGTTCCCCGTGACCTTTCAGCAAAGAGCCAGAAAGCCTGACAACACCCCAAAGATCCGGAAGGACTGCCCACACCCCAAGGAGAAGTGTCCCCTCAGACGTCTCCAAACAAAGCCCTATATCCTGTAATCTCATCAGATTGTTTGGGGAACTCCGGCTCCATGTGTATCCTAGGGGCCTTGTCTGGAGCTGGCTTCCTTCTCATCTCTGCCTGGACTTTGAAAGGACCCTGGAGTCTAAGTCCTTCATTCTCCATCCTGTAGCATTTCAGCCTTTCTGATTCACCCAAAGGACTTACTGGCACCTCATAAAGTGATCACCTGATGAAGCTGTATCTTTTACAATTAGTTAAAGACCTCCTGACAGGGCCCCATTTCCTGACTCAGTGCATTTTCATCAACTATCACACACACCTGGAATTCTCCTCGTTTGTTATCTCTGCCTCCTGGTTTTCCTGGCTTCCTTTAATTCTCAGCTAAAGTACCAGCTTCTGAAAGAAGTCGTTCCCAGTCTTTCTTAATCTTAACACCTTCCTTCTGAGATTCTCTAATTCATCCTGTATGTATCTTGTTTGTATATAGTTGTTTGCTTGTTGTCTCTGTGGGCTCCTTGAAAGCAGGGACTGTTATTGTCTTCCTTTGTCTCCTCAGCACTTAACATGGCACCTGGCACATAGTAGGTGCTTAATAAATGATTACTGACAAAGTGACTTACACACAGACGGTGGCAAAACCAGGATTCAGACTCATATCCATTGGCTCCTGGGACTGACTGACTGTGCTCACTTCTGTGAAAGACCATCTCCGTTTTAGTAGAATCTTAGCAGCATCTTTTTGAATGGTTTCTGGTCAACAGGAAAAAAATTGCTAGAGATATTAAGAGCAAGGCAAAGTCCTTCCAGGTCCATCCTGGGCTCCATTTGGCTCCATGTGGCCACCTACTGTGTGAAACCTTTCCTGGTCCTACTAAACATCAGTGCTCTTTTCCTTTTCAAATGATAACATACTTCTTTAGCTGCTTAAATGTGGTATCTGGACAATAGGGAGGGACATGGTGGGTGTGAATTGCGATAGAATAGAAATAAGGAATTCCACAGGAGAAGCTACCATAAAGAAGGTTGACAAAGAAATGCACGATCAAGGTGGGGAAAAACAAGATGGACCAATTGCCAACTAAATATTCGCTCAAAGTGAAGAGAAGGCAAGAAAAGAGCAGGAGGTGTGAGGCCCCTTGTGGTGAACTAGTAGGAGGGCATGAATGAGAGTCTCCAAGCATCAATGGAGGGAGAAATCATAGGAACGTGGAAAAAGACCTCTCATGCATGTACTGTTGCCTCCAGAGGTAGCCCCTTCTCTTCTGGAAAAAAGGTTTAAATACTTTAAATGCTTAAAAAAGCATATTGATGCCTTTTGTTTCTACACCACAAAGAATCACAGAATTTCAGAGCTGGAAGGAGCCACTTGGAATTAAGATGATGGGAGCTGCCATCTACCCACCTCCAAGGCCTGCTTCTTCTTTCCTCAGGGAGATCAGCACCAGACTCACAGTCTTTGTTTCTTCTCCACCTCCACCCATCATACTGGGGGACTTCCATATACCTATAGATACTTCCTCAAACAACCCTGACCTCCCACTTCCTTAACTCACCCATTCCCAAGGCCTGCTACTCAACCCCACCTCAGCTACACACAGAGAACCAAAGATGTTCTATTTCCATGTTCATGAACTCTGAACCTCCTTTATCTGATCACAATCTGTTATCACGCCACCTTCCCCATGGCCCTGTTCTTTGTCCTCATTGTGACTGGCAGTCCTTCACCCTCTCAGTTAGCTCTTAGGCCATCACCCTTGCATTGGCTGCACTCTCCTCCCTTCTCCATATTGAGTGAACCAGTCCAGCTTTACAATGCACTCTTTTCTTGAGTCCCTTGCCCCATGGTCCACAACTGTGGACTCTGCCTTGGATCCTATTCATGTGGTGCTAAACAAAGCTGGAGAAAATCTCAAACTATATTGAATGGTTCCACTACAAATTTATGTTACAAAATCTGAGTGCCAGGCCTGGAGTCAGGAAGACTCATCTTCCTGAGTTCAGATCTGGCCTCAGGCATTTACTAGCTATGTGACCCTGGACAAGTAACTTAACCCTGTTTACCTCAGTTTCTTCATCCGTCAAATGAGCTAGAGAAGGAAATGGCAAACTGCTCCAGTGTCTCTGCCAAGAAAACCCCAAAATGGAGTCATAAAGAGTCAGACACAACTGAAAAATGATGATAACAAAATCTCCTGGTTCTCCTTGCATCTGTCTGACTGCTTCTTCTTAGTCTCTTCTACTGGCTTTGTATCCAGGCCACTCTTACCAACCATCTATACTATTTCTCTTGGTGATCTCATCAACCCCTATGGATTCAGTTATCATTTTTATGAAAACAGTTCTCAGATCTGTTTATCTCACCCTAACCTCTCATCTGACCTCAGTCTCCAGTCTCCAAAAATCTATTGGACATCTTGAGCCAGATGCCTCATAGACAACCCAAAGTCCACATGTCCCAAACTGAGCTCATTGTCTGCCACCAAACCCTCTGTTCTTCTTAACTTCCCTGTTGCTATCACGGATACCACCAGCCTCCCAGACCCCCGGGCATGAAGCCCAGGTAGCCAGTGGTCAGGTTGTTGCTTACACCTTCACACCATCCTTTCTGTGTGTCCCTTTCTTTCTTCTGACATGGGGCAGGGCCCCATTGCTACTGAAAAAGCCTGTCTTCGTGCCTCAAGTCTTTCCCTACTCCAGTCTATCTTCAGCTTTCAAATTGATCTTCTTAAAAGGTAAGTCTCACCATGTCACTCCACTATTCAATCAACTCCAATAATTCCTTTTTAGGGTGGTTGGTGGTACAGTGGATAGGACACAGGGCCTGGGGTCAGGAAGACTCATCTTCTTAAGTTCAAATCCAGCTTCAGACACTTACTGACTCTGGGCAAGTCACTTAACCCCATTTGCCTCAGTTTCCTCATCTGTGAAATGAGCTGGTGAAGGAAATGTCAAAACCTCTCGAGTATCTCTGCCAAGAAAACCCCAAATGGTGCCATGAGAAGTCAGACGCAGCTGGAACGACCAAACATCAACCAGCTCCTTATTATCTCCAGGATCAAATATGAAATCCTGTTTAGCTTTTAAAACCCTTCATAACCTGGCCTCCTACTTTTTCGGTCTTCTTACCCCTCCCGCTGCCTCCTACTAGGATCCAGTGACACTAACCTTGCTGGTTCTTCCATCTCCTGACTTGGAGGGTTTTCCTGGGCCTGGAATCCTCTCCTTCCTCATCTCCGCCTCTCTGGCTTCCTTCAAGGCTCCCCTCAAACCTTACCTTCTGCAGGAAGCCTCTCCGGATGCCCCTTCATGTCAGTGCCTTCCCTCTGAGGCTCTGTCACTAATTGATTTATCCGGCAGCCTCTAATTTGGCCCATGCATTTCTAATCTAGCCCATGTATTTCCTTTTGGTAATAGTTGTTTACGTATTGCTCCCTTCTCTCCACCTCCATTTGATTATGAGCTCCTTGAAGAAAAGACCTGTTTTTGTTCTTATTCTCAAGCACTTAGCACAGTGCCCAACGTGCATAGTTTGGAGGCAGTTGGGGTTCAGTGACTTGCCCAAGATCATAGAGCTAGTAAGTGTCTGAGCCTGGATTTGAACTCAGGTCTTCTTGATTCTGAAGCTGGTGCTCCACCTAGCTGCCCTGAAGTAAAGATTTAACAAATGGTTTTTAACTTGACTTGTTGATTAGTCCAAAAAAAGACTCTGCACTCTCAATACCCAGCTAGTAGTCATCTAGCTTCTCCTAAAAGATCTTCTAGGAGCTGGGACCTACCACCTGAGCCAGCCCATCTCACTTCTGGGCTGCGCTCTTGGTTAACTAGGTTTTATTGACAGCTTCCTGACATCTTCACCTCCCAACTTCTCCTTGCGAACGTTTCTGCCCTGCAGCCATGCCTTCTGACCCAGAGAGTCCCCAGCCCAGACTAGCATTTCAGGAGGCTCTCAGACCATGCCCCTGTCACTCCTGGCTCCTTCCTTCACTCTCTGGTCTCTCTGCCTCTTTCTGTTTTCTCCACGACACCCACCCCCCAGCTTCTTTTGTGTTTGGTTTCTCCCATTGGGTGCAGACTGCTTTTTTAGTTGTATTTGTCTCTCCAGTGCTTTGCACGATGCCTGGCATATAGAAAACAACTTTAAAAAGTTCTGTCTGTCTATCTATCTATCTATCTATCTATCTATCTATCTATCTATCTATCTCTCTTTCTAGCTAGCTATCTCTCTATCCTTCCCCCATGTCTTTGTCTCTGTCTTTCTCCCTCTTCCTCACTCTCTCCCTTCCTCCCTCCCTGTCTCTCTCTGTCTGTCTCTCTCTCTCTCTGTCTCTGTCTCTCTCTCTCTGTCTGTCTCTCTCTCTCTTTCTCTCTTCCTTCCTCCCTCCCTCCCTCCCTCTCTCTCTCTGTCTGTCTGTCTCTCTCTCTGTCTCTCTCTGTCTCTCTTTATCTCTCTGTCTCTGTCTCTCTCCCCTTCCCTCCCTCCCCCTTTGCACCTTCTACTCCTCACTCTGCGTTCCACCCAGGGGGGCCAGGCAGAGCAAGTCTCATTTCCCTGCCAGGACACCCCTCAAGCTCTTGAAGTAGGCTCGCAGGCCCCCCCTCCAGTCTTCTCTTCTCCAAGTGGAGTATCTCTGGTACGGCCTCAGAGGTCCCCTGAACCCCACTGGGTTCTGAACCATTAGTGAACAGTCTCCACCTCCCCCTCCCCGCCCCTTGGCTTCCTTGGCACCAGAGGCTGATATTCAGATGTTTTCGGCCCCTTTCTCCGGGGCTTCCATCTACAATGCCCTGTGGGAGCCTGAGCCTGAATGAGGCTTCAGGCAGCTCCAGAGAGTCCCCGATGGCTCCTGGCGGGTGAGGCTCTTGCCCTCTGCTGCTTCAAGTCCTCAGCGTTCCAAGGAGGTGAGGGTGTCCCAGAAATGGCGGTCTGTACACCAGGAGCCTTCCCTGCATCTTACTCAGTTCAGGGCCTTGTTATTGACCCTGAGGCTGCGGAGTCAGAGATCTTGCGTCCAGATTCCAGCTCATTCACTCACTACCTGTGATACCTCGAGCGGCTTACTTACCCTCGGTGTCTGTACTTGTAAAGCGAGAGGCCTGGACTTAGATGACCTCTCAGGGCCCATCCAGCTCTAAATTTATGATTCTTGAGTGAAGCCTGGGCTGGGCTGAGGGCTAAGATGGTCACAAGTCATGATTGCCCACGTCTAAGGATGCCCTTACAGGTACTGTCTCCGTGTGTAAGGGTGCAAGGCATCCTGGGAGCACTGCCTGAGACCATCATGGAGGGCTACCCCTGTGCTACCCCTACGACACATCCACCTGGTCATCGTGGGCTTAGGGAGTCAGAGCAGGAAGGGGGCTTGGAGATCAGCTAACTCAACCTCCTCTTTCACCAGCTAGCTAAAGCCCAGGGAGGTAACTCCATGAAAGCACTACTTTCTTTGTTTCTGCCTGTCTTTGTATCACAGTGCCTGGTGCACAGTCAGTACTTAATAAAAGCTTTAGTACTGACTAACTAAGGGACAGGCAGTAGCAGAAACAGGATTCTGACCCAGGTCCTTTGGCTTCGAATCTCACAGTCATTCCCTTGTCCAAAGGGCTATTGTAACTTCTTCTTCTCTTTCCCTCCACATCTCCCTCTCTTCTCTGGTGGGACCGCTTCCCTTTCTCCCAACTGCTAGTACCACCTCCCCCCCACTCCCAATTCACCTTCTGGCTATTTTGTTGTCATTTAGTTGTTTTTCAGTCAACAAATGACTGAACCATGACCTCGTTTGGGGTTTTCTTGGCAGAGACACTGGAGGGGTTTGTCATTTCCTTCTTAAGCTCATTTTATGGAAAGGAAACTGAGGCAAACAGGGTGAAGTGACTTGTCCAGGGTCACACACTAGTAAGTGTCTGAGGTCATATTTGAAGTCAGTGCTTTGTAGTCTTCCTGCCTCCAGGCCTGGCACACTATGCACTAGGGCGCCAGCTAGCTATCTTATGTATTTTCTATCTAGCTACATATGCATATGTTGTCTACTCCATAGGATGTAAGCTACTGTTTCCCTTTTGTCTTCATATCTCCAGCGCCAGGCACACAGTGGGTACTAAATACATGCTTACTGATGGATTGATTAACTAGAAGTTCCAGATAGCAGGCTTGGTTTCACCAGTGTGATACTTCATGGTGCTGAAAGGGAAGCAGAGAGATAGATAAAAAGCTAGTGCCCCCTTGCAGCTGACTTCTCCAACTTCTGCTATGCCAGAAAGAGATCCTGAGCCTGATCCTGAACCCTTGCCTGGGATGGGTGGGGTTGAGGCCACCCGAGAAGTAGTCTCAGGGCTTGGCTGGGTCGATCAGTGGAAGGGAGCCCAGCAGCTGCTGCCTGGGTGTCATCTGAAGTGGCTTCCAGGGAAACTGGGGAACGAGAAAGTCACTGCCAGAGAATGTGAGTGTGAGTCTGGGATTTGGTGTGAGAGCCTCGGGCATGTTGGGCGCACCCTGAGAGGGACCAGGGAAGAGAGGATAGAGCCTGTAATCTCGTTACCATCTCCCAGCCCCCAACCAGTGCAGGACAGAACAGAGTGAGCAGTGATGAAAAGCTGTAGGATCAGCTACTCTGCCCAGAACTGCAGAGCTGAGTGGTGGAGGACTGAGCTCCTCCCGGTTTCTGATTCAAAAGACGAGTTCCTGAGGGACGCTGAGGGGCCGAGGGCGCTGGGGGATAGGCCACCCGACTAGATTAGGCAGAGAAGAGGTGTGCTGGAGAGACGTTGGAGTCAGGACTTTGAATCCTGTCTCAGCTGTGGGACCCTAGGTATGTCTTGGAATCTCTCTGCCTCAGTTTCTCTGTCTGTAAAGTGGGGCTAATAATGCCACCCACCTCATAGGATTGTCGTGACAATCAATAAGACGTAGTACCATGTGAAGAGCTTTATAAACTTTAAGGTGTTTTATAAATGTTTGCTATCACCATCATCTATGACTTTGGACAAATCTATTGAGTCTGGCTCCTCATCTACAAAAGGGGGACAGTAATTCCTCCAGCACCAACCTCACTGGATCATTACCAAGCAAATCATATTGAGTGCCTATGATGAGCCAGACCCTCAATGCGAGCCATGGGGGAGTCCAAGTTCAAAGGAGAGAGGGCAGGTGAGCTGCCTTGCCCCCTGATAAGAGCCACACACATGTGAATTGTATATTGTCTTCTCTACTTTTGGGTGATGCTCAGCTTTCCTTCTCTCCTTCCTTCTTCTCCACTAAAGACAGCTAGGTAGCACGGTAGGTAGTGCTCTGGACCTAGAGTCAGGAAGACCAAACATTCAGACACTTGCTAGCTGTGTGACTCTGGGTAAGACACTTAACCTCTGTCAGCCTCAGTTTCCTCACTTGTAAAATGTGGTTAATCATAGCACTTACCTTCTAGGATGATTGTGGGGATGAGATAATATTTGTGCCTGGCATACAGTAAGCACTTAATAAATGCTTAATGCTTCCTTCCACCTTGTGTCTTTGGTCTGCCAGTGGCTGCCAGGGAAACTACTCCCAATGGTGTCCATCAGAAAAAGGCATCACTTCACAATATCTTCCTAGCTGTAAGCCTGTTTCCCTATTCCAACAAGGGAACTTCAGGTCCTTTTTCAAGACAGCGTGTCATGCTTATTGTATATGTTCTGGTGCAGTAGGAGCTGGGGGTGGAAAAGGGGCGGCTGGTCCTCACCCAAACATATTCTGTCATGCCCTCTTGCTTTCTGCTGTGGCCCCCGTATGCGTGAGTTGTAACCAGCTGAGGCCTATAGCCATTGACTTTGATACCCTGGCCTATGAGGATTGAGGTTTAAGGACAGCAGAAGCCCCAGACTCCACCACTATTTTTTATGATATTTATGTATTTCTTAACCATTTAACACGTAGGAAACTGCTACTGCTTTTATTAGGTTCCTATCTTTTTTTTTAAGTTATTGTTTATGGGCAGCTAGGTGGCGTAATAGAGTACTGGACTTGGAGTCAGGAAGATCTGAGTTCAAATCCAGCTTTAGACACTTACAGCTGTGTGACCCTGGGCAAGTAAGTCACTTCACCCTGTTTGCCTCAGTTTCTTCATCTGTAAAATGAGTTGGGGAAGGAAATGGCAAACCTCTCCGGTATCTTTGCCAAGAAAACCCCAAATGGGGGTTGTGAAGAGTCAGACATGACTTAACAACAATCTTTTTTATATATCACTGGTGAAATTTCTGAGTATTGCAATCTAACCTCATTTTCCCTATGAGCCCTGTAGTTTTGATCGCTTAGGTTTGCCTAGAGCAGTGATTTTTTTTGGTTAATTTTCATGAATTTGCATTTTATTAATTATGACAGCATTTATATACTTTTGAAATAGTAATTCATAACATCAGGCTACAAGGTGTTTTGGCTTTTTTATAATTTCGTTGGAGCTCAATAAAGATTGAAATGATGATGCTTGATAAACAGACCTTTGTAACAAAGGGTGATTTTGAAAGTAAGTCACTAGAGCAGTGATTGTAAAGGAATTCACATATAGCCTGTTAAAGCACAACTGATTATATAGGAGTGTATGTTACTAGTTAGTTATGCCTGCATAGAAAAGCAAGATGTGGACTTGTGGACCGAACAAAACTTTTAGGGGACCTGCGTGTTCTTGGTGGCAATGTTTAATGTTGTGTCTTTGCAAATCAACAAAGCTGATTGCCCCACCAACCCACTCTGTCGTTGGGTTGAACATCAAGGGGTGAATAAAGCTATGCCAAATGCTTACATAACAATAACAGCTGACATTTAGGGTTTGCAAAATGTGTGGTCTATATTATCTCAGAGGATCGTAAAATGTCCATTACTCTGAGTCCCCAGGGTCAAGACTCTGGGAAGTGTTGAGAGCTAACATCTTGGCATAGTCTGCCATTCTGATTCCTGAGTAGGGACCGCTAAGAATAAGGCAATCAATGGTCAGTGGACTTGGCTATACACTGATGGATATTAGATCAGGCAGTGAGCTGTTAGACACTGCTGTTGGTAGAAAAAGGGCTAGTGGATATTAGATTATTAGTATGTGGGTTAAGGAAATGGCAAACCACTCCAGTATCTTTGCCAAGAAAACCCCAGATGGGGTCATGAAGAGTTAGATTCAACAACAACAAATATGGGTTAATGGCTGCTGGGCTAGGTTGGATGGCCAGCCTGCAGATTCCAAAGGAGGGAGGGAACTGGCCTTTAGGGGGTCACTCAGGCTTAAGGTGTGACAGATGAACTGTTTTTGTCTGGTCAGTGAATTGTTTTACGTGGCCAGAATTAAAGCAGGGCTCTGAGGACCAGCTGGTAGGCTGTTTGGGGTGTGCTGGAGATCATAGGAATATAGACTGAGAATTGTAAGGTACCCTAGAAGCCATCCAGAAGATAGATAAACTTGTTTAATTTTCTAAAAGTCTCCCTTGTTCTACGCTTGTTGTAAACAGATTTATCTGTCTTCTGTTCTTTTCGGGAGCACACAGTCATGGTGAAGAGAACTATCATACATTTTACTTGTGATGGCGGCTTGGCCCAGTACTGGGAGTACGTGCAGGGGACCTGTGTGGTAGATCCAACCACAGTAACCACGACTAAAGAGACAGGACAGCCATCCAAGGAGTGGAAAAGCTAGAGGCTAGCTCATCCATTGTCTAAGGACCATAGGGTGCTGGACACTTCCCTCCCCAGGGCTGCCCCTCAACAGGATCGAGATTCTCCCAGAGCTTTATCCTCTTTGTTGAATAGGGCCAGGAGAGTGGCTATCAGACTTGGCGAACCTGCCTCCGGAAATCCATAAAGATGTATCACAGAGGGGTCCTGCCCTCCACTTCAGACTACAAACAGGTATTCTCTAATTGTTGCCTGTCTATGAGCTCTAGGAAACTCTAAGGCTATAAATTTAGCAGTTAGGCGGTGCAATGGGCAGAGCATTTGCTGGTCTTAGAGCCGGAAGGACCTGAGTTCAAATCTAGCCTCAGACAGTCTCTGCCTGTGTGATGCCGAGCAAGTCACAACCTCTGCCTCAGTTTCCACATCTGTAGAATGGCATTAATAACAATACCTACTTCCCATGTTGCCATGATTCTCAAACGAGATATTTGTGAAGCACTTAGCAGAGTGCCTGGTATATAGTAGGGATTATATGAATGTTAGCTATCATTTTTATTATTGCTTGCTTTGGAGGAAGGAATTTCTTCATCCACATGTCCCCTCTACCAGTGAAATCACAGGGCCAATCCCTTCAGTCTTATTGCTATTATGAAACACCATTAATATTTTCTTCCACTCAAGTCTTACCCCTGATGCCTCCATGTGATATGGAGATGAACCCACATTCCCGAAGGCCAGGCCGGCTCTAGCAGGCCCTACCACGCAGGGAAGGTTTCCTGGCGATGAACTCTGTTTCTGTCTTCTGAGAACCAGCTGCCAGGTGATTAATGTTTTAGGCCACAGTGGCTCCTGAAAGGTCATTTACTAAGGGGTTTGGAAGGCTTGTGATTTGTGTTGGGAGAGGGAGGATCTATCCATCTGGGAGAAATAAAGAGAGATAGCGAGGTGGCATAGTGTGGAGAGAGGTGGTCTTGGAGTCAGGAAGACTGGAGTTCCAACCTGGCCTCACGCTCCTGCTCAGTCCTAGATGAGTCACTTCAACTTTTTCTGCCTCAGTTTCTTCATCTGGGGAGAACAGTAGCATTTACCTTCCAGGGTTGTTACATCAACTGAGAATATATTGGCAAAGCATCCGATACATAGGAGGTACTTAGTAAATGCTCATTCCCTTCCCCCTTCAATTCATCAAGAATATTTCAGTGAAAAATTATAGTTGTTTTCCTTTTTTCATTTCATTTCAATTAACCTTTATTATGCAACAACCATCTTCAAGGCCTTGTGCCAGGTGCTAGGGATACAGGGACAGAAGGAAACATCCCCAGCCTTCAAGGAGATGACATTCTGCTTTTTAAAAAATTAGCTTTTATCTTAACCTTTGCTCTATAAAAATGAGGATTGTTGTGTGTTCTTCATTTTTGATGAAGACTCATGACACGAAGGGTGATACCTAGACTTGTGAATTAATTGGATTTCACGGAGGCAGAGTTGCACAGACTCATTGGCCTCACTCTTCCAGAGTCATCGAAGTCTAGGGGCAGGATAAAAGTCAGGATGACTGGCGATGGCCCAGGATGCAGTGGCTGACCTTGGTGACTGCAATGTCTGACCAAGCTCTGAGCTCTCCAGAGAGCCTGTTTCAGCCTCCTTCATGGCCATTGGAACAAATTGTTCTCATCTGCCCATTCCACCAGGGAAAGTCCTCAGGTGCTTGGGGTAGACATCCACATAACTCACCGACGGGTGTGAGGCCTGTCAATTACCCTCAACCTGATTTAACCCATCTGCCAAGATGGTTTTCCATCATGTGGCCACTGCACATGCTGCAGTTTCTTGGAGCCATAGACAAGAGTTGGGTGAATCAGGTGGACACCAAAGGTGGTACTAGGGGGTAATAATAGCACCTACCTCCCAAGGTAGCACAGGCCTGGCACATAGGAAGCTCTATAGAAATGTTAGCTATTACTATTGAAATATTGATTAATGTTAATATATTATTAATATTATATATTTTATTTTTATATCATCTTGTAACAAAAAATTTAAAAAAGGAAAAGCAATTCAGGAAAGCTGACCAACAAACCAGCCGCTGACAGCATACACAGTTCTCCACATCACCTCCAGAGAACCGAGGAAGGTTCCATTTTCACCTCTTCTTGGGGCCAGGCTTGGTCACTCTACACAGCATTCGGTTTTGTTTTGCTTATCGTTACTCTTTTCATTATATCATGGTGGTCACTACATATGTTGCTTTCTTCGTTCTCCTTCTATCACAAGGTGATTGCTTTCTCCTGGAGAATACAACATACACACAGGTGAGTACATTTGAGGTAAACTGAAGGGAGAGGGCATTGAAAAGTGGGAGGAAGCAGGGAAGGCTTCGTGGAGGAGATGGTACCTGAACTGAGGAAGATGAGGATTCTGAGAGGCACAGGTAAGGAGGAGGTCCATTCCAAACATGATAGATGTCTTGGGCAAGTGCAGAGAACAGACAAATATGATCCTGGTACCCAAACCAGAGAGAGACAGAGCAGAGAAAGAGAACAACAGGTCAATTTCATGAATGAAGAGTGAGGCAAGTTTTTCAAATAAAATCTTTTCAAGGAGATTACAATAATCTATTCAGAAAATAATTGACTCTGACCAAGCTAGATTCATACTAGAGTTGTGAGGAGGGTCCACAGATCATAGGGTTAGAGATTTAGAGCTGCAAGGGGTGTTTAAGATGATCTAGTTCAATCCCTTCATTTTACATGAGGAGAAGCTGAAACACAGAGTTCAAGGTCATACATGTATTACCACTTCATGAGTAGTGGAGCTAGGATCTGAACCCATGTTCTCTGTTTCCAAATTAATTGCTCTTTCCCATTAGGAAAACTTTACCATAATTAATCACATAAACCACACAAAAATAATAGCAACATGTTTATTTCATGCTGAAAAGCCTTTGCCAAATACCGCCTTCATTTATGTTCCAAGCCAGAGGCATGGAAGGGCCCTTGTTTAGTATGATGAAAAGTGCATTTCTAAAACTAAGAGCTGGCATTACTTATGTAACCCCGCCCTTGGGCATGTTGCCATGGAGACCAGTAGGCTGGAAGATGTGCGCCCATGAGTTATAAGTCTTCTGGTTAAAATGGCAACATGGAAGCTCTTAAAGGATCCTAGCCAAGATCTAAAAGGGCAACAGAGAAGCTCCTCTCTCTGGAATGAATGCACAAGTACACACACATGTATGCATGCATGTGCACGTGCGCGTGCGCGCGCACACACACACACACACACAAAACTAGAAACTTGCAGAGGCTCAGAGAGCACAGAAGTCATTGTGAGCTCCGGCAAACCAGACCTTCAGTCAGGGTAGATATAGGCCTGCCCTGTCAGAATAGCAGCTGGGCACAGGGTTAACTGTCAGCAGGTTAACTACGAAGAGAGATGTGGTCCAGGATCCTTCGAGAGATCTGAAGCCACCCCTCCTCTCAGAGGCATAGTAGGAAACAAAGCTAATGCATGTCCTCAGCCTAAATGTCAGGGGACCTTCCAGGAAGCCTGCGACCAGCGAGATCTCTCTTGGGAGTTTGTTAGGATCATATCAAGGGATGGAGTTGACCTGGTTGAGGATTGTTTATGAAGAAGATGGAGATAGCACCAAGGCCAGCACCCATATTGGGCCACCAGGAAGTCAAAACAGAAGCCAGAGATTGTGATGGAAGGCAGGGTCTTGTCTTGGCCTCCTCATCTGGAACTGCGATGGGAATGGCATCCAAACTACTGAAGAGACCGGATCAAAGAGGGCCTGTGTACCCCGTCCATGCGTGTGGGAGGGGAAAGAGCCTGGCCCTGGCACAAAGTCCTTATGTAGGAACCAAGGCTGGAGATATGAGTCAACAGAAGAAAACTCTGAATGCAATGAAGAAATACAGTAGGTTAGTAGGAGCCCAAAACGTAAACCTAGAAGAAGAGAGTAACTTTACAATAAATACAAGTAGAGCCTCAGAGAAAAAAAAATGGGTTGGTACTCCAAGAATGGCTGAAAGAAGTAAAGCAAGAGATTAAAAAGGAAAAAGAAATCAGAAATAGAATTAAAGCTCATGAGGAAAATATTAGAAGGAGAATAAATATCTTAGAACAGAAGTAAGAAAAACTTTGCCTAAGTAGAGGGCACAAAGATAGGGACTAGATCTGGGATTTCATTGGCGTAGAGAATCTCCCAATAAGGAAACTCCTTCTACCGATGCAGATTGGCACCTTCTATAGAAGTTATAGGTTTAGAAAGCTGCTCATGGCACTGAGAGGTAAGTGACGTAGCCTTTGGCAGTGGTGGAACTTGAACTCAGGTCTTCCTGGCTTCAAGGTATACTGCCTCTTACTCCCAAGAAGTTGATTTGATGAGAGATGGAATGGAGCTCTCTCTCTCTCTTTCTCAGCTGTTCAGTATCCCTTCTAAAATATGGTGCCCAGAGTTGATGATGGCACTTCAGATGTTGTGTGCCAGAGTGGCATACCATGGGCTCTATCCCACCAACCCTCAATCTGGACATTATATTTCTACCTTTTATTTTACCTCCCACCCCAGCCCCAGCCCTTATATACAGATCACATACTGTATCCGTATGCACTTGTTTATAGGTTAGTTTGCATTCATCACTAGTCTTTTTTCTTTTTTTTCATGTATGTATATTCTCTCTCCCCAACTGAATTGGCAAAAGGAAAGTCAGAGATACATTTTCTATTTTTGTTGCTGCTCTAAGGTGGCAGATCAGATTAGAAAGGTTGACTGGGGCCAAACTGTAGAGAGCCTAAAGTTCTAAGCAAAAGGGTTTTGACTTTATCTGAGAGATACAAGGGTGGTTTTTGAGGAGGGGAATGGCAGATTGAAAGTGTCCATGTTAATTTGATGGCAGAAGAAGGGAGAAGTCAGGCTTTCAGGAAGTCTATTCTCCAGCAGACTCCGTCTTTACAGAGACTGCAATGTGTAGAGAAGACAAACTCCCACTGTGCTCATTGTCTGCTACCTGCATAAAAAGCCATTTGATTCAGTGAGAATAATCTCTTAGACGATCTTCATTAGGCTTTTTCCCATTCATATGGCAACATCATACAAGTTTCCTCAAAAGATGCGGCCACAGAGATCATTTTGTTTAGCAAGTCTGGGATCATTATTATCAACCAAGGCACGAAACAGCGAGGGAGGCTTGCCAGGGTCGTTTGCCACCGACGTGAAGGAGGAAGTCCAGGAAAGAATCAAGTGGAAGAGGGATGAGATTCTAGGGAGCACACATGACTGTGGTGTAAATCACCACTCTGGAATCGCAGGGTCCAGAAGCCCTTTTTTTGCTGTGGTGCTCTCCCAAGGCTCATCCCTGGGCACAACATGCCTGCTGAATTCCTGGGGTTTGTGCATCTCCAAACCTCAACTATCCATCACCACTGGTAGCTTTCTCTTGATCTCTCCTTTTTTTTGCCAGAGGTCACTGTCCTTGAAGCTTCTTCTGGCCTTGTATCTGAGTTTGTATCTGTCTAGTGTCTGAATCTCTCTTCTCTTAGCTGGGCCTTGAACTCTCCAGATGCTGGGTGGGGTGTCTCCAGGGCACTGCTGGTAAATGTGTAACAACTGACTTCCCTGGACTTTCACACTTTTAACCTTAATCTTCATTATTGAAATTTTCTCCATCACTTTTGAAGTTCTAGACAATCGGCAAAAATAATAAATCCAGCCCTGATTTGTAATGTTTGCTGATTTCCTAGGTGTAAATACACTGAAAATCCAACAATCACTAGGTAGATGTCTGTCCCTGCCTTTGGGTGAGCAGCTCTGATGTTGGATGTCATAGTCAAGATGAAGGAAAGAGGGAAGAAGGAGGGTAAAATTTCCCTCATTAGCCCCCAGAAGTTGAAGGAAGAGTTGAGCTCTTCCTTTACTGCTGGCTTCAGCCTCAGTTGGTGAACCCTGGCTCTTTGCTGGGCTTAGTTTGCTGTTGTTATTCATCCTTCCTTCTCAAAGAGGACCAAAGACATAAAAAGGGTGATGTATTGACTTGCAAGTGAACCGGATTTAAGTGAGGCAGAGCTGTGCAGAGTCACCAGCCTCCCTCTCTCCTCCAGAGCCATCTGGGTCCAGTGGCCAGACATAGGTCAGGATGGCTGGCGATGGTCCCAGACGTACTGGGAAACCTTGGCCTTTTTAAGCTAAGGTTTTTCCCAGGTCTCAGTTTGTCTGAGGTAACGCCATCCAGTAGGCCAGGTAAGAATTGAGGCCTACTTTGTCATCACAAAAGAATCCTGGGCTTAGCTATTACAAGCCCCAAGGAGTTTGGCCAGTTTTATTTTATTCCCTCCACCCCCTTAGTCAATCCTGTTGCAGCTTCTGACCTAATCAGATAGGGTCTTTTCAGACTTTCTAGTGGGATTACTGGTTCTTAACACTGTTACCACCTCAACACCTTGTTATTTGTGATTACATCCCAAGAGTACCTCAGGCTGACATTGAATTCAGCAACTTGAATTCGCAATTTTAATCTAGCTCCCGGTACTGGTATAAGATGTTCATCGCCTCAGCTCTCCCCACTGTGATGTTGGTAGAGGTTTACCTGGCCAGCATTTATCGATTTCATGTCATTATTCTACAGTATAAGATGTCTTCTATGTGTCTGATGAAGTTGTGTATCTATCTTTGTGTCATGCACAGTAGGCACTCAATAAGATGCCCGTTGAATTGAATCTGCCTGTTGGATTGAAATGCCAGTTTGAATTCACTCAGCACCTTCTGCACCCCTCAGCTGCCTCTCCCTCCTGCCTGGAGAGCCAGAGGGTAGAGCAATAAACTTCTCCCAGAGCCTTCCTTTACCATGGGCTCAGATCAGAACTTGCCGGCTAATTCTCCATTTTCCCTCAGCAGGACATCATAGCCCCTTGTACTCCACCCTCTTTTCAGCTTCCTTTTGTGTATTGTCTTACACCATTAGATTGTAAGCACCTGTATTTGCAATCAAGATGGGCATTTAGCACTTATTCAACCAAGTGCCCTTGAAGAGTTTGGCCTTTGTTTCCTTGATTAAATTAGGAGTCCTTGACGACCTCCTTGCCTCAAGGGAAAGTCTAGTTTACATGGATTTGAGTGACATGTTTGTGACATTAGAGGCTTTTAGACCATGTGGGTTTAAGTCACATTTTTGTGATGCTTTTTAGGTCACGTGGGTGAGTTGCATATGTGACTCACCTTTGACCCTGAACAAGATATATAAACCCAGAGGTTGGCTTTCTCCTTTGGAGCTCTGAGCCACAGCAGGAGTGGCGTGTGACTCTAGGCCAGTCATTGTTATGAGTTCCCCAGCTTTGGAGAAAACTCAGATGTTGATGCTTCTCTGGTAACTGTATATTGTGATTTTGTCAGCTGGAAATCTGTTTGTTGATTCATGTTTATTTGCTCTGTTTGTATTTGCTCTGAAGTTCAGGGTCCTGGCTTTTTCCCCTGGACTAAGAGAATGATATTTATATGTTGGATTAAAGTAAGACTGTTAACCCCTTAATGTTGCTTTCCTTAGTAAAGCAGATCAAAAGAACTTGGGCTTGCAGCATTCTCGTTGTTGGGCTTGTATTGGTTTTTCACCCCCACAGCAGCTGCTAGCTGAATTGTTGCAACAGCACCTTGAGGACAAGTACAGCTTTTCTTTTTCCATTTTCGTATCCCCAGTGCTTAGCACAGTGCCTGGCACATAGTAGGCTCTCAATAAGTGTTTATTGAATATAAAAGTATAAACAATCAAGCAACAAGCACTTATTAAGCATCTACTGTGTGCCAGATACTATGTTAGGTTCTGGAGATATAAAGACAAGAGTGAAATAGTCCCTGCCCTAGAGGGGATTACATTCTATTAGCAGAGACATGTGCACATATGAGTATGTACAAAATATGGAATTGGACCTGTAATTTCACTGGTATACGGAACTTCCAGGTGAGGAAACTCCCACTAACAATGCAAGTGGACACCTTCTCTGTAATTTATGACCTTAGAAAGCCTAATGGGCCCTGAGAGTTTAAATGACTTGCCCTCAGTCCCATGACCATTATGTATCAAAGACAGGATTTGAACCCAGGTCTTCTGGACTCCAAGAATGGCTCTCTACCCATTATATCATGTTGCCTCCTACACATACCATGTAGATATACCAGGGTGGTGTAGTGGATAGAGAATAGTCCTTAAAGCCAGTGAGACCTGGGATCAAATATTGTCTCTGGCGCATAGTGACTATTGTTAACCTGGGTAAGTCACGTAATTTCTTAGTGTTCTAGACAAGTATCCAAGACTATAACATGCATACGAGATACCAACCCACATTGGTAAAGAAAGTTTCCCCATTTGGGATTTCCCAGAACACCAGACAAGGGCTTTAGGAATGCCATTGGCGGAGGAGTGGAGGGTGGATTGGAGAGAGGAGAGGCTACAGAGATAGTCCAGGTGAGAAGTGATTAGAGCCAGCACAAAGGGAGTGGCTGTGTGGGTGGAGATTGGGGGGGTGGAGTCAAGAGACATTGAGGAGGCTGAATCGACCCATGACAATTTGCTTAATCTATGTGGTGAGGGACAGAGTAAAGATGTAAGGATGTAACCAAGGGTGGAAACCTGGGAGACTGGAAGAATAGACGTATCTTCAATAAAAATAGGGAGATTGGGAAGAGGGGTAGATTTGGGGGGAAAGATGATAAGTTCTATTTTGGACATGTATTGATTGAAATGTCTCTAGGACATCGAATCTGAAATGTTCAATGGGCAGTTTGTGATGTGGACCAAAGTTCAGGGGAGAAGCAAATTGGCTACAAATTGGGGAGTCATCTGCATAGAGATGATAACCCATGTAAGTTGATAAGGTCATTAAGAGACAAAATGGAGATGGAGAAGAGGGCCCAGGTGAGAACCCTGGGGAATACCCACAATTGGGGGGCATGACATTGATGATGATTCAGCAAAGGAGACTAAGGAGTGGGCAGGCAGGTGGGAGGATGACCAGTACAAGGCATTGTGGAAGAGTAAGTGGATAGAGAGCCGGGTTTGGTGTCAAGACTTGGGTTCAAACCCTACCTCTGACCTTTATTACTTCATGAGCCTGGGCAAGTTGCTTAACCTTTGTGCATCCCATAGGAGTCAACCCCCGAGTCACAGATAGCTTAGAGTTTGGTCAGGCATCGAAGATGCCAAGGTCATCCCCTGCATCCTGGGCCATCACCAGTCATCCTGACTTTTGTCTTGCCACTAGACTTCCATGACATTGGAAGTAAGAGTGAGGCTGACCACTTTGTGCAGCTGTGACTCACTTAAACAAATTCATACACAAGTCTAGACATCACCCATGATGTCACTGGTCCTATTAAAAAATGTAGAACAAATAACAACAGATAGAACTGATGGAGGGATTCTCCTATACCTGAAGTTCCCTATGCCACAAGACTTATTATTAAGTTTTTGGAGATCTGGGTTCTGATTGTGACTCTACCACTAGCTGTCTCTATGCCCAGGACAAGTCACTTAACCTTTAGAGGTATTAATGCTCTCTATGCCTCAGGTTTCCCATCTGTGAAATTTGAAGGCTGGACCAAATCAACTGATTTACAACCATTTATCATGTACCTACAGGGTGCCAGGCATTGTGCTAGAGGCTGGAGATACAAATACAATAAATGAATAAGAGTGAGGCTGGTGACTTTGCAAAGCTCTGCCTCACTTAAATCCAATTTCCGAGCAAGTCAAGACATCACCCTCATGATGTTATTGGTCCTCTTTGAGAATGAAAGACAAACAACAACTAAAAAGTCTTTTACATTCTAACCAGGGACAACAAGCACAGGTATAAATATATGCAGAATAAATATAAAAAGAATAAATTAAAAGTAATTAAATATAAGATAGTTGGAAAGGGAGGGCACCAGAAGTTGGGGAGGGGGAAGGTTAGAAAAGGTTTCACATGGAAGATGGACCTTGAGCTGCATCTTGAAGGAAGAAGGGAATTCTCTGAGGCTGGGATAAGGAGGGCATTCATTCCTGCCATGGTCAGCTCTGTGCCTAAGGAAAATCACTTTGGCAACAGTACATAAGAATAGGGGAAAAGCTGAGACAGTTGTAATAATTTAGGTGAGAGGCAACCTGGGCCTGAAACCAAGATGGTGGCTACTGTAAGAGCAGAAATGCGCTGAGGTAGAAACGTCGAGATTTAGCAACTGATTGGATCCATGGAGTAAGAGAAAGTAGGATTACCAATCTGAGAGGCTGGAAATATGGCAGTACTTTTGACAGAAATGGGAGTTTGGAAGGTGATTGATTTGGAGAAAAGACAATGAGTTCTGTTTGGGCCATGTTGAATTCAAGATGTTTATAAGACACCCAGTTTGAGATCTCTGAAGAGAGGTGGATTGAAGCTCGAGGAGAGACTGAGAATGGATATATAGGTAGTGCTAATAACACACTGTATTACCCATCAATGAGACTGAAATCAGTAAAGCTTTAGCAAGCCTTAAAGCTGTATGTTAGCAGCTCTTGTTAAGTCCCTTGCCTGTTCTACAACTTGTCTGATGGACTATTTTCCCCATCTCTAAAACAATGTTAAAATAATACCCGTAGTTCCTGCCAGGGCTGTTTTGAAGATCATAGGAGACAATACATGCAAAGCTAGTGTGAAATAAATGCCAGCTATTGTTAGGCATATATGTGTGTTTGTGTCTATGTCTATGTCTATGTCTATTCCACTGATTCTGCCACTGATCTATTTTAGTGGGGGAGTGATTACACCAATGAAATTAAAGATCCTTACCTTATTCACATGTACATACATATGCTCTATAAATATCATTTATATGTAGGCAAGTATTTGCCCATCTATCCATTGCATCTTCTCTTTATGTATCTGTATATACTTATTTATGTGCATGTGGTCTCCCACTACTAGAATGTAAGCTCCTTGAGGGCAGGGGCTAACTTTTTCATTATATTCCTGCTATGTGCACACAGTAGGCCCTTAATATGTGCACATAGTAGGCCCTTAATAAATGCTTGGCAACCAGTTGAGCCTCCTAGCTCCATCTCATTTAGTTGAAGTTGACATTGTTCATATGTTGCTTTAAAGTCTATAAAATTCTTTACATAAGTAATATTTAAATCTTCAGCCAACCCTGTGAGGTAGGTAGAACCTACAGGTATCATTATTTTCCCTTTACAGAATAATAAGTCAAGTAACACTAGAAAGACCAGAATTTAGGAATATCTTGAAGGTCCAAGCCAACAGTGCTTTTTTAAATCTACCAGGCAAAGAAAACAGAGAATAAATTAAAAGTAATTAAATATAAGATAGTTGGAAAGGGAGGGCACCAGAAGTTGGGGAGGGGGAAGGTTAGAAAAGATTTTTATTTTAAAGTAAAATTGTAATATTTTTGTATCAATTGTCCCTTCTTTCTAACTTTATTAAGCAGTTAGGTGGCCCAGTCCTGACTCCCCAGCCTGGGGTCAGGAAGACTCATCTTCCTGAGTTAAAATCTGGCTTTCAGACACTAGATGCGTAACCTTGGCCAAGTCACTTCACCCTGTTTGCCTCAGTTTCCTCATTTGTAATGAAATGAAGGAAATGGCAAACCACTCCAGTAACTCTGCCAAGAAAACCCCAAATGGGGTCACAAAGAGTCCCACATGACTGAACAACAACAAATGTGTCAGGCATTGGGAATTCAAAGAAGAAAAAAAAATAGTTCCCGTCCTCAAGGAACTTACAGTCTATCAGGGAAGACAACTGATACAAGATCATAGAGCTAGAGGTGGAGGATTGCAGAAGTCACCTAGTAGAGGCCATCTTCATAAAGAGATATTAAGTGACAATATATAGGAAGTTAAGTGACTCACCCAAGGTCACACAGGTGGTGACTGAAGTGGAATTTGAAGCCAGGTCAGCTGACTCTACTACTGTTTCTCCTGAACATCACTATTGAAACAAAACGATTGCAAAGTCATTTAGTGGAAAGCCCCAGGATTTGGGGGAGAGGTTGGTTGGAGGTGGGGGTTCAGCTGACCTTTGATTTGAAGGTGGTGGGGAGGAGAGATGGCATTTCAGTCTCGGGGCATAGTGTAGGCTAGCTGGAGGTGATGGGAATGCGTGAGGACATACACTCAGAGAAGTAACTTGTCCTGTGTCACTGTTAGTAAGAAGGGAAAAGGCCACTGGGCTCGGAGACACCAAACTAGCTCTGTTTGTCCCTGGGAGCAAGTCACTGAATCTTCCGCATGCCTCAGTTCCCTTACCTGTAAAAAATGGGGGTTGGTCTCAATGACCTCTCAGTTCTTTGTCAGCTCCTAATTTATGATGCTGTGATATTGCCACTGCCACAAGTGTGTGTGTGTGTGTGTGTGTGTGTGTGTGTGTGTGTGCTGTGTGCGCGTGTGCGTGCCTACATACATGGGGAGGGGAGGGGAAGAGAAGGGAGGCCCGCCCCCTCCTCACACCTATCTCCAGCCGGCGGTTGCAACCGCCCGCAGTTTGACAGCTCGTGGGTGCAGGTGGCTGGGGGCTGGGCGGGGGCCCCCCGAGGTGGCGAGGCGCGGACGCTGGCCCTGAGCTGCGTGCCGGCAGCGCCCCAGGCTCTCACCCGCCCGTGCGTCCTGCCCAATCGCTGGCTCTGCCGCCGCCGCCCCAGGTCCCCGGGGGGCAGGAGCAGCCTCTGCCGCCGTCCTGGGAACCTGCCGCGGCTGCGCTGACGGCGCGCCCTGCTAATGGCTGAGCCACGGGGCTGCTCAGTGTGGCTGTAGCGGACAGACGGACGGAGCCAGCGACTTGCCCGGAGCCCGGGCGCCCAGAGCTCTCCCGAAGCCAACCACCTCCTCCCAGCGTGTTGAGCCCAGCCCAGCCCAGCTCAGCCCAGGCCAGGCCAGGCCAGCCTTGGCCGCGGCTGCCTCTCTTTTCCTCGCCTAGCCACGCCGTGCCCCCCGCCATGGTGTCCTGGATCATCTCCAGGCTGGTGGTGTAAGTAGGCTTTCTTCCTCCCGGGTTCTTCCCTGGGGCTGCTCTTGTCCGGGGGGCAGCCAGCATTCCGCTGCTCCGGCCCCTGCCCAGCCCTGCCGTGCCTTTGCTATTAATACCCAGCGGGGCCGCTAAATTTAGGAGGGGAGGTACAGTAAGGAGCGGAGCTGTGGGCACCGGGAGACGGGAGAATACAAGCAAGGCGGGGCACGCGGGTACTGCATTGGGGAAGCAGAGGCAGAGGCGCACCCTGTTTCTGCAGGAAGCCGAGTTCCTTGCGGGATCATTTGAAAGGGCTCCCTGCTGCCTGAGGAGCGGACGCGGCGGGGAGACCATGGGCTGGAGAAGGGGGGTGAAATTCTTTGCCCCGGGGTGGCAAGAGCCTTTCTCCTCGTTTGAGGGCTGCCCCCCCCCGCCCCCTTCACGAGGGTCTTTGTTTTCCCGGGCTGGGCTTTTTATGTGTTTGCTGGTTTTGTTGAGGATGGCGGAGGTCGGGGGGGGAAAGGGGGCTGGGCAGCAATTCAATCAGTCCGTCTTCTTTAAGAGAAATATCCCGATGGGTTTGTCCACTCTGCCAAGAAGCTTTGTCACGAGAAATTGAGAGACTGGGTCTTGAAACTGACTAGGGGGCGCTGCCCGATGGGGTCTGCCCGGAGACTGGGTGGGGGAGACAGCGGCGGAGGCGGGGCCCTCCCTGTGTGGTGGATTTTTTTTCTCCCCTGTTATTGTTGGTTTTTTTTTTTTTAATGACCTCCTTTATGTCTCACAAAACGGCAAATCCTAGCTTCCGCTCTGTCTGCATTCTAATGCCCCCCTGGCATTGTGGGGGAATCCTATAGGAGGGCACCCTGTTGAGGTGCCCCCGCTGTGACAGGAGCTGGGGTGGGGTGGAGGGGCGGCGGCGCTACTTTGGGTGTCCGCAGGAATGTGTCTGACGGGAGTGCCTCTCCCAGTGACAGAACGACAAAGACAATTGGGACCCAAAGAGTGGTGTATCTTGAGAGGATGGTGATGGGGAGGCAGAACCTGTGGGGATACACTGAAGGGTGTGTTTCCTTTCGTCTTCCCTGCCCCCAAGCTTCCGATGTAGGTGGGTGTCTAGGTCACCTCTCAGAGGCAGCACTGATTCTCTAATGAATTCTTTCTCTTTCTAAATGGCTTTGGTGGGTCTAGATCTGACATTTTGTCTTGTACATCTCCGTCTGGATAAATTTCGCCCTCCTCCACAGTTGCAGCCCTGGGAAGGCCTCCGGGCTTTTTCTTTGTCTGAGGGAAATGTACCATGGGCTCTCTGATACAATATCATTACCTGTGTCTTCCTCTGTCTTTCCAAGGCTTTCAGTCTAACCTAATAGACTTTCCTTTTCCCACCTCCCCCCCCCCCCTTTTTCTTCTCTCTCCAGATGTACACAAAGGTAGCTTGTCTGATTCAATGTCTGTGAGGGCAGGCCACCACTGCTTAGCGTCTGCCATTTTCCAGACCAAGATGGGTTGGTCTCTTTCACTTTAAGCCCCCAAGTCATTTGATCTGGGCCCATCTGCAGCTGTTGCTAACTGCTGTTAGGTTTGTGTGTTATTCCGAGGAGGCATGTTAAATATTTAGACGATTTCATATGGACTGGAGAGCTTGGCATGAATAATACAGGGAAGTACAGCTCTGGGTCACTTAAAAAAGGGTCTGATTCAAGCTCCTTCTGATGCTCTGTGGCATCCCCTTTCCCACCAGGAGTGGTTCTGTGATCATATCTGCCAGCGGTTTCATGGATATAAGGATCCCCTGGAATTGAGAGGGGGCATTTGAACTCTGAAGTATTTTGGTCTTGGTGGGAGGGAGCACTGTAGTTTTGTTCCCAGCCTGCTCACCATCCTGACGTCCTCCAAAGGACAGGCTGGGAAGATAAAAAAGGTGTGTAAATGACAGAACCACAGAATTTTGAACTGGGTGGGACCTCGCCACCAATCTAGTCCAACCCCATACCCAGAAAGGAATCTTCACAATAATATGGGGGTGAAAGCTTCCAACGGCACTTCCACCTTTGGGATGCCACATGCTGAAATGGTGGCCACCTAGCCTCTGCTTGGAGATCTTGGGGGAGAGAATACCCACTCCCACCAGAAGCAATTCATTCCACTTTGTGATCACTCTGTTTCTTTCTTGACATCGAGGGTCAATTTATTCACTGCTCCATATTTTGCCTCCTGGGACCTGATAGAACAAATCTAATCCCTTTTAAATGTGACAGCCTTTCAGATATTTGAATACAGCTACCCTCATGTGCCCCCGGAATCTTCTCTTTTACAGGATAAACATGTTGTTCAGCAGTGTCTGACGCTTTGTGACCCTATTTGAGGTTTTCTTGGCAGAGACACTGGAGTTGTTCTCCATTTCCTTCTCCAGCTCTTGACAGATGAGGAAACTGAAGCAAATAGGTTGAAGTGACTTGCCCAGGGTCACACAATATCTGAAGTCAAATTTGAACTCAGGTCTTCCAGACTCCACGCCTGCACTCCATCCACTTCGGGGCACAGGATAAACATATGCAGCTCCATAATGGACCTTCATGTGACAAGGACTCAGAGGCAGTTAGGGGGCTTAGTGGAGGTCCTGACAGCTATATGACTTGGGCAAGTCACTTAACTTCTGTGTGCCTCAGGTTCCTCAGCTGGAATGGAAATAATACCACCTCTCTCCCGAGGTTGTGGTGAGAATCAAGTTAGATAACAATTACAAAAAAGTGCTTAGTGTGGTGCCTGGCACATGATAAGCAATTAATAAATAAATGCCTGTTCCCTTTACTCTTGGTTGCCCTACTGTGGACACTCTCCAGTTTATCAATGCCTTTCTTAAACTGTGGTGCCTAGAACCAACCACAATGTTCTGGGTATTGTCTGGCTGCAGAGCTCTCACTTCCTTATTCTAGGAAGCTTCTGTGCCCCTCACTGCAGCCCCAATTCACTTTGTTGGTTGCACACCACACTGCTGACTCCTAGTCACCTTTAATAATAATAACAACTCGCAATTCCATCATGCTTTTAAGGTGCCCATACTGCTATCCTCACAACAGTAGCTAGTGTAATTATCATTATCTCATTCTGTAGATGGAGAAACTGAGGCTCAGAGAGGTCCATCGAGTTGTCCAGTTAGGACGTGTCTCAGACACAGGTAAAGATTGGTCTCAGATGCTGCTCCATCAGTCAGCCAGTCAATAAACATTTATTAAATACCTACTATAGTCAGGTACTGTGCTAAGCATTGGGGGTATACAAATAAGGCTAGAGTGGCTTCTGCTCTGCCATGGTGCTTCTCATGAATTTGGAGAAGGTCATATGGAGCTTTCTGTTGCTGTTCAAAATAAAGATTGGACAGCAACATAGGATTTCGTTGGTATAGGGAATTCCTGGTGAGGAAGCTCCCTTTACCAATGCAGATCAGCCCTTTCTCTTTGACTTGCCTAGAGTGCTAAGTGGTTTGACCAGTCAGGATAGATCAATCTGGTTTTAAGCTCAGCCCACCTCTGCTTTGAGGCACTTCTCTGTCCATTATATGTCATGCTATTTTATCCAAAATAACATAGTTAAATTATTCATTGAGAGACCTGTACTCACCAAAGGTGACTGGTTTTTCAGAAGCAGTTCTTATAGCTGGTGAAGTTCTTCAGATACAGTTATCCCTTCAGATATTCTTAATACTGTATTTTTCAGATACAGTATTCCCCATCAAGACTTTCTCCATAGTGGTTTTGATATATTGCGGGTTGGCATAAGAAATTAAATGGGAATTTGGGGGCAGTCTTGTGGAAGCTGCAGATGACAGATGAAGACCAGCAGATGACACAGAAAAAAGTTTAGAGATTCAAAAATACATAAAAATATGTACAGTATTGTATAATATGAACAGATTTCTCTGGTACAAAGGGAGGGTCAAAAAATTTCATGTGGATTTTCCAGATCTCTGTGGCACTTTGCCCCTAACCCTCTTGATGTGGAAGGGATAACTGTACTCCTGTTTGCTGATGCCCTGAGGGCCTCTGTCAACGGGGAGGTGGGGGATGATTGATGTGGAGGAGGCGTTCATTCTCCCGTGTGAACCATGTGTTCCTTTGTTTTGTTTGACTGTACATACTTGTTACAAGGGAATTGATCACTGGGAAATGACATTGATTTTTAAAAGGATGAGTTAAAACATTTAAAAAGAAGAAAAAAGAGTGCTTATGATAAGATCCTGGGGTACTTTTATGATCAGCCAAATAATCCGCACAGGAAAAATTAAATGGGTGAAGAATGCATACCACCCAGGTGATGACATCAGTTAATCGACAAGCATTTATTTAGTACCTACTGTGTGCCATGCATTGTTCTAGGGGTTGGGGAAGCCAAATACAAAAAGAAGGCAGTCTCTGACCTCGAGGAGCTTATATTCTATCAGGAAAAAACATGTACATACATATACATACAAAAATATAAATATATGTAAGTATAATATGTTAATTTTATATATATATGTAATTAATTTGCTTAATTAGCTTACTTGACACTCCTTACTCCCATCCAGGCCCCTTCTCTCCAGACCACCCCAATGCAATCAATTTTCTTTGAGGGAGATAACATATTTGGCCTAGTCATTACTTAAGTATCCTCCTAGATCTTTTGTTATAGTTGGAGTAAGAGCCAATCTCTGGGGAATTTATTTATGTAACTATTGAACCCAGAGATGGAAAACTTCTACCCGCAAAAGTATAGTTACTTCCCAATAGCATCTCATCCTCCTAAAGGATATAATATATATATATAATATATAAAATAAATATAATATAAATATATATGCATTTGAACAGGCAGCCCACTGAGCTAGCCCAGCAATATATAACTCGGACATCACCACAAAGGGAGCATCAGCTGGGCCCAGAACTGAACAGGAGGAGACTGAGCTGGACTACCTTAAAGAAATTGTGTCCTGCTTTCAATGATGCTATGCTACTTTTTACAACAGCACTGATATTCTCTTAGGGGAGATGTACCATGAAGTGCTAGATAAGAGGGCTAGATTCATAGTCCTAGGCTGAAGCCTTTGACAGGTACCACGGGCAAATGGTGTGTCCTTGGAGAGAGGCCCTCTATCATACTATCAGTGCTGCGATCACATGGGCAAATCACACACAAGCCCCAGTTCTCAAGCTGTCTGATTGTAAATCACAGATGAGTTGCCAATATGTATGGGGGAGGGAGGCGCCGTACCAGATGATCCCTACATGGATAAAGTCTCAGATCTGGGCCTAAAACAAATATAAAAAAGCCACAGGGCTGGCCCAGACCTGAGATTTCAACTAAGTGGTAATTTTCTTTAAGTGCAGGTCTGACCATGTGACTCCCCTACTCAATCAACTCCAGGGGCTTCCAATTGACTCTAGGATAAAATATAAAATATTAAATTCCCCTTTTTAGCTTTTAAAGTCCTTTACAACCTGGCCCTAACCTGTTGTGGTTTGGGGTATAGGAACCCTGAAATGCAAGGGTACAGAGCAGGTCTGTCTCAAAAGAATTCGACCACTCAAACCTTCTTTCAAAGTATTGAAGTTTTATTATACACTGATTGGGGTAGGGGGCCTTGAGATTCTAAGAATCTGCCCAATTTAATGGGGGTGAGTTTGGTACTTTTATATAGAAAAAGACCATGAGAAGACCTGGATGGAATTAAGGAGTGGTCCACCCCTGGGTTCTATAATAACTCAAATAAATTTGCCAGAGTTTGGCTCTTACTCCCACTATAACAAAAGACCTAGGAGGACACTTAAGTAATGACTAGGCCAAAGGTTATCTCCCTCAAAGAAAATTGATTGCACTGGGGTGGTCTGGAGAGAAAGGGGCCTGGATGGGATTAAGGAGTGTCAAGTAAGCTAATTAAGTAATCAGGGTGGGCTGGGGTGGGCCAGATTCCTTGGGCAGAGGCACCTGTGATCTGGGCTACTGAAATATATGGGGAAATTCAGGGACTGGGATGCTTTCAAAGACATGGTCTTTTCCTTTTAGGGGTTCAGATCCCTATCAAACCCTGCTGCACTCTGCTGTCCAGCCAAATTGGCCTTCTCTCTGTTCCTCAGAGAGAACATTCCATTACCTCCCTCCGTGCCTTTCACTGGCCATCCAACATGCCAGGAATGCACTTCCTTCTTACCTCAATCTCCCAAATCCCTCTCTTCCTGTAAGATGCAGCTCAAGCACTCACCCTTTCCCCAACAGCTAGTACCTTCCTCTCAAACTACCTTGTACTTAACTACTATGCATTTATTACAAATACAGTTTTATTCTCTTTATTTTTATGATGCATATTTTTATGTATGCTTGTTATCTCTTTTCTACTCCCTCCTTGGAATAAAAGGTAGGGGATATTTTGGTCTTTGTAATTACAGTCCCAATATCTAGCAGAGTCTGGTGTATAGTTGGTGCTTAATAGATGCTTGTTGACAGATCAGGAATGTCTACATTGGAAACAGCCTTCCCCAAACATCTTAGTGACTAGTAGGGGATTTATAGTCTAGGGGTACTGAGAAGTTCATGGTCACACAACACAGCTTGTATTGTCATAGACAGACCTTGAACCGAGGTCTTCCTGGCTCAGACTCACTTGGTAATGCTACCTGGATACAGGTCATGGAACTCCATGATCCCAGAAGAAACTCAAATGCTGTTGACCCAATGGGCATTAGAACAACTGACAAGGGTTATCATCTATTGACAGAGTGGGTGGATATACAGGCCAGAGGTGTTCTAGACAACATCTTCAAGGGCATTGGCGATAGGAAAAGAAAGTAGGAGGGTCATATAATGAGAATGAAAGATCTCAGAGAGGTCGTATTCAAAGAAACAGTGCATTGTGGGTAGATCCTTTATAAAGGATTTATGGAGATCTATAGGCAAGAATCACAATTTGAGGGAGGACCTAGTTTCCCTTCCTGCTGGTCCCAAGGTCAGTAAGGTAGTAATGTCATATATACCCCCATTAGCCATATTTGGTGTCATAGAAGACCTAGACCTATATTAGCTCTAGCTGTAGACCTAGACCTCTAAGGCTTATTGGAGGACCTGGGTTTATCATGCAACTCTGATACTAATTCACATATAGAAGGCAACATGGTACCCTCAGTAAGAGCTCTGATTCAGAGTCAAAAGATCTGAATTCGATCCCTGGGTCTCTCATTCAATACCTATATGACCTTGGACAAGTCACTTAAATTCTTGGCCTGTTTCCTCTTCTGTAAAATGAAGGGGTTGGATTAGGTGACCCCTGAGGTTCTTTCCAGCAATGTAGCTGTGATCCTGTGACCCTGGATATGTCTTTCACCTCTTCGTGCAATGGAAAAGGGAAAAGGTTTGGAGTCTGAGAACTTGGGTTTGAATTCTGCCTTTGTCCTTTATTGCCTGGGTGATTCTGGGCAAATGACTTCCCCTCTTCAGCTTCTCCATTTGTCAAAATGAGGAGCTTCAGAATATACCAGGTCTAAAATTCCTTTAGCTCTATCTTCTCTATGGAACTATTAAAGGCATAAATAGACGAAAAGAGAGATTAAGAGTATACAGGGCTTTATATGACCAAGAGGAATGAATCAATGAATCAATGTAGATTGTCAGCATATCTAAGAATCTTAAAGGTGCATAGATCTTAAGATACAAAGGAGATTTTGAGGTCTTGGCCTTTGGGGCAAAGAAGAGACCAGGTGAGCTCACACTGGACACACATACACAGGGACAGAGAAGCTATCAGCCAGTGAGCTGGACTTTAAGTCCTGGCAAAATTCTAAAATAAAGAGAAGATTCCTGAAAATCTAAAAAAGAAATCAGTCATCACAGAACCAGCATAACTTTGTATCAATCAAGTGCCTCTTGCCTACTATGTGCCAGGCACTTTGCTAAATGCTCCAACAAGAAGGAGTCATTCCAGATTAACTTTATTTCCTTTTTATCAGAGTTGTCCAGTTACTGATTAGGAAAATGCTATAGATTTTAGACAGTGGTTAAAATATTTCATTTTCTTGTGGAAAAGATGGAGAAACGTGGGTGAGATGATGGTTCAATTAGCTGAATTTGGAAGTAGTTAAATGAACAGACTCAAAGAATAGTTAATGTTCCCATGTGAACTTGGCAAGAGCCTCCAGTGGACAGGTCCAGAGACTTCTGCTTGGCTCTGTGAGCCGAACCATTTTTTAACGATGACTTGGATAAAGACATAGGTAGCTGTGCTCATCAGATTTGCAGATGACAACAACCAGGAGAGATAGCTAATAAATTGGAACTTGGACTCAGGATCCAAAAAAGATCTTGTGGGTCGGAACTTTGGGCTGAGTCTGATAAGTTGAAATTGAATAGAGATAATGTTTGAGTAGGATTCAAGAAATGGACCTCACAGATCGAGTCAGTAAACATTTATTAAGCACCTACTTTGTGCTAGGCAGTGTGTGCTACTTTAAGCACTGACGGTACAAAGCAAGGTAAAAAACAAACAGTCCCTGCCCTCCAGGATTTTACAGTCTAATAGGAGAGACAACATGCTAACAATTATATATAAACAAGATAATCTTAGAGGGAAAGCAGTAGTGTTAAGGTACTTCAGAGAAAGTCTTCTTGCAGAAGATGGGGTTTTAGCTGGGATCTGAAGGGGCTCAAGGAAGCCAGCAGGCAGAGATTAAAAAGGACTATATTACAGGCATGGCGGGGGGGAGGGGGCAGTCGATGAATGGAGAGATGAAACAGTCAAAGCTACACTTCAGGAAGATCAATTTGACAGCTGAGTAGGGGATGGATTTTAGTAGAGAGAGACTTGGGGCAGAGAGACCAACTATTGCAATAGTCCAGGAAGGAGCTGATGAGGGCCTTCACCAAAAGGAGGTATGATGAGACTTCAGTTTGTATGAAAAAGATTAGAGGTTTCTATTGGCCTCCAAGCTTGATATGAGTCAACAGTGGGGTAGCTAAGAAAGTGAATTTGATCTCGAGCCATATTAAGTGGCTTAGCTTCCAGGAATAAAGAGGTCTCTTTGTTTTCTGCCTTGATCTATACTCATAAGGAGTATCATGTTTAGGCGTGGGCCCCACAGATTCTGAAGGACATTCATAAACTGGAGTGCATCCAGTGGAGGCAACCTTGGTGATAAAGGGCCTTGATTCTGTGTCATGTGGGATCAGCTGCAGATATTAGCAATGTTTAGCCTTGAGAAGGAAGCTAGGTGGCTCAGTGGTTAGAGTACTTGGCTTGGAGTCAGGAAGACTTATGTTTCTGAATTCAAATCTGGCCTTAGACACTTAGTAGCTGTGAGAGCCTGGGCAAGTCCCTTCACCTTGTTTGCCTCAGTTTCCTCATCTGTCAAATGAACTGGAGAAGGAAATGGCGAACCACTCCAGTGTCTTCACCAAGTAGATCACAAATGGGGTCATGATGTCAGACATGACTAAAAATTGGCTTAACAACAAAAGCTTTGAGAAGACTCAGTGGTCATAATTCATCATAGATAGACAGCAAGTTTTTTTAAAAAACTATCATATGGCAAAGGGATTAGATTTGTCCTTTGTGGCTTTAGAGGGAAGAACTAGGTATAATGGGTAGAAGTTCCAAAGAGATGAGTTTGTCTTGATGTCAGAAAAAACTTCTTACTAATTAGATCCAGTCTGCTTCTGAAGGCACTAGTTTCCTTCACTGGGGCCATTCAAGCCGAGGCTGGACAAACATCAACTCAGACCCCAGGAGATCTAATCAACTAAATCATACCAATAACTGACAAATCAAATGATAAGGGTAAAAGCAAGCAAAGATCAAACTTCAGGGGTCAAAGATCAAACCCAGGGCTGAGACAGAGTCATACCGTATCGCTGCCTGCCATCAACTTGAATGCAAGCTTTGATTTTGGCCATATGTATAAATTTAAGCTATTGAAATTTCCATGATATTTACAAATTATATAATAAAAGGGCTGAATGACCACTTGTTGATCATGTTGTGGTAGAATTATTTGGCCAGAGTGGGATGGAGGTGGGGGATGTTGGCTTGGACCACTTGGCCAACTCTGAAATTCCAAACCCAATTATTGTCATGGATCAGATCTCATGGTGCACAGGGCAGACTTGTGGCCACTATTGAAATAAAGCTGAATGAACACCCTTCTTTCTTGTTATCCTTTTTCTGAGCCCTTTGTCCTCATCAGGTTCAGATGGGATTGGAGTCATGTCAACAAACCAGCAAGTATTTATTAAGGGCCTACTATGCGCCAGGCACTGTGCTAAGTGCTGGGGATACAAAGAAAGGCAAAAAACCCAAAAAACAAGGAGCTCATAGTCTAATGAAGGTGGCAACTTGCAAACCTCTACAGTAACCAGGGAATAAACTGGAGGATAAACTAGCTATTTTTGTATCTGAGCCAAGGCAGTGCAGGCAGAGGGAGGAAGCCTAGCTTGGGAGTCTATGATGTTTCTAGGCTGCTAAAGCATTGGCCACAGCTTGGGGGAGGGGAGAGGAAGGAAAGAATGGGTGGAAGGCCCACCCATTTTTGTTGATTGTATTGTAGCAGGGCATAAGGACACTGGCAGATCTATGCTGCTAAAAGACTGGCTGCTGCTGGGGGTCTGCGGCCAGGAACCATGCCTGCAGACTCTGAGTCATTCAAGAAGCAGACATTTATTGAGTGCCTGATATGTGCCACGCGTTGTGCTGTTTGCTTAGAGATACAAAGACAAAAAGTAAGACAATCCCTACCTTTAAGGATCTTAACTTCTACTATAGGGATACAGCATATCTGCAGATAAACAAATATAAGATATATGCAAAGTAATTAGCGGGTCATCAAAACCAGAGTGTTCAGGAGAGTCCTCTTGAAGCATGTAGTCATTGTGTTGAGACTTCAGGAGAGCCAAGGGTTCCACCACTGCCAGTGCCTGGCTTTGGGAGAGAAGCTCATTCATTCTGCAGCCACAGGGAGAATAAATGTGCTGAAGGAAAAATGACACTCCAAGATAGTGCCCTCTAAATTTTCTCCCCCCAGGACAAAACTCTGATGGTCTTCTCCTGGTTATAGATTTGAGCTAGCTCTGCAACCATAGAGAGAATCAGAGCAGCTATTGGAGCACAGTGAATGAAACACAGGGGTGAGATACAGAGGTAAATGAGATACAGGGTGCTGCAGCCTTAAGGCCCCATGTTCCTTTGTTCTAACCCTTTTAGATTATAACCTGCTTGAGGGCAACAGTCATCTCTTACCTTTCTTTAGTTTCTACAGTCCTTAGCACAGTACCTGGCTCATAGGTCTTTAATAAATGTTTATTTAGTGACCCTGGAAAGCACTGGGATGTTTATTTTATTTGATTAAATAATAGATTTCCTTGATATATAGTTTGTTTCTCCATTGCCTAGGTTTCTCCCTGTATCCTCCCCCTGCCTAGCTACACCTTAGATCAAAGAATCTTTTTGAAAAATTCAGCAAGACAGATTAACATATAGAAAAATATTACATTAGATTCAAATGTCCACACCCACAAACCCACCTCTGCTTAGGAAGGGGAGTAACTTTCTCCTATGCCTTCTTTGGTGCTGATCTTATTCTATATAATACGGCAGCTAGATAGCCCAGTGGCTAGAATAAGACACTTGCTAGCTATATGACCCTGGGCAAGTCACTTAACCTCTGTCTTGCTCAGTTTCCTCAACTGTAAAATGGGGATAATAATATTACCTACCTCCCAGGTTTGTTGCGAGCATCAGATGAGACAATAGTTATAGAAAGTTCTTAGCACATACTAGGTGCTATATAAATGACTATTCCCTTATTCCTTCAGCCATGCAGTTTCAATTGTTTTGTGGCGGTTGCTTTTTCCATTTACATTGTTGCAATCACTGTGTATCTTGTTTTCCGGGCTCAGCTAATTTCACTCTGCATCAGTTCATGTAAGTATCTCCAGGCTTCTCTGTAGTTGGTGTTGTTTCTTACAGCACAGTATTATTCTATCACATTCCTGTAACATCATCTTCATAGCTATTCTTTAATCAACGGGCATCTCCTTTGTTTCAGCTCTTCACTACCACAAGAGTGGCTTTATAAATATCCTGTTGCATATGGAGCGTTTCTTTTGTCAGTGACCTTCTTGGGATATATGCCTAGTGGTGGAGCCACAAGATCAAAGCAGATGGACATTTTAGTCACTTAATTTTATTTGAATAATCCCAAATTACTTTCGAGAATGGTTGGACCAATTCACAGCTTCATTCACGTGTATCACTGTGCCTGTTTTTCCACAATCCCTCCAACATCAGCAATATCAGTCTTTTGTCCCTTTTGCTGTTTTAATTTGGGTTTTCCTTACTTTGAGTGATTGAGAGCATTCTTTCAAATGGTTATTAATAGTTTGCAGTTCTCTTCAGAACTATTTATTCACATCTTTCAATGACTCCTCTACTGGGGCCAATTTGCTTTTTTTATTTTAGCAGATTTCAAGTAGGTGAGAACAGGTTTGAAATAGTTTAAGGTGGGATAAGAGTGTGTGCATAAGGTCTGACTGTCCATAAGGTTCTGGATGAAGGAAGACAATCTCTCTCTTGTGTTCCTTCTTGGGAATACTGGAAGTGTTAGACCATCTGTCATAAGAGCACCTTGAAAAGAAATTTGGCAGAGCTATTCAGGTAACAGATAGAACCCAGGAACAGGGACAACTAAATAGATAGAATAGTAACATAAGCTCCTGGAGAGTAGAGATTGTTTCTTTTCTTTGTTTTTGGGTTGTTTTTTTTTTTTGTATTTGTATCCCTGGCCTGAAGCACAGTCCCTGAAACAAAGTGGGTGGGGGTGTATTTTAAAAAATAACATTTTATTTTATTAAAATTTTAATATTAATTTATATTTATTTATGCATTTACTTGGTATGTTATTTCCCCCCAGTTACATGTAAAAACAATTTTTAACATTTGTTTTTAAAACTTTGAGTTACAAATTCTCTCCCTCCCTCCCCACTCCCTCCCCCACCATTGAGAAGGCAAGAAATTCCATATAGGTTATACATGTGTAGTCATGCAAAACATATCCACAATAATCATGTTGTGAAAGAAAACACAGACAAAAAAACTCAAGAAAATAAAGAAAGTTTAAAAAAAAGTGTGCTTCAATATGTATTCAGACACCATCAGTTCTTTCCCTAGGGATGGATAGCATTTTTCATCATACATCCACCAGAGTTGTCTTGGATCGTTGTACTGCTGAGAACAGCTAAGTCATTCACAACTGATCGTCTTACGATATTGCTGTTACTTTGTACCCAGCACATTTCACTTTTACATCAGCCCATGCAATTCTTTCTAGGTTTTTCTGAGACCATCCTGCTCATTGTTTCTTATAATACAATAGTATTCCATCCTAATCACATACCACAACTTGTTCAGCCATTCCCCAACTGAGAGCATCCTCTTAATTTCTAATTCTTTACCCCCAGAAGAGCTGCTATAAATATTTTCGTACATATAGGTCCTTTTCCCTTTTATTTCTTAGCTTTTTTGGAATACAGACCTAGTAGTGGTATTGCCAGGTCAAAGGGGATGCATGATTTTATAGCCCTTTGGGCATAGTTCCAAATTGCTCTACAGAATTAGTTCACAATTCTGCTAACAATGCGTTAATGTCTCATTTTTCCCACATCCCATCCAACATTTGTCATTTACCTTTTCTGTCCTATTAGTCAATCTGATAGGTATGAGGTAGTACCTCAGAATTGTTTAAATTTGCATTTCTCCAGTCAGTGGGGAGTTAGAATATTTTTATATGGTTATAGCTAGCTTTGATTACTTCCTCTGAAAACTGATCATATCTTTTGATCATTTATCAGTTGGGGAATGGCTCTTATTAAAAAATAACATTAAAAATACACAGAAAAGAACAGATAAGCACGGCAGTTTTGAAAGTAATATGCATAAATATGTATATGTACATGTGAGTATATATATTCCCCCCTCAGGCATTTTCAGTCATGTCTGACTCTCAGTGACCCCTTTTGAGGTTTTCTTGGCAAAGTTACTAGACTGGTTTTGCTATTTCCTTCTCCAGCTTATTTTGCAGATGAGGAAACTGAGGCAACCAGGGTGAAATGACTGAGTAATTGCCTGAGGCCAGATTTGAACCCAGGAAGATGAGTCTTTCTGACTCCAAGCCTAGCTGATATATATCTATATCTATATCTATACATATATATACATACATGTATACACACACACACACATATATATATACACACATACATACACGTGTTAAAGCAAGTAGTGTGAAATGGAGATACATGTCTTCATAAAAATCCTCCTTTTGCATTCTGCTTTATGTATAGAAATGCTGTTTGGGGGGGGGTAAATTCAGAATAAAAAAAAATTTTAAGTCATCTCAAAACTGAGCCCCATAAAGATTCTCTTGCTCAAAGCTATCGAGTAATTAGCAGTAGGACCAGAATTTCAATCTGAGCCTCCTGCTCCACCCCCTACCCCCACCCCTCTTCCCCAGTACTATTTCTCAAATTTGGATTCCAATTCAGATCTATCTTGGTATCCCCCAGATCCTAGGGCAGGGCCTCTCCTGCAAGTGACTCTTAACTTATATTTGTTGAGTAAATAAATGATGTGGTAGAAACCTGCCTTAGTGCATCTGTTCTGTTGCATAAGACTGGGGATCTTATACCTCAAAGTCATCATAACCCCTTAGCAGGAGACTAGATTGAATGGCCCAGTGGGAGAAACTTCTCTTTCTTGTTGCTTTTTTAAAAATTTAAAAAAAAAAGCCTAATGTAACATTAGTTTCTTAAAATTGGAATGGGGTGAGGCAGGGCGTGGAAAATCCGAATAATTGATAGTTCTCATTAATTAGGGTTTTAGTGGTGTGGCAGTGTCTCTGTGGCAGAATGGAAAGAACGTATCTGGGGGCCTGGATCTGGCTTCTGGTATGTTTCCCAAGGATCATTTGAATGAAGTGAGGATACTTAGATTGGAGAAAAGAGGATTTAGCGGAGTGTGTGTGGGATGTGTGTCTGTGTGTCTGTGTTTGTGTCTCTGTGTGTGTGTGTGTCTGTGTCTGTGTGTGTGCACATGTGCACACATTTGCGCATGGGTAACCTAGTTACTGTCTGGGGTATTTTAAGGGTTATCCTTTGGAAAAGGGATGTCTTCAGCATGACTTCTGAGGGCAGGATGAAGAGCAACGAATGGAAGCTGCAACAGCCATAACCAAATATAGGCTTTTTGTAAGAGGAACCAGATCCTAACAATCAGAGCTCCTTCAAAGTAGGCGGGGTGGGCTTTCTCTGGAATTGGGGGCTTCTCTCTCCCTTGAGGTCTTCAAGCAAAGTCTAGATGATGCCTGCTTGGGCATCTTGCAGAAGGGCCATTTGCAGGTCCTTTCAAGTAGGTGTTGTTTCATTGATTGTATTTGTATGGCATACAGTAGGAACTTAATAAATGCTTGTCAAATGATTGATTGACAATTGGGACTTGATGTCCTCTGAGGTCCCTTCCAACTCAGAGATAGTGATTCAGTCCAGCTTTGCCACTTAGTGGTTGGGTGACTTTGGGCAAGGAAGGGACTAGCTTCTCTCTAATGCCCTCTCCAGCTCAGAGATTCTATCTGACTCCACCTCCCTCCTGCTCCTCCTTCCCCTGACTGGCCCCTTAAGTTGCAAGTCTATTTATAAATAGGAGGCTTCTACAAGTATTTGCAAGAAGGTGAAAATACCAACTCAAGTTTCCCTGTTATTCAGCTGCCCTGTTGCTTTGTTAACTAATCCTGCTTTTTTGTCTCCTCTCACTGTGTCTTTGAAGTTCAATGGAAAGGTCTCACCTGCTTATTATTAGGTCATCCTGGGCTTCGTTCTGAAATGAGCTCATTTCTTCCTTTATGAGAAATCAGTGTATGTTTGGGGAGCTGGACTAGGGGAAAGGAAGCCAGGCTCGGTTTAACCACCTGGTGGAATTTTAGTGTGGGTGCCCTGAGGGTTCCCGAGCAAGGTCCTTTCCAAGACTGTGATCTTGATGACACCTGACCAGCAGTGAAGACCCTCGCTTGCATTTGGTGGGGGAGGGGGCCCTAGTGATCAGCTGAGCATAACACACAATTTTCCAAGGTTTCTTGCCATCAGTGGGTTTCCCTCTCTGGTTCAGAAAAACACTTGGCTCATAGATTTAGAATTAGAAGAATTGGAAGTCTAGTTCAATCCTCTCATTTTACAGATAAAACAACTGAGGCCCAGAAGGGCTAAGGAATGAGCTAAGGGAAATTAGAGCTGTGGGCCCAATAGCGTGTCTCCCTAAGCCCCAGGTGGGCTGGAAAAGGGAGAGTTGTCCTGGCTATTTATCCTTGCTTTTTGAATAGTGGGCCTATACATCTATGGAAACATTCTAGATTATTTAGTATGAGCATCTAGGGGTTTTCCTGGAACTCTAGACAGGAATATAGGAAAACAGGTGAGACAATATGGAAGGGGAAATGACGCACAATTCAGAATTAATAAATACCAAGAAATTGACAGTGAACCAAACATGGGCTAAATCTCCAAATGAAACTTCCAAATTTGGAGTATAAAGCCAAGAAAAACCCCACACTGTTATAATAGACATTTCGGTTTTTTTCCAATGCTTGGTTAGATTTTTTTAGTGTGTTGATGTATTTTTTTTTTTTGGCAAGCCAGGGTTAAATGACTTGCCCAAGGTCACACAACTAGTAAGTGTCAAGTGTCAGAGGTCAGAGTTGACCTCAGGTCCTCCTGACTCCAAGGCTGGTACTCCATCTACTGTGCCACCTAGCTGCCCCTGTTTTATTTTGGTACAACAGACACTTAATCCCTGCCCCGTTCCCTCTACTAAGACACAGTACCTAGAAGCCATTCTCTGGGCTGTAGGAATTGATAGCACTCATCATTCACTCCCTTCCTTTCTTCTTTCCTTCCTCCTTCCTTCTTTCCAAAATAGAGCTAATTCAACATTTATTAAGCACATACTGTGTGTTAAGCACTGTGCTAAGGAAATAGAGTCTCAGCTGGAAAAAGTCCTTACCTTCATTGGCTGGTTATCATTAAGCAATGAATGGATAAATAGAATTTTAGGGCTGGAAAAATTTCAATAGGTCATACAATCAACTTTCCTGATTTCATGCAGGATAATCCCTGAATCATCACAGAGCAGATCAATAAAAGTGTTAAAGGCCAGGAACAGAAACACTTCTCTGGTTTAGTTAGCAGATTATGGTTACTCTAGGTTTTAAGGAGCTTCGTTACTTCAGTGTCTTATACATGCAATCGTTTGGACGTTGCTTTCTCCTCTTTTCTCCTTCCTTTTCCTCTTCTAATTGAAGCACCTAACTTGTCCTAAGTGAATTATGCAATTTGTTGGTTAGCACAGAGAATTTCGTTACCTTATTTCACTGCATAATTGTTGCATGTTTTATGACAAAGTTTTTGCAAAGAAAGTGGGGTGTGACCATTATGTGAAGCCTTTTAAAAAACATTTGTGCCGGCATTACTTAAAAATCATTTATTACTAAACTGTCCTGGTGTAAGATTAGGATGCACGGAAAACTCATGAATATATTAAAATTGAATACTGGCTGCACATGGGCAGAGAATTCTAGGCTCGCATCTCACAGTGCTCAAGAGAGAAATGCATATCCATATGCCACTGGTGAATACATTGCTGCTCTGTTTCCTTTTTAAGTGGCATGACAAACAGAATTATACCATGTGATCATCATGCGATTAAAGGTTAAAAACCAATTTTTGGACTGAAAAAAAATGATGGAACAATTATGTGGTGATGGTAATCCAAGGCCTCTTCCCCACCACTTCCTTTCTTTCTTCAGAGAACCAGAATTCGTCCCTTTTCCCTTGCATGCTCCCTTTAGTTCCCAGTTTCCCATTGATCACCAAATCAAATGGTCTTTTCTGAATCCTCATCCTTCTTGACCTCTCTGTAGCCTTTGATGCTCAGTTACCTTCTTATCCCTCATAATTCTTCTTTCTAGGTTTTCATGAAACTGCTCTCCTGGTTCTCCTACCATTCCAACCAATTTTCTGTCTTCTTTGCTCCATCTTCATCCAGGCTGTGCCCGATATAACCCATGGATGTCCACCCAAGGCCCCGCCCTGGCTCCTCTTCTCTTCTTCCTCTCTACTCTTCCTTCACCTTGTCTCCCAGCCTGGATGGCTTCCTTTAAGTCCTAGCTAACATCCCACCTTCCAAAAGAAGCCTTTGCTGGTCCCCTTCAATGCTGGTGCCTTCCCTCTGAAATCAGCCTTGATTTACCCTGCATAAAACCTGTATGTAGATAGTTGTTTGCATGTTGTCTCTTTTATCAGACAGCGCATCACTTGCAGTGAAGCCTTGCCTTTCTTTGTATCATCTGTGCCTGACACATAGTAGGCGCTTAATAAATGCTTATTGACCTATATTTCACCACCCATTTCTCATTTACTCCAGGCAGGTAGTTGGTGTAGTAGAGACAGTGCTGGACATGGAGTCAGAAGACCTGAGTTCAGATTTGATCTCAGGCACTAACTGTATATGACCTTGGACAAACCATTTAACTTCTGTCTGCCTCAGTTTCTTCAGTTGTATAATGAGGGTAATAATAGCACCTACTTTAAAGGGTTGCTATGGGGATCACTTAGCATAGTATCTGGTACATAGTATATGCTTAATAAATATTAGTATATATATATATATATATACTATAATATATATAATAATATTACAATAATACAATAACATTCTATAATATACATATATACTATAATATGTAATATATAATGTATATCACTATAATACATATATCCTTACTGTTCTCTCAGGTAATTCTTTTGTCCTTTTCAGATTCTTTTCAGCCCTTCCCTCCCTTCTTTTTTCCCCCTTTCTTTTCTTCCATCCCTTCCTTCTTTTCCTTGGCACTCCAGGGAGATAGCTCTGTCTTTCTTTCATGCCTCCCTCCTCTCCTTTTCTGCCCATTTGTGAGCTATGAAGCATAGCTAATAAATATGAATTATACTAGCAGTGTATTTGCATGAAGGAAAAGGAAAAGCCATCAGTCTCAGTGTGAGGGGAATATGATTGATAGGCTGCCATTAACTTCTAAAGGCCTGGGAGTGCCAAGGCCTCCTTTATAGAATCCTGAGCTGTCTCTTCATCCTCCTCCCACCAATTCTGTCTTTTTCAATCACCAGTATTCACAAGAGCCGCACTTCTTATTCCGATGTAGCTTTCCTGTTTTAATTACTGCTGTTACAAGAATAGTCTTTCCCTGTTTTTCATTGCACTTATGTAGCATTTCAGCTACTGATAACGATAGTAGCAGCTAGTGCTTTTATAATGCCTTAAGGTTTGCAAAGCATTTTACATAGGTCGCTTCAAAGGATCCTCACTACAATCTCAGGAGTTAGGTGCCAAGATCGTTCCCATTTTACAGAGTAGAAAACTAAGGTACCTTGAGGTTAAGTGACTTGCCCTGGTTCACATGGCTAGTACAAATATGAGACAGAATTTGAATTCAAGTCTTCTTGACTCCCAAGGCCAACTTGTGACCTACTGCACCACCGAAGTGCCTCAGTATATTAATTACTATAATATGTATAATATGATATATAATATATTTATTATTATATGTGTATAATACGTTAGCTGTAGAAGATAGGGGACATTAGATTTCACTTGTGCTGATCTTAAGACATACTCTGTAACTTCTTTCTTAGGAAAGTTTTTGATACTGGGTAGCTGGGTGGCTCAGCGGATGGAGCACTGTGCCTGGAATTCAGGTTTTGTTGTTCTTCATTTGTTTCAGTCCTGTCTGACTCTTTATGACCCCATTTGGGCTTTTCTTGGCAAAGATACTGGAGAGGTTTGCTATTTCCTTCTCCAGTTCATTTTCCATATGAGGAAACTGAGACAAACAGGACGAAGTGACTTGCCAGGGTCATGTAGCTAGTAAATGTCTGAGGCTAGATTTGAACTCAGAAAGATGGGAGACCTGAGTTCAAATCTAGCCTCAGGCACTCAATACCTATATGATCCTGAGTTACATAACCTCTGTTTCCTCATCTGTAAAATGGGGGTTATAATAGCACATACCTCCTAGGTTTGTTGTGACGATCAAATGAAAAAATATTTGTAAAGTGCTTTACAAACCTTACAATGCTATAGAAATGCTAGCTATTATTATACTAGTTTGACTTTTCACCATTTGCCTCTTACTCATGAAGCACATGGAGAACACTGGTTTGAGCTGTGTAACAGCTGCCTTTTTGGTTTGTTTTTTCAAATTTAAGGATTGAATCAAAGACTGAAGCAGCCTTCTTTGGTATTGTTTTCTTGCCCTCCTTAGCATTATAATCACCATCATTATAGTTTACATTTCTTTAGCACTATATATATATATATATATACACACACACACACACACACACACACACACACATATATGTTTTCTTATATAAGCCTCACACCATGTAGGTGGTATAAATTATATTTATTCCTGTTTTATAGAAGGGGAGACTGAGATTTAAACAGGTGAAATCAGTCAATAAGCATTTGTTAAGTGTCTTCTCTGTGCCAAGTACCATGCTGAGCACTAGGGATACAAAAAGAAGCAAAAGACAGTCCCTGACCTTAGGGAGCTTACAATCTAAGGGGAAAGACCTTTATGTACAAACCACTCTGAACGAATAAGATACAGACTGGATAAATTGGAGATGATCTCAGAGGGAAGGCACAAACATCAAGGGAGGTCTGGAAAGGCTTCTCGGAGAGGGTGGAGTTTTGTCTGGGACTTGCAGGAAGGAAAAGGAAGAGCAAGCATTTATTAAATGGTAACTAGGTGCCAGGCGCTGGTCTAAGTGCTTTGCAAATCTCATTTCATTGGAAGGAAGCCAGAGAAGTCAGGAGGCTGGCACACGTAGGGAGAGAGAGTGGTTTGCTGAAGTGATGCAGCTGGCGGTCGTCTGAGTGAGGCTTCAAACTCGGGTGTTTTATCTCCACTTCTTCCCACTCCACCAGAGCCTGTTGGACTCAAGGTCCATGAACTTACTGTTTTTAATATTTTGACAACTGCAGTATAATACTTTGTAATCCTGTGCATTTTATTTTATGTATTTGAAAATTTGATTCTGACAATGGGTCCATAAGCTTCACCATAAGGCTGCCAGTGGGGTCTATATCCCCAAAATGGTGAAGGAACCTTTCAGGGCACCAAGCTGGCTCTTGTCACTGTCTTTGTTGGTATCCTCCAGCTTTTCAGGAGCATTCAAAATGGCTTCTTTTTCACCCACATAATTACATTTTTCTTACTCGGATACTTCTTGCTTTGGAAGGATCAAATAAGACAATATAAGTGAAGGACTATAGCCGTCCAATGCTGTATCACTGTGCATTGATTATTGTTAATACCTGGAAAGGGGAAGTTGTCACATTTCAGTTGACTAGCCATCCTGGGGTGTCTGTGGACAAAAACTCATCTTGGGTACTTCCAAGTCAACAGATCTTTTCCTGCGAGAGAAGTCTCATGGCATTTCCATAACTATAGGCATAGAACTTCGATTTTGACTTTTGAAGGCCCCTTTGGGGACTTCCACCAGAGGAAAAAAATATATTTCCCTATTTTTGGATGCTAGGGGGCATGAAGACAACTGAGGTTTTGTGGTAACAGTGGGGTCAGCTCCTTATACTTTGCGGGCATGTTAAATTTTCTCTAGGCGCTTTTACCTGAACAACTAGCCTGTGATGTACCTGGGGTAGATCTCATTATTCCTGTTTGACAGATTCAACAATTTGGCTGAATGGACATTTAGCAAATACCCACAGTGTGCAAGGTTTTGTATTAGGAATTCTAGCTACTTAGGCAAAAACAAAACAGAGGCCTTGCCTTCAAGGAGCTTCCATTCCATTCCAAAGGGGAAGGGAAGTAGAATATAGCCTGTCACAGAAAAGTGAAACAAAGTATCCATAAGTAACAGAAGAGAAACAGGAGAGAGAAAGGGCTAATAATTGGGGGAATTGGGAAAGACCTCACCTCAAATTTGGGACCTGAGCTGTGCTTTGAGGGAGGCTGGGAATTCCAAGACACCGAATTGGGGGAGTGCTAATGAGGTTACTGAGGCACAGAAAGCCTAAGGCTCTAAGAATGTTTTTAATCCCTTTCCTCGTTTTTGGTGACAAAGTATTCATCTTTCTATAACTGTCTTCGAGCAATGGGTCCTGTGCAACATAGTATTAATGAAAGTATCCTAACAAAAACCTAAACTAATATTGTACAGGTTTTTGTTAGGATATTTTCCAAATATGTCATGGTCCATTTTTTTTACAGTTCTAAATGTGTACATTAAGGTTGCTATTGCATAAGGGTTGTCTAAGATATTTTCTTTTAATTGAGTTTTGATTTCAGGTTGCCAGTAAGTGTCTTAACATTCAGGTTGATAGCTTTTGCTTAAAGGGACTTGCTTGGGAGAGACCAAGGTATTTGCAGGTATCATCTGTATCCACCTTTGGATTCAAGCTCAAAGGACTAGACTCTTTCTTTGACTTATGTTAAGAATTTTATAATTATGACGTGTTGCTGTCATTGGAAAAAGATTTGGAGATGAAGGAATATGTTGAGTCATATAGATAGTTGTCATATATGTGCATATATTCATAATAGATAAATATATGGGGCAGTTAGGTGGTGCAGTGGATAGAGGCCTGGGCCTGGAGTCAGGAAAAGCTGAGTTCAAATCCAGCTTCAGACATTTACTAACTATGTGACCCTGGGCGAGTCACTTAACTCTGTTTGCCTCAGTTTCCTTATCTGGAAAATGAGCTGGAGAAGGAAATGGCAAACCATTCCAGTATCTATGCCAAGAAAACCCCAAATGGGGTCATGAAGAGTCATACACGACTGAAATGATTTAACAACAATAACATTATGTGTGGATATGTGTATGTGTGTGTATATGTATATCTATGTATACATATAGATACATACATATACATGCATGTGTATGTCTTAAGTGACTTGTTACTACTCCTGGTATGAGACAGCTTGCAATATAATTTCAAGCTTTTATTAAGTACATTTTACATGCAAAGTATTGTAAAGGCACAAGGGAAAACTGGTTCTTGCCTCCAAGGGGCTTACCTTCTGGGGCATATCATCAGGACGGGTTTTTACTGTTTGATCCCAGGGCCAGAACTTGGATTAATGGGTAGAAGTGACAAATTTAGTCTCAATGTACTGAAAATCTTCCTAATAAGTAAAACTTTCCCAAAGTGGAATGGATTCCCCCCCGCCCCGGAGGTCTGTAAGCACAGGCTGGATTTGTCAGTGATGCTGTAGAGGGGATTTTTTTTTCCATATATGAGTTGGACTCGATGGCCTCTGAAGTCCCTTTTGTGGTTCTGCGTCTCGGTCCAGTACTTTGATCTCAGAATGAATGAAGCCTGAATGAATTAGATTTTCTCCTCCAACCTTCCTCACTGATGTATTACAAGGTCGATCATCCATCCATGCAGTCTTTTGACTAGATCACCAAGTGGTGTGGTTAGGATATAATCCTGTCTGGAGGCAGATTAAGCAGCAGGCACATGCCAGGCATGCGATAAGCATTTGGTAAATTCTTGTTGAATTGAATTCAAGAAGCGCACGTGGTTGTGAGTGGAAGAGGACTGCCCTGTGGAGCAAGCCAGTGTGGAGAATGTATTCTGATGCTTTGCACCCTCTCTGTCATTGAACTTTTTGGCATTCCTGTGTGAACACCCCTTTGTAGTATGGAAGCTTCTGGCCGAGGGGAGGTGTTATGACTTGATAATGTAAACTAATGGTGGGAAATGGAACTAGAATTCAGATCCCCTGGCACTCCTTTAAATTCCGAGTGCCAGGATGACCAATAAAAACAATAGTAGTGATAACAATGATAATAACTAGCATTATGTAGCTCTTTAAGGTTTGGGAGCTGGGTGCTATTACTATATCAATTTTAGAGAGAAAGAAGCTGGGGCTGAGAGATTTTCCCAAGGTCACACAGCTACTAAGTGTCTGAGGTTGGATTCCAACTCAGGTCTTTGAGCTGCCTGACTGGTTAGAGCCTAGCTCTACCACCTCTGAGGAGCCACCATTGGTGTGAGGAGACAGCAGAAAGGGTCAGCCGAGAAAGGGCCTGTTATTTCACAGCTCTGTGTGGTGGCTCATTGGAAGTTAGCATGAGGTTTGGGTCTGGTGGCGGAAGCTTGCCCAGACCTTCCATGGAATCATAAGATCGTGGCTGTGGATCTGAGAGAGAACTGAGAGGCCGTTGAGTCCAAACCCCTCTTTTTCAGGTGAGGAAACCAAGGCCTACAGAGGTTAAGGGACTTTCCTCAGAGGCAAGATTTAAACCTGAGTCTTTCTGATTCAAAGTCCATCTCTTCCCACTTTGCTTCCTGAAGATGTGGTGCCTAGGCGATCATAAAACAGAAACTGAGAGCTGGAAATTAGAGATCTGGTCTAATCCTTTCATTTTACAGATAAGGAAACCAAGGCCGAGGCCCACCACTTTGATTGTTAGCCTGAAATCCTACAGCAAATCCTCAGGTTCTTTCCCTGTGCCAGCAATGCTTTCCTTTCTCCCTCTTGGAATCCTTGGCCCCCTCTAGCCTGAGCTCAAGGGGCTCGCTCCTCCCTCTGATCTCCCTCCATCTTCCTTCTGACCCTGGAAGACTTGCTTGAATTATCTACATATGAGCTGTGTCTTCTTCCTGTAGAATATGAGCTCCATGAGGGCAGGGACTGTTTTATTTTTGTCTTTGTACAGCGCCTGCCCCGAAAGTGTTTCATAAATGGAGAATCAATGAATGAAACCATTCTGATGAAGAAGCCGCTCCTCTCTGCTCCCATAGCCCTGGCAACCTGAACCACATAACCTAGTGCCTATGTGGTATCTTCTCTTGGGTCAGTCGTATGTTCCTGTCCAGACAGAAGGATGGTGCAATGCCTACTGCGTGCTGGGTGCCCGGCGGATGCTCAGTTATTCATGGATCATAGGATTATAGATCCTTGAGCTGGAGAGGCCATTGAGTCCCACAGAGGACAGCTATGTAGCACAGCAGATAAAGGGCTGAGTTCAAATTTGGCCTCAGAGATATTTCCTAGATGTGTGACCCTGGGCAAGTCACTAAACCTCTGTTTGCCTCAGTTTCCTCATTTGTAAAATGGGGATAATAATAGCACCCACCTCCCAGGGTTGTTGTGAGGATCAAATGAGATAATTAATAATTGCTATATAAATAGTATATATATATATATATATATATATATATATATATATATATATATATATGCATGTATATATAGTAAGTTCTATATAAATATTAATTGTTATTATTATTAATTATTACCATTGTTTTTCATTCATTTTCAGTTTTTTTACTCATGACCCCATTTGGGGTTTTCTTGGCTGAGATGCTGGAGTGGTTTGCCATTTCCTTCTCCAGATGAGGAAACTGAGGCAAACAGGGTTAAGTGACTCGCCCAGGGTCACACAGCTAATAAGTGTCTGAGGCTGTGTTTGAACTCAGGTCCTCCTGACTCCAGGACCAGCCCTCTATCCACTGTGCTACCTAGCTGCCCCATTACTATGATTACAGGGAGGTTAACAGAAGAGAACAGAAGGAAGGCCAGAAGCAGTACACCTTCAAAAATTCCACGTTGAATTTATTATAAACTTGAAAGGAAGAGCCAACTGTATGTAACGGAGATTCACAGTTTTGTGTCTAAGATTCAGTTTTCAGTAATCCTCTTTTTCTGTTTTGCTCCATGCATGGAAGGGCTCATTTCATTTGGTGTTTGTTAATTTCAGAATAAAAATAAATAAAATTTAGATTGCAAAAATAAATGAGCAGGAAAATGAGATAATGACTTATCCCAGGATCACGGCATTAGTGTGGCAGTGTGTCACCCTACTTTGTCCAAAGGGATGAATATGGCTTGAGTCCAACCTGTGCTAGACATACCATACCTAGACATACCAGGCCTTCATTGTCTTACCACCTGAGATGGGCCGGGCCAACCCAGCCAACCCAGGCCAAAACAGTGACTTGGAGTCATGAGAGGGAAGAGAGCACTGAGCTGGAAATCAAGAGGCATTGGGTTCTAATCCACTGGGTGCCTTGGGGCAATTCCCCTTTATCTGGCTGGCCTTCCGTGTTCTCCTTTGTACGGTGCTGGACTATGAGAGTCATAACCACAGCTCACGTTCCCTTAAGGCTTATGTGATGACATCCATCTTAAATGAAATAATGAGATGAAAATATTGAGAGAAAGGTGACCAGGCAGAACCAGAGAGAGTACATGTAGCAGAATTGACCCTGTAATCATAGAAATGAATAATTAATAATATGCTAATATAATTTTAATAAATAATAAATTATTAATAATAACCATCCTAATAGCCAACATTTATTATTGTGCAGTAAGGACTTCAGAATGCTTCTCGTCCGCACATACCACTTCAGGAGGTCGGTAGCAGGCTATATCCTTGGTCCTCTGGAAACACCGTGGGTCATCGGATTGATTGGGGTTCTGAAGTCTCTCAAAGTTATTTGTCTCTATGATTTTGGTGGTTATTTTAGAAATTCACAGGGCTGTTCTGAGGCTCAAGTGAGAGAGTAAAAGAGAAGCTCACTTTGGACCTTAAGGTGCTGCAGAAATGGGCCGATGATTGTTAGAACTGCCTGTGAGTTTGTTCCCTTGTGTGTCCCTGGGGGAGCCCTGGGTATGACAGCCTGGACTGGGGTCACTGCTCAGGGAGGGGCTGACCCGCGGGTTGGGAGCTAGGCTGGGGACGTGCCCCATCCTTTTTTCTGGGTAGCAGCAGTGGATGGGTTAGACTGAGGCCCCCCAGGCAGGGAGGGGCTTCTAGAGCTGCCCAGAAGAAGCCATTATACAGTCAAGCCCTGCTCCCCCAGGCTCGCCTCTCCCTGCAGTGGCCACACCCTTGGCAGACTCTTCCCAGCCCATAGCTCCCCTGGCCAGGTGCCCAGGCCCACACAGAGCTTCAGGTGAAAGCCTCACTCATCTCAAGTAGCTGAATCTCAGAGAAACTTAGAGCCGGAGGGGACCTTGAGCTCGTTAAGGCCAGCCTACAGGTGAGGCAGGTGAGGCCATCTGCCCAAGGTCACACAGCTGCTTAGTTGGCAGGCCCAGGAGGAGTGCCTGGGCCTCTTTGGTCCTGAACTCAACATAGTCTGTCGTCTTCAGTTAACTGAAGGGCCCCACACGGAAGAGAGATTTGACTTTATTCTCTGTGTCCAGGGGCCAGAGCAAAGCCCGGGGTGGGGAAGGTACAGAAAAACAGACTTCCCCTCAGAATAAGGAACAGGACTTAAGCTGGCCCAAAATGTAACTGGTCATTTTACAGATGAGGAAACCAAGGAAGACAGAGGGACTTGCCCAGGGTCACACACTTAGTATGTGTTCGAGGTAGAATTTGAACCCAGGGCTTGTTGCCTTTGAACCCAGTGATCCTTCCTCTATAACCACCTAGCCGCGCCTTTTACCAGTGACTTAGATAAAGGCAGAAATGACTTGTTCATGCAGCTGGGTAATGCATTGGGCAGAGCATTGGCCCTGGAGTAAAGAAGACCTGAGTTCAGATCCAACCTCTGTTTGCCTCAGTTTCCCTAGCTGTCAAATGAGGATAATAATAGAACATATCTCCCAGAGTTGTGAGGATCAACTGAGATTAAATAGGATGACCTTAGACAAGTTATTTACCACCCTGTGCCTCAGTCTCCCCTGCTGTCAAATGAGAAGGCTTAAGTACAATATAGAGTTTAGCTATCCTTGTTACCAAATTTGCTTATGATCCAAAACCAATATTCAAGTTGGATCCAAGGAAAAACTTAACAAGGAGAGCCATCCAAAAATGAAACGGGTGGATGTGGGGGACAGTGGGTTCTCCTTCACTGGAGGGCTTCAGGTAGAGCCTGGAGGACCACCTACCATGCATCTCGGAGAAGAGATTCTTTTCAAGTAGGGGCTGGAGTAGGTGGCCAATGAGAGTGCTTCCAACTCTGAAAACTCTGTGAAATTCAGGAGCGCCCATGAATGCCAACTCCACAACCAAGAATAGGAGAGTTGGTGTTGAGGTGTGAAGGAGGGCAGTGCCAGCCTCCCTAGCCCAGAGAAGCTCCAACTCATGTGAAGAGAGTACTTCCAGAGAGCTTGACTTGGCTTCACCTAATTCTCTTCATGAGAAGTCGTCATCACCCCCATTTCACAGATCAGGAAATGAGGCTCCACAGAGGGGAAGCCACAGAGGTGGCAGGGAAGTCAGGACTAGAACCCAGAGTTTTTAGATTCCAAGCATTGGCTTTCTTTTCACACTTACACTAGGAAGCCCTCTGTCTTCCCTGGAGTTCCAAATCTGAGGACATGAGCTAAGCTCTGAGATCATCCCAGCATGGTGCTCCTGGTCCCATCTCCAGGGGAATGACTAATACTTATCATCTCTCTGGTGAGCCCTAATGAGACTCTGGGTGGGGAGGTAATTTCCCATTGGTACCTCTCCCTCTGATCTGACATCATGTGTGGTTTTGAGGGAGGCTGATGAATAGGATTTCAGACCTATTGAGTGTTAGCTGGCTACAGAGAATAACTTTTCTCAGTCACAATGGTTCCTACTCACATGATGAGTGAATCTGCTGAGTTTAGAAAAAAAGGGTCTGGGTTCAAATTCTGCCTCTAACACTTATTACCTATGTGACCTTGGACAAGTCAATTTGAGACCCTATCTCAATTTTCTGTAAAATGAGGAGATTGAATAAGACATCCTCTAAGATTCCTTCTAACTTCAATCTGTGATTTGGTGATTGTCAGTGGAGGCCTTAGAGGACCAAGCCCAGCCTTTTTCTAAATTCCCATGCAAATCACCTTCTTCCTTTCCATTTCCCCTCTTCAGTAAATCCTGTAGCTCTTGTACCTCTTGTACCTCTTGTACGGCTTGTACCTCTTAATCAATCAATATTTTTGAGTCCAGTTCCCTGTCCTGGAAAGGTTTATGTTAGGAGAGATAGGACCCAAAGAGATGACATGGTTACAGACATAAGAGTTCTATAGTAATATATTTGATGTAAGAATGGATAGATGCAGAATGATGTAACAGAGTCCAGGAGCCCTGGGATAAAGCCTTACCTCTGACATGGACTGGCTGCATTACCTTGGGTCAATTACTGAAGGCCCACAGGTACCAGCTATGTAATTGATTGAGACAAATCTGTAACCCAAAGAAATCCCAGGTTAGTACAAAAAAAAAACAAACAAACAACCTCAAAAGCCAAAAAAACAAACTATCACAGATTCTAGGATTTAGAGTCTGGAAGAGTCATTTAGTCTGACTGTATCATTTTACACATGGTCCCAAATCCCACAGGTAGTCTACAAAGTATATTTTTCTCATCCCTGACCCATTTCTTTGTCCCAGCAAGTAGCCTGGAGCTCATTCATCAGCCGGTTCTTCCCTTAGGTGAATCTCAGCTTTTTCTCCTTCATCTACCCCCAGGGGCCACCTAAAAAAATTTAACTAGATAACCTCAGAAGTACCTTTTCTCCATCAATCAAAGGTTTGGGGTTTGTGAGAACATGTTTTTCTAATATTTTATATTCTAATATTTCTAATATTTGTATTTCTTTTTATTTATTCATTCATTCATTTATTCATTTATTTGTTGTTTTCAACATTCACTTCCATAAGATTTTGAGTTCTAAATTTTCTCTGCCTCTCCAAGATGATATAGGTTATACATTTGTATATCTTTTTAAAAAAATTATTTTATTTTTAATTCATGGAATAAAACAAGTTTCCATAACACAGTCCAATAAAAAAGATGATTGCATGTGAAAATGCAAATCTACCACGTACCACTTGCTATTTCCTCCAAATATATGACAAAGTTATCGTGTAAATTTCTTTTTTTTCTTCCCTCCCCAGCTTTGCCCTAGAGATGGCTGGCTACCTTTAGAAATAGGTATATATCTATATGTAAAATTATTCTATACATACTTCTATGAATCAGTTCCTTCTTGGGATGCAGACAGTGTCTTTTTTCATATGTCCTTTATTTTTAATTTGGGTATTTATAATAGTCAAAATGACTTAGTCACTCAAAGTCTTTCTTAAAACAATATTGCAGTTACTACATGCGATATTCTTTTGGTTCTGCTCACTTCACTCTTAATCATTTTGTGCAAGTCTTTCATGCCTTTCTAAGATCACTGGGCTCATCATTTCTTATTCTTCATATTTGTATTTCAACAAAATTGGTTTCTTTGGTAATCCTGTGTGTTTTATTTTATGCATTTAAAAACCTGATTCTGAAAAGGCATTCGTAAACTTCCCTAGACTTGCCCAAGGGGTCCATGGCACAAAAATGGTCAAGAGCCTGTGATCTAGATGACAGGCTCTCTGAGGACCTTCATCTGACATTCTTTGATTTTGGGTCATTTTGAGCCTTTTGACATTAACATCAGAGAGGGTAACTGTTGTGACGTTCCATGGAGCACTCATCAGAGAGAGACTCCTGGCCCCGATCTCAAAGGGCGTTTCTTAGGTTTTTACTCAGCTGTATTGTTTCTGATGCAGTATCATTTTGTGAGAAACTCTTTTGGATTTATTCCTGGAATTGCTCTCTCCACAGGGAGTCTTGCTCTTGTGTGGTCACCCTCTTATGAGGGTGCCTGGAAGATAGAACCGTGAAGTGATTAAGGCTGGGAAACAGAGCCAAAGGGAGGCTTCTTTTCTTCTGGAAGACAGAGGATGGCCTGCCTAGGGAAGGGGTCATGCCCCAAAAGGGAGCATCTTCCCTCTCCCATTCTGGCCTGTGCCCCTATAGCACAGCTAACATGCTAGTCTCAGAAGACCAGTGTGGTGGTCGGGAAAGATAGGTACCAGGAGTAGAGTACATGTTGATGGGACCTTGGTAGTGGCAGTCCAGGGCAAAGCAAGGGAGCAGAGTGTTGCATTGTAAGCCATGGAGTAAAAGTATCCCCTATGCCAGTGCCCTGGGACAAAGTCCTTGCTACCCCATCCTAGTTCCTGTACTGATGAGAAATGTCATAAGATCTTAGCGTTAGCATCGGAAGGGACCTCAGAGGTCATCAAATCCACCTCCCTCATTTAAAAATATGACAGCTGAGACTTAGAGGAAGGTTAAGTGATCTGCCCAGGGTCACCACACTGCCTGTCCCTTCTTGGATGCCATGGCCAATGTCTGACAGAGAGGGAAATTGTCCATCTGAGAAAGACTGAGCAAAGAGTCTAAAGAGAACTTCTTGGCCATAGTCTGCTTTGTGTAACTACAAGGCTAACCAAGATTTTGCCTCAGTTTCCTCATCTGTCAAATGAGCTGGAGAAGGAAGTAGCAAACCACTCCAGTATCTATGCCAAGAAAACCCCAAATGGGTTCATGAAGAGTCAGTCAGACACACTGAAAATGACTGAACGATAATAAGAAGGTTAACCAAATGAGGCCAGGACAACAGCCTCTGAGTGCCTAAGTCCCTCATCACAGGCTAAAGAGCCCAAAATGAGCAGCCTTATAGACAAAGGTGGGTAAGGAGTGGCTCCTCAGAGAGCAGAGCTGGCTTTTAAAGTGGCTTCATTTCCTTTCATTTCCCTAGGAGTCTTCTCTCTTAGCTTTTTCCTAGGGCTGTGGTGCACATCGATGCATCTGTCTCCCCTTGCATCGGCGGGCAGTCGGATCTTGGCTGCTAATAGCTTTATGGGAATTGTCTGAATGGGGGATGGGGGCAGCGTGGGGAACAAGAGCATCATGGAATATTTCTGATCCCTGGGAAGCTAGAGCAGTAGGTGGTTTGTACTCAAACCCTTCCTGTACCTTTTTTAACACCCCACCCAAATCTACCCTGCCACCCTTCTCCTATGATAGCATCATAGATTGTGAAATGTGATTGTCAAGTTGAACCCCCTCATCTTACAGATGAGGAAACTGAGGCCCAGAGACATGAAAAAAGAAAACTTGTACAAGACTGTTGTTGTTCAGTCAATTAGCTGTGTCTAACCTAAAAAGGTTGTTGCTGTTCACTCATTACAATCATGTCCGACTCTTCATGACGCCATTTGGGTTTTCTTGGCAGAGATTCTAGAGAGGTTTGCCATTTCCTTCTCCAGCTCATCTGACAGATGAGGAAACTGAGGCAAACAGGGTTAAGTGACTTGCCCAGGGTCACACAGCCCATCATTGTCTGAGGCCAGAATTAAACTCAGGTCATCCTGATTCCAGGGCATTTACTCTATCCACCATGTCATCTAGCTGCCCGGGCTATCAATCTACAAATTTAGTTTAAAATGTGCGCACAGGCAGTAAGGACCAGAGGTGGGATTTGAACCCCAATTTGTGACTTCATCTCTTTCCATTGTCCCATATGACCTTGTAAGCATCACCAACAATAGACCTTTTAACACAGGCTTCTGCAAAGCCCTAGGCTAGGATCTGAGAGGGACACAAAAGATGTACAGAGGGTCCCTGTCTTCAAAGAGCTTTTAGTCTAGTTGAAGAGAGAGGACTTAAGAGAGGAAAGATGCATAACAGAAGACAATTTGAAATTATGTAAAAAAGGTGGTTTACACGCTATGCTATCCCTGACCCTGAGATCCTAATGCTAGGTACCTACCCCAAGGAGGCCAGATCGAACAAAAAGCTCTATATACCCCAAAACATTCATGGCAGTGTGTGTGTGTGTGTGTGTGTGTGTGTGTGTGTGTGTGTGTGGTAGCAAAGAACTGGAAGCAAAGTAGATGCCCATGGATTGGGAAATGACTAAACAAATTGTGTTACATGAATGTAATGAAATTGATGAGTATGAGGAATTCAGAAAAGCTTGGGAAGGCTTGTGTGAACTGGTACAAAGTGGAAGAGCCAGAACTAGAAAAAAATACACAATGATTGCAACAGTGTAAATGGAAAAACATGAAAATGAAACGGAATGAATACTGTGTCATCCCAACTGGGCTTGGTTCGGAAGAGTAGATGAGAAAATGCACCTCCCTCCCTTCATTGCAGAGGTAGATGTGGGATATTGCATAGACTGTCAGATGGGGTTGGTGTTTCATAGGACCATCAAATCAATCTATCTGCAAGTTTTTATTAAGCATTTAATGACATAAAGGCAGCCCCACCCCCAATCCCTGCCCTCAAGGACCTCATATTCTAATGGGAGAGAAGACATGTAAATAATTAGCTGCATATAAGAAATTGGGCAATTAGGTGGTGCAGTGAATAGAGGGTCAGGCCTAGGGTCGGGAAGACTCCTCTCCCTGAGTGCAAATCTGGCCTCAGATACTTCCTAGCTGAATGACTCTGGTAAGTCATTTCACCCTGTTTGCCTCAGTTTTCTCATCTGTAAAATGAGCTGGAGAAGGAAATGGGAAAAAAAAACCACTCTAGTATCTTTGCCAAGAAACCCCCCAAAAAGGGGTCATGAAGAGTCAGACACAACTGAACAACTACAAGATGGAAGGCATATAGGTTAATGACAACAGGAAGGAAAATTTTTCTTTCAAGGTAAGGAGACTTCCTGCCACATAGAGTGGAATCAGCTGCCTGGGGAGGTAGTGAGTTTTCCATCACTAGAGGGGTCCAAGCAGAGGATAAACAGGCTATTTGGTGGTGGTGTTGTAGGGTGGGGTTCATGGTTCAGGTCGTTTCTGGATGGGATGACTTCTGGGAGCCTTTCTAGCTATAGAGCTAAGATAAGATTCTAGAATCAGGCAGAGGCAAAGATGACCATGGGCTCAAAACGGAGGTGGGGTGTGATCCTGGCCAGGATTTAGAGCCTCAGAATGGGATTGGGCATACCTGATCATTGTTCCTGTGTCTCTGGCAGACCCCAGGCTGGATAGGCAGGACACTTTGATCCTCTGCAATTTGGGGAATATGAATTTTTCTTTGACAAATATCTATGATGGGCTCACTATTCTGTGCTAATTCATTGGGCTAAATGTGGAAGAGAAAAAGATGAAAAATATACAGTCTTTACCCTCCAAAAAGAGAGATTAAGAGATGTCTGCAATTATCACAAAATAAAATAGAGATTCCTAGAGGAGGTACAAGATAGAGATTCAGGAAGGGACAACAGGAACCAGACAGTAGATTTAGAACTGGAATGGACCCCAGGGCCACCTTGTCCAGTCTCTTCATTTTACAAAGGCAGAAGGTGGTGACTTTTCCACAGTCACATAGATAGTAAGCATCAGATGAGGAACTTGAAAGCCTTCAAAGCCAGCCTCCTTCCACTCTTGTGCTGCCTTCCATACTTCTAGCTTGGAGGAGGAGAGAGGGAGAGATCAGGGGAGACTTCCTGGAGGATGTGGCATTGGGCCTGTGCCCTGAACAATTGGGTAGGATTTAAGTAGGTGTTGTGGGAGGTAGAGGAGTAGGCAGATGCTGAGTTGGAAGCCAGGGGAGCTTTGGGGGACTGGTTTCCTTGCCAAACCAGGTGGCATTAAGGACCATAGGATCTCAGGTCTAGAGCAAGAAGTACTCAGAGACCATCTGGTCTAATCCCCAAGGCCCAGGAGGTTAAAAGACTTGCCCAGGGTCAGACACCTATTAAACATCAGAGGCAGAATTTGAATCCAGATCCTCTGACTCCAAGAACCAGGGATTTTATAGCTTTCCACACTGTTTCCAAGCACATCTTGTGCTCCCTAAGAGTTTATTTGATCAAGAAGCTTCCTATTTTGGAGTTTTAAAGGGGAGGGATCAGAAGTCTCTCCCAGGCAGTCCAGGTGGCATCTGAGCACCAGTCCCCATCTAGATCAGGGCCGGTTCTTTGTGTGGTCACCAACATAGGGTGATAGAGTCCCAGTATGGCTGCCATTTCACTCTGATGAAGAGAATTTCCCTGTGTAGCCTCTGGCCGCAGTATGGCCAACATCTGTGCCCTCAAAGTGTGGCTTGGAGGGAGAGAGGGGAGGAGAGGGAGTGGGACAGACTGGGGGGAGAGTAGGAGAGAGAAAGGTGGTTTGGGGAAAGAGGTAAAGAAAGGAGAAAGAAAGGAGATAATTCCCTGGATGGGGGAAGTAAGAGAGAATAAGACACTGACTAGAGTGGAGATTTGAAAGGGGGGCAGGGAAGAAAGAATAGAATCGGAGACCCTTCTAATGAGCTGATGCTTCTCTTAGGAGAAAGTTGTTCATTATTGTTCCTGTAAAGGAAAACCAACCCAGAACAAGTCAAGTAAATGCTCTAAGTTTATCCATTGGGGAGCAAGTGTGAATGTATACTGGTGGAGGGACTTTCCTCACCCCAGAGTTCCTTATACTGGTGAATTCTCTGGTCTGCCTCCAGTGCTTGTCCCCCTAGGCTATGCCGACTCTCAGCCTTTGGAGAATATAAGAAGGAATGAATGTAGATGAAGCATTTCATGATGGTAGGGGTAATGGTGGTGATTACTGGGCACTTATCTGAAAAGTGTTTCATGGCTCCTAATACAGGAAGAAATTGAGTCTCCTGGCAGTTCAGTGATTCGCCCAAGGGAACCAGTGAGTCAGAGCAATCTGGGAATAAAGCCCTCTGCTTCGCCTCCCCTCAGACTGTTGTTAATGGCGCTGTTGACGTCTCTCTTTCAAGTTCTTTATTTTCTATTTCTAATTTGTTTATTTGGGGAACCAAATCATCCCTTGGTAATTGCTACCCACTTACAGAAGCAGGAGGCTTAGCCTCCTACTTTACTGAGAAGATAAGGACTCTGGCCAGGATCTCCCTCTTCTCTCCCAGACCAGGGATGGGGAACCTGCTGCCTTGAGGCCACACATGGTCCTCTAGGTCCTCAAGTGTGGCCCTTTGACCGAATCCAAACCTCACAGAACAAATCCCCTTAATAAAAGGATTTATTCTGTAAAACCTGGACTCAGTCAGAAGGCCGCACCCAAGGACCTAGAAGGCCGCAGGTTCCCCACCCCTGCCCTGCACGTTCCCTCCTCCCCTCCCCCTCCCAACCTTTTTTCCCTCCTTTGCTCCAATCTTAGATGATGCGGTGGCACTTCTCACAAGCCCAATACTTCTGCTTGCTTTTTTAAATTGTGAATGTAACAACGATTAAAAAAATAAACCCACAAACTTTTCAGTATACAAAAATGAATGAAAAAGAAGCCGATATAAGTAACTACATTTCTGTCTGGTTCAGTTTGTTTTTAAAGAAATATATAGTAAATTTAGCAAGGCAATAGCGAGGCTGCTCTATTTGTGTCTTTTGTGCATTTAAAAAAAAACATCTTATTGTTGGAACTTTTTGGCATATTTATCATTATCTACTAATCTACCTGGGGCAGCTAAGTGGAGCAATGGATAGAACATCAGGCCTGAAGTCAGGAAGACCTGAATTCAAATCTGGCCTCAGAAACTAACAGTATGACTCTAGGCAAGTCACTTCGCCCTGTTTGCCTCAGTTTCCTCATCTGTAAAATGAGCTGGAGCAGGAAATGACAAGCCACTCTAGTATCTTTGTCAAGAAAACCCCAAATGGGACCATGAAGAGTAATCACATAACTGATATTGCTGAACAACGACAAATCTACCACCTCCACCCCACCCCACCTCCCCGGGAGAAACCTTCCCTTAAAGCAAATACAAAAACAAACCAACACATGGGCCGATCTGAGAATGCATACCTCATTCTGCCCCTCTAGTCCATTACAGGTGCTGTCATCAATCTTGTGAAGGTACTGCTGTTCTCTGCTTTATTTGGAGTGCTGAGGTCTTTCATTTTTTAATTTCTTCACATCGTTGCTATTGTCATTGAGTTAATTATTTTCTTGGTTCTGCTCATTTTTCTGAATTTATCATATTCTTCATTTCTTACGGTATAGTAATATTCCATTAGTCTTGTTCTGTTATTCTTCAATTAATGGTCTCCAACTTGGTTTCCATTTTTTTTTTTTGCTACTACAAAAAGTGCTACTATAAATATTCTTATATTCATGGGACCTTCCCCTCTAACTTTAATCTCTTTGAGACTTATGCTTAATTTTGGGTCTAGTTACAAATTGTTTTCCAGAACTGTTGACCCAATTCACAACTCTACCATAACGCATTAGAGTGCCTTTTGGTCCACAGCCCCGCCAACAATTGCTATTTTCTTCTTTTCTAATTTTTGCCAATCTTATGGCTGTGAGATGGAACCTCAGAGTTGCTTTAGCTTTTGTTTCTCTAATTATCAGTGATTTGGTTTTTTGTGTGGTTGTGAATAGTTTTCATTTCTTTATTTGAAAACTGACAATTCATGTTCTTTGAGTTTTAATTAGGGAATAGCTTTTATGTGTATATATTTGTATCAATTCTCCATATATCTTGGATATTGGACTTTTATCAGAGAAATTTGTTAGGAAGATTTTCCTCCATTGTCTCCTAAGATTCTGATTGCATTTATTTTGCTTGTGCAAAAACTTTGTAATTTTATATAATTAAAATTTCCTATTTATCTTTTAAGATTGACTTGTTTAGGGAAGAATTCTCTCAGTGGCCATAGTTGTGAAGTTTCCTTTTCCTCTAAGTTCTTATGTTTTTACCTTTACTATTTAGGTCATGTATCTATTTAGAGATTATTGTGGCATATGGAATAAGATGTTAGTCTCAACCTAATTTCTGCCAGACTACTTTGCAGTTTGCCCAGGAGGTGTTTTTTGTTTCACCAAAAAGGGAGTTGTTAGCCTAGTCTAACTCTTCTATTTGTGCTCTTGATCTCATCCCATCCTATTTTCTCCAGGAGATTGCTTTCCCCCAATAATCCACCCCACCCCCCCACCATTTTCAGTTTTCCCCCATCTACTGGCTGATTCCTTGGTAGTTACAAATATGACCAAGTCTCCCCCATACTTAAAACCCCCCAAAAAACCCTCTTGCTTGACCCTTCCATCATGTCAAGCTATTGTCCTAGTCCAGGGGTGGGGAACCTATGGCCTTGAGACCACATGTGGCCCTCTAGGCCCCCGGGTGTGGCTCTTCGACTGAATCCAAACTTCACAGAACAAATCCCCGTAATAAAAGGATTTGTTCTGTAAAACTTGGACTCAGTCAAAAGGCCACACCCAAGGACCTAGGAGGTCACATGTGGCCTCTAGGGGGAAAGGGTCCCCACCCCTGTCCTAGTCCCTCTTCCCTTTCATGGCCAAGCTCAAGCTCTCATTGCCCAGATTCCTTGACTCCTCACCTTCCATCATGCCACATCCATTACCGACTGTTGTCATACCTACGTGGCATCTCTCACAGCCATTCCTTCCCTCCACTCATGGCACCTTTCCACTGGGCAGATGGCACACATTGGTTTGAATATCATAGACACTACATTGAAGATTATCCATAGCAAATTCCACCTACATATTTTTAATAAAATACTCTGTTGCCATTAACAGGAACTTTGTTGGTCCTGACCCAAATAGGGACTGAAAGAGTAGGTTCTTTATAGCAAAACAATTCTCCCTCCCTCTTCCCCCTTTTCCCACTGCCCCATGGAAAGCATGAGCTAACCCAAGTTTAAGGAACCAAGCAGGCGGGGATTTTGACTGGTGCTTTGTTTCATTCTGAGAAGTGATGCTGTTGTCCACTTCTGGCACATAGTGGGATAACCGAGGGAAGAGTTTAAAATCGGGCTAGTTAGATGAAGCTGGACAGCTCTTTCCCTTCTCAGGAATCAGACCTCACTGTGGGGAACTTCATGATTTTGATGGAAGTTGGGGTTTTTCAGATCATTTTAAAATGTAAGTTTAAAGTAGTTTGCAAAGCTAAATATAAAATAATTTTTGGATAATCTGTACTGCCCCCTCTCCATTGCCATCAGATGATGAATACAGGCATGCTCTGCCTGATGTTAAAACTAGGTCCAGGAAAGGATCACATTAAATGAGACCACATTGCAGTATTATAAACTAGTGAACAATGTTACAGCGAGATTTGTTGCAAGAGTCTTTGGTTGGGGAAATGTTTCCTCAGCTTTTATCTAGGTGCTTGATTCTGTGTCAATGCTGAATTCCTACTTGGGCAGATACATACAACTCTGGGATTCTGGGTTAGAAATTCCTGGTACTTTGGTTATTTCATGTTGTGAGGTTTGTCTTTAGGCAGATGTAATAGACATACATAATTTTGCAAACATGGGGAACTTGCAGTGTGGGAACTCTCTCCACCAACACAGATAGCAGCCTCTTTCTGTCTTAGTAGATAAGTTCTAGGAAGTTGCTGGGGGATGAGTGACCTTCCCGAGATTATGTAGCTAGTCAGCATAAAGGCAGATTATGAAACTAAATCTTTCAGACTCCAAGCACAGGACAATATCCAATCTCCACTGCTGCTTCCGTTAGGTAGTAAAAGGTTCTATAAATAAAAATAGATGTGCATGACATCCCATCTCAGAGCCCTATCTCAGTTACCATTGGACTGGTAAATTCCAAGAATAGAAGATCAGGCTGTTTCTCCCATCAAAAGACCTAGCCCTTGGGTCCAGTGCTTTCCTGAACTTCCTTACCCACTTTGTCCACTGTATCCCCTCCCTAAAGATGGCCCTGGGACAAAAAGAAACCTTACTGCAGCCTGAAGGCTTCTAGGCCTGAGCAGAGTTGAGATGTCTTTCACATGTAGCTCATGTTACATAATCTACTATGGCCAGTCCATTCTGAATCAGTCTTGTTGTACCATGTTGTTGCGGATTGTCTGTCCCATTAGGCTGTGAGCTCTTTGGGGACAAAGGCTTTTTCTCCCTCTCTCTGTACCCTCAGCACTTAGCACAGGGCCTGGCACATCAGAGGCATTAAATGAATGTTTGTTCACTTGAATTGACTAGCCTTGAGGGGCCCTGCGGCCTGTTGTAGGTGTGTGACCTGCTAGCCTCCTCCATGTGACCTTGACCTTGGAGTTATCATTCTTCTGGCTTGTTGTGCACGCCACTTACAATTCCTTTTTCTTTCTTTTTTAAAAAATTCTGAACTTAATAAACACCAAGTAGAATGAATGTTTCCATATAGAAAGAACAAAAGAAGATTATAAATGAAACCACAAATCTCTAATATATAACAGCCTGCTATTCTCTTTAATTATATAAGCACATGATCCTAGCCATAAAGGACCAAGAAGTGATTCAACATGTACCTTTCAGAGCTGACCCAATTGTCTGTATTTCTTCACCTCATCATGTCAAAACTGAACCAATTCCCTTTCCTTCCAAACCCTGCCCCTCTTCCTGACTTCTCTGTTCTTCTCAAGGTCATCACCACCCTCCTGATCACTCAGGCTCACAACCCAGGTGTCATCCTGGACTTCTCCTTAGGCTTCACATCTATCCCCTTGTCTTCTAGTCCAAACCATGCTTGCATTGCAGCCACCTCCTTCACCATCTTGGTTGGTGTCCACTTAGTTCTTGTCCTAGGATTCTGGTTTCTTCCTTTCTCTTTCCCCCTTCCTATAACATGGATGCTGCTGGATTTTCCCAGGCTTCCTGGACACCCGAGCCTTCCTTTTTCCTGTTCTCAGTCGGTATGCTTTTCAGGTACCTCTATCCCTGTCTGTGACTCTTGGATTCTCTCTTTCACTTCTGATATTAATTCTTTCCTAAAGTCTGTGTCTCGCCCTATAGTTCTCTCCTATCGTGTATCAGGCTATTATCGGAGGCTCATCATCCCTGCCTCCCTGGGTTTTCTGATGGTTCATCTTCCCAGCTTCACACCAGGGTATCACCTGCTTATATTTGACCAAGATGAAGGTTCCCAATCTGACATCATGACGACTGACTTCACAACATTACCATTCAGGGTGTAGTTAGTGGAGAGTGCATGGGTGATCTCAGTGCTAAGCAAAGATTCCAAGGAGGTCAAGGACAGAAGGAAAGGTCTCATCCCTATCAGAGCAGTCACGGCCCTATTTTTCAGGGTAGCAAAAACTAGAAACAAAGTAGGTACTTGTTGGTTGGGAAATGACTGAAAAAAATGTAGGTTAGGAATGTAGCAAAATATTATTATGTTGGAAGAATTGGCAGATAGGAGATCGTGGGAAAACTTGTATGGGGGTGGGGGGAGGTGCAATACACAGAGGGAGATGAAGTTAAGTACAGCCAGGAGAATAAAATTCACACAGTGACGACAGTAATGTAAATGAGAACATTGAAAGGCCTCTGGATTCTGACTCATTGTAATGACCCATCTTGGTCCAGGAGAACCCAGTGAAAAGCATTTCCCGTCTCTCTGTACAGAGGTCAGAGTCGATGGGTGCAGAGTGTTAGACGTATTCTCTAGCATGGAGGTCCTGGGAATTGGCTTTCCTTTGTTTCAAAGGATAATTCAGGGCTATGTTGGGAAACGACTATTTGGAAGGATAATAAGCATCAGTCGAACTGTTTTTTTAAGTACTAGATTTAGAATCAAGAGAGAGCTGGGTTTGAATCTTACCTCTGACACGTTGCTGTTTGAGCATAGGCCAGCCCCTTTCCTTCTCAGCCTCAGTTACCACAGTTACAAAGTGAGAAGAATGATGCTAGTGGAAGCTTCTGTACAGAATTTTTCTACAGATCAAATGAGGTGACCTGATGACGTACACAAAGCACTTTGGAAGCACATAGCAGGCTAGATTCATGTCAGTTATTATTAATATACACCTTCATTTTAATGCTTCATCTTCCATGACGTCTTTCCCAATTCCTCCAGGCAAAAAGGATTTTTCCTTCTTTAAACTTCACGAAACACTTTGTACTTCACTTATTAGTCTCTGTTCTTCATCATTATTATTATTATTGTGAAGTCATTATTACACATTTTTATATGTAATATCTCATCCCCATCTTACCATCTGCCTGCCACCTCCCTAGAATAAAATTCCTTTCCTGCTCACCACTCCCCTGTGGTTTTGCCTTTCCCATTAGAATGCAAGCAAGAGGACAAGATTGAGCTCTCTCCCTCGCTTCCCCCCCCCCCAAAGAGCTTACACAGTCTAATGAGGGCGACCATATGAAAACAATGATGTCCAGACAAGCTAAATACAGGGTAAATTGGAGATAATCAACAGAGGGAGGGCACTCACATTAAGGAAAGCCAGAGATGAGGGAGCTGAGCTGGAACCTGAAGGAAGCCAGGAGCTGTACAAGAGAAGGGAGAGACCCAGACACCGAGGTTGGGAGAGAAGAGTTTTGTGTGAGGCCAGCATCATTGGGTCACAGAGTGTGGGGGAGTGAATAAGGTGTGAGAAGACTGAAATGGGAACAGGGGACTAGGTTTGGAGGGTCTTGAGACCATAAACAGAAGAGTTTATATTTGATCCTGGAGGTGACCAGGAAACCACTGGAGTTGACTAAATGGGGAGTGGGCAGGACATGGTCAACCTTGTGCTTTTGAAAGATTACTTGACAGCTGAGTGGAGGATGGGCTGGAGTGGGGAGAGACTTGAAGAAGGGAGAGACTTGAAGAAGGGAGATGAAACATCTGGCTATTAGTCCAGCTGTGAGGTGATGAGCGCCTGATGAGGGTGGTAACAGTGTCAGAGGAAAAAGAGCAGCACATAGAGAGAAAGTATAGGAGGCAATGGTTGGGCGGATGGATGGATGGATGAGAGATGAGTCCCATGGACTTCTATTATAGTTTAAACATATCAAAGTCTCACATATATTTTAACATAGTCATAGCTGACCATTATTCTGGGGCCGACCTAAACCTAGGTCTTGCCTGACCCCAAGTTCAGGCCCATGCTCTACTCCATTCCGTCCTCCACTTACCTAAAAGGGATCTGTGTGGACAACCTCCAATTTAGGATTGAATGATTATTTTCCAAAAGTTCTTCTGTAAGTCAATTGCTTGGCACACACAATGCATTTCCCTTTAGAAACAATGTTGTCTGGGGTAGTTGGGTCCCCAGCCAACCCACAAAATGCCTGGATAGCCCATACTATTTCTAAAGCAGAAAAAGGCAACAAGCAGTCACTGCCAAATATCACAGTGTTTCTCTGGGGAATTGCTTTCAGAAGGCTAGCCCTGGCAGCTGACCACATACCTGCCCCCCTCCAGGCAGTGGGAGCAGGGCCTCCAAGAGTGCCAGACCACTGATAAAGGTTCCCATGGCAGGGGCTCTTGGAGGCGAGGGAGAGCCCAGGAACTGGGGATAAGGAGCTTTGGGACGCCAGGATCCTCCCTCCCCTCCCCTCAGCCTCCAAGTATTTCTTGGTCCAGGAGGGTTTCTTGGTAACCAACTGCCTTTCTTTTCTTTTTCTTCTCCTTGTGAGGGCTACGGTGATTGGCTCACCTCCCTCCCTTTCTAATGTTGCTATTATAATCCCCCTTTCCAGGGTTTCTTTCCTTTTGTGGCCCCATGAGGGAAAGAAAGCGACTGTGTGTGTGTGTGTGTGTGTGTGTGTGTGTGTGTGTGTGTGTGTGTTTTGGAGGAGATTTTCTTTTAGAAATTTAGAATTACTACTATTTTTAAAAATGGGGGAGGTCTGAGAGAAGTGTTAACACTTACCGTGAGCTGAAGCTTTGCTTAAATCTAGATAAACTATATATCCAGCATTCCTTGAATCTACCAGTCTAGCAACCCTGTTAAATAAGGAAATGAGGTTAGTCTGGCGTGACTGGTTCTTTTTGTCTCTGCCCCCAACAAAATATATTTAATCAAACAACATAGCAAAAGAAATGACTGGAAAGGATCTGCCCACCTGTGGATTAGGGGCACACATGCAGAGTACATACGCATGTCCAGAGGCCACATGTAGAAGATACACATGCAGGTGGGGCATGGAGCATCCACAAAGGGGGACCAAAGCAACTGCCATCCCCAAGGCTGCAGGGCTGTGAGTGTCCTCTGGAAGTGGGCACGACCCAGACTGTCACAGCAGATAATTAGTAATCTGCTAGGTATGGATAAGGTCCTACCTACCACTGCCCAACTAATCTTAAAAAGCTGTTTTCATCACACTTCTCTCTCATACTGGTCTAGTACAAAATGACTCACATTTATATAGGACATCTCAGAAGTCTATGACATACAGTGCAGTATATATTGTATGCTATGATGGCGTATATTATACATAAGTCTATTATATGCACTCTATATAACATATGTATGCTATGTCTAAGTTATCCTGCATAGGGTCTTAGAGTATCAAAGCACTTTGTTCACAACTACTCTGAGGGGATAGATAGATTGGTGTGCCCATTTTAAAGATGAAATAACTGAGGCTCGGAGAGGTTGTTGCTGTTGTTTAGTGGTTTTTCAATTGTGTCCAACTCTTTATGACACCATTTGGGGTTTTCTTAGCAGAGATAGTGGAGTGGTTTTCCATTTCCTTCTCCAGCTCATTTTACAGATAAGGAAACTGAGGCAAAGAGGGTGAAGTGACTTGCCCAGGGTTATACAGCTAGTACGTGTCTGAAGCTGGATTTGAACTCAGGAAAAGGGAGTCTTCCTGACTCTGGGTGCAGCACTCTATCCACTGCAGCGCCACCTATCTTTCAGTAAGTGTCAGAAGCAGGAATCAAACCCCGCTCTTTCTGATTACAAACAAAGCAGCCGAACCTCAGTTCTTCAGCACATTGTTGAAGGCGAAGGAAGCTGTTTTAGATCTCTTCCCTTTCCTCCCCACCCCAATATACACATCACATCTGTCACATGATAAGCAATTGTTGACTGATAAACATGTATTCGGGTCTATAATTCTACCATAAATAAAGAGCACACTTTTCTGAATAATTTGGAGGAATTTTTATGTAGGTCTGGCAAGGATATTTCTACTAATACATGTTATTTTCTTTCTTTTTTTGGTTAAAACTTTTAAAATTTTAAACTTAAATATAAAATGAGAAAAGAAAAACATTACCATGTACATAGCAGACCATAAGAGAGAATTCACTATAAAAAAAATAAATTTCTATTTCAAGAAAACCTATATGATAAAGACTACACATTGTTTTCAAAGCTGCCCAGCTTTTATTTGCTTCCTCATTGGTTTTCTTATGTTCTCTGCTATGCACTTTTTACTACAGTTAAGTGTGGATATTTATATTTCTATATATATACACATAGATATCTATAAATGTGCACATATATACACATTCACATATCTGTAGGACTGTACTATGCTTATTTCCCCCTGTCACCTATTTCTCTGGAGGTGGGTAGTATCTCCCTTCATAGGTCCAGGTCCTTCCATGTTTTTCTAAATCAACCAACTTATCATGTCCTACACCACAGCAATATTCCAAACTAATCACATCCAATCTGAGAAATTATCTATGAAAGTTTTTTCCCCAATTTTCTGCATTCCTTCTATTCTTGGCTCCATGTTTTATTTATATATTATTTATTTATATAAGATTACTCAAAATAATCAAAATTATCCTTTTTATACTTCAACAATGCTTTCTCTTATAATATACAGGGTAAATCAGAGATAATCGACCTGTTTAAGGTCAGATACTGCTGAATTGACTTCCTTTACATCTTTTTTCTTGGTTTCTTTGAAGTTCTTGACCTTTTGCTCTTCCAAATGAACTTTTTTATTTTTTCTAACTCAGTAAAATATTTAGTGATTTAATTGGGATGACATTGCATAAATAGATTAGATAGGTAAAATTGTCATTTTAAAAATTATATTGGCTTTACCTACCCATGAACAATAAATATTACTTCAATTATTTAGATCTGAGTTTATTTGCGTAAAAAATGCCTATGTTTATGTTCGTACAGTTCCTGTGTCTGTTTTGGTAGGTATTTTATACTGTCTAGGTATTTTAAATAGTTTAAAACAATAGTGAATAATATTGCCAACACAGTGTAGTTTTTCTGGTTTTCACTTTTGATTAAATCTATTTTAACTTTAACTTTGTCTGAGATCATGATTACTATCCCTGCTTTTTACATAATAAGTTCTACTCCTGACCTTTATTTTATCTTTGTGTGTGTCTCTCATTTTTATATTGTTTCCTGAAAGCAACATATTGTTGAATTCACATTTTTAATCTGCTATCTGTTTCTGTATTATGGGTAAAATGTTAATTTCTTTCCAGCTTCTTGTTCCTGACTTTTCTACATCCTTTTCTCCCTACTGTGGCAAAGGGAGAAAAAGAAACATTACAGCTAAATCAGATATCTCTGTGATTAAAAACCCAAACTTTCCATGACTTTTTCCCCCAATCACTTGACCCTATTTCAGTATAGAACTAAAATGGTTCTTCCTCATTCTCCTTCAAGTTGGGAGCTGTCCGCTGGGTATAACTTGTTGAAATGATTATCTAAGCATTTTGCAACTTTGTCTCTTAGCTAAGTTTCCCTGACTACCTGTAGCAACCCGCAGTTCAAAGCCTTCCTCAGGACTGATTGATAAAAAAGGGCACCAACGGCAGGTGCTCTGGCATTTTTTTTTTTTAAGATTGCTGGGGAATGTTTGTAGCCTGGAGCTCTTTTCTGGAATGTAGCTCAAGACTGTGCCTCGTGTACCTTGGAGGGGGGACTCATTAGGAAGAAATGCCAGGTGTGCTTGAAAATCCAAGGCTGGTGACTGAAGGAAAGAAAGCTTTCCTTTGAGATACACCGGGAAACTACTACCTTAGGGGGATTATCCTAAGTCACTCTGAAGCAAAAGTGTTTTGGTGGATCAGGACCCTGACTCTTTGCAAGGCATAAGGTAGAAAGGATAAAGGAGAGAGCATTGTACATAATAGGGCTCAATAACTTTGTAAATGAGCCCCCAAATTTTGGAGTAAGACCTACCTTATTTGGTTTTCAAGGGGAGAAAAACCACACAAGGGGGAAAAAATAAAGCAAGTTGCTGAAGGTATGGTTTTTTGGCTTCTGCATTCAGGCTGAAACCAAAATCAATCAATCAACATTTATTGAGCACCTACTATGTGCCAGCTACTGTGCTAAGCCCTAGGGATACAAAAAGAGTCAAAAGACAGTCCCTGCCCTCAAGGAGCTTACAGTCCAATAGGGGAGACAACAAGCAAATATATGCAAACTATATATGGGATAAATAGGAAATAATTAGCAGAGTGAGGGCACTGGAATCAAGAGGGGTTGGGGAAGGCTTCCTGTAGGAGGTGGGATTTTAGCTGCACTTAAACAAGAGTTGCTCAGGGTCTTGTTGTTGTTCATCCTTCCTTCTTGATTTAGGGCTTCCCCAGAAAGGCTCAGGGAGAGAGAGATGAGCATTTTTGGCCAGTCATCTTTGGTCCTTCTATAGAATTAATTGAAGCCCTGGTGGTTGGTAAGGCCTCCCCTGCCCCAGCCTCTCTTTCTTTTCAGCTGCTTCCTATTTACTGACCCTCTCCCTCCCTCCCTCCCTCCCTCCCTCTCAGTTCTGTTTGTTCTGGGTGGGGATCCCAGGCCTAAGCTGGAGCTGGTTTAGTGTTGGCTGAGAAGCCCAAGTAGATTGTGGACATCCAGGGGTAGGGGGTGGGGCCTCTCCATATTGCACTGTCAGGCGCTCCCCTTGCTATCTCTTTTCAAGAGGCAAGACTAGGCAATTGAACAAGTATTCATTAAGCTCTTACTATGTAGTAGGTAGGCAGCTAGGTGGAACAGTGGGTAGAATGCTGGGCCTACCTAGAGTCAGGAAGACCTGAGTTTAAACCTGGCCTCAGATACTGACTAGCTGTGTGACCCTGGGCAAGTCATTTAACCCTGTTTGCCTCAGTTTCCTCATCTGTAAAGTGAGCCGGAGAAGGAAATGGCAAACCCTTCCAATACCTTTGCCAAGAAAACTCCAAATGGACGCACAAAGAGTCAGAAATACCTGAAAAAAACTAAACAACAACAAATAAGGTTATCAATCCTTATATGTATAGTATATCCAAACCCACTTCCTTTCTCTTCAATACTTAGATTACCTTCTCATCTCCACCCTTTATGCATGCATTCATTCCCAAGTGGTAGCAGCTGGGTGGCCTGGTGGATAGAATGCTGGACCTGGAGTTGGGAAGACCTGAGTTCAAATATGACCTCAGACATTTACTAGCTGTGTGACCCTGGGCAAGTCACTTAATCCTGTTTGCCTTAGTTTCCTCATCTGGAAAATGAGCTGGAGAAGGAAATGGCAAACCACTCCAGTATCTTTGCCAAGAAAACCCCAATTGGGGTCACAAAGAGTTGCCATGACTGAAAAAGACCGAACAACAAAATCTATTTATTTACATGTCAACTCCTCCATTAGAATGTTAGCTCCTTGAGGACGGGGTTTCTCAGTGCCTGGCACACAATAGCACTGGATAAATGACTGTTGACTGACTTCCTGACTGACCACACATGTTTAGCAGTTGGGGGGCGGGGGTGGAGATCCTCATTCAGGTATGGATTGGTGGTCTCAGAGGTCATTGGTGTCCCTTCCAAGTCTAAAATTCCATGGTTCAAGCTGTAAGCCTAAGCTCTATTTTGGCCAACTGTGAACATGGGCAGGTAAGAAGCAAGCTCCCTTCTGTCGTTTGGGGTAAGGTTGGGTTAATGGCACCAGGCACCGTGAGGAAATTGTGATGTGCTGTTGGAAGTTGGCAAGCCGGGGCTGAGCTTGTCACAGAGGATGCAGATGGGGCATTCTTGTTCAGATCCCTGTGAGCTACTCCTTCTAGCTCCGACTTGCTGGGATCTAAGATTGGGAATTCACCCAGGCTTGGGATTGGGTGCCTGAGGCCTGACTTTCTGGGCATCAAACTTGAGGCTGGCTGCTTGAGAGAGCTCTGCTACATAGCAGCTGCCCCTAGAAGACTCAGGTGTAGACAGACAAATGGCAGTTAATATTAATATTACTGTTATTATTACTGCTTGTGGACAGTTATGGCCAGGTTAATTTAGGCATAGACTACATCAAATTGTGGCATAGGAGACACAGCATTGGCCTTGGAGTCAGGGAGATCTGGTTTCAAATTGTCCCTCTGTGCTTATTAGCTGTGTGACTCAGGACAAATCAGGTCGAGCTACTAAGCTTGCTATGTGTCAGGCTAAGTGCCTACAAGAGATACAAATACAAGAAAAAGGAAACAGGCCCTGCCTGCGAGGAGCTTATACTCTAATGGGGAAGACAACACACAAGAGATATATAGTCCCTAGCTGGAGGGAGGGAAGGGAGAGAAGGTACCTGTAGGGGGGCTCGTGGCAGAGTCCGGAGAGTCAGAGCAGAGCTGGGAGAGGAATGAAAGATGGATGGAGGTCCTGGGAGGAACCCACCAATGGGAGAAAGGGCCTGCAGAGTTGGAGGAATGTTCCAAGAAGAGAAGGCCACAGGGGATGAGGAAACTTCCAAGGTGAGAGGGCAGCTGGGGCATGGTGGCAGTGTTACCAGAGAGTCAGAATTTCTGTGTGCCTCAGTTTCCTGATCCGTACAATGAAGGGGTTAGTCCAGAAGACTTCTAAGGTCTTTTCCAGTTCTGAACCGATGATTCTTTGATCCTTCAAGAATGGAAAAAGTCAGTCCAGATCATCATCATCGTCATCACAGAAATAACTAATGTTCTCCCACTGAATCCTCACAACCACTGTGTCAGTAGGTAGAATGACTATAGCTAGCCTCTTTTAAAGACGGGAAGACTGAGGCTCGGGAGTCACATGAAATCAAGTGAGGGATGTGCATTTCTCACTTTTCAAGCCTTAAAGTCCTATATCAATGTAGTTGAACTCTAAATTGAGTTCTCCTCTAGCAGAAGATAAGATCAGATTCCTGATGAATTGGGCACTGGACTTGGAATTAGGAAGACCTGGGTTCAAATCCCACCTTAGGTGGTTCCTAGCTGATCAAATTACCTTCTCTGTGCCTCATTTTCCTCTTCTATAAAATGAGAGGGTTCAACTCACTGGCCTTTAAGACCCCCTTCCACTTAAAAATCTGTAATTGGTTCATATCAAAGGCAGGAGAATTTAGGAGTTTGCTGGGATTTAAGTTCAAGGTTGGAATAGGGTAAGGCCTGAGAAGCAGACTACCCACAGAGAGATGGTTGCCAGGGCCCATCCCCTGGTGCTTCTTTCTCAGTCAGGCTTACCTTAGATGAACATCCCACCTCCCCACTGGGCCCTGACAGAGATGAGACACCAGCTTCCCAGAGCAGCAGGCTGAGCGAAGGCCATCTCTACCCCGTCCCTTCCACCCCCAGGTAGGCACCTGGCATCCCTATTAATAGGAGACTACAGATGATTTTAGGCACAACCCAAATATTTCCCTCAGGAGACACTGAAAGCAAATGTCCCAGCCACACTGACCTACTTGGTTTTCCCTGGACACAACACTCCCATCTCCTGACTGTGCCATCACACAGACTGTCCCCCATGCCTGGAATGTTCTTCCTTCTTACCTCAGTCTTTCAGAGCCTCTTGTTTCCTTCAAGGCCACATCCTACATGAAGCCTTCCCTGATCCTTGTCAGAACTGCCCTCCCCTCATTACTTTGTACATATTTCCTATTTGCTTCCTGTTTCCTAATAACAGAATGTCAGCTCTTTGAGGTCACTGGGGGGAGGAACTGTATGACTCTCCTAGTGACTGTCACCCTTGAGAGCCCCAGCTCAGACGGGACCGTTCTCTGGCTTGTTTGTGTTACACAGCACTCTCACACAGCATTGGTGAAGCCAAGGGCCCAGAGGTTCTGATCTCATGGAAACCAAAGCTCCAGGGGTTTGCTCGTCCCTGTCTCTGTCACCTGAGCTGTATACACAGTCAGGATTCCCCCAGTTCACATCTCTTTAGCTAACTTAGCTCAGTGTTGGTGTCTGCCCTCAAAACCTCCTGACTTGGGGTTCCCAGGAACACAGTCCCTCAATATTTAGGAACCCAGAGCACCCAGCTGAGACAGTCTGATCTTCTCTCTCTATTTCTGACATATGCCCAGTGTTTTTCCTGCTTAGAGGGGGCAGAAGTAGCCTATTTCTTCATAAGATCAGAGATTGAAAACTGGAAGGGCCATTAGAGTCCAACTTTATAATTTTACAAATGAGGAAACTGAGGCCCAGCGAGTCTAAATAACTTGCTTGGACAGGGTCACACAGCTAGTAAGTGTCTGAAGCAGGATTTGAACTCAGGTCTTTCTGACTCTAAGGCCAGCGTTCTGTCCACTGCATGACCTAGACCCCTTTTTAGTGACCTACCCTGAAGATTCTTAAATGTTACCAAAGTATGCCTGCTAGGGTCCTCCAAGCACCCTGGAGACCAAAGGCCTCAGGGTTTCCACACATACTGAAATAATACACCTTGTGCTTCGAGCTCTTCTGAAGACTAATCCAAGCTTGTTGTTGCAAATAATTTATGTTGCACACATTTGCAGAGTAGGTGTCTCATTGAAACTGGTTGGGTCGGTCTAACCATTTCATCTGAGTAGGATGTGAGTTCCTGGTGGACAGAGATTATCTTTCTTGTTTGTGTTTCCAGTGCCTGGCACACAGAAGGTACTTAATGATGGGAGGTCAGTCAACAAATATTTAAATGCCTACTGCATGCCAGGCACTGTGCTAAGAATTTTATAAACAGCATCTCATTTGTTCCTCAGCAACCTTGAGATGTTGTACAGGAGGGCTGGATGTCTGATTCATTGCACAGGGAATTCCCTGATGAGCACTCTCCCTCTACCAATTCGAGATGGCTTCTTCTCAGAAATTTCTAGTCTTTGGGCTGCTAGGGGCACTAAGAGGTAAAAATGACTTGTCCAGGGTCACACAGCCAGGATGTGTCAGAGGAAGGACTTGAACCCAGGACTTCCTGGTTCTGAAGGTGACTCTCCATCCACCATGCTGTTAGCTTTCTAACATACAACCAAAATGCATGGGGTGACCAGAGGACTAGCGCCTCTGGTGTGACGGCTGCTGAGGGCAGTTCATTCACCTCTGATATTCATCTGTCCCCAAACTCTCACTGTAGCTCTAAGAAGCTGTAGCATGTGCAGTGTCCACACTGCAGGAAACCATCTTGGCAGATGGGCTAAACCAGGCTGACGGTAACCAACAGGCCGCAAACCCATCGGGGAGTTAGGGGGATACTACCCCAAGCATGTGAAGACTTCCCCTGCAGAATGGGCAGAGGAGAACAATTTGCTCCAACGGCCATGAAGGCAGCTGAAGCAGGTGCTGCGGAGCCCTTAGAGCTTGGTCAGGCATCGGAGATACCAAGGTCATCCACTGCACCCTGGGCCATCCGCTGCTGTCCTGGCTTTTGGCTTGCTCATGGACTTCCACGATTCTGGAAGAGAGAGTGAGGCTGACGACTTTGTGCGACTCTGCCTCACTTAAATCCAGTTCCATCACAATCCAGACATCACCTGTGATGTCTTTGGTCTTCTTGGGTGAACAACAGTAGACGGGGGAGGGGAGGTCACCCAGAATGCTTTCTGGAGGAAGTTATGCCGGGGCTGAGCTTTAATGACAGATGAGGATTTTGGGGAGAGATAACCTTGCAGCGATTCATGTAGCAGTGGGCTCCTAATACTTGCCCTACCAACCTCGTAGGGTAGTTGTGTGGAAGACACTTTGTGAACTCACCATCGCTGTAGAAATCTAAATAATGCCAATTGGGAGTCCCTGGGCTTCCCCATCCCAAATGAGAGAGAGAAAGAAAGATAAATAGGGGGAGAGAAAGCTGAGACCTTTAAGAGAATGGCGCCCCTAAAGACAGGAATGATGCAGCCATTAGAACAGGGAGCTGTTTATAGCTGGCACTCTACCAGGAAAGAGAGAAGGCTCCAGAAAGAAAGGAAATGGAAGTCATTGGCAGGAAGGGGTCTCAGGGGCCATCTTATCCAATGCCTTCATTTCACAAATGGGGAAACTGAGACGCAGAGAAGTTAGTTTGCCCAATAGGACTTCAGAAGCCATCTAGTCTAACCCCTTCATTTTATAAATGAGGAAATTGAGATCAAGTGACTTAGCTAAGGTCATATGATTTGGATTTGAACTGAGATCCTCTGATTCCTGTGGCAGGTAGGTGGCGCAGTAGATAGAGGTCCAGGCCTGGAGTCAGGAAAACCTGAGTTCAAATTTGACCCCAGACACTTAACTAGCTGTGTGACCCTGGGCAAGTCATTTAATCCTGTTTGCCTCAGTTTCCTCATCTATAAAATGATCTGGAGAAGGAAATGGCAAACCACTCCAGTATTTCTTCCAAGAAAACCCCAGATAGGGTCATGAAGAGTTGGACGTGACTGAAACAACTGAACAACAACCTTTGACTCCAGTCACATTGACTTTCCGCCATATCCTTCCCACCCCCTCCTGCCTGGTCAAGCCACGTGTAAATCACCTTCCCACTTTCTTGCCAAAATCTTTTGCATTCCAAATTCAATGCCAGATTTGGTAGCCCTTGAGCCTCCTTTTAAAAGACAGTCTGATTTGAATCAAGAAGGTCCCTTTTAGCTACAGCAAAGTGCCTTCTCAAGCCATGGTAGACCGAATACTCTTGGCAGAGCTGGAAGTCTTATGGGTGTGCAGGCATGTATATGAGGAGGGATAGAAACACACAGCCTTGGGAATCTTTTAACAATGAAAATAGTGCCAAACAGTAAAGCAGGCAAATTCCCAACACCTCACTGGAGAGGAAATGAGATAATAGGTGTGAAAGCAGGCAGGTCAGGAGCCAAGAAGAAATGGACTGAAATCCATTCAAGGAGCTCCGGATGACTACTTCAGGTTCTGATCTTGTAATCCCAGAGAGTCATATATTCATTCTTTGGGTTTGTTTACCCTTCTCTTCCCAGATCCAATTATTTAAGGAGGCCGTGTTTGTTTCGATCTAGAATACTGGCACCAAGAAGCTCTCCCTCTTGTCTGCTCCACTGCCATTTGCCTGACTAACTAAGGATATTTCTGTTATCTTCATGAACAGGCTGCTTCCTCTTTACTTCATTTCTGTTCAGACATGGGTTGGACAAAGTGGCCTTTGAAATCCCTCCCAACAGTGAGATGCGGGGCTTTGTTAAAATGTTCATGGTAGTCAGTTCTGCTGCTTATCCTACAACATGGAAGGTCCAAAGTAATGATGGCAGTAACAATAATTTATTGTTCGGTCATTTCTCAGTTGTGTCTGACACCACTCTGGCTTTTCTTGGCAGAGATCCTGGAGGGGTTTGCCATTTCCTTCTACAACTCGTTTTACAGATGAGGAAGCTGAGGCAGACAGGGTGACGTGACTCACCCAGGGTCACACAGCTATTTAATGTGTGAGGCTGTATTTGAACTTAGGAAAATGAGTCTTCCTGACTCCAGGCCCAGCACTCTATCCACTGTGCCACCTGATGATGATGATGCTGCTGCTGCTGAGGATGATAATGGTGATATTAGTAGTAGTAATAATAATAAGGATGTTAGCTAGCATTTATCTAGGGCTTTAAGGTTTGCAAAGTGCTTTACAAATATATTGTCTTATCCTTGTGACCATGCTGGGAGGAAGGTGCCATTATCTCCATTTTACAGATGGGTAAACTGAAGCAGACAGAGGTTAAGTGTCTTACCCAGGTCACACAGCTGGGAAGTGTCTGAGGATGAATTCGAACTTAGGTCTGTCTCCCTTAGGTCCAGCATCTAGAACCACAATGCATAACTACAGCCCTCAAGGAGAGCATAGACTAGGCATTCATTAAACTTCATACCTCCTGGCTTCTATTTCCTCATCTACCAGTCATTTTTCACATTTTAATTTCATTTTTTTAGTTAACAAAATATGTATATATATATATATATATATATATATTTTTTTTTTTTTTTTTTCCTCCCTCTCACCTTGCCTCCCACTGGAAAAAAAAAAGTCAGGTCTTCCTAATTCTAACACCCTCTCTACTCCAATTGCCTCATGCATGATCCATAAATAATTTTATTTTTGGCTTTGATTCTCGAAGTCACATTTGACCGTGGGTGTGCCTGGTGTTCACAAATAAGATAATCAGGCTACCTTGAGAAAGTAGTAATCCACAATGGATAGTGGGTTGGGCTTAGAGTGAAGACCACTGGGGTTGGACACTGGCTTTGTGGCAGTGGCTAAGTCAGCCTTTGTGATCCTCAGTTTTTTCATCTGTAAAGTGAGGATAAGGTTACCTTTACCAACAGAAAGGGTCTTGACTCTGGGGCCAGAGGACCTGGGTTCAAATCCTGCCTCCGACCTTGGGCAAGCCATTTAATGTCATTGGCCCTGAGTCTCCTTATCTATAAAATGAGAGGATTGGCCTCTGAAAGTGGATAGATGGATGGATGGGTGGGTAGATAGATAGATAGATGGATAGATGGATGTGTGGATATATGGATGGGTGGGTGTTTAGATATATGGGTAGATGGATGAGTAGCTAGATGGATAGGTAGATGGATAGATGGATGGGTGGGTGAGTGGATAGATGGATGAGTGGGTGGGTAGATGAATGGGCAGATGAATAGATGGTTGGGGAGATAGATAGATAGACAGATAGATAGATAGATAGATTGAACCAGAACTTGAACCCCGGTCCTCTGACTCCAATTCTCCTCAAACATTAATGTGTCCCCTCTGCCTCCCTTTTCTCTCTCACCTCTGAAATGGAGAAATCCTCAGGGCTTTTCATGTATATCAATATTTTAGAGATTCTGTAAACAAAAGACCCAGTCACTTCTGCTGTGAACACATGCTGTCAAAACAGAGATAACTCATGGGAGGACATCCCATGTGAGGCTGCAAAAATAAGTGTGAAAGAATAACAGGGAAATGAGGTCAAGGCCAGGGCTCCTGTCTCAGGCTTGAACTCACTGGTTTTGCTCTGGCCTCCCCTAGTTTTCATGGAATGCTGTTGTTCATGAAATTTCAGAAAGCCCAAATTCATTTGTTTGTTGGTATTAAAGGTGGGTTTTCCACTGGCCCCTGTTCATCTAGGCTGGCCTCCTGGAGTCAGGAAAGAGGCTGAAAAAACACTTGGACAAAGATGAGCTGTTCTCTGCTCCTGCCAAAGAGCTGGGATGTGGGGAGCGCTCTTCTGGAGCCTCCATGGGTTCCAGGGTTCTGCTGAGGAAGCATGGCATGGCCCAGTGGCCATTGTGTTCTCCATCCTGGTGTGACTTGGCTACACTCAGATGATGAGAGTGTCCTCTAGAAAGGGGAGGGTCCCCAGTACCCTTCTCATTGCCCCTCTGGCTCCTTGTTCTCCTTGATCTTTGATATACCTTACTTTGGGAAATTATGTTAAAACAACAATAATACCAATAACTCACATTTACATAGGACCGTGCACTTTACATCCTCAAACAACGCTGTGGGCAGTATATGTTACTGTTATGCCCATTTTTTGAGATGAGGTTAGAAAAATTAAGGTCATACAACTAATAAATGCCTGAGGCAGAATTTGAGCCTGGGTCTTCCTGACCCCAGCTCAAGCATTCTATTCACCACGCCATGAAGATTACAATGAAGAAGGACTGGCCTTAAGTCAGAGGACCTGGCCTCTGATGCTTACTATCTGGGTGACCGCTTCACCTGCCTGTGGCTCGGTTTCCTCAGCCATAAAAGAAGGGATTGGACTAGATAGCCTCGGCGGTCCCTCCGAGCTCTAGATCTACGATCCTATGAGGAAATTAAGTGGTTTGTCTAGGGTCACACAGATAACAAGTGGCAGAGCTGGGATTTGAACCTTTGACTCCAAATCCAGTACTCTCTCTGCTTCACTCAGTCAAAGTGTCAAAGGAGCAAGAGGAAAAGGCTAGATTGAACATCTGCTTCACGCTGACCTTCAGCCAGTTCAAGGCAATTTTTATTATTAAGGACCTACTATGTACAAAGCTTACCTTATTAAGTACCTCCTATGTGCAAAACATTTGCAGGAGACTATTATTATTGTCTTATTATTAGGACTTTGATATTAGATACCTACTGCGTGCAAAGCACTTACACTAGACTTTATTATTATTATTATTATTAGTATCTTATCAAGTACCTCCTATGTGCAAAACATTTGCAGGAGACTATTATTATTGTCTTGTTATTAGGACTTTTGATATTACTTATAAGTACCTACTGTGTGCAAAGCACTTACACTAGAGTCTAGTGTAGTCCTTTTATAAGGAGATTTATTCTGCAAAGTTTGGATTCAGTCAAAGGGCAACACTTGAGGACCTAGGGGGCCATGTGAGGCCACAGGTTCCCCACCCCTTCACTAGATTCTATTATTATTATTATTGTCTTATTATTAAGACTTCCATTATTAAGTACCTACTGTGTGCAAAGCACTTGCAGAAGATTATCATTGTTAAGTCTTTTATTAGGATTTTTGTTATTAAGTGCCTACTATGTGCTAGGTGGCACAATGCACTGGGCTTGGAATCAGAAAGAGTCATCTTACTACATTCAAATCTGACCTCAGACACTTATTGGCTGTGTGACCTTGAGTGAGTCACTTAACCTTGTTTGCCTCAGTTTCCTTATCTGTAAAATGAGCTAGAAAAAGAAGTGCCAAACTACTTTGGAATCTGTGCCAAGAAAACCCCAAAATGGGTCACAGAGAATTGGATACAACTGAAAAATGACTTAACAGCATGTGTGAAGCTGTCTTAGACTATGCTCTAGGGATACAAGAAGAAGACAGTTCCTGCCGTCAAGAGACTTACACTTTACTGTGGGTGGGAGGATACAGCATTTATAAAAATAAGCATGATACAAGGAAATTTGAGGAAGAAAAGAACAGTGGTGGTGGGGAAAGATCACAAAGGTCTTGGGGAGGAAGCTGAGCCTTGAAAGAAGACTGAGATGAGCAGGGAGGACATTCCTGGCTTGGGGGACAGATGCACACATGTTGGAGCTGTCTATGGTGCTGAACTGCACATACATGAATGGGATGCTTCCTAACTTGTCTTCCCACCTCTGCTCCCCTTCCTTCCTCAGGCTGTCAGGCAGAACTACTCTCTGTAAAGATCTAACCTTGCCACTCCTGTGTTTAAAATTCTGTTCCTAGCCAAACCAAGTCTGTAGAATCTTGTATCCAGGGCTAGCGGGGACCTCCTCACATCGCAGGTGAGGGAACCAAGGTCTAGAAGGGACCGCCAAGGACATCTAGTTCAACTCCCTCACACTGCCTGTGTGCAAACTGAGTGAGACCAAGGAAAGCTAAGGAACTTGCCTAGGACCTCCCAGCTAGTAAGCATCAGAGGTGGAATTTGAACCCAGGTCCTGACTCCAGAGCCAGTGGTCTTTTTACTGTACTTCCCACCCTCCCTGAGACAAGTTCAGTCACTTCTTGGTTATAAAGCACCACCCTACAAGCCAATCCCAGGGTCAGCTTGTGTCCCATAGACATACCCTCCATTTCCCTGGTTCTATGTTCATGCTGACCAATTCTTTATTTTTTATTTTTTAGTTATTCGTGTAAAACATTTCCATATTAGTCTTTGTTCAAGAAGACTCAAAAGAAAAAAATTAAAGAAAGTGACAAATAGCGTGCTCCAGTCTGTATTCAGTCAATATCAGTTTTTTCTCTGGAGGCAGATAGTATGCTTCATCATCAGTCCTTTGGGATTGTCTTGGATCACTGCATTCCTGAAATTAGCTTAGTCACTCACAGTTCTCCATCATGCAGCACTGCTGCTATTGTATACAACATTCTCCAGTTTTCTCTGTTCACTTCTCCATGGATCAGTTCATGTCCAAGTTTTTCTGAAACCACCCAGCTTGTCATTTCTTATAGCACAGTCATATTCCATTACAATCGTATGCCACAGCTTGTTTAGCCATTCCCCAATGGATGGACACCCCTTTGATTTCCAATTCTTAGCCACCACAAAGAGCTGCTATAAATATTTTTGTATAAATAGGTCCTTTTCCCTTTTTTGGATGTCTTTGGGATATAGATCTAGCAGTTGACCCATCCTTTAAAGACCTGGTCAAATGCCACCTCCTCTATGAAACCTTCCATGATTACGCTTATTAAAGTCCCTTGCCACCCTCCTCACTCATAGCACTCTATTTCACAAGTCTCAAATAAACATATCAAGTCTTTTCTTCTCTGTTGCGTTTATCTGTGTATGTACTTTTTAATCCCTTTACTAGATTATAAGCTCTGAGAGGGCAGGGACCAAGTATGAGCTGAACCAGGGCCTAACCACTCTTCTCTATTCACGATTGGTACATAATTGTTGAATTGAGTTAATTTAACATTTATTAGACACCACAGGCTTCCTCAGGTCTGTGATCTCTTTGCCATGGGTACTCTTCCCAGCTGTGCAGATTACAATGCCTTTACCCACCTCTTCTCCTGGACAGCTCTTGTCTGTGTCTTTTTGTAAACCCTCCACCTACTGGCCCCCAGTAAAATGTTGGGTTGGACTAGATGACCCGAAGTCCCTTCTGCTAGCTCTAGATGGATGCCATGGTGCCTGGCTTCTAGCTTTGTTCAGTGTTTTCTTGGCAGAAGAAGCGCTGATGTTTCTAAGGTGGGAGAGGCTGGGTGTTCACCCCACCCCCTCAGAAGCATTCCAGCTAGTGACACATGGTGAGGGCAGCGCTGATATTCCAGGGAGTGAAAGCATGTGTTAGCCGTAGCTTCTGGTTGGGATTTTTTGACCGTGCCTTGGCAGCAAATGCTAGTGAGCCCCCGGGGAGTTGGGTCAGGGCAGTAGCAACTGCCTGGGATTAACTGGGTCTGTCTTGACCATCAGCTGGTTATGGTCACTCTAATTTTGCATTTTGACTGGCCTATTGCTGCTTCCCATCCTTGACATTCTCTGTCCCACCCCTGTGCCTGTTCCCCATTCCTGTAATGCTCTGCTTTCCTGCCTGCTGGAACCCCTAGGGTCATTCCAGAGTCAGCTCAAGGGCTATAGGAGGCCTTTTGTTAATTTCTTGTTGCTGACACCCCCATTAATCACCAATCAATCAATCAGCAAGTATTTATTAAACCACAGTATACCATGGGCCAGGGGCAGCTGGGTGGCGCAGTGGGTAGAGTACTGAACCTGGAGTCATGAAGATGAGTCTTCCTGAGTTCAAATCTGGCCTTAGACACTTACTAACTATGTGACCCTGGACAAGTCACTTCACCCTGTTTGCCTCAGTTTCCCCATCTGCAAAATGAGCTGGAGAAGGAAATGGCAAACCACTCCAGTATCTTTTTCCAGAAAACCCCAAATGGGGTCATGAAGAGTTGGACATGACTGAACAACCACTACGTGCCAGACACTGTGTTATATAAATAAATATATTTTGCATATATTTAACTATGTACATATTGCCTACCCCAGGAAAATATCAATTCCTTGAGGGTGGAAATAGTTCGATTTTTTGTCTTTGTAGGCATCACAGCTAATAACAACTAACATTTACATAGAACTTTGAGGTTTGTAAAGCACTTCATGTTTGTCATTTCATTGCATCCTCCAAACATCCCTTTGGAATAGGTGTTCTTATTGTCTCCAGTTTACAGATGAGGAAACTGAGGCAGAGAGCGGATAAGTGTCTTGGCCAGGGTCACACAGCTGGAAAGGGTCTGAGGCAGGATTTGAACTCAGAGGTCTTGACCCCAAGTCTAACACTGGGCCTAGAGCTTGGCACATGTGGGTGCTTAATTAGCGCTTATTGAAGGGATCACTGTTGACCTGGTGGACTCTCCTGTACCCCACAAGTTTTCACATACGTTAACACCTTAGGTATAACACAGGCTTGTTGGGAGGCTCACACTTTGTGAAAAACACTTGGCACACCTTAGAACATCTTACATAAAATAGGAGGTGTTGTCCATCTCAGTCCTGGTTATCGCTCTGCCCCAGGAGGAGAAAGGAAACATCATCCCTGGGGAAGGACCAACAGAATTCACCTGCCTTCTCTTTTGTTTCTCTCTTCCCCCAGGCTCCTGTTTGGCACCCTTTATCCCGCATATTATTCCTACAAGGCAGTAAAGTCGAAGGACATTAAAGAATACGTAAGTAACGCTGTTTTTTAGCTGGGTTTTCTGGGGGTGCTGTGGGCCAGGGGCTGGCTGGGCTTAGGATGGGGGAGAGAGGGAAGAGAACCATTGGCAGGCAGTGAGCTCTACCGAGGTGGGAGTGAGCCTGTTATTGGCTGTGTGACTTTCTGTAGATAAATCACTTAACATCTCTGGCCTCCGTTTCATCCCCTCGTGTGAATTTTTTTTCCTGAACTTCACACAGTCCTTGCCTGGTGATTCCTTGGTGGATCAGAGGCTGCTGGGTTTGGGGCTGTGGCTCAGCTCCCCCACAATCCTTCAGGATATTCACTCAATCATGCCCAGCTCTTAGCTCTAGGGCAGGGCCCTGGCACTGGTATAACCAGCCCCCTCCTGGGAGAGGTCTGGCTTCAAGGGGGAGGACCACCAGCTGTAGGCCTCTTTGTTAAGTGGGGAGGGAAGGGAAATTCTCCCCATAAGTTGGAAATCAGGCCTAGGGCATAAGAGAAAGGGGTGAGAGAGATCCTCTGGTCCTGAGGATTCTTTTGATATTGAGGGCCTTCTGATGGGGAAACTCTACCAGCCCAGGTCTGCCCTTGCTCTGCCATTTATAGCCCAGAGCAGAGATTCTAGTCTCTGACCTAGGGACTGGATCGGGCTCCAGAACAAACTGCAGGCAACCTCTACTGTCGTAGGGAGAACCCATCGTGCTGACTCCCCCAGGCTTAGCAGAGTCTGCAGCCACATGCTCATGACACTTACTGGCTTTGTGACCCTGAGATGCTCTGACCTCAGTTTCCTCATCTGTAAATTGGGGATAATAGCAGCACCTGCCTCACCAGGCTCTTGAGAGAATCAGATGAGATAATATATGTGATATAAAGTGCATTATAAACCTTATGGCACTATGTAAATGCTAGCTAACATTATCAATATTTTTAATTATTAATAATTCTGTTAATAATAGCTTTTAAAATAGTACTTTAAGGTTTGCAACGTGCTTATGAATATCTCACTTATTATTGTTGTATTATTATTACTGATACCTAGACAATGTCATAGAGTAGTTGACTTGCCACCCAGAAGACTTGAATTCAAATCTCCCCTCTAACAGCTAGATATGTGACTTTGGGTGAGTTGATTACATCTAAGGATCAGTGTTCTTATCTATAAAAATGGGGGTGATCAGTAGCTCCTACTTCACAGGGCCATTGTGAGACTCCAATGAGATCATATGTTCAATATAAAGCACCTTTCAAACCCCATCAGCAGGGGTCTCCCCACAACCTGAAGCCAGGTAGGGAGCGGGGGCAGGGATTATATCAGGAAGGAAAGACTGTGTGGAGATGCTTCTTTTTGTACTAGGCTGTCATGGTGCCTATGTTTTAATATTAATTTTAATTATTTTAATTACTTTTAATATTAGTTTATTTAATATTAATTCCTTGGGGCCTGAAGGTTCTGTTTAAAGGAGTCACCTCTTACATGTTAGCATATCCTGGGAAAGTAACACCTTAAGCAAACATCTTAGGTTATTAATAATCATCTTACCTGGATTAATTTTTCTACAGTGACAGCTGGCCCTGTGAAATCTGGATACATTCTTTTAAATATTAAATTATAATTTAAATTATACATAAATTATAAATATTAAATTAAAATATAACATCATTCGCCTGTACCCAACCCCACCTGGTTGCCTTCTCTCAGTTACAGAGGCTGAGAATGTTGTGATCCCATTGGTTATTGGAAGCAGAACCAAAGGTCAATAGGTTAGACACTCCTGTATATGGAGACATTTTCCCAGTTTCCTCCCAGATCCTCAAGTGCGACATGGGGAATCCCAGCTAGACCTAGGCTCCAGGAATAGGGGAGATGGTTGTTCTTCGTTCTAGATTGTGATCTGGATGGGAAATCAACTTTCCCAGCTTCCCCTCCCAGTGGGTGTCATCTCAGCTAGCAGCTGAGGCAGGCAGCCTTGGGTGTTTTCTCCTTAGGGATAGGCTAACTTCCCCCTGAGTTGCCTTCCTGGCTCCAGGCTTCCCAGGAGTCTTATGCTATGCTGCCTTGTCTTCAAGGTGGCCCCAGTCCTGGGTTCTGCATCCCTTCTCCATCCCCTTCCCCCAGCTGCTCCTTTCTCTCGCCCCAGAAGTCTGGAAGACAGGAAGAAGACCCCATCCCCTTAGAAAAAGTGTCCCTTTATCCTGTGGTATGGCTTGGGATCGGGACTAAATGAAGGGTGGGAGGGGTAATGCATTTTCCATGCCAGGATCATTAGAAATGACTTTGTCAGTCTCATCTCTCTCCATGAATGATCTCCTGGGACCCAAGAAAAGACCATTCAAGGAGATAAACAGGGCAAGCAGGGGCACAGGTTACCCCTCTGTGATGAAACAGGGCATCCCAAGCCCTGCCTCTACTTGCCTTGGGTAGCTCTTTGATACCAGCATCTGAGGATCAACAAGAGACGACTGTGTATTCCAAACCAGCTTCTCCTCCTCATCTGGGCCTTTGCTCCTTCCTTCTCGTAGAATGGAAGCTCCTTGAGGGCAGGGACTAGTTTACTTTGGTCTTTGTAACATCAATGTCTCACACAGAGGAGGTGCTTAATAAATGCTTGTTAATTGAATTTAAGATCTTTAAATGTTGGGTTGCTTTATCTTTTATATTTGTTTCCCCGGTAGAAGGGATAAAAGTAGAGTTCCTGGCCCACAGTAGGTACATAATAAATGCTTGTTAATTGAATTTAAGATGTTTAAATGTTGGGTTGCTTTATCTTTCATATTTGTATCCTCAGTAGAAGGGAACAAGTAGAGTTCTTGGCACATGGTAGGTGCTAAATAAATGCTTGCTGATTGAATTTAAGTTCTATGAGAGTAGAGGTTGTTTCAGTCTTTGTATTTGTGTCCCCAGCACCTAGCTCAGTATCTCACACATAGTAGACACTTAATAAGTGCTTTTTGATTGAATATAAACTCCTTGAGAGTAGGGATCTTTCAGTTTTAAAATTTGTATCCCTAATATCTAGCACAGTGCTTGCACACAGTAGGCACTTAATAAATGTTTGTTGATTGAATATAAGTTTTATGAGAATAGGAGTTGTTTCAGTCTTTGTGTTTGTGTCCCCAGCACCTAGCTCAGGCCTTGGCACATAGTAGGCCCTTAATAAATGCTTGTTGTTTAATTGATCTACAAAATAAAAATAATTATTCTCTCTACTTCAGAGAGGGCACCTCAAAAAATTGCTTTATAAGGGATTTAGACATGGGACTCGTTGTTTTCTGATGGTCCTAGCTTCCACCCACATAGACTGGACCTACCAAGGTCAAATTTAAGACCCAATCATTTTTGTTGTTGGGGGATGGACTCTGGGGGCATGAAACTCTAAGTATAAAGTATTTGGTCTTGATTGTCTTGGCACAAAGTTAAGATCTTTCACATTCTCTCGTGGCACATCCTGCTTCCTTTTGCTTTCTTGTTAGCCATGGAGTAATTGAGGAACTGTATCTTTCTGAGGATGGGCCTCATGGCGGGCAGGACATAGGCCCTGCATAGGGTAGGTCCTTTTTCCCCTCAGCTATGTGGGCAAACAACCTTCGATGAATGATTCCAACTCATCCTGACTTATAAGCCAGGATGCAGGGATGTGTACAGTTGCTACGTAAACTGGCTCGTTGTGTTCGCTGGTCAGCGTGTCCTCTTCCCAGGAGGGAAATTGACTTGAAAACTGAGATGAGATGGGAAATCTTTTAAATATGGAATCGGACCATTGGGAATTGCAAGGTCTTAAGTGATCTTCAAGTTGTGATGGCTCAGTGCACCCCTACCTACTGAAACTATGTGAACTAAGTGAACCAGATAGGATTTTAACAAAGATTCATTAAGATTCTACCTTGTGAAGGGCATTTTGGCAGATGCTTACAGATAGGCCAAAAGGTTCTAAACCCCATATACAAATATATTTATAAAATTATTGTCAAATAATAAAATAAAATTATACAAATATATAATGATATGTTATTATAGAAATAAATTACAATTTATAAATTACTATAAAATTTAAAATCTTTGCATATAATTATATATAATTTTCCCTCACACTTTTTCCTCCTCTGTGTCTTTGGCTGCTTGGTGCCCTACTTCTCCTTCACCTCCAGGTTGAGGCAAGTCAACAAGAATTTATTAAGTGCTTACTACATTCAAGTCATTGGGCTAAGAGCTAGAACTGCTACTATCCTTCAAGGTTTCTCCTGATTTCTCCCAAGTTGTTTCTGCTCTCTTTAAATCACTTGTATATGCTTTGTATTTACTTGTCTGCTGCTGTTGTATTCCCTCTTCATTCCCACTAGAATGTAAGCTCTTTGGGGGCAGGGGCTATTTTGCTTTTTACCTTTGTATCCAATGCGCCTAATACTGTTGCGTGGTCTGTAATGGATGCTCAGTAAATGTGGTTGAATTAATGCCTATGCATATTAATAGATGATAAAACCTTAATACAGTAACCGCTCCAAGATGGTGGTTGCTATTTTGAGCCTGAGAAAAAACCTAAACATCATTTGATTTTTATGAGGCATTAATATCCTTCAGGTCTGACACCTGGTAAAAGGGATTAGCTTTGTCCTGCTTGGCCTCAGAGGGCAGAACCGGGACAGGACAGGTGGACGTTACAGAGAAGTAATTTTAGCTTTGACGTCCTTCCTAAGGCCTAGAGCTGCCTCAGAGTAGAAAGGCTTGTCTCAAGGTCAACAGCTCCCCTCAGCAGAGGGCCCATGACTGCTCATTCTGTAGTCAATACAGGGGGTGCTTATTCAGATAGGGGTTGGAGTAGATGACCTCTGAGGCCCTTCCATCTCTGAGCTTTTGGTAATGGCTAAGTAGTTATTTCATATAGCTTTTATTTACTTTGTATTATTAAATATATTAAGTACCTTGCATTTATACTTTATCTAATATATATTATATATACACATATAATATATATCTATATAAAATCTGGTTTTTCTTTCCCTTCCCTTCTTCGTATTTTCCCTCTTTTACCCTTCCCTCCTTTTCCCTTTCCTTCTCTACCTCCCCTTGTGCAACTTAATAGCCCTACCAGGGATTCTGTGTCATGGGCCTCTTTGTTAATCTGGTGAAGCCTATGGATCCTTGTTCAGAATAATATTTTTAAATGCAGAATTACCAAAGAAACCAATTTTATTGAGATAGATAGATAGATAGATTAGATGGATAGATAGACAGACAGATAGATAGATAAGACAGATAGAGGAATTGACAGATAGATTAGACAGATAGATAGACAGACAGACAGACAGATAGAGGAATGGATAGATAGATTAGACGGATAGATAGACAGATGGGCAGACAGACAGACAGATGGATAGATAGATAAGACAGAGGGATAGATAGATAAGACAGAGGGATAGATAGATAGATGAATGGATAGATAGATTAGATAGATGAATGGATGGATAGATAGATAAATAGACAGATAGATTGGATAGAGATAGACAGATAGATGGATGGATGGATGGATGATGGATATATTAGACAGATAGATGGATGGATAGATAGATAGATAGATAGATAGATAGATAGATAGACAGATTTTTTTAAGGTTCATGGGCCCCAAGTAACCAAGCTTTGTCTTAGAGGCTTCCTGGATGAAAAGAAAAACTAAGTGACATTCTCAGGGCCATGCAGCCAGTATGGTTCAGAGGCAGGATTTGAACCCAAGTCTTCTGAGGCCAACTCACCTTGAGCCACCCTAAGCTGCCTATTCAATACATGTTGCCTCCACTGCCCTCCTTGAGGGCAGAAGTTATTTAATTTTTGTCTTTGTACCCCCCATTACGCAGCATAATTTCTGCCCCATCATATTCACTTGGTCATTGCTTGTTAATTAGTTGATAGTTCTAAGGCAGCTGGTGGCCCAGTGGATAGAGTGTTGGCCCTGGAGTCAGGAAGACTCACCTTTAGGAGTTCAAATTTGACAGTAACTTCACCCTGTTTGCCTCAGTTTCCTCCTCTGTAAAAGGAGCTGGAGAAGGAAATGGCAAACCACTCCAGCATCTTTGCCAAGGAAACTCCAAATGGGTTCACTGAGAGTCAGACACTACCAAACAACAATCTAAGGCACGAGGTTTGGTCCCCAAAGTCCTCCTCTTCTTAGTGGACCCAGGGAATCCTTGGTTTTTCCTTCCTCATTGCTCTAAGAGTGCATCAGGTCAGAGTGGTGTCTTCCACTCTCCAGAGCAGAGAAAGCTCCAGATTTGCTAAGGCCTTCCCCAGTCTCCATTCTCCATTCCCAGGCTCTCTGTGGATGCGCAGGCTCTCTCCAGATCTGTAGCTCCAGCCGAGGCCTCTCTCATGAGCCCTTTGGGAGACTGGGTCTTGCTATCTCAGCCAGGTGAGAAGTAAAACAGCTACTCATTTCTTCCACAGGGGCCATTTCTTTCCTCAGGCAGCCTGGGGGCCCCCTGCCCCTTCCCACCCTCACCATATATGGGCAATAGCCCTAGTACGGATGCCCAATCAACCAAGCCCAGCTCAGAACCCCCAGACTCAAGTGATCTGCCAGCTTCTGCCTCTGATGTGGATACGAATGGAACCCTAAGGGGTGAGCAGAATATTCTGGAAAAGCAGACTTTGACATTCTGCTTTACACTTAGGGCCCTGTTTGTGTCCATATCACTGCCCAGAAGCAGAGATCACAGACATGCACCTCAAGATCTGTCTACGATTGGATGTCTGCTTCACATTTCTACTTCCACAATTCAATTCAGAACTGAACTCCTCTCCTAGACTGCATGATTTCCTTCTTTCCCTTAATACCATTGCGCCACCATTTACTGAGGCCCCAAACCTCAATGTTATTTTTTTTTGGAGGGGGGAAGGCAAGGCAATTGGGGTTAAGTGACTTATCCAGGGTCACACAGCTAGTGTCAAGTGTCTGAGTACAGATTTGAACTCAGGTTCTCCTGACTCCAGGGCCAGTGCTATATTCACTGCACCACCTAGCTGCCCCTATTCTTTCAAAAAGTACTCTTTTTATTGTTGTGTCCAACTCTTCGTGACCCTGTGGACTGTAGCATGCCAGTACTATCCATGGGGTTTTCTTGACAAAGATACTGGAATGGTTTGCCATTGCCTTCTCCAGCTCATTTTACAGATGAGGAAACTGAGGCAAACAGGGTGAAGTGACTTGCCCAAACTCTTACAGCTAGTAAGAGTCTGAGGCCAGATTTGAACTTAGGTCTTTCTTAGCTAATGCAGATCAACACCTCTGAAATGTAGAGTCTTAGAGTGAGGGGTTCATTGCCCTGGTGTCCTGGGCCCCTTTGGAAGCCTGGTAAAGCCCATGGACTCCTTCTCTTGTGTACGAAAACATTTTATGTTTGATGAACATTAAAATCCATAATAGAGGTAGCCAGGTGGCTCAGTGGATAGAACTCTGGACCAGGAGTCAGTTTCCTGATCTGTAAAATGGAGACATTAGTAGCTGTAGTACTTGCTTCATAGAGTTGTTGTGAGGCTCAAATATAGCTAGATAGATATGTATATACATAAATAAACATGTATTTATGCATAGATGCAAACATACATTATGAAAGCTTAAAACTGCATTAAGACTTGGGACATTCTGTGTATAGGTACATATATATATATATGTATATGTATATTATCTGTGCGTATGTGTGTATATATTTTATCAATATATGCCTCCTCAGGCACACATAGCTATTGGTTCCTCTTGGTGGGCAAAATATTTGTCACTGTTAGTGTCTTCCTTCTCTCTCTCCTTCCTTCCCTGTTTTCCAGTGGCATAAAGAACTCATTCCAACCAATGCCTTTGGGCAGCTTATAGTCTGGGGCTCACCCAGGGTCGTAGAGCCAGACTATGTCAGGGTAGAGCTTGAACCCAGGTCTTCCAGACTCCAAGATGAGTTCATTATTCACAACCAACTGCCTCTCAAGTGTATGTGGGTGGGTAAGGATGTAAATACTTATATACATATAAATGTGGATTAAGGATAGTTTAGGAATTGAATCTGGGATTTCATTGCTGTGGGGCACTCCAAGATGAGGAAAGCTCTCTTACCAATGCAAGTCACCACACTCTCTGTAGCTTCTGGTCTTGGGAGAGTTGTCTTGAGCGCTGAGATTGGGTAGATTTCAGAGGCGAGATGTGGCTCTCTCCTATGCCACCACTGCCTTTCCTACATACAAATTATTTCATTATAATGCATACTCTGATGTATTCCTAGCTTGGAAGCAGAGAGCGAGCAAGTTAGTGTGATGTCCTAGAAAGGGCTGCACTTTGAATAAAAGTCTGGAGCATTTATTGTCTTCCTGAACTTTTTTTCTTGCTTTTTTCATTCTTTATTATAAGGATGGCTCTCTGGGAGTAGGAGAGGAGATAGAATCATTGGGAAATGTAGATGATGTAAAAACAAAAGATAGCAATTGAATTTTATTTTTTTAATTGAATTTTATTTTTAAAAAATCCTGCTCATCTCAGAATCAGAAGATCTACATCTGTGTCCCACCTCAGCTGCTTACCAGCTGTGTGACCTCGGGCAAGTCATTTCTTGCTAAGTCCCAGTTTTCACATCTGTAAAATGGGAGAGCTGGACTGGATCACCTTCCTGTTAGAAAACCTCAGCTGCCCCATTGTCCATAGCAGGAGCTCTGAATCTGTTTTATGTTAAAGCCCTCTTTAATGACAATCTGTTGAAGACATGGACCCCTTCCCAGAATAATGTTTTTAGATGCATAAAATAAAATACACAGGATTACAAAGGAAACTAATTATATTGAAATCCTTATCAAACTATTAAATAAATGTTAAACATTAAATAATATTTAAATGAATAAAATAAAACAGGAAATTATATCAAAAATGTTAAATATCAAATTTGAAATTAACTAATGTTTCAAATGCATGAAACAGGGTTACAAAGGAAACCAATTATATCAAAATACCATTACCAAAATATTAAATCATTGTTAAATTAATATTACATTAAAATTTAAATAATGCTCAAAGTACATAAATACTTTAAATAAGTAAAAGACGTAGGATTACAGAAGAAACAAATTATACTGAAATACAGTTTTATTAAAATATTTTTAAAAAACAAATTTGAAGGCTTCAGATTAAGAACCCCTGGTCTGTAGGATAAAGTCCAAGGTCATTGGCCAGGTGTTCTGGCTCTGCCTTTGTACGATCCTGGGATGCCTGCCTCCTGGGTAAATCTGTGCCAGGGCAACAGGGGGACTACCAGCTCCTTAAGGGCAGCTAGTTGGTACAGTGAATAGAGTGCCAGGTCTGGAGTTAGGAGGACCTGAGTTCAAATCCGGCCTCAGATACTTACTAGCTGTGTGACCCTGGGCAAGTCACTTCACCCTGTTTGCCTGAGTTTCCTCATCTATAAAATGAGCTGGAGAAAGAAATGGCAAACCACTCCAGTATCTTTGCCAAAAAAAAAAACCCAAATGGGGCCACAAAGAGCCAGACACTGTCGACTGAGCAATACCTGCTCCTTAGCCCCCTGGGTCCTCACTGGCCAGTCTTTCCCTTTCCAGGTCCCACACCCTACATCTCTCCCCCAATACCCTTGCGTCATCCATTTCCTGGGCTGATGGCTAAAGAATGGGTGGGTCTCTTGCCGTCAGCCGCAGGCATTGATTACAGACTGTGACATCTCACCCAGAGCCACCTCATGGAGTGAGTCAGTAATTGGGGACACGGAGGCCTATTAAATGATGTCCTTTTCATGCAGGCTGATGTCTGGGCCACTTCTAGCTAAGTCATTCTTCACCGGCAGTGCCGTCTGCTACGTATCCTGATCTGGCGCTGGCCCTGGCATTTTCAGTGTCTGCAGCTCCTGGCTTTTCCCAAAGGGCCTCATCCTTCCTGGGAAGGGATGCTCTTGGTGCTCAGCCTAACTGCTGAACAACCTCCTGGATGCTCACACAATATCCACACAACAACTACTTACCAAGCTCCGCCCCCTTCTTACTCCTTTGTTGTCGTTTGTGCAGTCGTGTCCAACTCTCCGTGACCCCATTTGGGGTTTTCTTGGCAGAGATACTGGAGTGGTTTTGCCATTTCCTTCTCCAGCTCATTTTACAGATGAGGAAACTGAGGCAAGCAGGGTGAAGCGACTTGCCTGGGGTCACACAGCTAATAAGTGTCTGAGGCCAGACTTGAACTCAGATCTTCCTGATTCCAGGCCCAGTTATCAACCTAGGATAAGAGTAGGAGTAGGTACTCTTCCTCTTTATTGAGTACCTATTAATAGCTTACATGTATGGTAGCATCTTAGGGTTTGTACTGGACTCTTACTGGACTCTCATAGCAGCTTTGGGTAGTCACATCGCATATAAATCATTCCTCTTTTAATAATAATAATAGCTAGCATTTATATAGCGCTTTAAGGTTTACAAAGTGTTTTACACAATTCAGTTCCTTTGAACCTTACAACTACCCTGTAAGATGGGTGCTGTTATGACCCTCACTTTATAGATGAGATAACTGAAGAACAGAGAGGGTAAGTGATTTGCCCAGGGTCACACAGCTAATAAGTGTCTGGGGTCTGATTTGAACTCAGGTCTTCCTACTCTAGGCCCAGCTCTCTATCCACTGAGTCACCTTCCTGCCTCCATTTTATAGGTAAAGAACTAGCCTCAGAGAGGTTGGTTAAGTGACCTTCCCATAGTCACACAGCTAGTAAGCGACAGGATTGGAATCCGGGTCTTTCTGACTCCAAATGCAGCATCTGCTGGTCATGGGAGGTCTTAGGCCTGGTGCTACAGCAGTACCGAAAGTAATAAAATGATCTCTGCCTTTGAGGAATTAACAGTCTGACGGGAGGGGGAAGACAAGTACACAATAACCATTATTCAAAGTAGTGTGTGGAAAGTGTCTTTGGGCTGAAAAAAAAAGTGATTAAAATGTCTGTACCTGCACAAGGTCAGAGGCAGAAGAAATTCTCCACTTTTATCCAAATGAGAATAACAAGCCTTCTATGGTAGCAAGGAACTAGAAACAAGATGAGTGCCCATCATTTGGGGAGCAGTAAAGCTAATTGTGCTTTGTAAATGTGACAGAGCCCTTCGTGACTCATCTCTGATTCCCCCCTTCTATGGGAGGCCTTTCCTGGCCTCCCTCCCTGCAAGGGCTAGGGCTTTCTCTTCTGAGGTTATCTGGCATCTCCTTTGCATGTTTTTGGTATCTGTCTATTTATATACATGCCTTCTCTCCCATTAGAATATAACTTACCTGAAGGCAGGGACTGGTTTTGCTTTTTCCTTGTATCTCCAGTGCTTAGCAAAGTGCCTGCTACATAGTAAGCACTTAATAAATTCATGCTGATTGATTGGAACATTACCATGCTGGGAGATAAGATGAACATAAAAAATCCTGAGAAACCTGGGAAGAGTTATGTGAACTGATACAGAATGAAGTAAGCAAAATTAGAAAAATGCCATCCACAAAGTCTACAACATGTAAAAGGGGAAAAAATGTTAATATAACAAAACTAAATGCTGTGTGATTGTAACGACCGTGCTTGGCCCTGGAGGAGAGAGAATTCTTTTTCCCTCCTTCCCCAGCCCCTTTTAATTCTAGTGACCTCCCTCTGTTAATTATTTCTGATTTATCCTGTATACAGATGCTTTGTATATATTTGTTTACATGTTGTCTCTCCCATTAGATTGTAACCTCCTTGAGGGCAGGGACTGTCTTTTGCCTTTTTTTGTATCCTTAGCACTTGGCATACTGCCTGGCACACAACAGGAATTTAAAACATGTTTATTAATTGGTTGGAGGAGTGAGGACTATGAGATTGGAATTTTGCATATGCTATGGTTGGTTTTGCTGAACTATTGTTTTAAGCTTTTTTTAAAATTATGTTACAATGGAAGGTTTGATGATGAGGAGAGTGGGGAAATATTTGGAAATCACTGTGATAGAAAAGTGAAAGACATCAATTAAAAACTTCCTCCTCCCCAAAGGGCACATGGGAAAGGCAAATATAGCACCCCAAAAGCTTCCTCCAAGTATCTAGTGTCTGTGGGGGGGGGGCCATAATCCTGTGCTCACAAGCCACCATTTTCCTTCTGGATCTCCACCAGCCAATTCCACGCACACAATGATGATGTGAAAGGGACATTTACTTAGAGTAGAATTCAAGGTACATCCCAAGAGTTAAAATGAGGCAGCAACCATAACTGGGGTCCATTTTCCCAAATCACCCTTCCCACCACATGGAGAGCCACTGGAATTCAAAAGAGAAACAAGGGCCTTCCGGCTGATCAGGGAAGACTTCCTGAAGAAATTAACTTTAAAGTGGGGCCTTGAAGGATGGGTTTTAATAAGTGGCAATGTAAGAGGAGCAGGCAGCCCTGGTGAGAGGGATGGCGTGATCAGAGGCAAGGAGGCAGGGAAATGAGTCATGAAGAAAGGAGTAGGAAGTAGTTTGGCTCCATGGAACATAGAATTTCTACATTGATGTCTGATTTATAGCCAAAAAGGATTAAACCCCTGACTTTATGGATGAGGAACCTGAGGCTCAGAGAAGCTAAGTGACTTGTGCGGAGTCACACAACCTACAAGTATCTGAGACAGGATTTGAACCCAGGTTTTCCTGACTCCGAGCCCAGAGCTTTATCCACTCTAACATGCTACTTCTCAAGGGAACACAATAGTGGTAATATTACCATTAATTTAGCGCTCTAAGGTTTACAGATATATTCTCATTTAATGCACACAATAGCCCTACAATAGCACCTCCCCCCTCCCCATTTTATAGACAGGGAAACTGAGGCAGGCAGAAGTTAAGTGATTTGTCCAGGGTCACACAACTTGTAAGTGTCTGATGCTGAATTTGCACCCAGGTCTTCCTGACTGCAAGGACACTCTAGCCACTGTACCACCTCACTACAGGGGATAAAACTAGAAAAATAGACTGGGGTTGGATTATAGAAGGCATTGAATGCCTACCTAAGGTATCTAGATTTTATCCTGAAGACCACTTAATACTGTTGAAGATTTCTAAATGGGGAAGTGATGCAATTATAATGCTAGGTAACATGTTGGTAGTACTTTAAAGTTTACAAACACATTAATTCATTTGTTCCTCACAATAATCCTGCGAGGCAGGAATTACTATTATCCCCATTTTACAAATGACGAAACTGAGACCCAGAGGAATTAAGTGACTTGTGTAGGGTCACATAGCTAGTAAGGGGAAGCAGCAGGATTTGAACCCAGATCCAGTACCCTCTACGACACCACATTGGCTTCTCATAGTCACAAGTGCTTAAAACACTTGGTACATTCAGTAACTCTTTCGAGTGACATGTTACTAAGTAAGATCCTCTCTTTACAGATGAGGAAACAGGTTCTGAAAGGTTAAATTATGTGACTGTGGTTCTATAGAAAGCATCAGAAGTGATATAGAGACCTAGGTCCCCTTCCCGATTCCTGTTTCTACAGTCAATAGCCATGTGTAAGATGTGTCTGGACAGTGGAGCGGGACAGGAGGAAGGGAGACCAGTAAGGAGTCTGTAGCAATATTTCAGGACCCTTCCCCTCTAAGGCAGTGAAAATCTTGGAATTCCTTTGCAGAAGTTTGCTCCAAGGTGAAGGGCCTGATTTATGAGGATAAATAAAAAGGGACCGGGTATGAGACAGATTGGGAAGCAAAGTCCAGCATCTGAGAGGAGGGAAGCATCCCAGATTCATTCACAAGGGTCCCTGCAGTGAGGCCGATGTACCAGTCAGCAGCTCGACCCGGTTACTTTGACTGTAGCTCAGCTCCAGGGCTCTGGGCCTAGGGTTCCTCCGGGAAGTCTGCAGGGGCTGTAGCAAAGTGGTCAAGCCCGGGGCTGAGGGTCTGGATCCTCAGTTCTCCCTGGCCTCCGCCTGAGGGTTGGACTTGAGGTTTCTCAGTAGACTATGGAAATACGCTGGCTTTTTTTTCCCAGGCTCTGAGAACCAGGATAGACCCGGATCTGCCTTTGGAGAGGATGGGATGGGAGGCGGTTGGTTGCCAACCTGAGCCTGGAAGACTGCTTGAGCTTTAGCCTGGCCTGACACTGTGGGAGGCCAGACGAGCCTTGCCTCCCTCTTCTCATCAGGCTGGTTGTTTTCTCTCCTGACAGGTAAAATGGATGATGTACTGGATCATATTTGCACTTTTTACAACAGCAGAGACATTCACGGACATCTTTCTTTGCTGGTGAGTGATGACTCGAGTTGGGGATGGGATGGTGATTAGGAACGTTTTGTCGGTAACGCCAGAAGCAAATACTTATCATGCTGGTGGGAAGTTTGGGAGAGGGGAAGGAGGACATTGGACCAAACATAGGATTATGGGCAAGAAACTGAGGTACCAGTTTAACCTTGTGTGACTCAAGGTCACATAGCCCGTACATGTCTGAGGTGGACTTTGAACCCAGGGCTTCTTGGGTCCATGTCCACCTCAACCTGACATTATAATACACCTCTTATCCGGCATCATCTGTGTGATGTCCTTCTGGGGTACTCTGGGCTGAGAAACAGCAAAATTCAAGTCTGTGGTTCTGGTTTCGGACAATTGTGATTGTTTCTAAGGTGGTCTATTTCCACCAAGGTTCTTCCTTTCTTTACATTGCAGTCCTGCTTGGGGACATAGAGACACCAGCCCCTCTCTCCTCTGCATCAGAGGTGGGGGTCTACCAGGACAGAATGTTGCATACATTTTCAGATGTACTCACAGTATCGGATGCCTTTGTTACTTTTTGTTGCAGGGAGGGATTTACTCTTGAGTCGGGGAGAGGGGTTTTTCTCTTCAGAAATTACAGTTATAAAGACAAAATGCATCAATAAAACTTAGTAGAAGGAAGAAAGGAAAATCAAAGTTGGTGTCAAAGCAGTCAGAGAACCAAAGAACAGGGGGATGTGCCTCAGTTTCCCCATCTGTAAAATGAGGCAACTGGACTGGATGACCTCTAATGGCCTACCAGTTCTAAACATATGGTTCTGTAAATTCAAATATGACAAAGGTATCATTTTCCCTATTTTAAACACAAGAAAACTAAGCTTAGTTTCCTACCTCTTCTCTTCATTAGAATTGTAGTTTAAGAGTTGGAACCCCCCCACACACTTTACAGATGAGGAAACTGAGGCCCATAGAGCCCAAGTGACTTGCTTAAAGTCACTTAGGTAGTAAATGGCAGAGCTGGGATTCAAACCAGGTCCTCTGGTTCCAAATACAGCACTTTGTCCATTGTTTACCAAAAGGGTCAAGAGTGAAGGGGCTGTGGGGGCCTTCTTCCTTATCCCGAGCATTCCCTGTAGTCAGCCTGGTAGCTTTTGCCTAGTTTGATGTCTGAATTGTTCCCCAATGTCTATCATCAAAGCAACCAACTCTCATGATAGCTGGGTGCAACCTGGGAACTTCTGGGTTTGTGGACCACGGTGGCGCATTCTGGTCTAGCTGCCCTGCCTCCACTTGGTGCCAGGGAAAATACACCAAGCCAAGCAGGAAGCTCAACCTGGTTACTTTGATCATAGTTCAGCTCCAGGGCTCTGAGCCCAGAGTTCCCCCAGAGGGTCTGCAGGGGCTTGAGGAAGGTTGATGAAGCTGAGATCTGAAGCCTGGGATCCTTTCCCAACCCCCACCTGGGCTGGATTGAGTTTCTGAGTGGGCTGTGGAAACACTGGCATTTTCGTAAACTCTGAAAACCAGGACAGAATCAGATCTGCTTGGAGTCTTCCCAGGATTTAAGGTGGGGAAGAATGAAACAGGAGAAATATCCTTTTTTTAAAAAAAAATTAAATTTCTTTTTTCAATCAACAAAAACTGAATTTCTCTCCCTCCCAGCTCCCCTTATCCCACTTTAGGAAAGAAGGAAGAACAAAACTCTTGTAACAAATATACATAGTCAGGCAAAACTGATTCCTTCATTGACCATTGCCTAAAATGCCTGTGTCTCCATGTGCCCCTGAATCCATCTCCTGGCCATTGGGAGGTGGGGAGCAGGCTTCCTTTTTTGTCTTTGGGAATAGGGGCTGGTCACTGCACGGATTGGAATTCTTAAGGCTTTCCAAGTTGTTCGTCTTGACTCTGTTGTTACGATAGAAGTTGTTCTCCTGGTTCTGCTCACTTCTCTCTGCCTTTTGTCATTTCTTATGGCACAGGAACGTGCCTTCATATTCATACACCCTAATGTTCAGCCATTCCTCGATTGATGGCCACTCCCTTAGTTTCCTGGTTTTTGTTACTACAGAAAGAGCTGCTAGAAATATTTGTGTACATATAGGTCCATTTCCTCTTGGCTTTGATCTCTTTGGGATGTCTGCCTGTCAGGGTATTGCTAAGTCAAAGTATGTGTATAGTTTAGTAACTGTTGGGGGAGAAGCAGCAATCGATAGAGGGCCGAGTCTGGAGCTGAGAAAACTCAAGTTTAAATCTGGTCTCAGATGCTATCCGAGTATTCCTGGGCAAGACACTTGACCTCTGTCTGCCTCAGTTTCTTTAGTTCTAAAATGAGAATCATAATAGCAACCTGCCTTCCAAGGTTATTATGAAGATCAAATGAGATAATATTTGTAAGGCACTTAGCACAGTGCCTGGCACATAGTAGGTACTTAATAAATGCTTATTTGGGGACAGCTAGGTGGCGCACTAAGTAAAGCACTGACCCTGGAGTCAGGAGGACCTGAGTTCAAATCCGGACTCAGATACTTGACACACTTACTAGCTGTGTGACCTTGGGCAAGTCACTTAACCTCAATTGCCTTTCCCCCCTCAAAAAAATGCTTATTTCTATCATTCCTTCTTTCATAATTCCAGATTGCTTTACCAATTTGCAGCTCTACCAACAGTGTATGAGTGTGCCTATTTTTCCTTAGCCCCACCAGCATTTGGTCTAGGTGTCCTTTGGAGAGCTGACATCTGTTACCTCTTAGTGGCACTAGAAATGTCTCATAATTAAAAATAAAGCTTCCTCATTCCGGCAGAGTGAATGTGTTGACCACTGAACTTAGGAAGCCTGGTCAGACTGTAAGAAGGCAGTGGAATTTCAGGGTATTTTTAAAAATCAGCCAGGCATTTGGAGTAGTGATTCATAGTCTTTCTGGAGAGAGCACCAGGTTTGAAGAAAGCAGACCAGGGTTCAAATCCTATTTCTCCCACTTACAGGAGATCACTTAATTTCTCTGGGCCTCAGTTTCCTTATCAATAAAATAGGGGGATAGAAGTGGTACAGTTGACCTCCAAGGATTCTTCTGGCTCCAACCTTGCTAGGAGCCAGAAAAAAAGGGAGTGGGAGCTGTTCTTTGTGTGTTCACTTGACTATACATAAGAGGGTGTATGAGAGTTAACAGGGCCAGGAAAGTTCATCCTTGGCTTCCTGGTTTTGAAGCGGGAGACCCGGGGAGAAGCCACTAGCAGTTTGAGCTCAGTCCTAAGGGCTGAGGGATGTGCAGGCCTTGGAATGCTCTGATTCTATGTCACTCTGTCCCTGGAAATGCCTCCTTCGTGGCTGCGACTGTTCAGATCAGCCCGTGTCTGCCTACACGTCTCTCCTGCCTTAGTCTTTGCAGAAAAATTAGGAAGATGTTGTCTGGAACAGCTGCCTGGCAGTGCCCAGAGGCCTACAAGGAGGCAGGTTTTTTCTTCAGAGCTCACATCTCCTGACCTTGACATCTCTTTTGTGGCTGGGTAGACAAGGAGGCTGTAGGGAGGAGGGCTTTGTTTCCAAGCCAGAATTTCTTCCCTGGACAGGGGTGTCTTGAGGTTTTCACCTTGGTGGCCTTGGAGAAAGAGAAAAGAAAGGGGTGTGTGTGTGTGTGTGTGTGTGTGTGTGTGTGTATGTGATGTGTGCGTGTGTAAGTATGTATGTGTTGCATGGTGGTGTATTTGTGAGTATGTTTGTATGTGGTCTGTGTGTACTATAGAAGCATGTGTTGTGTATGTATGGGTGTGTGTAAGTATACATATGTTGGGTGTTTATGAGCATGTGAATGCATACTATTGTATTGTTGTGAGTATGTGGGTGTGAATGTGTGTATATGTGCACTGTGTATATGGTGTGTTTGTATGTGAGTGTGTATTATGTGTTGTGTGTATATGCTGTGAATGTATATGAGTGTAGGTGTTGTATGTGTTTGTGTATGTGTGTATATGCATGTCTTATATTTGTGAATGTGTGTTGTGTGTGAGTGTGTGTATGTGAGTGTGTGTGTAGTGTCTGAGTGTTAGTGTATGTGAGTATGTATGTGTTGTGCATATATATGTTGTGAGTATGTATATGTGAGTGTGTTGTATGTTTAGTGTCTGTGGGTTAGTGTATGTGAGTATGTATGTGTTGTGCATATATATACATATGTTGTGAGTGTGTTGTGTGTGTAGTGTCTGTGGGTTAGTGTATGTGAGTACGCATGTGTGTGAATATGCAGTTTCTGATAACAAATAGCATTGAGAATTGTGGGTTCTGACCTAAATAAATTAAGATGGATCCCATTCACAGTCATACCTCTGGAGCTGGACAGGACGTTGGAGGCCCGCCCCCCCATTTCATAGATGAGGAAATGGAGACCCAGAGAGGTTACCACAGGTAGTGAGTGGCACAGCCTGGAACTGGAACCCATCTTTGCATCCTTCCATGTTTCCTCAATTTAATTCAGTCCAACAAATTAAGTGCCCTCTATATACAAGGCATTAGGAATACAAAAGCAAAGCTCAATCAATTAGCAAGCATTTATTAAGCACCTACTGAATTACACTTACTGGCTATGTGACCCTGGGCAAGTCACTTCACCCTGTTTGCCTCAGTTTCCTCATCTGTAAAATGAGCTGGAGAAGGAAATGGCAAACTACTCTAGTATCTGTGCCAAGAAAATCCCCAATGGGTCATAAATAGTCGGACACGACTGAAACAACTGAACAACGGCAGCCATTATTGACGTTTATCTATTGCATTCAGATTTAGGAAGCACGGTGCCCATGTTAGCCCTGTCCGAGGTGCTAGGGATAGGATTCCAAATCCTCCCAACGAAACAGTCCATGCTCTTGAGGAGTTTACTGTTCTATGGGGGAGAGAATGTGTGCGTATACCAGTGAGCACAACACGGGTCTAGATAGGATAAGTGCAAAATAAATGTGAGGAAGCAAAGTTCCAGGTAGGTGGAGAGAGGGCGCTGGTGCTGGGAGGATCCCCAAAGTCTGGGAAGAAGGGAGTGCTTGAGCTGAGTCTAGAGGGAAATGGGGGATTCTATGAGACTGAGGCGAGGAGGGAGCGCATTCCAGGCATGGGAGAAGGGCGTTGCAAAGGCCTGTTGGTGCGAAACAATGCAGTATGAGAAGAAAGGAGGAGGCTGATCTGTCAGGCTGTAGAGTAGAGGAAGGAAGGAAACAAGCATTTATTAAACACCTTCTATGTGCCAGGCACTGGGCTAATTTTACAAATATTATCCCATTTGATCCTCACAACAACCTTGGCTAGTAGGTGCTATGATTGTCTCCATTTTAGAATTGGGCAGCTCGGTGGTGCAGGGGATAGCCCACCAGGCCTGGAAGCAGGAAGATCTGAGTTCAAATGTGGCTTCAGACACTTGTTAACTGTGTGACCTTGGGCAAGTCATTTAACTGCTATTTGCCTCAGTTCTTCATCTGTAAAACAAGGACCTGCTGGAGAAGGAGAGGGCAGATAACTCTGGTAGCCCTGCCAAGAAAACCCCATGGACCAAGGCTGTGTGGTCACAGAGAGTCAGACACAACTGAACAACAATTTTAGAAACCGAGGCAGACAAAAGTGAAGTGACTTGCCCAGGGTCACAGAGCTAGTGAGTGTTGGAGGCCAGATTTAAACTCCAGTTGTCCTGACTCTAGGCCCGGAGCTCTATGCGCTGTACCACCTGGCTGCAGATAGGGGAATGATGTATAATGAGACTGAAAAGTGAACTAGAATCAGGTTAAGAAGGACTTTAAAAGATGAACAGAAGTGTAATCCCGGGAGCAATAGGGAGCCGTGGGAGTTTATTGAGTGGGAGAGGGTAGGGGATGCAGGAATAAGGAGACTGGTCTTGGGGTTTATCGAGTTTGCCAACAAGAAAGCCCCACCCACACAGCAGAGAGCTCCCCAAAGGGGACAGAAGGACAGAGCTTCTATGTGCTTAAATCACAAAGAAGGGGGAGAGGCTTCAGGCAAAAACCTATTGGGAGGGGATGGTACAGGAGCTGGCTGGTTGGATGGAACACCTCAACTGAACAGATTCCTGAAATCCGGGAACCTTTGAAGTGTCCCTGAACAGATTGTATACAGACCCAAAAAGGATATTCTTGTGGAGGGGTCATTGGGGTGGGAGCACAGCAAGAAGGTCCTTTACTTGGCAAGCTAATGCTTAACACAAGACAGAGGCAGTCTGCTCAGTTCACCAAGATGGAGGAAGCTGGGCTCAGTTTGTGGTCCATGAGGGTCATGAGCAGACCCATACTTGGGCAGCCATGGAGGGTGGATCCAAATGGGGAGAAGCCCAGAGTCCCAGCCTCCAGGATAAACTTCCTTTCCATTGGTATGAGACAACTGAAACCCAACGTCATTAAAGGAGGATGGGAGCATGAACGCTTGGAGGGTGGGGATCAGGGAAGGCTTCCTAGAAGAGGTGGCACCGAAGCCAAGCCTCGAAGGAAGATCAGAATTCAAAGAAGAGGAATTGAGGATGAATTGAGCATGGGGGAAAGGCTTGAGTGAATGCAGGGAGGTGGGGGATGGAACGTTGTGTCCCAGAAAGAACTACCAGCCCAGTTTTAATGGGGATATAGAGGAGCTGATGGGGAGGTCATGTAAAATCAGGCTGGGAAGGTGGTTTGGAGCCAGCTTTTCATCTGGAAAGCCAGGGACACAATGGGAGAATGACCATGAAGGAAGATCTCTTGAGTTTTGGTTGCAAAGCATTTCCAAGGGATATGAAGGAAGAGAGAAGTCTGGGAGGAGGGGCAGGGGAGAGGGGGGAACAGGCAGTGTGGAGATTTTCCCGGTGTCTGCATTGGGCAGGTGCTGGGGAAATCAGTGCCTGGGAGCTCCCCCTGCCATGGGGGAGGGGCAGGACAGCAGCTGCTGGAGGTGGCTCTTTAACAAAATGCCTGTTTTCTTAACCATCTCCAGGTTCCCCTTCTATTATGAACTAAAAATAGCCTTCGTGGCCTGGTTGCTGTCTCCTTACACAAAGGGCTCCAGCCTCCTCTACAGGAAGTTTGTGCATCCTACGCTGTCATCAAAAGAAAAGGTAATTGTGCCCCTCGGTCCTTCCTAGCCCATATTATAAGAGTCACATGATGGGGAAGTGGGGGGTGGGGTGGAGGGGAGAACTAGATACATTGGAGAAATGCTTATGTTGTAGTGGAAGGGTCCTATGAGAGCTTCTCTGACCACCAACCCACCCCCTCAGGGTGGCTCCCCTGCTCTTGCTCGGCCTAACCTTCCTCTCCCCCCAGTCTGGGAGTTCTTCTGACTTATTTTGAACTAACAACCTTGTACATCATAGGCTTTGAGCAAAAAGAGACCTTTGTGGTCGTCTAGTCCACGTCCTCCAGCTTAGAGATGAAGTCACAAGTTAACAGACTTGCCCATGGTCATTCAAGTAGAAAGCATCAGAGGTGAGATCTGAACCCAGGTCTTCTGACTCTGGGGCCTCTAGATGGTGCTATAATGCATAGAGGACCAAGCATAGGGTCAGGAAGACTCATCTTCATGAGTTCAAATTCAGCCTCAGTCACTTCCTAGCTTTGTGACCCTGGGCAAGTCACTTAACCCTCAGTTTCCTCATCTGTAAAATGAGCTGGAGAAGGAAATGACAAACCAACCACTCCAGTATTTTTGATGAGAAAACACCAAATGGGGTCATGAAGAGACTGAAATGGTACAGCAGCAACCACCATCACCTCCAACTCGAGGGCCAGGGCTTTTTTGGCAGCTAGGTGGGGCAGGAGATAGAGTGTTGGACCTAAAGTCAGGAAGACCTGACTTCGATTCTGTCAAATGAAATTACATTTGTAAAGTGCCTAGTTCCTGGCCCATAGTAGGTGCATAATAAATGTTTGTTTCCCCAAAGAACAGCCTGGTGGTGCAGCAGACAGAGCGTTCTGCCCAGAGTCAGGAAGACCTGAGTTCAAATCCAGCCTCATACACTTCCTAGCTGTGTGATCCTAAGCAAATTACTTAACCTCTCTCAGCCTCAGTTTCCTCACCTGTAAAACAGGGATAACAATAACATTTCCCTCCCAGACTTCTTGTGAGGATCAGATGAGATATTTGCAAACCTAAAGAGCTACATAAACCTATTTGCAAACCTAAAGAGCTACATAAATACTAGTTACTCCTAGGAGGAGGTGGAGAAAGATTTTGTAACTGTTAAATAAACAAGCAAACCATGCCTGTTACACCTCTGTAGCTTGCCATAGGGATTCTTAATCTTTCTGGTGTCATGGAACCCTTTGGCAATCTGAATCATTTTTAAAGAAATTAAATCATTTTAAAGAAATCATAATTGAGGGGGGTGCTACATTCCATTATTGGCTAATGAAAATCAAAATGTAATTTTTTATCCCTGTCTGAGTTCATGGACCCCCTGAGATCTGTCCGTGGTCAGGGTCCAAAGACCCCAGGTTAAGAACTGCTCTAGAATGTAAACTCCTTGACGACAGGTGTCTTTGTATCCCCAGCACCTTGCTCAGTGAAGCCTGGCACATCACAGACACTGAATATGTGTAGGGGTGATATTTTTTCTTCTGAGGAAGGGCATCATAGGAAACACTGATGGAACGAGGAAGCTGCAGTGGTTCTCTCTGAGAATCCCTCCCCTTGGCCTGGGGACCTAAAGAGGATGGGCAGATGAACTTTAGGAGCCGAAGACCAACTCTTGATCTGATTGGGTGGTAGACCCCCTTTTCCTTCTCCGGGGACTTCCTCTCCCAGAAACACTCAGAGTATCACAGTATCACAAGGGGACCATAGAGATTATGTGAACCCTGCCTTGTCCTTTGATGGTGGAGGAGCCTGAAGCCCAGAAAAGGGCCGCCACTTACCCAAGATGCCCCGGGGGAAAAACAGCAGAGCTGGGATGAGAACTCCAGGCCCATGGTCTTTCTTCATACTCTGCTGCCCTTGGAAGGGGCTGAAGTGAATCCAGCATCCTCTGGACAATGTCCCCTGCGCCTGGAGTCCCAGACAGGGAGTCAGGGCTAGGCTGCCCAGTTCTCATCTGGAATTAAGTGGTCCGATGAAGGGCAGCAAATAGGGCTTGGACCATTCTTGGTCACACCCAGGTTCACTAGTTAGCTAGTATTTATAGAAAGCTTTAAGGTTTGCAAAGTGCACTGCAAATGCCATCTCACTGGATCCTCGCTACAATCCTGGGAGCTAGGCACAGTTACTGTACCCGTTTTCTAGGTGAGGTGAAGGGAATAAGCATTTACAAAGCGCCTACTGTGTGCCAGGCACTGTGCTAAGCACTTTATAGATATGACCTCATTTGATCCACATGACAACCCTGCAAGGTAGGTGTTATTATTATTCTCTACTTAACAGTTGGGGAAACCAAGGCAGACAATAGTGAAGTGACTTACCAAGGGTCACACAGCTACTAAGTGTCTGAGGCCATATTTGAATTCAGGTCTTCCTGATTCCAGGCCCAGTGTTCTGCCCACTGAGTCATTTAGCTGACATTTATCATCTATCTATCTATCTATCTATCTATCTATCTATCTATCTGTCTCTTATCATCTGTCATCCATGTCTGTCTGTCTTTTTATCTGTTACATACGTATACAAATACATACATTCTCTCTGTCTTCTGGCTCCTCCCCAACACAAATGGAAAGATACTGTGAGAACTGAGGTAACCATAGGACCATAGCATACTAGGGCTCCCACAATAGAGGACAAGCTCTTTGAAGGCATGGACTCTTTCTTTTTGTCTTTGTATTCCCAGAGCCTAGCATAGTACCTGGCAAACAGTAGGCACTTAATAAGCGCTTGTTGGATTTTATTGAATTGAAAGGACATTAGAAGTCAGATGAAGTGTATTGTGCACAGTCACATTCCCCAGGAAGGAACGTCGAGGGGACTCGGTAGAAGCCAAGCCTCCTGACCTCCAGCCCATGATTGGTTCTCTGCAGATGCCACCCCACTTCCCAACTGTTGCTCTAGAGTGCCTTTCTGGGAAATTGGAGACAACCGCCTCAGAACTTGTCAGTGTTGCATGGAGATGTGTCTGCGTGTTTGGCTCCTAGCCAGAGGGGACCGGGCCAGCTGATTGTTAGATGTCCATGTGAGCAATTATGCCTTAGAAATTGACAGACTCTACAAATTGGGGCTTAATTTATTTATTTTTTGTTGATTATCTAGACTTAAGAAAGTTATGGAGAAAATGTTAATAATGCAGATTTAACTTAGAAGCATGTCATGCATACATCCCCCAACCCTCCACCCAGAGAGCCAGTTGTTAAACATTTACCAGCACACTCCTGCTTCTGTCCCTATTTTGCCATTTTCTTTCCTTCACATTTCAAATTCAATTCAGTTCAACATATAGCCATATATGTTTACACACACATGTATGTATGTATGTAAGCCTACAGTACATGCCAAAAAAAAAAAAACCAGAACCTGTCCTCCAGGAGCTACCATTCTACTGAATGTAGGTTAGTGATAACTTTTCACCAAGACATTCTATTTTCAGACATGAATACAATTTATTATTTTGTATCTAGTTTGTATCTAGTTTTCTGTGCCCCTGGTAGACTTCGAGCTGTTTCCGTTAACAGCACCTAACACAGTGCCTGGTACACAGCAGGTGCTTAATAAGTGCTTACCCAATTGAATTGAACAAAGGAGCATAAATTATAGGATGTAGCATGATCTAGTTCAATCCCTTTATTTTATTTTGTTTCCAATTCACATAACAAAACATTTCCATAACACAGTACAATAAAAAAGATGACTGATTGATTACACATCAAGCTTCATATTTATTTTGCAGAGCAAGAAATAGGTCCAGCGAAGCCAGGCGACCACTAGTGAGCCTCAGAGAGGGGTCATCAGATCCAGCATTATCCCCCCTGCCCCCCGCCAGGACTCTAGTCCAAGCTGCAGGCACAGCCTTGTGGGGAGGGGGAGGAGAAAGATTTAAGAGCCAGCTCAGTGTGCCTTTTGTTTGACAGGACATTGATGACTGCCTGGTCCAAGCCAAAGACCGGAGCTACGATGCCCTTGTCCACTTTGGGAAGCGGGGGCTGAACGTCGCGGCCACCGCAGCGGTGATGGCTGCTTCCAAGGTAACCACCGAGCTGAGCCCGGCAGAGCAGCCCAGCCTGCCCTGCCTTGCCCCGCCCCGCCCTTCCCTGCTTCCTGAGCCTCTAACATCCACGCACTGGCTCAGTATTCTTTGGCCACAGCCACAGGGAGCCGGCACATCCCCAACTCCTTGAGAAGTGGACCTGGGGGAAAGAAACCTTGAAGCTATGGGTCTGGAAGAGTGGGGGAAGAGAGGGAAGGGGAGCTGGGCTGTCTTTGCAGGCAGGTCTCTCTCTCTCTCTCTCTCTCTCTCTCTCTCTCTCTCTCTCTCTGTCTCTCTCTGTCTCTCTCTGTCTCTCTGTCTCTCTCTCCCTCTCTCAGTCCGGAGCCTGGAAGCTTGGAGTAGGATTGTGTAGCTGGAGGGGAGAAGGGGGAGACTGTTTTTGGTGGGAGGGGGGAAGAGGGCGTTTTAAGCAGTTTCTCCTTATCTCTTCTCTAAAGTCAGGTCCATTTGGACCTTGTAGCATAATACTGAGTATTCAATAATATTCATTGTATTCCATAATGGAAAGAGTTTGGGACTTGGAGTCTGGAAAACCTGGCTTCTAATCCCACCTTTGACTACTTCTTAGCTGCGTGACCATAGACACCAAGCTTCAGTTTTCTCTTCTATAAGATGGAGATAGTAGCATCTACCTCACTGAGTTGTGAGGCTCAGAAGAGAAGTTGGACACATAAGGCACCCGGTGAAGCTCGACATTTTTTACATCATGTTTATTGATGCCATTTGTTTTTATATTGTATTAATTTCTGAATACATCCCTTCCCCCTCTCCTATACAGGAAACTAACCAGCACATTCACCATTTCTGACATCCAGGCATGATACATGCATCATTATATACTCATTGCCTCATCCTCATAGCCCTTCACTTCTGCATCTTTTCTCAGCCCTCCTCCAGGTCCAGCCTTACTCATTATAATTGCATATCATTTATTAAAATTCATAGTTGTAGTATTGTCATTATCACCATCATCAGATCCTCGACCTCAAAGGTCATTGAATCTACTCCATCCCCATTTTATGGATGTGAAAGCTGAAGCAGAGATGTCGCCCTGGGTCACACAGCTAGTAAGGGTCGGAGGCAGGATCTGAACTCAGATCTCCTTGGCTCCAAGTCCACCCTCTATCCACTATTCCATGGTGCCTCCCTGGCTCTTTTGCTACCCTCACTGTCTTTGTCATTATGTTGGGGTTTTTTCACCATTTATACAGCAAATTAAAATACTTTTTAGTCACAGAGTCATAGATTTAGAGATGGAATGAACATTAAAGGTTGTCTAGTCCAGTCATCTCATCTTCTAAATCAGAAAACTGAAACCCAGAGAGATTTAATAACTTGCTCGAGGTCACATGGGTAATGAGTGGCAGAGCTGGGATGCAAACCCAGGTCCTCTGACTTCAAATGCAGAAGTCTTTCCACAGGGTATCATTCCTACTCCACTCTCTTTTCCCCATTCCTAATGTTTGTATGAAGGTTTGGGGATTTTTCCAGCCTGGCTAATGCCAGTCATTAAGATTTTAGATGCTGATTTTTTTTGGTGGGGGGGGGAGCGGTTTCAGCCAGAGATAAGTACCTAGTAGAATGTAAGTGTCCAGGTAGCAGGGGCAGTTTGACTTAATTTCATCTTTGTACCCTCACTGACTAGAATGGAGTATCCAGCACATAACGGGCTTTGTGGGCATTCTTACTGAACTGAATTGAGTTGATTTGAATTAAGTCGAATTGAGTTGAATTCATTTGTGTTGAGATGAACTGAATTGAGCTCAGTTGAGTTGAAGTGAATTAAGTTGAAATGAGTTGAGTTGAACTGAATTAGGTTGAGTTGAATTCAGTTGAATTGAGTTGAGTTGTCAGCTTGGAAGGTACAAAGGGGAATGTTCAAGGAAGGGAAGCCGTGGTATTAAGAAGGCAGGACTCTGAAACTGCTTGGAGAAGATTGGATTCCTACCTTGGAGTCTGGACCTGTAGTTGACAGGAGGCTAAAGAAATTTCGAGAGTCAGCTGGGCTCAGGAGGCCTGAGTGAGGTCTGGATAGTCAGTGAGCAGGAAGGCAGAGGCATGTTCAGGGGATTTCTGAGGGAAGGGGAGGCTGTGTGATGTGATATGGTGGAATAACCTCTAGCTCTGAAGTCAGGGGACCTGGGTTCAAATCCTTTCTCTGATGCTTATGGCCTATGTCATGTTGGACAAGCCAGTTCACCTCTTCTGCAAAAACCAGAGGTTGAACTAAATGGTCTCAGAGGTCCCTGCCTCCAAGCTTGATTAATGATTCTATGATCAGAATCGAGGTTACAGTATTGGATGGGGGGCTGGATGGAGAGCAGCTGTAGCATCAGTACTGGGGTTTAGACACAGAGACCTGACTTCTTCAGGAACTCAGTTAAGGGAGCTGAGAGACTGAGAGAGCTCCCCTGGGGCTGGCACTTGAAATCCAACAAACTATCCCAAAAGGGAGATGGGTAGATTCGAACCCAGATCTTCTCATTTCACAGTCTGTGTTCTTTCCACAGTACTCAGTTCCTCAGCTGTCATCTAATAATCATGCACTTCAAAATAACTGATCACATGGGTTGGGTTAGGGAAGAGGAACTCAGGGAGAATGAATAGGAAAATGGTCTGAATTCTGGAGTCTTTACAGAAGAAGCCCCTTGTAGATGATGGTGGTGCAACAGAGAGCCTTCTGTTTGGCAACCACCCTGGGCCCCAGATTTGTCACGCTCTACCAGAGGTGAAGGGCAGCCACGTGGTGCAATGGATAGAGCACCTGGCCTGCAGTCATAAATTGTACTGAGTTCAAATCCAGCCTTAGACCCTTCCTAGACACATGACCCTGGGCAAGTCACTTAACTCTGTTTGTCTCAGTTTCCTCATCTGTAAAATGAGCTGGAGAAGGAAATGGCAAATCATTCCAGTATCTCTGCCAAGAAAACCCCAAGTGGGGTCACAGAGAGTTGGATGTGACTTTAAAATGACTGAACAGCAACAGTAACAACCCAAGATGAAACAAATGGAGATTAGAACTTTGAGTTTTTAAATTCCAAGTCTATGAGCCCAACCTTCCCATATAAAGATCCAGAAAACTAATGCCACGCCTCAACCTTCCCATTCCTCTTTCTCTGCCCACCTCATATGACTAATAAAAAATTGCTCTTCTAGATTTTACATGAATTTTTTTTCATTTTCATCTTTTCATCTTCATTTTTGTAAGAGTGGCAGGTAGTGTGGTGTAGTGGATAGAGAACTGTCTTTGGGGTCCAGAAGACCTGGTCTCAAGCACTGCCTCTGACTTAAAGGAGCTGTGTAACCCTGTGTAAGTCACAGAATCTCTAATGTCTCCAGCACCTAGTTCTCTAATCATTATCTTACAGATGAGTCACTAACCTGTGTCTGTGGAGGGGTTTTCCTCACCAGGGAAATCACACATCTGGACCCTGCCAGAATTTAGTTACATATTTATTCAAAGATTGCCCAGTTCCCTGGGCTACTTCTTTCTGATCTGGTTTTGCTTATGCTTATTCTGAAAGTAACTTTTGCAGGGTTCATCCTTTTCCAGGTCTGCTTCAAACTTGAGCCCCCGGACGGTCTTGGTAGAACCTTGGCCAACAACAGCACCTAACGAGCTGCCACCACCAGCCCCTCAGAGAGACTCCTGGGGACAGCTCTCTCATCCCCCAGGGGACAGCCCTTTAGCTGGGGGAACCCTCCAGCCCTCACCTATTCCTGGGCCTAAGCTTCTCTCCAATCTGAGCCACAGTCCAAAAGGAATTTCACACTCTAAGAAAAAACTCCGTCATGCAAACAAAACATGGCGGAAGCTTCCCAAGGGTCAGATACACCGAGTCTTGACATAGCTTGGCATTAGCTCCTGTCAAGTCAAACAAATGTAGTTGTGGAGGCTTCTTTTCTGCACTGTGTAGCTCGGTTATTTTCTCCTCAAATAGGCATTTGAAGAGAGAAAAACACATCTTCTCTTCTAAAAACAATCCCCTCCTTTTTTTGTAAAGCAGCGAAATATGGGACTGGAGGAAAAAGTACATACACACACACACACACACACACACACGGACTGAGTCAGGTCACAGCGTAGACTAGAGGTAACCATGGCAATGAGTGTACGTGTCAGCTGAGGATTAGATGGAGAAGAATAATCAGACCCCCCACCCCAAACTGTGAGCCACCCAATGGGCTAGAGTCACATATGTAGCATCTGAAGCCTCCCTGCTGTCTCTCAGGGCACAATGCCAGTTGCTTTAGCCCTGTGACTGATTGAACCAATGTAGAATTGGCTATCTGCCTTTCTTCTAATGAAAGAACCTTCCCTCCCAGCTTAATGCCCTAGGAATGTAAATGTGGGAGAGAGCAGAAACTGGGGTGAGGCAACTGGAGCTTTGTCTTATGGCACTGATATCAGGGATATGCTTTCTCCCTTTAGGAGACCTCCCACTTGCCAGCTCCGTGCCTCACAGTGCTCTGGCTCTGGAATGCTCCCACCTCTCTGCTAGAGGTTCCATCTTTCTTCCAGCTGCCCCTACTCCTGCCAGGGACTAGGAGTTAGGGATTTGTAGTTGGATATGCCTGAACCTTTGGGATATTGACTGCCCTCCTTGCCCCGCCCTTCCCCCCACCCCACCCCGCCCTGGTGCACTAAAAGAAAATCTACTCTCTCCCACTGCTTTTCAACCAATATTTTTTTTAAAATTAATTTTTATCGATATCTTTTGTTTTCATAGCACCTAAAAATTCCTCCGCATCCTTTTCCTCCCCCTCCCAGAGAATCATCCCATATAACAGAGATCTTCAATCAATATTTTTTTAATAGTACCAGAACAACCCATGCAGCTGCTAGGGAGATTGTCCAGACAAAACACCCTGACCTCTTTTCAAAACTTGACACTCCTCCTTCCTTCCTTTCCCCCATGTCACCCCTCCACGACTCAGCAATAGATACATCCTGACAAAAATCACTATTTCCCACTCTGAAAAAGAGAGTGGAGCTTGACACACAGTAGGAGCTTTTTAAATACCTGTTGCATTGAACTGAGTTTAGAGGGAAAGTGAAGAGAGGAAAAGACTTCAAAGAGAAATTTCTGTCCTTCATCTGGCTGTAATTATTCTTAGATTATGTTTGATGATGTTCTTGACTGGGGTTTGGGCCCATTTCTTTGACAGTGAGAGTAGAGGATTCCCTCCTACGGGACTTGAGCTCTCTGTGTCTATGCCTCCCATCTCGTCCTATGCCCTTCATTTCAAGCCTTTGGGTGCATCCTGAGGAAGATAATTCAAAGGCTACAGGGGAGTAGGGAGGGAACCCAATGACTGCCATTTTTATGACCATCTTTTGCTGTTGAATCTGCCTCCCTTCTGCTCCCCTCTGGATCCAGTTGAGTTGGCCTTTGCTCTCAGAGAGACAGAGTCTTCCTTTATTTCCATTATTAAGCTATTCTCATAGGTCTGCCTGTGAAATGTAAAGCATTGAACATGAGAAAAGTTTTAGCCCACTTTTTTCTGAGCTCTGGTTTCAATCAATGACTAGGTGGCCCCATCTTGTTTTAGAGGGTCAAGAATCATGGGATCTCAGAATTGGAAGAGATCCTGGTGACCATCTAGTCCAACCCATTTCTGGAATGAGAAACCTCAGTCCACCATCTCCAACGTGAGGTCATGTGACCATCTCTTGGCATCTCCAGTGAGGGGAAACCCACTCACTCCCAAGGAAGCTCTTTCCATTTTTACCCAAAAGTGTGATTTACTAGTACTCATTGTTAGGATGCTTTTCTTGACATAAATCTAAACTGGCCTCTTTGCCACTTCCCTTTATGGCTCTTAATTCAGCTCTCTGCAACCAAGGAAGACAAAGGTATCCATCTTTCACATGGCAATCATTCAGATACATCACTCAGATACATGAACAAAGATACGTGATGGTCCCCACTGAGTCTTATCTCCTCCGAGGTAAAAATCCTTGTTTCCTTCAATCAAATCTCATATGGCAGCACAGAGGCCCTTGAGGCCCTTCCCTATTCTGGTTGCCCTTCTCTGGATGTTTTCTTGTTTATCACTGTCATTCAAAACCAGATTTTCCAGAACTAAACACAATCTTGATGAGGTCTGACCAGAACAAAATACCATAGGATTATGTCCTTCTTAATCCTAGGAGCTATGCTTCAATATAGCCTAAGACTACATTAGCCTTTTTTCAGGCTGCCACATCACACTGGTGACTCATTTGGGGCTTGTAATCTGCCAGAACCCACAGATCTCTTTCAGCTAAGCTGCTGTGAAATCATGCTTTCACCAACCTGAACCTATGGAATTGATTTTTTTGAACCTATGCGTAAGACTTAAAATTGAAAAGGGAGAAAAACAATCTTTTTAGGTTTGGCCCAATGTCCTAGCTTGCCAAGCTTTTTGAATCCTGGCTCTGCCGTCTAGTACATTAGCTATCCTTCCTAACTTAGTGTCATCTGCATATCTGATAAGGTGTCGTCTGAGCCTTCCTCCAAGTCATCGAGAAAAATGTCAAATAGCGCAGAGCTTCTTGTCACATGGAAGGAAGTTGTTCCTTCATTGTGATGGGTTTTAAAGATGGGTACCTTTCTAAGACTTTAGCTTCCCTTTACCTAAGCCCAGCCTTCCCAGGTCTGTGTTGGTTTCTCCTCCCTAGCATCAGCTCTGTTATCTCCATCAGGGGAAGATAAGCAAGCTGACTCCTTTTCATCCAGTGCTCCATAATTTCACATATGAAAAGAAGCAGGTTTCAGTGATCACCAATGAGACACTTGGGTCTGTTTACACTTCTTACAGCTCCGATCACATCTCCTTGCCCATACTCTTCACTGCTAAATGTTTAATGAATTGAATTTATCTAGTTCTTCTGTAAGACTGTAATCTTGAGATCCAAGAGAATGTCTGCCCTTCCTCTTGTTCTAGTGCTTTGCACCCAACACATGGTCAATAAATGATGTTTACTAAACCAAAAAAAAATAATAAAACTTTGTCTTCTTCAAATTATGTGTTAAACTATTTTTCTTCTTCCTTGACATATCGCATCTCCTACTTTGTCAACTCTTTCTGTCTTTGACAGTGACTCTCTCTCACACTAGAAATTTTCCCAATAAATTTATTTGACATCATTTTAGAAAGGCTAGTAATAACAATAAGACAAGGGAAAGAAATTAAAGACATAAACACTACTTTATCCTATGGCCCCTTTGTGGTTTCGTGCAAAGTACAGCTATTAACTGAGATCCATTCCATGAGTTGTGTGCAAAAACTCATCTGATACACTTCATACTAAAGTCAATACTTCCTGTACAACATCTCTGTCTTGTGGCATTTACTTTTATTACTTTATTTAAATAGGTCTACAAAGCACTTCCTTCTTCTTTTCTTTCCTTTTTTCCTTCCTTCTTTCCTTTTTCCTTTTCTTCTTTCTTTCTTTTTGTCTTCCTTTCTTTCCTTCTTTCTTTCTTCCTTTTTTCCTTTCATTCTTTCCTTCTTTTTTCCTTGCCTTCCTTCCTTTCTTTTCTTCCTTTCTTTTTCTTTCTATTTATTTCTTTGTTTGTTTATACTAGTCCATTTATTTCTTTTTGTGTATATTGACTACCAGGTCAACTAGTAGTGTCTTAGTTATGTCCCTTTGTTCCAAACAACTAGGCTTCCAGTAGCTGTGCCTAACAGACAGGGAGCAACATATTTTTCCACTTAATTGTGCCTTTAAAAATAGAAAATGTGATTTTCCATATAGCAGAACAAAAACATTAAAGAATGAAACCAATGGTTCTAAAGAACAAGTTCTTAAATTTTTTATCTACATAGCATTAGGTTTCTTTTTCACTTTTCCTTTAACTATTAACAGTCATTCTTATTTCAATCCCAGGCTCAAGGACACTGTCTTTTTTTTTAACCTTATAGAAAATTTCACTTGAAAGTTAATTGATGGCTTTCATTTTAGCAGACATTGCCAGATATAGGCCTTCTCTCCACCCCCACCCCCCCACTCTCTTCTCTCTACCTTGCCCCCAAGTCTTCCTTTGTAACAGAGGAAAAAAAGTAAAACCAACCACAATCATGGTGCCAGAATGGTACCCCACTCCAGAACCACAGGAGGGAAGATCACTTTTGTCATCTCTTCGCCAAGGCCATGACCGGTCATTACAGTGACAAATTGTGCAGCCTTCTATTTCATTTAAATATTCTTTTGGTTTATATTATTGTAATTATTCACAGTAAATCTTTATATTTTGAATCAAAAAAATTCCTCAGCATATATTCATGTGTCTAATGCTTTAAAGTTTCAGACCAATTTGTGCTCAAGATCCTGTCTCTCTTTCTTAAAAGGGACCTAACTACCTGCTCACAACCAACCAGAGGACAGATGTTCCTTTTCTATCTTTTCTAGAGTCAGCTAGGTGGTATAGTGGATGGAGACCAGCCCTGGAATCAGGAAAAGATGAGTTTAAAACTGGCCTCAGCTAATTACTAGCAGTGTGACCTTGGGCAAGCACTTAACCTCTGTTTGCCTCAGTTTCCTCATCTGCAAAATGAGGATAACAGTCCTTACCTCTCAGGATTGTTGTGATGATCAAAGGAGATAATAATCATAAAACACTTAGTACAGTGCTTGGCACATAGTAACTACTGCATAAATGTTAGCTATTATTTAACCTCTGTCTGACTCAGTTTCCTCATCTGTAAAATGAGGATGATAATAATAGCATCTACCTCCCCAGGTTGTTGTAAAGATCCAATGAGATAATATTTGTAAGGGGCTTAGCACAATGCTTAGTACCTAGTAACTGCTATATAAATGTTAGCTACTGTCATTAACCTTGGTTCACCCCCTGTCCCTTCCCCCAACCCCTACCTCCAGCATAGGGAGGGAACTTCAAAGAAGGAAGAGGGAAAATAATGCTCTCACTCTAGTTTCCCACCCTATCCACATGGTTGCTTTAAAAAAATTTCTTTTAGTTACACGACCATATGGGCACCATTAGCATGAACCCCCATGATTGTATTTTCTCCCATCACAGAATTGCTCAGCCCTTATTAATAATGTGTGCCAAGTTTCTGTTTCCCTTATGCCCAGCTCTTGGGGTACCATGTGGAAGTGAAATGAACATTCTATTCCAATGTGAAATGAACATGTGGAAGTGAAATGAACATTCTATTCCAATGTGAAATGAACTGAACATGTGGAAGTGAAATGAACATTCTATTCCAATGTGAAATGAACTGAACATGTGGAAGTGAAATGAACATTCCTTTCTAATGTTACTCTAGCAACCCATGCTCTAACCACAGGGTTTAAGTACAAACTGCTTTTGGTTGTAAGCTACCTTCCAAAATGGCTTGAAGTTACAAAAATTATAGTTTATGCCCCAATGTAACTTTCCGTAGCTTATTTAAACAGATTTAAGCAAGATTTTAAAGAGCTAGAAGGTGGTTTCATCCCATCCCTTTATCAATTCATAGTTTGACTGCTCGCAACATGCTTCCTGTGTCAATCTTCTTACAGTCATTCAATATGGAAAATCCCTTTTCTCAGACCCATTTTGCAGAAGGCTAAAGGAATACACCAAACCCACCATGAGAGTAGAATCAGGACCAAGAACTCACAACTGAGTTTCTAGCTCAGTTGGGATTTCTCTGAATTCTTGTTGTCTCTCCTCTTGTTTTTCATTCAACTTATGGAGACCACATCTGGCCCCATGGCAGAGAGCGCCCTCTGGTGGCTCTGGAAGATCAATTAAGTGGAGGATAGACCACAACTAGCTGACCTCAAAGAAGAATGAAGGTGGATGAGATGTGAGGAAACAGTCCAAATAAGCTTATTTGGAAAATCTAAGTGGTAAAGCCAACTAGTTATTCTTTCAGGCGGTTGACTGATAACCTGAAAACAAGGATGGAATGGGAGGAGCTGTTTGCACCCTGAGGCAACATAGAACAGTAGAAAAAAAATGCTGCATTTGGAATCAGAGAACCTGGGTTCAAATCCCAGCTCTCTTACTTAATCCTTATGTGATATTTGGTGCATTACTTAATATCTCCCCAAGGGTTTCCTCCTCATCTGTTAAAAAAGGGGGCTGGACCAGATGGCTTCTGAAGGCCCTTACAGCTATAGATCTATCCTTGGGCAAATTCCTCAGAGTAAATTCATTTTCAGTTCAGTTTAGTTACAGTAAATGGCATGCTTTGGAAGGAAGGAAGGGAGGGATGAAGGAAAGGAAAGGCAGGATTTAATTAAGTACTGTTACCAGGCAGTATGCTAAGGGTTGAGGATACAAATACAAGTGAAAAAAGAAAGATAGTCTCTGGCCTCAAAGATCTTACTTTCTATTGGGGAAAATGTATATAGAAATAGGTATATTTAAGAGTTGAAGGAAGGTAATCTCAGAGGGGAAAGCACTAAGCATCTGGGGAACCTGGGAAGGCTTCCTGAAGAAAGTGACATTTGAGTTAAGTCTTGAAGCCTAAAAAGTTATCACTAACATAGTTCTTGCATACTGCATAGAAATAGGTGAATAAATGAAAAAAAAAAGTACTAAGCACTTACTATATACTATGCTGCTAGGTGGCAGCCTAGAGTCTGGAAGACTCCTGAGTTCAAATCCTACCTCAGACACTTGACCCTTGCTAGCAGTGCAACCCTGGGCAAGTCACTTAACCTCAATTGCCTCATCCAAAAAAAAAAAAAGAAAGAAAGAAAAGAAAACCTCAGTGGGGTCCCGAAGAGTCTAGCATGACTGAAACAACTGAACGATGACAATAAAATGTACTGTGCTAAGTATTAGGGATACAAAGAGAAAAGCATGGCAGTCCCTGATGCCCTGCATTTCTATTTTAGTTTGTTCTCTGAATCTTGTTGTCTCTGTCCGTGGTCGACATTCACAGAGCCCCTATGTGGCCATTTGGCAGAAAAAGCCCTCTGGGAATGACTGACCTACTTCTACATCATGGCTCTGGGAAGGTGGGATGGACCTTCCTCCACTTTACTTTAATGCTATATATAGCATTTTAAGGTTTGCAAAGCCCTATGTTTTTTCATTTATTTCTTACAACCCTGTGTAGTAGATGCTGCGATTATTCCCCATTTACAGGTTAAAAACAGACTCTGAGAATTTATCTTGCCCAAAGTCACATGGCTGGTAAACATGAACCTGGGTGAAGTCAGAGTCCCAGAGGACTTCCAGGAACTCACCCAGGGTCTTACATTGGAAGTGTCATCATCAGGCTTTCCAACTCCAAGGCCAGCACTCTGCCCACTATGCCCTGATGCCTTCCCTTAAAACACTACAGTGTTACTCAAGTCCATCCCCTCATCCCCTAGGAGCACTACCTAGCTGCCTAGGGGAAGAAGAAAGGAGTTGGCTAAACAATGATCTTTGAGTTAAGTTGTAAACAAGAACCTACTCTTGGTAATTGCAGAGCCAATCCTTTCACTAGATTCCTCCAGTGGCTTCTTCCACTCCCTTGAGTGATCAGGAAATCTCTCTGCTGCTAGAACCAGATGGAAGTTGTGGTCTCAAGAGGTTGTACAGACCAAGAATACACATGGGCATAATAGAGGTTGAGGGAGATACTGAAGGGAGCTGGGGACATTCTTATTCTGAGATCCGAGAGGACAGCAGGCCCTCTACAGGATAAGTTGCTAGGCTAGCCCAGGGTAGCAGTTCTCTAGGGTATGGAACAGGGGTGAGGAACCTTCAGCCTCAAGGCCACATGTGACCTTGAGGCCACAGGTTCCCCACCCCTGGTCCGGAATATCTGATTAAATATGAAAGTTGAGGGTTATCGAGGCCATTGGAAGAGCAGTCCATTGGTCAGAGAGGACCAGTGATAAAAATCAAACCCACTCCATGCAGGTTAGATATGTGGGCTTTGGAGTCAGGGCCCCACCCTCTGCCATTCAGGAGGGAGAAAGTCATTAAGCTCCTAAACACTCAGAGCTTTACACTCAGAACAACGTTGCCTGATATTGGGTCCATCACCCCCACATTTCAACACTGAGTCGCCTTTTTCCTTGAGACCAAACTGTTGCTTTCTGAGCTGGACCATATGCTGGACTTGGCATCTAGAGACCTGGGTTGGAATCTTGGTTCCTATGCCTCCTAGCTGGATGACCTTGGGCAAGTCACAAAACTTCTGATGCTCAGTTTTCTCTTCCGGTAAAACAGAAACAATAGTATTTGAACTACAGACTTCCTGGGGTTTCGCAGGCAGCTACTTTGTAAATCTCACAGAGCTCTACAAATGGGAATTGTTATGATCATCTTTATCCTTTTTCTGTTACTTGTAACTGGCCCAGACACTTCCTAATGCCAGTTCAGCAACATTTGTTGCACAACCAGAAATGACCCGAGCTGACCGAGTTTCCTTTTGGAAATCTGAAATGGTAGAATCTGCTGTTCCCTTCAGTGCTGAGCTGGGCTGGTGCTTTCTGGGACTCATTGCGATCCTCAGTGAGATCCTGTTTTCCCCTCTGCTCCGTACCCTTCCTTCTCTCGTTCCAGCTTCATTTAAGTGTCAACTAAAATCCCATCTTCTGTGGGAAGCCTTCCCTAATTCCTCTTAAATCCAGAGTTTTTCTTTGTTTAATTCTTTCCTATTTATCTTGTATAGAGTTTGCAATGTATATGTGTATATATGTACGTATGTATATAAATGCATATATATAATATATACATATACATACGTGTGTGTGTGTATATATATATATATATACACATAGTGTGTATGTGTGTGTGTTTGCTTGTTATCTTCCCCATTAGATTGTAAGCTCCCTAAGGGCAAGGACTCTCCCTCTTTTTGTATCTCCAATGCTTACCACAGTACCTGGCACATAGTAGGCACTTAATAAATGTTTATTGATTAATCAATAGATTGCTAGGCATTTGGTAAGGTGCTAAATATACAAAGCTAAAAATGATATGCTCCCTGACTGGGGGACTTGTGTTTTCTGGTGGGTGGGTGTAGGGACCTATTGTGTTTGTCCTTCATTCTCGAAGAGGACCATGACATGAGAGAAATGATGACATGACTTGCAGTTGACTTTGATTTAAGTGAGGGAGCGCTGTGCAAGGTCGCCAGCCTCACTTTCTCCTCCAGAGCCATCTAGGTCCAGTGGCTTGATATTCACCAAGATAACTGGAGATGGCCCAGGATGAAATGAGAGACTCTGGCTCTTTTAGGCTAAGGACTTTTCATGTACTCACTTAGAGTGAGGCAATGCCCATTCAGCCAATAGTCCTCTTTAAGGAGTGAGTCAAGGGATGGCCTCTTTAATTAGAAAAAAGAAAAAAAAAACTGGGAGAGGAAGACCCTCAGGGTTGCTAGTGAAAAGAGAAACAGTTACTATGGACATTCACTCTGAGCCAGGAGGGCCCAAAATATAGCCATTAATTGGAGCTCGTCAGGGACTTATTGTGGTCCCATCTATGAGCTTCAGAGTGAAAGTGGGGAACAATAATAAGATCTCAAATAAGTAAAGACAAAATATATGTAAAGCAGTTGGGGTTGGGGGGTTTGGAAGTGGGAAGAGAGAACTAACAAATCTAGAGATCAAGAAAAGCTGTACCAACACAGCCATGCCCCAGGGCTCATCCCAGGACATTGCTCTCCCTTCAAAATCTCAAACTTGATGCTTCTTTCTGACCACAATCTCTTTCCTCCCTGCCCTTTCCATTGACTTCCCCATCTGGATCAAACAATAAACATTTTTTCAGCATTGACTATGTCCCAGGCATGGTGTTAAAGCACGAATGATGGGAGCTTTTACTCTCCTAAAGTCTCCTGCATAAGCCATTCTGTTCTCTGTGAAGTTGGATTGAATTCCCTGACCAGCCAGAACTTCTAGGCCCCACACTATGACATTGCCTCCCTAGGAGCTCCTTGGAATCCTTGGGCCTGTTGAATTTCACCCACTGTGCCAATCTGAAGCCAGTGTGACAGAGTCTGAATACCCCAGAAGGCAGACCTTGGAGAGCCACAGGTAGACAGTACCAAGAGGCAGATTTAGAGTTGGTCGTACGAGAAAATTCCCAACAATCAGATGGGCTGCCGGGGTGGGGGGTGGGGGGGGCGAGGTAGTGAGTTTCCTCTCACTGAAAGTCTTAAGGCAGAGGTTAAACATCCTCCTGTTGGGAATATTACAGAGAGGATTCTTGCTCAGATGTGGGCCAGACTTGATGGCTCCTGAGGCTCCTTTTAAAGCTGAGTTGCTGTGACCCTGTCAGGAATGATGGGCCTGAACTCTGACGGTGTCTAAAAATCACTCAAAACCAAATATTCTCGTCTTCTTCTGTTTCTTAAAAGCCTCCAGGCACTCCCCATTCATCCACACTCTTTAACCTGACATTCAAGGTCCTTCACAATCTGGCCCCAACCTTTTCAATGTTATCACCCACTATGCTTAAATTCCTTCTTTCTGCAGAAAGCTACAGAGAAACAGCAGAATGAGGGCTCTGTGCCTGGCACACAGTTGGCACTTTATAAATGCTTATTGAATGCTTATTGTCCATTGAATTTGGAGGCAGAGGACTTGAATTCAAATCCTAACTCTAGAGGTGTGACCTTGAGCATATCACTCTCTGGACATCTATAGCCTAAAATGTAAAACACAAAGTTAGACCACATAGCTCCCAAAGTCCTTTCCAGCTCAAAATCTATAATCCTTTGATCATGGATCTCTCAGTGACCCGGGCTCCCAACCTTGAAGATCTCTTTAGTTCATTTCTCTTCCTCACTGCTCATCCATACAATGGCTATCTTTTAAGCTACTCATTTTAATTTGTCTCACTCTATCCCTTCATTCAAATACCCACTTTAAGACTGAAGTAAGACATGTTTTCTGATTTCAGAGAAGAAATGAGGTCTCCTACCCACACCATGTTCCCTAGGTTTGGTGCCTAAAATTCCTTTAATGGGGAAAAGAGTTGTTCACATGACCACTAGAGATAGCTAAAAAGGCATATATACCCATGGAAAGAGAAATATGTGGGATGAAATGCAAATTCAGATGTAAATTGACTGCTGTCCAGTCCTTTCCTGAGAACAGAATTGAGGAGTAATGGAAGGGGGAGTGCCAAGAGGGGAAGAGGGTGGAGAAAAAGGAAAGCTGAAAAAAAAAGCTTATTCTTATATCAGGGCATGTGAACAATTTCTCTATCTACATAGAGTATAGTAAGTATGTAGTTAAGTCTTGTTGAATAGAAATTTCCCTGGATTAAACTTAGCAGAGCCAAGTAATTCCAGCTACTGGGGAGGCTGTGGCTGGAGGATCTCTTGAGCTCAGGAGTTCTGAGCTGCAGCAGGCTCAAGCTGATCAAGTGTCTGCACTATGTCTGGCATCAATATAGTGAGCTCTCTGCTTTGAGAGGGATGGGGGCTGCCAAGCTGCCTAAGGAAGGGCAAGCTGGCCCAGGCCAGAAAAGAAGCAGATCAAAGGTTCTGGTACAATCAGTGGTGAATTCTGCTGGTGAGTGGCCTCTGCCTTTCCAGCATGGGAGAGATAGGGAGAGCCCAATCATAATAATAACACTGACAACATATTGAGTACCTGCTCTGCCCCCTGCTACCCACATGATTCAGGTCTTTATTTCTTTATACCTAGATTGCTACAACAGCTTGCTAATTGTCTTTTCTACCTCCCAGGTCTAGCAATTCCAATCCATGCTGGATATCTGCCCAAAGCCCTATTTTGATCATACACTCCAAAGTTTTCAATGGCTCCCCATAGGCTAAATTAGCCTGATCTTCAGGGCCTTTCATGATCAGGCCCCAAACATCCAATGCTGTTACCTGCTTTTTCCCTAAATAAACTCTTTCCCAGTCATCTGGAAGATTCTTTATCTTTTTCCACTTCTGCTCATACCACCCCCCTCCTTTCCCAAAGTACCCTTCTCTATCCAAATCCTAGCGAACACATATCCTGTCTTCTCCAAGAAACCTTTCTAGCTAGTCTAGACCATGATAATCTTTCTTCCTTTATACCTTTATTGCACTCATTAGTTATAGAATCATTGAATCAGAAGGAACCTTAGAGATACAACCTCTTCATTTTACAAATAAGGAAACTGAGACCCACTTTAAATGGTATGTCCAAGGTCACCATAGATAGCAAGTGGAAGACCGGGGATTCAAACCTGGTCCTGACTCCAGAGCCAATGTTCCTCCCCCTGTCTTGTTTTCTTATTTCACATTTCATTGCTGTATGAAGCCTGTATCCTCTCCTAGACTATAAGCTTCTTAAGAGAAGGGTCTTTTTTATCTCCCACAGGGCCCTATGCTCATAAGCACTCAAATGTTTGTCGAGAGGTCAGTGCGGCTCCTTCCAGCCCCATTTTGTGGGAACAGTGCCAACAATTGTTTCTTTTCCCCTCTGTTAGGTTGCTCGGCTTTTTGACTTTGTCTCATATTTGGACCCCAGAGAAGGGCAGGTAACCTCACCAAGAAGTGTGACTAACCCCAGACTGACTCAGCCTAGTCAGTGCCCTCTGTCTTTGAACACATGGTTTTGATTGGGACAAGGCATCTCTCTTGTCCTGATGCCCATGCGAGTGTGTGTGTATTAATAGAATTTTTGGAAGAGAAAGCTGAACTCCTTTCTGGTCATCTCTCCAAAGCCCTCCACCTACTGATTTGGTACCATCTAACACCTGATTAACTCTTGAGGATTTGATGCCTGATGAATGAACTAAGTTTGGCCCTTGGCTCTGTCCCGGTAAAAACTCTCAGTCTTCTTCCCTTTGTCTTTGGAAACCTAGTTTCTTTTATAAACCAGGCCTTGGTCTCTCTCCGGCATGGATTTGGAGCATGCTGGGTATCAACATAGAGCATGTGCTAAAGTCAATGAATTCGGGAAGGAAATACTAACCCCTTTTCTAGAAGCTGCCTTGGGAAATGGGGCAATGCTGGGTGTTTGGTTTTCAGTGGCTTGTCTCATGAAGATCCTTTACTGTTATTTTCATCGATGAGTCACATCTCCGTTCCTGGTTTTGAGTGGCAGCCACAAATTAAATTTAGAGAGAATCTTGGATCATAGATTTAGACCTGCAAGGAACCTTAGGGATCACTAACTATACCCCTCATGGAGAAACCAAAGCTGAGAGAGCTAGGAAGTATCAGAGGCAGAATTTGAACCCAGCTCTTCCTGACTCCAAGTCAAACGTTGTATCTGTTACACTGCCCTGCCTTTCCATTCCTAGAGATCATGGAATTTTAGTGCTGATGAGGGACTAGCTGTCACCATAGTACACAGAGCACTGGGCCTGGAGTCAAGAAGACTCATCTTCCTCAGTTCAAATCTGGCCTCAGACGCTTACTAGCTGTGTGACCCTGGGGAAGTCGCTTAACCCTGTTGGCCTCAAGTTTTCTTATCTGTAAAATGATCTGGAGAAGGAAATGGCAAGCCACTCTAATATCTCTGCCAAGAAAACCCCAAATGGGGTCACAACTGGATCGGACACGACTGAAACGACTGAACAACAACAAAGGGACCGTTGAGGTTCACTGACTAGGGGTGGAAGGTAGTAAAAAGAGTATTGGGCTTGGAGTCAGAATGGGGATTAAAATTCTGCCTCTACCACTTACTAGCTGTGTGGCAAGTCACTGAATATCTGGCTTAAAAAAAAAGGAGAATAGCGATGCCCGGCAGTGTCTATGGCTGTAAGTACTCAATGAGTGAAAGTACTTTGTGAAGCTTTTTATGTCTCCCATTTGAGCCTCACAACAATCCTATGAGTTAGGCCTTCTAGGTATTATTATCCCTGGTTTACAGGTGAGGAAACTGAAGCACAAAGAAATAAAGTGATTTTTTTGTTTTACAGCCAAAGAAAAACAAAGTTTATTAAAGATTCGCCATATTGGGTAGAGTCTTAAGAAATCTTACCATTTTGTGACACTTATATTAACAAGTGCGCCAGAACAATCTGACACAGACTGAGTCTGAGCTAGATTGAATCTGAGCTGAGGTAAAGTGATTAGAATGGATGATGACATTAATTAAGCACTTACAGTATGCCAAACACTGTGCTAAGTGCTGGGGATACAAAAAAATGGCAAATACAATCCCTGCCTTCAAGGGGCTTACATTCTACCAGACAGTCTAGGAAGGCTCTTGATTAGCTGATGCAGAGGCGGGCATCCAGTATGATGAAGATGCTTGAGTCCTTGTCATAGGAGAATTTGTTAGAGGAATGGGGGACATTGAGCCTCAAGAAGACATGGGGAGGGCATGAGAGTTGTCTTTGGGTATCCGAGGGACTGTCACATGGGAGAAAGACTGGCTTTGGTCTGCTCCAAACCTGGGGACATTGCAAAAAGGAAAATAATACTACTTCCCAGGATTGTTGGGAAGAGAAAATGAGATGTTTCTAAAGAGTTTAAAGCAATTTATAAATGCTAGCTGTTATTATTATCGCTATTATTGTTGTTGTGAGATGATACGTATATGTACATATATGTATGTGTGTATATATATATATTTATAGCACTTTGTAAGCCTTGACGTGCTATGCAATATGTGAGCTATTAGTTTTATTATTACCAGGGAAAGGGCTTTGGGATCCATTGGTTTATCAAGCATCAAAGCAGGTACTGTTATCATCCCCATTTGACAGTTGAGGAAACTGAGGAAAACAGAGATTAAGCTGACCACTCAGCTGGTAAGTATGTGAGACTGGAATTGAACTCAGGTCTTTCTGACTCCAGGCCCAGCTCTCCATCCTCCAAGGCCACTAGCTGAATTCGTGTTGACTGGCTTCATGCATAGAATAAAGCATTTGATTGTGCCATAGGGACAAATGATAAACATAATGAGGTGCTCATTATACACACAGACAGTAGGATTTCAGAGAAGATCAGTGTGTACAGTAACGGTCTGTCTTCCTGGAGAGAGCAAGTCATGATTTGGAGCCTGATGGATGGATAGGGACTGAAGAGGAGAGAAGACGGGAATCCCAGCAAGAAGAACAAAGATGATGGCAGCAATGAGCCTGGTGAATGGGTGTGGCCAAAAAGAGGGTGGCCCAGATGGGGCAGATGGTTGGAGTTTGGAATAATGTGTATTGATTAGATTGATTGGATAGGAACTGAGTAGAGCAGTCCAGACTCCACTGAAGAGATAATAGGGAGGCACAACAGACTTTGGAGCAGGGCAGTGATATGCTGAAAGAGATGTTTCAGGAACATCAGTCTCACGAGTGTGTTTAGGATGGACTTGAGCGTGGAGGGAAGGCGAGAGGTGACCGCCAGGGGGTTGTTGCAGTAGGAGATGATGAGCGTTTCCACTGTGATGCTAACAGTGGAAATGAAAAGGAAGGGGCAAACATGGGGAACATAACAGCTAATTCAATTAAACAAACGAACAAATATGCGAAAAATCACGTGCACCTCAGAGGCTAGCAGCTTGAAGGTCCATGAAAGTCCAGGAGGCTCTAAGGCTGGAGATGTAACTCAAAGATCAGCAAAATTAGAAAGTCTTACAAAAAGAAAGCCAAAGACAGGAATCCCTTGGGTCCCTCCCCAGGAGGATTCGATGCTCCTGGCATCTTGCACAGATCAGCAAAGCCCAAAGCCCAGGTCAGGATCCCTGCACGGTCTCAGGTTGCCCTGTTGCTCAGAGCTGCCAGAGAAAAAGATGGAGGCTTGTGCTAACATCCAGAAAGAGCAGCTGATTCTTAATATCAGGAAACCCTTAACCCATCAGAATAGAGACCAGAGGACAGCTATCTCTTGGGCGTCCTTCCCTGCCTCTTGAGACGGACACTGGCACCACAGGTTTGTATTCTGAGGACCTTAACTGCTGCTGCTCCAGGCGCAAGGATGGAGGAGAGACCTTGGAAGCCATCTGGAAAGCCAGAGAATGGCCCTGGGTTCTCATCTGTAAAATAGAGAGGGATTGGGTATTAGCTGGCCTCTAGGGCTACTTGGAACTTTGATTCCATGATCTTAGGAGAACTCCGGAGAACTAGTTTAAGAAACGGGAGGGAGGAGAAATCATTCCCACTAGGGAAAAGAGAAAGGCTTCATTGGGCAGGTGGCACTTGGGCTAGGTCTTAAAGGGAGAGAGTTTCCACAGGTATAAGGGGGCATCCCCATTTGGATGGCCATGTGGAGGCTCTCCATTTCCAGGCATGGGAGAGGACTCGAGTGAAGGTGTGGAGGTAGAAGGGAATACAAAATTAGGGAGCCTTGGGAGGGTTTTGAGCAGGGAAGTTCCATCTCCAAATGGACATCAGTACTTAAAGTTCTCTTTGGCCAGCTGATACAGTTATAGATATAGATGTGTATGCATATATGTGTGTGTGTGTATAATTATACATATACATTATATATTGTACATAATAAATACATTTGCATAATACATAACATAATTATATATCCATGTTACATGGATATATAATATGATATTAATCTAGCTTCAGATATTTACTAGATGCATGACCTTGAGCAAGCCACTTAAGTGCTGCCTGCCTCAGTTTCCTTAACTGTAAAATAGGGATCATAAAAGCATCTATCTTTCATGGTTGCTGTGAGGGACACTGTGAGATAATATTTGTAATGTACTCAGCACACTATCTAGTATGTTATATTATTATCACACTATATAGTATTATATTATTTATATTATGTACTATATAGTATAATATATAGTTATATATATTATATATACACACACACATCTAGCCTTGTTGGTGCTGATTGTCTTTTTTTCCAGTGTTTGATTGCAGAATTAAATAGCATTGTGTTTGCAATTACATTGTGACCTCTTCCAACTCAATTTTCTCTAGAATAGGAATTCCTGGTTACAACTGACAGGGTTTAAGAGATTGAGTGGTAATGAAGTGACTGACTGACTGACTGAATGAATGAATGAATGAGAAAGCATCTCCTTCTTAAGTACTGAGCGTTGTGCCAGCACTTGGCCTCAAGGGTCTTGTGTCCTCATGGGGAGTCAGGCAGTGACCAGAGGGGCAGTTCCAGGGATGATGATCCCAGAGCCCACTGGGAAGCAGAGTGACACACCCCCATAGAGGCATTGGGAGAAGAGCATATTTTCCGGAAGTTTGACTAGGAAATTGAGCAGTGGCTGGGGGAAGCATCAAGGCTGAGCGAAAATTTTATTTTCAAGTTAAGGGAGACTTATGAGAAGGAAAATGGGCTAGGGGCTAAGTCTGTGGTTTCACTGGTGTAGGGGTCTCCAGGATAAGAGAAGTCTCTCCGCTGATGCAGGTTGGCACCTCATCTTCCATGTATGGTGTGAGGTAGTTGCCTGGGTCACTAAGAGGTTAATTAAGTTGTCCATATGTGTCAGAGGGAGGTGTTGAACCTGGGTCTTCCTGACCAGAGCTGGCTGTCTAGCCATTATGGTACATGTCTCCATAGAAAGGAAAATGTGGATACAGATGACCCAAAACCCTGGAAAGGGGATGCAGGAGGAAGGAGGAACAAATGAGGAGTTCTGTTTATGTGTGAGTGGTTGTTTCTTAAAATTTAAACATTTATAAATCTTGTGTAAGCTTGTGATAAATTACTTGTATTTTAAAAAAAAGATAGGGGGAAGACAGGGGTGTGTTTGAAGGCAAAGAGAAGGGAGCCAGTAGCCGGAGAGATTGAAGGAGAAAGGGTAGGTGTGAGGGGCTGATGGTGGTAGGTAGGGGAGTCCAGAAGAGATAGAATTGAAGGGTGTTTGTTTTCAAGAAGATGAAGGGCGTGTGCTCCTCTGAAATGGCAGTTAGAAAGGACAGACACAGAAGACCATGTGCTGAGGCAATGGTCAGAGGAGAGATCTTGGGGTCATAGACTTAGGGCTGGAAAGAACCTGAGAGGCCATTGAGTCTATCCCTTTCAGTTTACAGATGAGAAAACTGAGGCTGAGAGAAATTACATGACTTGTCCAGGGTCACAGAGGTAGTATGAGATTTGAACTCAGGTCTTCCTGAGCTGGCACCATGGATAGAGTGCTGGGGCTGGAGTCAGGAAGACCCGAGTTCATATCCAGCCCCAGATGCTAAGTAGCTCTGTGACCCTGGACAAGTCATTTAACCCTGTTTGCCTCAGTTTCCTCATCTGTAAAATGAGCAGTCTGGTATAGGGGACAGAGGGCTGAACTTGGAGTCAGGAAAACCTGAGTTCAGATCCCACCCCAGACACTTATGGGCTAAGTGGCACATATGTGTCAGTCTTAGGACGTGCCTCCCTTCCTCAGACCTATGCTGCTGGGGAGACTGGGGAGGTAAAAGCCAAGCTGCAAGGTTGTTTTCATCCTCCAAGTGGCTGGAGTCCTGGGGGAGGGGGAATCAACACATTATGGGGCATAGAGAAGGACTAATGGTCTTTATCCCCATCTCATGTCTCATTTCAGCTTGCTGAGACTGGGACACATTTTTCTAAGCATGTTCTTTTATTGTGTTAAAGATTCTCATGCACGCTTGTGGCTGACCCTGACCCAGCCTATGCCCAGTCTCCCAGCATCTTTTGGTCTCCAGCACGAGGCATATGACAGTTCTGAGAGTATCCCAGGAGATAGTGACCTGAGGGGTGGAGTTAGGCCAAGAATGGTTTGGGAAGCCCAAAGATGTCACTTGTCCATTCTAGACCATGCCATCCCTGTCTCTCCAGAGGAGGCATGTGCTGTGCCCTGGGACTGACACTTATATGTGCCATTTATTTGACATTTAGTACTTATCTCTTGGTGGGTATTTTTTTAAGGAGAGAAAGGATCTATTCCAGAAACTGTGGACTGGCTTGATAGTGATACTCAGTAAAATTCCAGAACAGATTTTTGGAGATGGTTTGTAAACATTTAGACAAGAAAACAAGTAAGATCCTGTGTGGGTTCATAAGCCATCCCAAGCTACGCTGGTGTTCTTTTCTGGAAGGGTTACTAGACGGGGAAACTCACTGGACATGGTATATTTCAGCAGGGTATTCAATCAAATGTCTTATGATGTCCTTTGGATGAGTAGGAAAAATACAGTTGAGTGTATTTGTAACTGATTGTTCCAGAGTCCCCAAGGAATATCGATTAATGAATCAACATCAGACTAAAGGGAAGTCTCTCGATGCTCTGTCCTAGACTATCCTGTTAAACATTTTAAACAACTAGAGAACAATAGACGGTGTGCAAAATTGAGAGAGTGAGCTAATATAAGACAGCAGGGCATTCTGACGGAGGAAAAAGAAGGGCATGTGCTGATCGAATCCCACCATCACCCTCACCTCAACTACTGCTCCCTTCCAGGCCGTGAAGAAGACAGGCCAGGACCCTAAGCCCAAGAACCTGGGAGTAGCAGGGGGACCTCTCTATCCCTCCCCAACCCCCAGACCACTGACCTCGATTCCAGTCCAGTCCCTGAAGAGGGGAGCAGCCCCTATGGAGAAGGAGCCATCCATCTGTACCAACAGACATTGATGGGGCAGGCTCGCCAGCCGGGTGGAAGTTGGGGGGGGGGGCACAGAGAGAGACACAGACAGACAGACAGAGACAGAGAGAGACAGAGAGAGAGAGAGAGAGAGAGAGAGAGAGAGAGAGACAGGAAGGAGGAAGAGGAGAAAGAGGAGGAGGAGGAAGAAGAAAGTGAAACCCTGAGCCCAATAGCCCCAGGAATGGCAGTGCCTACTCCCCTGACACGGAAGCAGCTCTCACTTCCATGGCTTCCAATCAAAAGGCTTGACCAGTCTATAGGTTTACGACTGGGTTGAGGAGACACAGAATAAATTAGGGGTGGTACAGAATCAAAGGATAAATGGATAGGGGAGTAAGTCCAACGTTGGGAGAGGGAAGTACAAAACTAGGAGATTGATGAAGGTGTATACAATGGGGCACACTGACTAAATTATGATTAGAACATTCTAGAAACAAGTTGAACAGGTGTTGTCCATTGTCCTGCCTAGAAATAGCATTCTTTGCCACGGTTGCCCATCGTTCATTCATTTTAGCAATTCCTGGTCTACCGATAGGCCTTTGCAGCAATGCCCAGCTTTCTAGAAATGCACAAAATAAGTCAGGCCTAGGCTCCTGATTCCGTATTTTCTGCTTTCTGAATTTCTAGAACACAAAGGTCATCTCATCTAGGCAGGCCTTCCTCCAGACCTACGAGCATGAGGTGGCTAACATTCCCAACTGTAGACAGGTGATTCCTGTAATAATTGAGGATGATGCAGCCGACCTTCTGCAGTGGAAAGAATAAAAGTCTGGTTGCTTGATGGAGGGCCCAGAAAGGTTTCGAGCATAACCTTTAGGATGAGGGCAATGATACAGCCCACACTGGATAAGAAAAGCTCTCTCCTGTCAACCTCCTCTTTTTGTTCCTCATTCTCCTGACATTTTAGATCACCCAGCCCTAGTTAAATCCTAATTAGTTGAGATGAATTTAGAGAGGGAAATTGTGGGATACCACAGCGAGTGCTCTGCTAATGTTAGAATGGATGATATCTGCTCCTGACTCACCTTCCTCCCTCTTTGGTACTTTTCTGTCTTGATTTACCAAAGCAGTGAGCTGGATGGGAACCATTTACTCTTGATAATTCATGAGGCCTTCTCTGATCCTCCCCTGCCATCCCCTGGCAGATGGCATCCCTCCCCTCTCTTAGAATCCCTTTGTCCCAGGCTTTCTCACCCTGGAAGAGCCTTCTGTCATGCTAGCCTCCAGCTTCTCCCATTGGCCTGTTCCTTCCTGTGGCTCCCATCTTGGGGATGGGCCCAGGCGGGCCAAACTTCATTCCCCTCGGGGCTGTGCCTCTGACTCTCAGCTTCACCACCGTGCCCCCTTTAAGGTCCTTCTGCCCCCCACCTCCATTTCCCAGCTCCCTCTTATGTCCTGTCTTCCCTCACTGGACTGTAAGCTCCTTGAGGAGGGGCAATCTTTCTGTTTTGTTTGGAAATACACAGTGCCTGGCACACAGCAATGACCTGTATGCTTGTCTGAATCCCCACGGCTCTTGAGAATATGTACACGGCCTTTATAGAATAACCTACAAATGATTTGTGTGCTTATCTTTGAGAGGCAGCATGATGCAGCTGACCCGGAAGGTGGGAAGAGACAGGTTCAAATCCTGTCTCTGGCACATACCGGCTGTGTGACCCTGGGCTAATGTCTTCACTCCTCAGGGCCCAGGGCAATTCTCTGAGACCTCAAATGGCTGCTCTGTGCAGGTAGAAGGAGAGTCTTCATAAGGAATTCCCTGTTTCACTGATGTTATTAGTCTGGTCTAAAGAAACACTCCCCTCTAGAAGGGGAGTTATTTGGAGTCAGGGAATGTGTTGGATTGGACACCTCTCCTCTGCCCTCACTTAGCTCGGAAAGGAAAGTGCTGCATGCATTCAGTCCTAACAGAGAGAGGCCTGGACTTGGAATCAAGAAGTCCTGAATTCAAATCTTGGCTCAGTCACTTACTGTGTGAACTTGGGCAGGCCGCTGAGACTCTCTCAGCCTCAGTTTCCTCATCTGTAAGATGGGGACGATGGTAACAGCACTTACTTCACAGGGTCGTCATCGTCATGAGGATTAAATTTACATATATGTAAATTGCTTTGCAAACCTTAAAGTGCTATGTAAATGCTAGCTGTTTTTATTGTTATTGTCCTTTATAAAAAATATTAAATCACTCATGGATTGATGGGAAGTTTCAAAAATCACCTGGTCCCCCCCAGGTTATCTTCTGAAATGACCATGTCTTTTTGATGTATCTGTAGTCTCCCTGCAGTGATACAAATAGGGACCCCTCTACATCTGCCCCTCCTGTGGGACCCTGGTTCAGGTCTTATGATTAATCTCCCTCAGGGGGTCTGAGAGGACTTTCATTCCCTTGATAGTGGGAGGATAAGAGTAGGGCAGCTAGAAGGTGCCATAGTGCATATTGTGCTGGGCCTGGGGTCCGAAAGACCTGAGTTCAAATCTAGCCTTAGACACTTACTAGTTGTGGGCAAGTCACTTAAGTCTGTTTGTCTCAGTTTCCCCATTTGTAAAACAGCTGGAGAAGGAAATGGCAACTATCCAATATCTTTGCCAAGAAAATCCCAAATAGGGTCATGTAGAGTCAGACACGACCAAACAACCATACCTAAGATGGAATTCCATTTTAGCTTTTATCTCTCTGATAGATTGATGAGTTTTTGTTTTCATTGGTGTTTCTTTTGTGCTGTAAATGAAAGCACCTTTTGTTTCATCTTACCTGGTTTGACTGAGATGAACTAATTCTGCTCATTTGTCCATTACTCTAGCCTTCAGAGGAGATGGCTTCAAAGGGGAAAGGAACAAACATATATTAAGCGCCTACTGTGTGCCAGGCACTGTGCTAAATGCTTTATGAATATTATCCCATTTCATCCAGGAAGATTGGGCTCCAAGTCCCATCTCTGACCTCCCATTGCCCTAAGCAGCTTCTAAGACTAAGTTGAAGAGGTACCACAGTGCTTGGCACATAGTAGGCACTTAATAAATGCTTATTGAATTGAATGGGTAAAGGGAGTTTCCTTCCTTGGGAGTTCTCTATACCAGTGAGTTCACAGCCCCAGTCTCTATGCCTGTTTTATTTTTTTTAATATTTTATTTTAAGAGCCATTCCCCAACTGATAAATGATCAAAAGGTACGAACAATTTTCAGATCAAGTAATCAAAGCTATCTATAGCCATATGAAAAATATGCTCTAACTCACTATTGGTTGGAGAAATGCAAATTAAAACAGTTCTGAGGTACTGCCTCATACCTAGTAGATTGGCTAATAGGACGGAAAAGAAAAATGACCAGTGTTGGAGGGGTTATGGGAAAAATGAGACATTAATACACTGTTGGTGGAGTTGTGAACTGATTCAGCCATTTTGTAGAGCAATTTGGAACTATGCCCAAAAGGCTATAAAATCATGCATACGCGTTGACCTAGCAATGCCACTAGTAGGTCTATATCTCAAAAAAAAACTTTTTAAAAAAAGGAAAAGGACCTATATGTACAAAAATGTTTATAGAAGCTCTTTTCTCGGGGTAAAGAATTGGAAATTGAGATGCCCATCAATTGAGGAATGGCTAAAAGAACTATGGCATATGATTATGATGGAATACTGTTGTGCTATAAGAAATGATAAGCAGGATACTCTCAGAAAAACCTGGAAAGACTCACATGAGCTGATGCAAAGTGAAACGTACTGTGTACAAAGTAACACCTATATTGTACAGTGATCTTCTGTGAATGACTTAGCTGTTCTGGCAGAAACAACCATCCAAGACAACTCTGAAGGATTTATGGTAAAAAATGCGATCCATCCCCAGGAAAAGAACTCATGGTGTCTGAATACAGATTGAAACATACTTTTTTTTCTTTATTTTTCTTGAGGGTTTTTTTTGGGGGGGCGGGTTAATCTATGTTTTCTTTTGCAACATGACTATTATGGAAATGTTTTGCATAACTATACATGTATAATCTATATCAAACTGCTTGCCTTCTCAATGGGGGGGGGGGGCAGAGAGGAAGAGAGAGAATTTGGAGCTCAAAGTTTTAAAAACAAATGTTAAAAATTGTCTTTACAAGTAACTGGGGAAAAATAAAATACTGAATAAAACAAAAAAAATTTTAAAAATATTTTATTTTCCCCCAGTTACATGTAGAGATAAGTTTTAACATTCATTTAAAAAAATTTTTTGAGTTCCAAATTTTCTTTCTCCCTCCATCACTCTATATTTTATCTCTCCTTCCCTGGAGTCACCCCAGAACTCTATATTTCATTATTGGAGGATTTGTCATAATTAGAACTGTCTAAAAGCTGCAGGCTGCCTCAGAAGTGCATAAGTTCTCTTTCATCGGAGGTCTCCCAGCAAAGGCTGGATGACCATTTGTTGGGAAATGCATTGTGGGAATTCTTTTTCTGGTAAGGATCAGTTCCAGATGAAGCCCACGTCCCATGCAATGCTAAGGGTCTGAGATTTTGTGGGGAAAAAAAAAGAGAAACAAGTTGCATAACCCCCCTCCGCCTTCTCAATCCTTCCATCTTTGGGAGCCGCTTCTTTATTATTTTAATTTAAAAATTGGTGGGGGGCGTGTTACATTTTGAGTTCCAAGTTGTCTCTCTGATTGCTTCTCCTTCAGCTAAATTCCCTTCCCATCTGGAGGTCTCTGTCATCACCCATCACAGTGAGAGCCCAGAGCTCGTCACCACTAGCTTTGAGGACCTGCAGCCTTTCCGAGGTGGTGCCCTGGCCAGGAGCTCTGACCCTGGGTAGATCATGTGACTCAGACACTTGACCGCTCCCCTCTTCTTGCTTCTTTCTCGACTCCAGGGACAAGGTGCCTTATCTGAGAGGCTCCGGAGCTTCAGCATGCAAGACCTCACTACCATCCGTGGTGATGGGGCCCCCGTCCCTTCTGGCCCACCTCCCTCAGCAACTGTGCGGACCAGCAGCAAACACGGCCAGCCCAAGATGTCCAGAAGTGCATCTGAAAGTGCTGGAAGTTCAGGTAGGTGGAACTCTTCCTTTTCTCTCCCGAAATGCGTTCCTTCAGCTCACTGGGTGCAGATTAAAGCATAGCTGATGACAGGGAGCTGTCCAAAGCCCAGAGCCAGACTTGGCTCCAGCCCAGTGGGCTGGTTCTCCAAATAAGCCACATGACATGGACCCAGGATGAGAAGTCCACTCGGAAGGTGATAAGGCCCATCATTAGAAGGGAAATCACTTCTGGAAGTCCTCTGGAAATGCTGTGGGCTAGGAAGGACTGAGTCTTGGCCTCGGTTGTCTTCTTGATGGACAGAGGAGAAATAGAAGCAGATTGGATGAAGCTGGGAGTTCAGGGGAGATTGAGAAGCAAGGCTGGCCTCTGGCCAAACTGTGGCTTAGCTGGCATGAGGGGGTTTCTGTGTCCTCCTCTTTCACCTTGGCATCCCAGATCCATCCCAAGAACCATCTTGGGCTGGACACCCAGGGACTCAGTACCCTTGTTCACTGCCCTCCTAGAGAGTCTTCTTCCCATGTTCCCCCCATCCCAGCTGAAATTCATCTGCCCCCTATCACATCCTGTCTGTACTGGAAATGTCAGCTCATCTGATAAACTGATTCCATCTGTTGGCAGAGTTCATTCCCAAGTGATTAAGCAGGACCTTCTGGAGACAATGTGCCCACCTGTGTCTAAGCCATCTGTCTAAGTGTCCAAATGTCTAAGACACTCATGGTGGGAATGTATGCAGTGTTTTTGACTCCACTGAGGAAGAATATGCTGGGGGGAGGGGTCCTAGTGTGTCCTCTCCCGCAAGGATCAGCTCAGACACTAGGATTAGGAGTGTAGTGGGGCGCCATGAAGGATTTCACTTGTGGGAGTCTCCTTTTCTTGAGAACACAACCCTTATGTCTTACAAATCTTCTCTGACCCTTCTACTGTGGCGAAGTCCTCAGTAACTTCTCTCTCTCTCTCTCTCTCTCTCTCTCTATATATATATATATATATATATATATACATATATATATATATATATCTGTCTCTCTTTGTATGTGTGTATGTAAGTATGTATTCCTCTCTATACATATGTATGTAGTCCTCATTCTTAGCTATATTTGTATATGTATACACACACATAAATTTCTTTTTTTGGTTTGGCTTTTGGTCTGAAAATGTGATTTCATCTCTGAAGGCACCTCCTAGAGCAGTGGTTAGGAACCTGCAGCCTTGAGGCCACATATGGCCCTCTAGGTCCTTAAGTGCAGCCCTTTGACTGAATCCAAATGTCACAAAACAAATCCCCTTAATGAAAGGATTTGTTCTGTAAAACTTGAACTCAGTCAAAAGGCCGCACCCAAGGACCTAGATGGCCACATGTGGCCTCAAGGCTGCAGGTTCTCCACCCCTGTTGGTGTGTAAACTCCTTCTACCAATGCAGATTGTCAATCTGCTGGCAAACGACAGTTTTAGAGAGTTGCCAAGGGAATTTAGAGGTACAGTGGCTTGGCCACAGTTATGTGTCATCAGCAAGACTTGAATTCAGATCTTCCAGATTCCAAAACCAGCTCTCTATCTGCTGTACAGTCTCTTGGTTCCTTATTTACTACAGGGCATGTGTAGCCCCTAGTAGTACATACTCTCCTTAAGGGAAGAAGAAGGGAATAAACATTTCTATAGTACCTACTGTGTGCCAGCCACTGTGCTAAGCACTTTACAAATATTAATCTGTAATTAATGTGATCCTTGCAACAATCCTGGGAGGTAGGCACAGTTATTATCCCCATTTTACAGATGATGGAACTGAGGCAGACAGAGGTTAAGTGACCTACCCAGGGTCACACAGCCAGGAAGTGTCTGAGGCTGGATTTGAACTCAGGTCTTCCTGACTCCAGCCCCCAGCGCTCTATCCTCTGCATCACCTGCTGCCTAGAGACTGAGACACATTTTATGTTCATGTCCCCAGACACACACAGCCCAATTAGAACCTTTCACAGAGGCACTTAATAAATGTTTCTTTGGTTGATGTTGGCAGGTAATAATTACAGAAATAGCCAGCATTTCTATAGCACTTTAAGGATGCGAAGAGCTTTCCCCCTCCCCTCTCCCTCTCCCTTCCTCCCTTCTCTCTCTCTCTCTCTCGCCCAGCTTCCTGATTTCTGCTTCCCACTGCCTTCTCCCCAGCTCCCACGACAGAATATCTCTGACTCCAAGGAGGAGTCAGAGAAGCCTGGCCTCTCCTCCCAGGTCCATGTCTTACTCTCTATGTGACCCTAGGGAAGTCACTTAGACTCTCCAGGCCTCAGTTTCCTTATCTGTATAATGTAAGTGGGCTCGTAAGATCACAGGGTCGTGGATTTTAAAGCCGACTGGACCTTAGATTCCAATCCTCTCATTGTTTATTGTTAAGTGACTTGCTCAAAGTCATACAGCCAATACGGGATGTGGGATTCGAACCCAGGTCCTTTGAGTCAGTTGAGATGATCCCCAAAGCCCCTTCTAGCTCTGACATTTTGACTTCATTATCCCCAGCACCTCCCAGAGTACTCAGTACATAGCAAAAATATCTTAACAGATGTTTGTTGATTGACCGATAGAGATGTTATTCCAGATAGTAATAATAGCTAATATTTATAAAGATCTTACTATGTGCCGGGCCCCATGCTAAGCACTTTACAATTTATTATCTCATTAATTGTGCTCACAACAGCCCTCATTTACAGATGAGGAAACCAGGGCACTTAGCATTTAGATGAGCTGCTCAGGGATCACCCTGATGGCAAGCATCTGATGTGGGATTTGAACCCAGAGCATACTGGGTAAGCTCTGTTACTTACTGGCCTTACCATGCCAAGACGCTTCTCAGAGGCGCAGAGCTCTGCTGAGCAGTCTGGCATCCTGGGAATTTTCTCAGCCCAGCTGGTGGCAACCATCCCACTTTCCCAGGGTGGGGGACCATACAAGGACAGAATTGCTTGTAGTGGCAGCAGCCCAAAGTAAATTGTCTCTGGACCGTCAGACAGCGTCCATGGGCCAGGGCTGGGAGCGGGTGCTTGGGCCTCACCAGGGTAGAAAATCTCCCTGAGGAAATCCGAAAGGCTGGGATGAGACCCCGAGGGCTCTGGCACTGGGCTGCTCCAGAGCAGGGGTCACAAGGGCAGGCAGAGTCCTGAGGGGTCTTGGGCTACAGCCCATCTCTTCCAGCCCCTTCCTCTGGCAAGTGAGGAAAACTCCGGCCCACGAGGATTAAGGGGCTTGTTCCAGGTCATGTGAGGGCTCTTTCCACATCGACACAATGCCCCCTTGTGAAGTGAGGGACTAGGCTGATTCCAGATGTCCCGTTTGGAAGGTTCTGAGCTTCATCGGGCCACATTGGGTAGAGGGCTGGTCCTGGAGTCAGGAAGGCCTGAGTTCCAATCCAGCCTCAAATCCAGATACTTACAAGCTGTGTGACCCTAGGCAAGTCACTTAGTCTTTGTCTACTTCAGCTTCATCTCTAAAATGGGTACGATAATAGCACCTACCTCCCCGGGGTTATCGTGAGAATAAACCCAGGTAATATTTATAAATTACTTGGCAAACTTTTATTATTATTATTGTAGTGGTGGTAGTAGTAGTGGTGGTAGTGGTGGTGGTGGTGGTGGTGGTAGTAGTTGCAGCAGTGACCTTTAGTTCCTTCTAAGTTGTAAGACATCCTTCCAGAGCTTCCAAAAAGTAGCCCGATAAAAAAGACCTGCTTTTTCACTGTGCCATCAATGTTGACACCAAACAGGGAGCAACATTATTTGGCAGGAAAGCTAGGGAAGGTTAGGTCAGCCCTGTGCAAAATTCCTTTTTTTCCCCCCATTTTATTTTATTTTTAATTTAACAAGTATATTTTACTAGCTGTGGGACTCTGGGCAAGTCACTTAATCCTGTTTGCCTCAGTTTCCTCATCTGTAAAATGAGCTGGAGAAAGAAATGGCAAACCACTCCAGGATTTTTGTCAGAAAAACTCCAGTTGGGGTCACGAAGAGTCAGACACACACTACTGAAATGACTGAACAGTAACAACAAATTGTCTCTCCTTCCTCCCTTCCCCAAGGCCAATTTAAAAGAAATAAAGACAAATAAAACCCTTGTGACAAATAAAACCCTTTTAACAAATATGCATGGTCAAGCACATCAGTTTCCCACATTGGCCATGTCCAAAAATGTATATCTCACCCTGCACCCTGAGCCCACCACCTCTCTTAGGAAGTGGACAACAGGCTTCATCATCCATCCTCTGGAATCATGGCTAATCATTGCATCAGTCAGGGTTAAGACCTTCAAAGTTGTTTGTCTTCCCCATTTTGCTATGGTATATTCTCCTGGTGCTGCTTACTTCAGTCTGCATTGGTTCATACAAGTCTTCCCAGGTTTCTCTGGATCCATCGCCTTCATCATTTCTTATGGCAGATCCCATTAAGACACCATCGTTTGTTCAACCATTCTCCAATCGATAGTCATCACCTTAATCACCAGTTCTTTGCCACTACAAAAAGAGCTGCGATAAACATCTTTGTCCACATGGGTCTTCTTCCTCTTTGATTTCTTGGAGGTAGAGATCTATTGGGGATGAAGACTGGGGGGACTTTTCTTTATCCAGGGGATTGGAAGGGATCGAGAAGATCAGGGCTCATGAGTGATTTCAAGAGCCCCGGTCTCCCCAATCCCTCCCCTTTATTCTACCTACAAGTGAAGTCCGAGCTTAGTCTGGGGGAAAGGATGGGTTGGCCAGCAGAGGAAGGGCTATGCTTTAGGAAGAGGCTGGCCAGGATTCTCTTCCTGGAAGAAGAGCTAATAAGAGTTAAAAAAAAAAAATCCTAGAAGGGGCAAAAAGCACGGGAGAGCGTTTACCTTCCAGATGCCTCTGCCCTCCTGTCCTTCAAGGCCCAGCTCCATGCCTGTCTTTTCCATGAAACCTTCCCAGATCCTCTCAACTAGAAGTGATGTCTCCCACCTCTGAGCTCCCAAAAGGTGGACCGGCTGGTCCAAGGTCAACAGATCATAGATCCAGAAAGGGCCACAGAGGTCATGTAGTCCAGTCCCCTCATTTTACAGAGAAAGAAACTGCAGCCCAGGGATTGGACAACACATAGTGAATTCTGACCCTGGAATCTGAACCAGGTCCTTTCATTCCAGCTCAGAATTCAGCTCTTTCCACAGCCCCAGGCTGACTCTTTTTACTGAGGGTGCCACAGATGAGAAGGAAGGACTCTAGTTCCTGGTGGTGTGGGGAAGGGGACACCAGGAGGCGGGGTGATGGGACTAGCTGGGCAAAGGAGAGCTAAATCAGCTCCAGGACCCTGGCTTGGTCAGGCGGTGTCCTGCAGTGAGGGAGAGTGTAGGGGAGAGCGGGGTGGTCCTACCCTACCCTCCCCCCCCCCAGCTGGGAGCGCCAGCCAGAGCCGGCTCGGCTCAGGGTGGTTTGTAGACATACATGGTGTGGAGCGACCCAACGGCCCTGCCCCTGACTCATCCTCATCCTTCCAGCAGAGAGAGAAGAAAGAGCAGGTCACACAGACACAGATGCCTGGGATTGAAGAGTCTGGTGCCCCTCTGCTCTCAGCAGCCTTTGCCTTCTGCAAACTCTCTGGGGATCTGGATTTTCTGTTTTTCTCTCCCATGTCTTCTGGCTCCTGTTGTGTCCATTCAGGGGAGGAGTCCTAGGGCACCGGCTGCCAAGTTCAGCTGATGGCTCATTACAAGTGATTCATGATGGGGGCAGCTGAGTGGATAGTGTCAGATCTGGAGTTTAGAAGACCTGAGTAGAGGCCAGCTAGGTGGTGCGGTGGATAGAGCACCAGCCCTGGAGTCAGGAGGATGTAGGTGCAAATCCGGCCTCAGATACTTACTAGCTGTGCGACTCTGGGCAAGTCACTTAACGTCTGTATGCCTCAAATAACCAAACAAAAATAAAAGAAGACCTGAGTTCAAATCCAGCTTCAGATGATCCATTTCCTCCGCTATAAAGTAGGGATAGCTAGAACACCTGCCTTTCAGGGTTATTGTGAGGATCAAGTGGGATCCCATATGTAAAGCGCTTGGCACATTTCAGGGCACTGTAGAGATGTGACCTAGCATGATTCCTGTCACTAATTATCACGAGCACTGGTGGCAGGCTCCCCTTTGGACACCCCCACTTTTTCAGGGGCCCCTCAAGGCTGCAGAGCCGAGTTCTCCCCTTCCGAGGGGGGTGAGGTGGCATGGGCTCACGGGCTGGGAACGCTCTGTGGGAGAGGGGGGATGTAGGCTGGACCTTGGAGAATCCGTGGGATGTCAGTTACCCACTGCTGGTGATTCCCATGGGCACACATTTACCGGGGATGAGCGGGCACAGGGTGTCCCAGAAAAAGCCCTAGAGTTAAGAGACAGAGGCTCAGGGTTCAAATCAAGCCAACTCAGTTCTCTGGGTTTCTATTTCATCAGTAGAAAAGGGGGGAGCCCATTCTAGGCTCAGCAAGAAAATAATAGTAGTAACAGCTACCATTTATGTAGTACTTTAAGGTTGCAAGGCACTTTACAAATGTTATTTTATCCTGGGAGGGAGGGGCTGTTATCTCCATTTTTCAGTTGAAGAAATTGAGATAATCGGAGGTTACGTGACTTGCCCAAGGTCACACAGCTAGTAAATATCTAGTGCTGGATTTGAACTCAGGACTTCGTGACTCTAAATCCGACACTCTATATGTGTGACCTAGCTGCCTGCAAAGAAATGTGGGGGGTAGGGGAGATAACAGAGGGCTTGAGATCCCAAAGGGTTTCATTTTCGATCTCAGCTATCCCCACCCCCACCTGCAGAATTTCTTTCACGTGAACCCCTCCCCCCCCCCATCCATCTACCCTGAGTCTTCTCTCCTCCAGGCTATTCCCACCCCCACCCTAGTTCTTTCATCTGCCCCCATTCTGCTTAGGAAACTGAGGCCCCCCCCCAGAAAGATTAAATTACTTGCCAGATCCCTCACGAGGAGTAGAAGGAGGATTTGAACCCAGGTCTTTTGACCCCAGATCTATCCCTCTTGCCCCTCTGTCTGGGTCTCATGCCCTCCTCTGCTCCCAGAACATCACTGACGGCCAACTTGTTCTGTCTCCTTGGCAGTGTGTACCTGCTGCTCCTCATGCAGGACCCGGAAAGGTGAGTGGAAGGGACCCAGGGTCCCGTCCTCTCTGCTGTGTGGTAGCCTGATAGCTGTGACGTTTCTAACCCTGAACTTGGGACCCAGATAACTGGGGGATCCTTTCAGCTGTGTGGTTCTTGTGTTGTGCTTTATGGGAGGCAGAGGAATCCTGGTTCTTCCATAGCTCCCCATATCTATCCCTTTGTGTCTTGGAGAAGGGGGCAGAAATAGTTTTATAGGGAAGGAGCCTCGTGGCTTTTCTAAAATGCCCTGAGGTGGGCACGGGTACTCTGGTAAGTCATGTGGGGCTAAGGCTCGAGGAACCAGGGGGCTTGGAACTCTCCAAGCCCTACTGATGCCACAGAGAATGTCCACCAGAGCCCCATGGGCATTGGGAGTCTGTGGGCCAGAGCCCCAATTTCAGAGCAAGCCCAGAATTTCTCAAAGCCTCCATTCTGAATGGGGCTAGAGAACCCCAAGACCAGCTCTCCTGCTTCTGCGAGACCCAGTGTAAATAGTGACCCCCTATCAACGTGGCATCGAAGCAGATGCAGCCTAGACCCCAGGCTTCTCCTCTCCATCCCACCCCTCACCTTCGCCACACCCCAGATGCTCACCATGCGCCCCTAACAGTTTGGAGCAGAGTTTGCTGAGCTAATGAGCAACCTGGCTCCCTGTCCTCTCCCCTCCCTGTCTCCTCTCCCCTCCCTCCACCAGCCCTGCACCACAGCTGGACTTACTGGCATCCTCTAGCTGCTTGAGATGGCTTTGACCGCATGAGAACAGACAGAGGAAAAGGTGGGGCTGGTGACGTTGCCCACCTGAGCAGAGAAGGCTGCAGATGCCTAATGCTGAGGCGTGGGCTTTCCAGGGGAAGAGACACCTCCCGCCTTTCCCACCCCCTCCCCCTTGTCCTCTGCCTTCCTCTCTCTCCTTCCCCACCTACACCCACCCACTCCTCTCCTTTGTGGTTTAAGAATCTGCTGCAGTCTACCTGTGGACAAGAATCTTTCAGGTTACTGTGAATAATTGCTTTCCCAATTGGTAGAATTTTTATGGATTTGTGAGTGCACCAAGCTATACGTTTTCAGGAAAATCTTCATGCTTTCTGATCCTCATTAAAATCCTTTCTCCTTAAAAAAAAAAAAAAACCAAATGAACAGAAACAGTCTGTGGCGATGTTTAAGGGGTGTTCAGCAAGTTTGCATTTCAGGGAGTGTGGACCTATAATTTCTTCCATGCAAAGAACTCCTCACATGGAAATTCCCTCCACCAATGCAGATCGGTAACTTATCAGTGACTTATATAGCCTTAGAATATTTCCTGGGATCAATGAGAAGCATTTCAATCAAGAAGCATTTATTTTTAATATTTATTAATATATACGTATATTTTATACCTCATTTCTAAATATATGCCTTTTCCCCTACCCAGAGAATTATCCCTTATAACAAAAAATAAAAAAGGAAGAAGGAGGAGGAGAAAGCAGTTCATTGAAATTAACCTGCATATTAACTGAGTCTGATGATAGAGGCAACACGTGTCCCACACCCAGGTCCCCAACATCCACAAAGAAGGGAAAGGCTTGCATTTTTACGTCTCTTTGCCTAAGCAGCTAGGTGGCACCAAACATAGAGTGTTGGACTTGGAGTCAGGAAGACCTGAGTTCAAATCCAGCCCCAGACCCTTACTAGCTGTGGGACCCTGGCCGAGTCATTGAGGTTTTTGTCTGCCTCAGTTTCCTTTCCAATGAAATGAATGCAACAATAGCACCTATCTCCCAGGGTTGTTGTGGGAATCAAATGCTTTGCAAACTTAAAAGCTCTGCGTCAATGCTGGCCTCCCTCATCAGCACCATCCGCAAGGTGTGTGATTATAATCACACAGCTTTCAGCTATCCTTTCTTTGTTCTTCCTTTTACGGCTTTGTAGTTATCAAGTCCCGTGTTTCCCCAGTTTCTTCCCTCTGCCTCAGTTTATATGTCTTCCCATGCCTCTCTGAATTCTTCACACTCATCATTTCTTATTGTGCAGTAATATTCAATTATAGGCTTGCTCCCATAGGCTAGTTTTACATTTGCCACCACCAAAAGTGCCGCTGTGACTATTTTGGTTCAACAAGCATTTATTATTCAGTTGTTTTTTTCAGTCGTGTCCAAATCTTCATGACCCTGTTTGGGGTTTTCTTGGCCAAGATACTGGAGTGGTTTGCCATTTCCTTCTCCAGCTCATTTTACAGATGAGGAAACTGAGGCAAACACGGTTAAGTGACTTGCCCAGGGTCACGTAGCTAGTGAGTGTCTGAGGCCAGATTTGAATTTAGGTCTTCCTGACTCCAGGCTGGTGCTCTCTCCACTGCACCACCTCACTACTCCAGGATGTAATGGTTTGCCTGGGGAGGCGGTAGGTTACCCCTCCTTGAAGGTCTTCAGAAAGAGACTCGAAAACCACTTGTCCAATATACGTTTTGTACATGGGTTGGTCTAGATGGCCACTGAGGTCACTTCCAAAGTCTCAAATTTTGTGACTTTCTTTGATGTATCTGTCAAAACTTTAGGCTCCTAGAGCGGAGAGGGGTAGCGGAGAGGGGTAGCAGAGAGGGGTTGGGAGGATCCTTAGATGTCCAGTGGTCTGGTTCTTTGCTTCCGGGCAGATCAGGAGTTAAAGCATTTACCACAGATGGCCAGTCATTTTTTTTAAAAGCTCCCCTTCTCTTCCCCCCAAAGAGATCCTACATCCTTTTTCCTTCCCTTTCTAGATCATTCGGCCTTCCCACTCCAACTTTAAGTTTTTCTGGTCCCTACTCTGCATATCTATTACAAGTAATGTGCTGGGTGGCATGCACAGGAAAGCTGGCAGCCAGCAGAATTAGCAGCTGTTTGCAACAGGCAGGGCTGGTCCAAGCAGAAGAGGAAGGGGAGCAAGAGTGCACCATCATCCCGGTCTTCTCCTGCCCTCACTGAAGGGGACTGTCTCTCTCAATGGGGAAACTGAGAGGGTTTGAATAGAACAGTAGAGTAGGGGCACCTAGGTGGCGCAGTGAGTAGAGCCCCGGCCCTGGATTCAGGAAGACCTGAGTTCAAATGTGGCCTCAGACACTTGACACACCTACTAGCTGTGTGACCTTGGGCAAGTCACCTTGCTCTAATTCCCCTGCCTTCCCCACTCCAAAAAAATTTAATTAAAAAAATGGGAAGAAGGTGGGAGTGGAGTTATAAAGGTGGAGATGTGGGTCTTTGTTTAGAGCAATGGTATCAGACTCATAGAAACCTCAGCCACTAAGCTGTACTTGAAAATCTCTGCTGGCTGCAAATCAACTTAGAAAATCACAAATTAATTTTATCTATGTTTTATTGTATTTTATTTATTTAATTAAATATTTCCTAGTTATATTTTTAAATAATATTTTATTTTCCCCCGGTTACATGTAAAAACGCTTTTAACATTTGTTGTTTTTTTTAAGTTTTGAGTTCCAAGTTTTATCCCTCTCTCCCTCCCCTCCCTCTTCCCCGAGACAGTAAGCAATCTGATAAAGGTTATAGATGTGCAATCATGTAAAACGTTTCCATATTGGTGATTTTGGGGAAGAAGGGAAGAAAGAGAAAGAGAAAGAAAGAAAGAAAGAGAGAGAGAGAGAGAGAGAGAGAGAGAGAGAGAGAGAGAGAGAGGAAGGAAGGAAGGAGGAATGGAAGGAAGAAAAGAAAGAGTAAGAAAGAAAGTAAAAATGATATGATTCAGTCTGTCTCCAGACTCCATCAGTTCCTTCTCTCTACATTTTCATTTGGTTCTAGCCACACTGAGGAGCATTGTTTGGGTCTGCTCAAAGGCTGCATGTTGGACACATCTGGGTAAAGACTTGGCTGGCATGGCGATGAGCCTGGGAATAGCTGGTGATAAGGAGGAGCTCTGGGCCGCAGAGTAACCCCACACATGCACCCATGGGTTGGTGGCATCAGAAGCTGTCACGGCCCATGCAGGACTGAGTACAACCAGGGCACGTTTTTGTGATCAAATGTGGAGCCCAGGTCAAGTTCTGGCTGGGACCCGTAGAGGGGCAACACTGTGGGGAGGTGGCCCTGCGAGAGGAAGAAGGGCTGGACTCGCCGCAGCGCTTTAAAGTTTACAAAGCACTTTACATCACATACAGTATCTCATTTGAGCCGGTGAAGTGGGTGCTATAGTTATGCCCCTTTTACTAATGAGGAAGCTGAAGCTACCAGACATTTAAGTGACTTGCCCAGAGTTATACAATTAATGAATGTCTTGGGTAGGATTTGAACCCGGATCTCTCCAGCACTATCCATCTCAGCCTCTGCGCTGCCTTATTATGGGTGGTACTTCTTGGTGAGAGTCTGCCCCCTGCTGGAGAGACTGAGGAGGGCTCTTGTATCGGTAGTCAAAGTTTGCGCATGAGCCCCCAGGGGGCAGGGGAAAGAAGACTTGTGTTCAAATATCAGCTTTGCTATTTACTCCCCCCGCCTTTTTTTTTTTTTTACCTTGGATCGGTTGTTTAACCTCTCTTGGCCTCAATTTTCCCACCTGTAAAATGAGAGGGTTCACTGAGATGACTTCTGGGGTTCCCTCTTTGGCCTCAGTTTCCCCACCTTTGCTTATTTGAATGCTTAGCTTCCTTCAAGTCTCCCTTCCCATGGGAAGCCTTTCCTGGTCTCCTTGCTTGCTGGTGCTCTCTCCCTGCTCAAACTGTCTTGTATTTACTTGTCTTTGTAGATGTTCTATCCCTTGTAGAATGTAAGCCTCTTGAGGGCAGGGATTGACTTGGTTTTTTGACATTTATTCCCCCATGGTTAGCACAGTGAATGTCTTGCAATAGTTGGCACTTAATAAAAGGTTGAATTAAATTTGAATGACCTCTGAAATCTGTTTGAAGGGCTTAAAAAAAAAGCCCTCCACAACCTGGCTCCTTCCCAACTTTCCAGTCTTCTTACACCTTACTTCCCACCGAGCACTCTAGGATCCAATGACCCTGGTCTCCCTGCTGCTCTTCCCCTGACTGTCCCCATATCAGAAAAGCTCTCTCATTACTTCTACATCCGGGCTTCTCGGCTTCTTTCAAGACTCAGCCAAAACCTACTTTATTCACAAGGCCTTCCTTGGTCCCCCTCACTGCTAGCACCTTCCCTCTGAGAAGACCTCCCATTCACCCTCTATGTATCTTGTTTGGTATGGTTCTTTGTTTCTTGTCTGCTCCATTAGACTGTAACCTCCTGGAGGGCAGAGACAGTTTTTGCCCTTTTTTTTGTCTCCCTAGTGATTAGCACAGTGCCTGGTATACAGTAAGTACTTAATAAATGCTTGTTGAAGATGCTAATGATGCATAATCTCTTAGCTCTAAATGTTGTGATGCACTGTGAGCTCTGAGGTTTCTTCTAGCTCTAACATTTGGTGATTCTGATTCTCTTATTTCAAAAGGTCATGGTAACAGGACTGGCCTGAGAGCCTGGCATAGCCAGCGGTGGCCTTGGCACCGTGTCTTAGAGCGAGTTAACAAAAAGTTATCTCTTAAAGAAATGATCTCTTTAAATGATGCAGACATCCTGGGTACACTAACTGTAGGGAAACCCTGAAGTTTGCACTGTTGGTAACAAGCAATAAATTGTAACAGCAAGTAATAACTAATTCAGTTGCCCATCTCCCAGATAAGTCAGAGAGTCAACAGGCATCTTACTGTGTTCTAGGCACTGTACACTGGGGATACAAAGAAGTCAGAAACATGATCCCTACCCTCAAGAAGAGTATATTCTAATGGGGGAGACAACTGGGTACATAAAGAAACGTAGGTGAAAGGTAACCTCAGAGGGAAGGCACTAATCACCTGGAGTGGAGGGAACCAGGAAGGGCCTCTTGAAGTACATAGGACTTGAACTGAATCTTGGAGAATGCCAGGGAAACCATGAGGCAGAAGTGATTGGACAAAGCATTCCAGGCCTGGGACGCAGCCATTGCAACGGCTCGGAGATGGGAGATGAGGCATAGTGTTTGAGGAGCAATAGGGGCTTAATAGAACATTAAGTGATACATACCAGCCTCTCCTTCACCCTGCCCCCCCCCCCGTGATGCCGTATCTCCTGCTTATCCCTTTCAGTTCTCTGTCTGCCTTGATTTACTTGTCTGCCTCAGCATCTCACTACGTGTGTGACCCTGTCTCTTTCTTTCAATTTCCTTTTTCTCCTAACAAGTCCTCCCCCACCCCATACACAATTTACAACTGAAATATATGTATTATTCTTTTATGTATTTGTTAAATATAACTTCATTTTCCTTCTCATCAGTTTAAAAAGCAAGCAACTGGAACACATTCCTGCATCTAAAAATAGATCGATCTACCCTTCCCCTCAAAAGGCGGGGGGGGGGCGTTCTTTTTATTTATACAGATTTTACTTGGATCATTTTTTCCCCTTGAGTCATGGGCCCATGATAGAAAGAAAGGGAGAAGCTCCCTGATGCTAAAGTGTGTGTGTATGATTTATTCTAACAGTGTATTCTTTTCTTTTCTCTATGTAAATATTACGGGACTTTGATGTAAGTGCTGTGGATTTGCACGCGGTTCTTTTGACTCACTCAGAACTGTGTGTGTGGGCTGGTTTTTCACTAACTAGTCTTGGGTGGATTTGTGTTTGCTGATTTGGGGACATTGGGGGTGGGGTGGGGAGTGAGGCTGGGTAGCCAAGGGGAGGGGGCTGGGGAGGCTAAGGAGAGCACGCTGCTTCTCTGGTTGCTAATGGGTCTGAACAGAGAAGATGGGTTTGGGGCCTGTTGCTCGTCTGGCTGACATGTTTGCTAATAAGGGTAAAATTGTCCTGAGCTGGGGCAGCTAGGGTGGTGTAGTGAGTAGAGCACCAGCCCTGGAGTCAGGAGGACCTGAGTTCAAATGCGACCTCAGACACTTGACACACCAGCTGTGTGACCTTGGGCAAGTCACTTAATCCCAATTGCCCTGCTTTCCTCCCTCCAAAAAAAAAAAAATTGTCTTGAGCCCACAGTAACAGAAGGTACAAAACGAATATGCTTAGGTATAGATAGCAAAATTTTAAGTTGATTGGGGCGGGAGGGAGAGGGGGCAGGGGAAGCAGCCCCTCTGGACTCAGGGCTTGAGACTCTAGATTATATTTCATAATTGTATCATGTGCACACTGGATTTGTAGGTTATAGGCAGGAGACCTGAGTTCAAATCCTGTCTTGGCCTCTTACTAACTGTGTAAGTTTGGGCAAGTCCTATCCCCTCTTTAGGCCTTAATTTCCTCATCTGTAAAAGGAAAGGATTGAACCAAGTGATTTTCCCCTCCCGCCATTCATTCTCTCTCTCTCTCTCTCCTTCTCTCTCTCTCTTTCTCTCCCCTCCATCTTTCTTCTCTCCTTTCCTCTTTCTCTCCTTCCCTCCCTTTATTTTTTCTCTTCCTCCTTCTCTCTCTCCCTGTCTTTCTATCTTTCCCTCTCTTCTCTTCCTCCTCCTCCTTCTCCTTTTTCTTCTCCTTCTTCCTCCTCCTCTCTGCCTCTGTCTCTTTCTGTCTCTCTTCTCTCTCCATCTTTCCATTTCCCCCCTCTCTTCCTCCCTCCCTTTTTCCTTCCTCTTCTCTCTCCCTCTCTCTTTCTCTCTCCATCTTTTCCCTCTTTCCCTCACTCCCTCCTTTCTCTCTCACTCTCTCTCTCTCCTCCTTCTTCTCTTCTTTCCCTCTTTCTCTCTCTTCATCATTCCATCTTCTCCTCTCTCTCTCTCTCTCCATCTTCCCCATAATAAAAATAAAGTGACTCCACAAAGTCACCCTCCAGTAAGTTGACTGTAAATCAATGTTTCTTGGCCCAAATCATCCAGGAGAAGGGGAAAATATCTAAATTCTCTGACTTGGAGGAGGAGGGAAAGCGAGGAGCCAACAGTCAGTCCAAAAAGTTGCCAGGATGAGCCATTGGGTGACACCAATGCATCTAGACTCTCTTGCCAGCCCCCCAAGGAGCCATGTTCCTTTGCTCCGTGCCCCGCAAGCTTTGAGGCTCCGTTAACACTAGTGTGTTCTCATGCTGCCACCTGTTGGCTTCGTCTTGGAAGAGCAACAGAAAGCAGCCAACAACCAACTGAGAATTGCGTCCATATTCTTACTGTTCCCTTCTCTTAATAAATGCTTTTTCATTCATTCAGTTATTTCCCAATGGCTGGTGTTATTACAGTGAAGCAACATTTCACTTAACAAAGAGGATCTAAGTCCTAACACCATGCCACACTCCAGTGGTAGAGGCTTTGTTACACAAGAGGTAGAAATAATATATAGGGTGTACAGGAATTTATTATACATTGCTAGTTATCAGAAAAATGAGAGTCACTACAAAAATAGCATTCACAGAATCACAGATTTAAATGGCAAGGGACCTTAGAGGAGATCCAATCTAACCTCCCCATTTTACAGATGAAGAAACTGAGGCAAATAAGTGATGAGTCAAAGTCACACAGAGTATAAGTGGTAGAAGGAATTTGAACTTGGGTCTTCCCATTACAAGCATAGCACCCTTTCTTTCCACTAACTAAATAATGTCCTTTATGGCAGAAAACAAAATGTATATTTCAATAGTATCCTAAACATTTCTTTTAAATAACACCATTAAGATAATTGCACATGGCAGTAGCTCACATGACTTATAAATTGTCCACTTGTGTCTGACTCTTCATGACCCCATTTGGGGTTTTCTTGGCAGAGATTTGCCATTTCCCTCTCCAGCTCATTTTACAGAAAAGGAAACAAGAGACAAACAGGTTAAGTGACTTGCCCAGGGTCACACAGCTAGGAAGTATCTGAGGCTGGATCTGAACTCAGAGGAATCTTCCCGACCCCAGACCTGATGCTCTATCCACTTCACCACTTCACTGCCTGTATTTGCCCATATATGACAATGAGTTGGGGGGCCCCAAAGAGACCTTGCCTTTTATTCCCTCGTCCATGATTTTTGGTGCTCGAGCTAGTGTTAAAAAAAATTAGTTTTCATGGACTTACTTTTGTCACACAGGATTCAACAGGAGTTGGGGAATGCGCTCCTTAAAATCAGTTGGTCAAACATCAAGGCTGTCGACCATTAAACATATGAGTCATGGCCAAATCAGCTTCATGTGATCTCTGAATCTTTGACTTATTATAAAGTAGCTTCTTTCCCAGCGAATCGATTAAGAGAATGTAATAGAATGTTGAGGGCAGGGGCCATTTGGTGTTTCTTTTTGTGTCCCTCCCAGCACAGTCCCTGGGACATAGTAAGACCATCATATGATCATTGATTTAGAGCCAGATGTGACCTTCAAATAAGAAAACAGACACTGGTGAGATTTGTCTACCATAACATGAGCTGGGGCAGGATTTAAACCCGGATGCTCCTTGCTCTTAAGTCTGTAGGCAGTAGGCCATGTTGTCTCTCTGAATCAATCACCCTCCATGGGATTTGAACCCACAAGCTTCGACTGAGGAGGCCAGTGCCTTATCCGTTCCCCTACTAGAGCTTTTTCCCACTTAATAAATGCTTATTGGGTTAAACTCACTGAACTCTAGATTCAGCAGGTAATTTGTTCAGTGGGTGAAAACTTCAATTTTTGTTGCCGGAAATATCAATTATATCTGTAAAGGAGAAGCCTTAATTAAAAAAAAATAAAAGGTCACTCACATCACAAGGACATCTTGGTCACAGAAAAAACATGAATGCACCAACCTGTATCACTTTTGGGCAAGTTACTTAATGCAATTCAACTCAACAAGCATTTATTAAGAGCCTACTATGGATCAGGTGGACAGCAAGGTGGCTTAAGTGGATAGGATGCCAGTCCTGGGGTCAGGAGGACCTGAGTTCAAATCCAGCCTCAGACATTTTACTAGCTGCATGACCCTGGGCAAGTCACTTAGCTTTTTTGCCTCAGTTTTCTCATCTGCAAAATGAGCTGCAGAAGGAAAAAGCAAACCGCTCCAGTATCTCTGCCAAGAAAACTCCAAAAGGGGTAGCAGAGAGTCCGACATGACTGAAACAACCCAATAGCAATAAGTACAAGCAGAGTGCTGGGCACTAGGGACACAAAAAACCCAAAACAAAAGTAGTGAAGCACAGTCCCTGCCCCCAAGGTGCTTCCGTCCCATTGAGTGAGGCATTGTATACACAGATAACTAAATACGTGATAATTTGAGGTGGATGAACCACTAACAACTTGGGAGATCAGGACATGCTTCCTATGGGAGGTAGAAGATGAACCTTGGAGGAAGCTAAGGGAGTGCATTCCAGGATCACCTATGCAAAAGCTCGGAGGTGGTAGATGGAATGTCCAGGTTGGGTAACAATCTAAGTGGGCCACTTTTTGTTTAACCAGAGCCCATTTATGAAGGCTAAATGCCAAGGAGTTGGCATTTTATTGTCTTATTTGTCTGTAAAGCGAAAGGGGAGGAGACTCGGTGATTTCCCAGGTCCCCTGCTCTGATGACCTCTGGCTCTGTGAGGGTAACTTCAAGCTTCTAACCATGCCTGGAGCATTGTGTGGAATGTGTGGTTTAACACCGTGTGGTCTCACTCCTACTGTGCATGAGGACACTGCTGACTTGACCAGTCCTCACTGTACTTTGTCTTCCTCTGCGTAGATTTTAAATGGACTCTAAGTGGTTGAGGGAGAGGTGAATGAGGGGGGTGTGAAGTTATGGAAGCCGCACCCACACCTGAACAAGGACCCATCAATATTCTCCGATGAGGAGGAGGAGGAGGAGGACCTGTTGGATTATATGTACAAGTTTAAAGCTCCCCGGAAGACGGAGAGACCTCTGGAGGTACCTGGTGTCCAGTGTCTTGGTGGGAAAGACCACAAGTATCTCAAATGAGTCTCGAGGTCAGGGTTGTAGAATATGCTTTGCCTGAGATCCTGATGAGTTGACGAGGGCCTTTTTTTTTTGGTTTGTTTTGGACTAGACCACTGATTTCCAATGCACATCAGACCTGGTTCTGCAGGAGAGTTCTGCACAGAGACATTGGTGACCCTTTAGTTGGTGACTAGTCAGTAACCAGTCTCAGAGTGGTAACTAGTTAGTAACTAGTCTCAGAAGGACATACATGGGCCGGTTCAGCTAAGAAATGGCCCGAGGTGGAGGGCAGAAGGTGTACACTTTCTTCCAGGGTCCTACTGAAGGGAGTGATGAGGATGGGGAAAGCGACCATGTTTGCTGATTGGAGGAAACTGTATGAGAGCAGGGCAGCCTTTCTCTGACTTACAGTCTCGGATGGTTGCCTAGAGAATGAAGATTGCCTTGTCCAGGTTCACCCAGCCAGGATGTGTCAGAGATGTGTCTTCCTGGCTTCCAGGCCAGCTCTCTGACTTTCAGAGTTTTCATTTGCACTAAGAAACTGAAGAGAGATCAATAGAGGAACCATTCACACCTCTTTCGTCCCCCTTCACTCATACAACCCAACCCAACAAACACTGATTAAGTAAGTACCCTAGGCAGAGGAGACCTTGTTTTAGATAATACCCATTCTCTGGCCTCACAGAGCTTACCGTCTAGTCAGCATAATAATTGATATCGGTATTTTACTGTTAACAAAGGGCTTTCCTTCCATACATGAGTAACACTGTTGATTTAGAGCCCGAAGAGATCTTAGAAATCATATGGACGAGCAATTCTCAAACTCTTTGGCCTTGGGCCTTTCAAAAATGCTTAAGAACCCCATTATACTCTTCCACTATTGAGGACCCCAAAGAGCTTGTGTCTGTGTGGGTTATAGCTATTAATACTTAACTGTTTTAGAAATTAAAACTGAAAAATTTTTTAAGTATCCATTTATTCATTTTAAAATAGTAATAAATTCATTATATGCTAACAAATAATTAGTCTTATGGAAAATAACTATATTTTCCAAAACAAAATTTAGGGAGAAAAGTGGCATTGTTTTAGATATTTTTTGCAAATCTCTTTAATGTCTGCCTTAAGACAGCTGGAGTCTCTTAGCTGTTTCTGCATTTGGTCTGTTGTGATGTGTTCTTTTGGTATAAGTATGAAAGAAGAAAATCTGGCCTCATACAGATATGTAGTTGGAAAAGGGAGGAGTATTTTAATAGTCAAATAATGTCATTATTATTATGAAAATAGTACAGATCCCCTAAAAGGGTCTCAGGTTGGGGGGGTGGGGTGGAGCACTGCAGACAATCTGGTATAGACCAACCGCCACACTTTACTTTGGAGGTAAAGTGACTTACCTAGGGTCATGCAGATAGCACAGCACTTACCTAAGGTCACACCTTTAGTATATGACAGGACAGAGATTTAAATTCAGGCCCTGTGACTCCAAACCCAGAGCTCTTTCGCATGTGCCTACTACATGTGTCTCCTCACAACAAATCCTGTGAGGAAAGCACTATAGTGGCATAAATAATAATATTTCTTATTATTGGTATTCAACCATTTTTCAGTTGTGTCAGACTCTTTGTGACCCCATTTGGGGTTTTCTTGGCAGAGATACTGGAGTGGTTCATCATTTCCTTCTTCGGCTCATTTTACAGATGAGGAAACTGAGGCAGACAGGGTTAAGTGACACAGCCAGTGAGATCAGATCTGAACTCAGGAAGATGTGTCCTCCTGACTTCAGGCCACATACTCCACCCACTGTACCACCCACCTGCCCCATTGTCATTATAATTATTGTTGTTTTTGAGATGAATAAACTTAGACACAGTTGAAATGAGTTACCCAAGGTCATGTAAATAGCTAAGTATCTGAGTCAGGACTAGAACCCAGGTCCTTTGGCCTCCAAGTCCCATCCTTTTATCTACAGTGAGGCTGGGGCTCAGGGCCCCTGATTATCCTCTTTGGGAAGCAGCTCCTGCAGGGCAGCTGGATCACAGCCCCTCTTAGCTGAAGGAAGCAACAGAGGGTCTAGGGCTTGAAGCATCCACATTTTACTAGGTTTCAGATCTTAACATAATTAGCTAAAACAGACCCCATCCTGATGTGACAACCTGAAGCAAAGATTCAAACAATGTCTTGTTCGAAAGACTGGGTGGCAGGATGATAGTTTAATAACAAAATCTCCAGGTGAGTCTGTCTGCTCTGTTCTGACTCCTGATGGGTGCTGAAGGTAGGCACTTGGGATTGTACTCAACACAATTAGTGGTTGTGCCCTTTAAAAAAATCAAGGGAGAATGTGTTTTCAGTTAGGTGTCACAGACAGCCTGTACTACTCGGGTGGACCTCACTCTTCCCTTCAGTGAGGGTTAATGCATTAACTGCTCCTGTATGGCTGTACTTTAAAAAAAAAAAAAATTGGCAGGGATGGGGGTGGGGGTGGGGAAATACCTGGACCTGGGATTTCATTAGTTAAGGGAGAACATTGCTGAGAATGGGTTATCTGAAGAGGTAGTGAGTTTCCCATCTCTAGAGGTATTCAGGCAGAAAATAGATTTCCACTTTTTGGAGACAGGTCATTGTTTTTGTTTGGTTTGGTTGGTTGGTTTTTGAGGGAGGATCCAGACTTGTGATTTTTGCAATGTGGGGAACTCGCCATGTGGAAATTCCTTTTCCCTACTGTGGATCTGCCATTTAGCCAAAGTTTTACTAGGAGTTGGTCCCTACAAATATCACAGTCATTACAATAACTCACATTCCCATAGTGCTTTAAGGTTCATGTGCAGTAGTTCTGCTTGGGGAGTCCCATTCAATGGATGCTTATCTTGTACTTTAAATTTTGCAAAGATATAGATATAGGTATGTGTACATCTATGTATATATACATGCATGCCTATATACATGTTGATATATGCACATACACGTGTGTGTACATGTATTACATATGTGTGCATGTGTGTACACATGCACAGGAGGCAGCCAATTGCTTCCTCAGTCTTTTGAATTCATGAATTGCATTGATCAGGGTTTCTAAGTGTTTCAGATTGAGTAGGGATTGTTTCATTCCTTGGAATTAAATCTCTGTGCTTGGCACATAGGAAGCACTTAATAAATGCGTGTTGATTGACTGGTTTTTGTGGTTATCAGGTAAGTTGTTCTCCTGGTTCTTCTTCTTTTGCTCTGTATCTGTTCACACAAGCCTTTTCAAGTTTCTCTGAATTCTTCCTATTTGTCATTTACTGTTGTTCATTTTTTGTTCTTGCCCCACTTCTTAGGTCATCAGCCAACACCTCCCTGTAGAAAGGGACCTGGTAGCTGGTGGCCCTGGGGAGGCACCACTTGAAGGCAGGGGTTGTCTGGGGCTATCTGGTAGTGGAGACGTGAAGTACACCCTACAGAAAGGACACGCTTTCTTTCCCCAGGGGGCACAGATTCTATAAGGCAAGATGCCAACCTGGCTATTGTGATATTAACCCAAAGGCAGAAGTGAAAAAAAAAAATCTGTCTTGCTTTACAACCCCTGACTTGCGTTTGTAGAATGACTTTAGGATGGTATGGAAGAGCTCCATGCAGAGGGTGAGGGTCCTTCCAGTGAAGTTGGCTTCTGTCCACACTGGCGAGGCTCTCAAGAATGGGATTGTTTCTGTTCTGTGGTCATAAATGTATTGGGCACCCTTCATTTAAACCGTTTACCTCTGTTTCTTCATCTGTAAAATGGAGACCTTCTTCCCAGAGCTGTGAGGACCTAAAGAGGTAATTGTGAAGTGCCTAGCACATAGTAAATGCTATGTAAGTGTTAGCTGTTTGCTGTTGTTAAGAGACAAGAGCCACCTGCCCTATGCCCTGGGCAGACCCCTTTTGGGATACTAGATTCCATTCTCGACAGCATGGTTTAGAAAGGACAATGATAGGCTGGACAGCAAATAGGACGGCAAAGGGCCTGAGTCCTTGCTATACAAGGGTCAGTTGAAAGAAATGGGTGGGGGTGTAGCCTAGAGAAGTTTTCATCATGTATTTGAAGGCTGTCATGGGCAGGAGATGACACCTGTTCTGTTTGGTCCCCAGAGGGCAGAACCAGCAGTGACCGTGGGTAGGAATCGCCAAGGGGCAGAGTTCTGTTTGCTGTAATGATGAACTTCCCGACAATTAGAGCCATCCAAAAGTGGCACACCCCAGCCTCAGTGTGGTGGGCTCCTCCTCATGGGTCATATTGATGGCCACCACTGACTGCAAATGTCATAGAAGGCACTGCTAGATCAGCAGGCCAGAAGACCAGAGTTCAAATCCAGCCTCAGATACTTACTCGCTGTGTGACTCTGGGCAAGCTGCTGAAACTCTGCCTGCCTCAGTTTCCCCATCTGTGAAACGGGGGCAAAAATAACAACCACCACCCAGGTTGTCGTTAGAATCAAATAAGGCATGATATGAAAAATGCTTTGCAAACCTTAAAGGTTTTGCTAAAAAAAATTATTTTAAAAATATTCACATTAAAAAAATACTCATATTAAAAAATATGAATGCTAGTTCTCATTACTATTGTTCATGTATCAGTTGGACTATGATGACTTCTGGCCAGATGCTCCACAAATCCATTTCTTTGGTTGCTACGGAATTTGAAGGGTAGCTTTAATCCTGTGACTCATGGATGGTGGGTCAGGAATAGCTTTCCTTTGGAAATACCATTTCTTTTTTATTTGGGGGGAGTCTGGAATTACAATTGCATCAACACAAGGGACTTCCCTGTGTAAAGACTCCCTTTATTGATGCCGTCTAGCCACTCTTAAATCCTGGAGAGTTGCCTGGTGATTTTCCCAGGGCCATATAGCCAGAATGTGTCAGAGATAGAATTTGAACTCAGGACTTCCTAGTTCTGAGGCCAGCCTTCTCTCTATCTGCTCCGCCATGTTGTATTTCATTCCTTTGATTATTACTCTTGTCTGGATCTTCAATTTCCTGTGTGGAGGGATCTCTTTGGTGTAGAAACTTCCTCCACCAGTATGCAAAGCTATTTCATAATCTTGAGCAATTCATGACATTTTTTGTTCTTCCCAACAGGCACCGCCTAGGATCCTTCGATCTCGCTTCAGGAAGAAATGTACCTCATCCCCTGCCACTGAAACCATGTGAGTGAGATGAGCCAACAGCACCGGGATCCACAGCACGCCTCTTCTCTGCCTTAAAGAGCTATTCACTTAATAACATAGAAATCTGGGAGTTGGGTGTGCTTTGAGTGGGCAGCATTGTAGTCATGGCCTTCTCTCTCTCTCTCTCTCTCTCTCTCTCTCTCTCTCTCTCTCTCTCTCTCTCTCTCTCTCCCCAGACTTTTTTTTTTATTAATTTTCATGGGAGAAGGGGCTAAGGGTGGGATAGCAGGGAATGACCTCCAAGTCCCCTGATGTTGGGAGTATTCACAGCTCAGTAATCATCAACCTGAGAGAAAAGCATCATTGCGGAAGTCATCTCTACTGTGTTTCTGAAATGTTTGGGGTATAAGTTTGTAATTTATCAGTTGTTCACCTAGTTTTTATTCCCATAAATGCAAATGATAGCAATTAAAACAAAATACCCCCCCTTGATAAGAATACTTTGAGTCATCATGTATTTTATATTTTATGGTATTTCTGGTTAAAATAAATAGACTTCCAGGGGCCAACAATGGCTCACAGTTATGTAAAGAGACTGAATGAAAAAAAAAGTTTGTTTTTTAAAGCAACAAACCCACTGAAATTCCTGTTCCTGTATGGAACTGAAATAGTTCCTGTATAGAATTTGTAAAAGTTTCCAGGTACAGCTCAAGTGGGTGTCTGGCAAGTATTTCACTATACAAGTGAGGACAGAAAAAATAGAGGTGGAATGAAGAGAGATCTGGCGGTCACTCCTCTCTGCAAAGTTTTTCTTTTCCATTCTCAGTGAGCTTTAAGGTTTCCCAGATGTCCCCCTGAGATGAAACAGTGAGCTGAACAGCGTGCAATAAGAAGAGTATGAAAGGAGGCATGGTCTCTGCACTGGATTCAGGGCTAGAACTTTGACGATTGTGACTGATGTGACCACAGACAGGACCATTCACATTGCCAAGCTTCCTGGGGATGTGACCATGCACCTACCTCGCAGGGTTGTTAGATGGATTCACAGAATGAGCTTAGCCAATACAAAGTTCTAGGTCACAGTAAGGATTCCCTGTCACCTTCCCTGCTTTGACCCATGCTGAAACCATTCTCACCAGGCAGAGAGGGAAGGGGTGAAAACCCTTGCATCCCAGGAGCTCATGAAGTCAGTATTGTGTGAAAAGAAGCTAGAATCGTATTTTCGACTTTTAAGAGAGGCTTTCCGTTTGTAATTATCTATAATAATGGGAGCCGGAAAGATTTAGGGAGAGTTTTTGTTTCGAAATTTGGTCCTAGAAAACACAATTACTGCTTTCCACTGAATTCTAAATATTGCTCTCAATCTGTGCATGGTAGCTTTTAAGAGATACTTCTCATGAACTTATCAACTCGCCCCGTGGGAAAAAAGTGAAGTCCTGACTCACTATATAGAAGTGAGAGCCTAATTTTTTTCCAAAAAGAAAAATCTGGGTTAGATTTCATTTTAGTCTAAATATTAGGATAGTGTTTTCATCCCTAGATTAGGAAAGAAGAGGGAGAAGCTGTATTGAGTATTTGTGCTTTCGAGATGTAAGTGTATTCTGCATGCAGTTAGTCAATCCCTTAGCTCTGTGTTGGCCCTTAATCTGTCCTGTAGGCTAGAAAACACGTGTTACTACTATGTACCACATAAGACTTGCTGTCAACTGAAATAGATAACCAGGCTCTCTTAAAGATTGTTCCATTATTAATATCATTAAGGTGCAGCAGGGGGTCTAGGGGGATGCTGAACTGGCTGGATTTCAGCAGGCTCAGAAATGTTTGCCCTTGAAATTGTCCACCAGTGTCTGTCCCTTGGGTCCTTTATAAGTGATTTTATAGCATCCTTAAAAAAACCCAAAAAAACAAACAAAAAAAAAAAACAAAATAAAAAAACCCACTTCTAAACGAGTTAAGAGAAAACCCCAAGCACCATTTTTTTTTTAAAGGAGGGCAAAATATTTCCCCCTTGTCACAATACTTCCACGTATTATTGGAAAGAAATGTAATTGCACTCAAATGTACCAGGCAGGTTATTAATAGAAACTCTTTATGGTTTAGAAAGGTATTTACTTTTTAAGTAGCAACTAGGATATATTCAGAATCATTGAATGTGCCCAGAAAACTTTGAGGAGCCCAGCTTGCATGCTTAAGTTATGCGATTTTTTTTTTCTTTTTGCAAAAAAATTCCCCCCCCAAAAAAACAAAAAAAAAACCACTTTAGCAGAAATTAAAATCCTATTGTGAGCAAGCTTTTTTTTCTCACTATTATGCAACAGGAAATTCTGACAAGTAGAAGCTGACAAATTTGCACTCAATTATGCCAAAAAAAATGTTTGAAGAACTCTCAGATATGCTGTATTACTATTCACTCTAGGTAAAAATAAGAAAAGGTGTCCAAGCTGCTGTCTTAATGTAAACTTGACTATTTCAATTTTCCTTCAAGTGTTAATATGGGAGTTGGTTTCTCTCTCAGACATTCACTGTACAACTGAGAAGTTTTCATATCTCTGGCAAAATGTGTATTTATCCAACAAGCTGTATATTTGTGTATAGACTGACATGAAATGTGAATGCCTCCAAATGTACGCTTAGTGGTGTGCTCTGTCCACAAATAAGACAATGTTGTTTTTAATTTGCTTAATTACAGACACAGGTTGTTTACAAAATGCTAGCTCAAAGGTCTGTAATGGTTATGTATTGACTTATATTTTTTCATAGCCCTTGGGCACATGTATTATTTGGTGGGGGTTGGGGGTGGGGGGTGGAGGGGTGGGGAGGGGCAGTGGTCTAGTCCTTATAAAATGGGAGAGGCAGATTAGCACAGCTTCCTCCTGGCTTCAACTAATGAAACTTTGAAATGCGTGTTTATACATTGTAAAGTGTCCTTGTCCTTGTGATAGAATGCTGGTCAACCCCAGTTGTGGTTTATATTGGGTTTGTTTCTGTCTTAGCTTCAGGTACCCACCGCTTTCTACCTGGCACAGTGTTTGAAATGGCAAAGGACATTCACTATTCATGCTCTCACAATTCGCACTCAGAGAAACAGCTGATAGATTAAGGATCATAACTGTGTATACTGACGATAGTTGACTTCTTGTAATCAGCATAGAAAAATCTGTCGTAGAATAGTAGTACACCAAACACTTGGGAGCGATGTCAATTACAGTATTCCAAAGGCGAAAGTTCTGCTGTTTTGTTATACTTCTTGCTTGATATATTCATCTTGAATAAATAAAGTCTTAACCTTTTCTTTAAAAAAAAAAAGTTCTTTTTTCATGGTGGGCATGAGGGACGGTTGATTTCTTTTTTCCCCTGATGTATCTGGATGGTGGGAAAGAGTCAAAAGCCCCAAATTTGGCCACCAAGTATCTGAGTGGCTTAACAAAGAATTTGTCCTCTCTTAAAATGGGCTGACAGTGGCACAGTGACCTCATGGAGAAAATGAAGTGACAAGGGAAAGCTCTTGGAAAACCAAATAACACCAGACAATTGCGAAAAAAAGGGGGGCTCGAGCTGACATTTGGGAGGAGGCAGAGAAACAGAGGAAAGGGGAGGAAATAAACGTTTTATATGTTTGCTTATCTGTAAAATGAGGCAGAAATGGCAAATCACTCCAGTATCTTTGTCAAGAAACCCCCAAAAGGGTCACAAAAGTTGGGCATGACCAAAAACAACATTGGTGCTGTTATTATCCCCATTTTACAGTGGAGGAAATTGAGGCAAAAAGAGGTAAAGTGACTTGCCCAGGGTCTCACAGCTAGTAAGTATCTGAGACCAGATTTGAACTGAGGAAGATGAGTCTTTCTGATTCCAAGCCCAGTGCTCTATCCACTATGGTGCCACCCAGCTACCTGCAGAGTTCAAATTTATCATTTTAAAAATCATCTTTAATTAATTTAACTAATTGATTTAACAATTAATTAATTAATTAAAATCATCATAATATAATTCTTCAAGTTTATCATTTTTAAAAAGTCACTACCTGAATGCATTTAAGTACTCAAATACCCTATAGATGGAAATTTAAGAAACCTTGAATGTCATAGTCATTAAAGAATTGAATTACCCAGCCACAAAAAACTATGAGTGCTAGGTGGTGTAGTGGATAGAGTGCTAGTCTTGGAATTAGAAAGACTTGAGTTCAAATCTGGCCTCAGATACTTCCTGGCTGTGTAACCCTGGACAAGTCACCCAACATGTAGAATGAGGAAACTGGTCTCTCTAGCCTATAAGGTTCCTTCAAGCTCTAAATACATGGTTTGGTTTTAATGGCTAGCATAGCCACATTAAGTGTCCTCAGAAAAACACATAAATCCAAATAGGATAGCATCCCTGTCTGGGCTTCTAAACTCTCTTTTTCATCTACTAATTATGCAATTATTGGGCAGCTAGGTGGCGCTGTGGTGGATAGAATGCTGGACCTGGAGTCAGGAAGACTCATATTCCTGAGTTAAAATCTAGCCTCAGACACTTACTAGCTGTGTGACCCTGGGCAAGTCACTTAACCCTGTTTGCCTCAGTTTCTTCATCTGTAACATGAGCTGGAGAAGGAAATGGCAAACCACTCCAGTGTCTCTGCCAAGAAAACCCCAAATGGGGTTATAAAGAGTCAGACACAACCAAACAACAATTATACAAAGGTTTTCCTTGAAATTTGGCTAGTAAATTTCCATTTTCTCTGACATCAAACGGTCGTCCTTGCAATCTTATTGGAAGTTGTTGAATTTTTGTATTTTTAACAAATGGGTTGAAAATCCACTAAAACTTTTCATTTGGAAGATTTTAAAACAGGTTAGAAAAGTCTGTCTCTAGGTTTAAATGCACAGAGATGAGGTCTTACAGATAACACATTTTCAGCAGTAAAATCTCCAGTTTCAAAGGTCTCACTATAGCACGAGCTTCTTTTGAAAAGCAGTTCCCTGCTTACTCATTATTAAAATGCTCCCTTTACCTTGAAAGGGACAGATTGTGATTATTTGTATCTATTAGGGAGCATATGCCCCAGAGCCAACTGCCATGACAGAACACTTGTCTTTTTTTGCAAAAGAAGAATGCCTATCTCTAGTTCAGCAATGATTAAGCATTTGCCTTGAGATAACCAGGAAATGTGAAATGTGTCTCACTGAAGATATTCACGATCATTCCCCGGTTCTTTACATTGATGGGTGGCTGTTTGCACTGTGACAAACTAGAATGAGTTAGTGTGACCATTCACTTTCTAGAAATCACAGTGAATGTTTTATAAAGCATAAATGATAATTATTACTTATTCAATTAATGAGATCCATTCAACTAGCCAAATGGGAATTTTAATGTGGAAACTTAATCTCTCCCAATGAAAATGAAGCCCACGTGGGTGAAATTCTTACTCAGCAGCTACTTCCTTGGAGCGTAGAGCTGACAGAGAAGGCAGCTAAGGATTTGGCCTTTTCCCAACATTGCCTACACAACTGGCTGACAAGGGGGAGTGAGTTGGGGAGCTGGGTCAAGTATCACAGCCAGCATCTGACACCTGGTGTGTGAGGGGAAGTTGGGAGCTCGAACAGGGGTCTTCTCTAGCGGTGGGAAGGGACGGAACAGGGGAAGAAGGTTGGGCACTTTTGGGTAAAGGTGATGGGCCTGCGCTGGAGACATACCCCATGATTGGCCATTGTGGGGAGAGTAGGATGCAATGCATCTTCCCGTTGGTTGGTCCATACCCTGATGATGTCATGCATGCACCCCGCTTTGGAGACCACTGCTCTAGATAACAGTGGCTTTCATTGGCAATTTTCTGCCTCGCCTTTTTTCTGAATCAAATAGAAAATAAAGATACTCTCAAAATCGTTCTTATCAAACCTCCTTTCTTCAGGGTTTGAAACAGCCAGTGATGATGACACTGCTATGTTCTTCCTCTTCCCAGACCTTGGCAGGAGAGGGAGGTTGGAGGTGAGAAAACAGCAGGGAAGACCTATGGGAAACTGTGGCCTTGTGGTTATTCAGGAGTGGGATGAACTCAGTGTTTAAGTGATTGGTCCCAGTTTAAAGTATCTGACCCACCTTCACACGTCCATGCACAACCTTCTGGATGGGGAAGAGGGGAAGCCAAAGCTACCCTCCACTGATGACATGCCCTTTTCAGTGTGTAACCCTTAGTTTGATGGACTTGTCTGTCCCAGCCTAACCTTCCACGGAGTTTCAGTCTAGTCTATGTTGTTTTGGTTCTCACTTTCCCCTTTTAGCAATGGTGACTCATCGGGGCTTTTCCATTCAGCTCTGTTCCTGTGTGATAAGGAGATCCTTCCCCACCTCCCGCCATTACCAGCAACATGGGGTTTTTTTTTGGGGGGGGGGAAGTCAGGAACATTTTAATTATAATTTACATTTATTCCCCCTGAATAAATGGGTACCTCCCCTGAACAGAGTACAGGAGTAAGTACAAAGCACTCAGATGGATGCCAGTCCTTTAATAGACCCTCACCTTGAATCTCCCACCAGGCTCTTCATTGGCCAGATACAACCCCCTGACTGTGTACGTCCTGCCCTCCTCAAATGGCTCGTTTAAGCATGCGTACAAGCCTCTGACCTTTCACCCAACCAACCTGAGTCCTGGTTTCTTCTAAAGCTGGGGTGAGGGAAGGGGGAAGTACACCTTCAATTCTGTGGAAACAAAACCCCTCCTCCCATTCCTTACAATTCCCCCCCTCTTCTTTTATTCAAAATTGTTTCCGCATCTTTAATACTCCCTTACTCTCTTTCTCATCTGAATTTTTCCCCTGAACCATCACCCCTTTAAGTAAATATGGGAAGGATTGATCAACACATTGACAAATCAAAGGGCAAAGTCCCCTTTGTAAATACAGATACAGAGACCCAAAAGAAAACGATAATGCAATTGTCCCTTTAAGATTCAAAAGTCTCTTCCCATAAGGCTGTCTGGCAGGGAAAATCCATCAATGAAGCCCTCTGATCCTTGGTATTTGTTCCAGCCATCTCCAGCATCTTCCTCTTCTTGCCTTCTTGTAGGAACCAGCTTTCTTTCCATTCTCCTACAAGAGTTACCTTAGCACGATTTTAAGTTACCATTTCTAATCCTTATACCCTAATCATTTTTACAAATTCAAAATTGGAACTTTGGCCAATTGTCATGTTTAAGAAATTCACATCAGAACCCAGTTTCTTATACTTTACATTAACTCATTATTAATTTCCTCACCAGGAGGATGATATTTCACTAAGGAATTAACAGCAGACTCTAGCGCATACATAAATACATTAGACAACCAATTCTTAACAGCACATGTAACACCATAAACTTTTAGCCATGCCATGTTTCTTTGATGGCATTTACAAAATAAACCACAAGCTATTTTTCTTTTAACATTAATATTTGTAACGAAGCTTTAGACAAGCTCGGTATTAACCATATAACAAAATAATATTCTCACAAGCCCTTGACCTAATTGTCTCCATACCATTACCAAGAAAAAAACCTAACTTATATACAGACCTATACAAAAACACTACTCCCAGGCCTATGGTAACCTAAGATGTTCCATAATCAATTATTTTATAGATTTGTTACTGTACTTACAAAACCTTCAGATTATAGAAGGGACTTAGAGTAAGGGGACCATAGTTTCCCCTTCCTATCAACTCCAGGCAGAAGTTGTGTCAAACTGCAAGCTGCATCGAGCCAGGCCTAGTCTGCCAGGTTTCAGTTAAGGGTATCAAGTCAAGAGGGTCCCACCTCAGCACACGCTGAACAGTTGCCCCCTCAACTTTACCATGAAATCATACCTGCAGCTCATGCCTGCCCTCCCACAGGGCTGCTGGCATCTTGGGTCAGCCTTCCTTGATAGTCACACCTGGAGTTAGACTCAGAAAAAGTCAGTTAACAGTCCCATTAAGTCTTTGAATAGCAAGTTCCAATAATCAGTTTAGCAACGTTTTTTAAAGGGCTCCCCAAACAAGATCTCTGCACAGCTCCTTCCCACCAATCTTGTAATGGATATTCCCACTCGGCAAGTACATATTGAGGGTCTGGTGGGTACCTGTCCGAAACTCGCCATGCCTATGTGTTACTCCTCCACACTCACCCTAACGTACACTCTATCACTGTGAAAATGAGAAATGCATTTTAATGAATGTGAGATGGACATATGGCACTAAACTCAGAATGCTTTTCTTTTTCTTAAAAATATGTTCCACTCTCTAAATGATAATGGAGAAAGCTGTTCAAATAGCTGCTTCTTTCACGCTTTTCTGCCTCTATAACCCTGTCCAGTGGAGACAGACAAAAAGCTAGTGAAATGGAGCAGAGTCAATAGTGTTTATTCAAAATTAGTTTTCTTGTGCCGCAGATGGGGCTCCAAAGCATTCCCCAGCTCATCAGATGGTTTTTATTTATTGGTCTTTAATGAGCAGATCTTAAAATTCAGCCTCTGTAATCCAAGTGTCTCTCCTCCCTCTTACTCTGAATTAACAAAATCACATTTACAGCGAAATCTTTGTTTCTTGGTCTGGAAAAAGCAAGAGACCACATGGTTTTTCAAACCCCATCTTTCCAGGCTTCCTGAACGTCATTCTGCATGTGTTCTACCTCATAACCAAACTGGCCTTCTTCCCGTTCCCTATGCCCAACATCTCATCTCTGCTCTCTGTGTCTTTGCCTGGGCTGTGCCCTAGGTCTGGAATGTTCTCCCTCCTCCCTCTTTCTCTCTCAGAGAATCCTGAGCTCCTTTCAGAGCTCAGCTCAAAGGCTACCTTCTATAGGAAGCCTATCTGCATAGACTTTGTATCTAATTTCCCGAGTATATGTTGCTTCCAGGGAAAGCAGAGCCTCTTTATCCTGTCTTTGAGCCCTCAGTGCCTCGATAAATGACTGCTGAAGGAAAGAAAAAACACAATGAACTGGTGTTAACAAGAACAAGATGGTGAATACATCCCATGTATTTAATACAGATCACATCCTGCTAAAGTTGTCTTTTCCCCCACAAAGTCCAATATAATAAACACACAGCCTATTGTTACCCAGTCTGATTTATTCTGGTATTCTGTGCTGTTGCCACTTAAACCATTTGCCTTATTCATCTTTATACAAAGATACAAAGATCTACACATGAAGAGAGTCCCCAGCGTTGTGTTCCAAATGTCATCTGTCCACAGGCCTACACTTTGAGGTTGGTGCGATCGTGGTACTTCTGGAAGGGGTCATCAATGTACCAGTTCCGCCTCTTCCAGAAAGACGTGGTCATTTTGTCGAGCAGTTTGCTTTGAGTTTTGTTGCAGAACACCTGTTCCCGGAGGCGTCTTTTCCGTGCAGGCTTCTTTTTCCACAACCTCTTCTTATAACCGGCCTGTTGAGAGAATGTGACAAAGGCATTTAAATGGACTCCCACTGATCTACAACTCCATGCTCACACATCTGGCAAAGGGAAGTTATTGGAGAAGTGATGGGAAGAACCAGGCCGCCATCATGCTAGCTCGGCTTCTCTCTCTAGGCTGTCCCGTTTGGGGCTTTATCCTTTATTTCTCATCTGCTTACTCCTAACTTTTCAGGAATAGGCACAGCACCAAATCATATGACTAACAATATCCCAGGACGCCCATTTTGGCCTGGTCAGAGAATGGGGAGAGTTCCTGTGTAAGCCGCCATGGATCACGGACATCTCAGGAAACGGAAGACAGTCCACTCTACCCGGCGCTAAGTAGCGCAGTGAGTATCTGTGATGATTCAGCAGACACTCTGGGAATCCTGAAATATCTCCACATCCCTGCTTGTGACCTACACATGCCCCGTGGGGGAATCAGAGAGGAGATGACAATGAATTGAGCCCTCAGGCTAAAAGAATGCCAGGTAACAGACAGTTCAACGTTTAACTTAGGAAACATTTTGTATGGAGGAGTCCTAATTGTAATACTTCCTCAACTCCCCTGGATTCTCCTATTCAGAGTTTTAGAACACCATCTTTTTGAGATGAATGATGTTTAGAAGAACATTCTCTCTCTGCCTTTATAGGGGAGTGACTTTCCAGCAAAATGCCCAAGATCCTTTAGGGCAGCTGTTGTTTTATGTTTTACAGGCTTTGTACAGGACCTGGCACATAGTAGGACCTTAATAAATGTTTGTTGAAGTAAAAAAACCAACCCAACAAATAATCTTTTGCTAAAATGATAGTTCCTCTATAAACATGGGACATGGTCTAATACTAGGAAAGGCTGTTGGCTTGGCTGGGTTACAAGTGAGGGTCAGAGGGTGAGGGAAAGGGAAGTGGCGGTAGAATCAAACCAAAGGACCAGGAAACAAACAAAAGGAGAGTGACATCAGGGGACAGGCCTGGGCACAAGTTGTTTATCAAGTGAGTGCTGCCTGCATGGGCCCCAAAAATTTCTGCTTCATCGCTGCAGTTTTCCAACAGCTGCGGAGCCCTCCCTGTTGGCCAAACTGATCTTCATGGGAAAACAGCTTAACTTCCAAGTGCTAAAAGGGAATCAAGACTGAAATTTCAAGGTGCTTTTTGCCAAATTCTTACTATTTTATCAGCTGTTCTGGTGTGTGAAGAGCAAGGACACTAAATGAATGTTGTCTGTATGCTAACTGAATGCTGGATTAAAGTAAGCTGGTCAACCCCTTCACTGTGCTTTCCTTGTTTAAGCAGATAAAAAGAACCTGTGCTTTCCTGGCGTCCCAGCAGCCCCCTGGGTGCCGGCTGTGGGGGAGGGATCTTACGCCCCCACCGAAGCTGCTAGCTGGGTTGTTAAAACAAGGACACAGATCCAAAGATACTTTGGCCAAAACTGGTGACCACAAGGGTCAATGCTTCCCTTTCCTGCACTAAGTGCAAGAGGCCATGCACATTGCTCACCTCGAAGCTCAGAACGAAGCTCAGTTTGCCATGATGGAAGTGGCTTTGGCACCCACCAACCCAAAGAGGAGATCATCTGACCACTTAAAAATAATTATATTGGGACTCAACATTGCCGCCAAGCTGTGGAATCCGCATGGTGAAGCCTAGGCTCAGGAGGAGGGAGGATCAGCAAACCTCTCCAATGTCGCCATCCCAAACCTGGGAGTTCTCTCCAAATTCAGTCACACAAGTGTATTCACTACCCCTTGAGGTGTTTTGTGTTGGGCAATAGCGCTGCCCTCAAACTCTGCCTAATGTTGAGTCAAGATCTGGGTTCTAAGAACTCTTATACTAAATAATGAGGAAAGTAAGTGGGCCAAGGCTTGTGTCAATTTATACAAGCCCGTGTACCCGAGGCTCTTGACAGGAGGTGCATGAATTAAATATTTTGACTGCAGCACTCAGAAAAGTTTGGCATTTACATGAATCAACCGTATAGCAAATCCTTTTGTAAAGAGTCCTACAGCAGGAAGGGGAATCAGCTTTCTAATCTTCCTCCTAAATCTGGACTTTTATACAAAGGGATGGTTTCTTAAAGTCGGTCTCACTATAAAAACAGAGGTCAGCAAAAGGAAAATCAAGTTAAACAGTAATTACTGAATTCACATTTATGCACTGCTCTGCAGTTTCTATTGAATCCCACAAACGTGTGTTAAGAGCCTACACATGCAGCATGCCGGGGGTACAAAGACAACAAAAGGGGCTGCTCGAAAGGCTTCTGGTGGAGCAACACCATACAGTATGTAGACATGGGTGAGTAACTACAAGCAGGACCATTCCCAGACAATCAAACAAACCAACCAACAGCAGGATGGGGCTCCTGCCAGAGGGATGGGAGCAGGGGGTGCCCTTTTGGGGAGAAGGGAAGGCTGCATCATGGCAGGTGTAGAACCTGATGGGTCTCCACTCTTGCTCAGGCACTCCTTGGCAGGGCCTGGGCCCGCCTACCTCAGCAGGGAAGCTTTAACCGGCTGCACCTTCCGGCCTGGCTTGGTTTGCCCCTTCTTAGGTCACCTGGCAGCCAACCCCCTGCTCCAGGGCTCAACATGTGATGCCACATCTAGTGTGGGCCCCTGTGCCCAGAACAGCCCAGGATGCCTGAGCTCACATGGCCCTGCAGCCTTGGCCTCACCAGCAGGCAGCCGGGGCTTCAGGTGGTGCTCCCACAGCCAACTAAGAAGCATGTTCCCATGGACTCATCACTTTGCTCATCCTATACTTCAAAACAAGCAGAAAAAGCTTGAAAAAGCTCCTCAGCTTTGAAAGCAACCTAGATGGAGAGAGAGTGTGTGTGTATACATGCGCATGTGCACATACACAAACCCTGCCCATCTGCAAGGTCTCCTGCTAAAGTCTCTTCATGAGATAAAGCATAAAGTCAGAAATGTGCCTTACACGAAGCGTTGCGCCCAGGGAACAACTCATATCAATACTGGTCTCTGCAGGACCTCGTGGGCAGAGCCTCGTACACCTGCCATCCCTCGATCAGCCCAGTTAGGTCTGGGGATCAATGCTTCAGTCTCAACCACAGGGCAAAGCTGCTGCCAGCGCTGGAGAGGGCAGGAGGCCCACACCAGGACAGCTCTGCAGGCTTGTGCCTAACCAGACAGGGACTAAGTCTTCTCTAAAACACTTATCTGCAGTGCCCAGAACTGTGATCTGCACACACCAACATTTATTAAATACGTCTGGAAGGAGGGAAAATTAAAAGAATGGCCAGACTCAGGAGGAATTAGTGCTTGGTCTCTACAGAAGATAACATTAACATTATCAGACCTTGTTGCCAGCAGAAAGCAGCAGCCTAGTGCAAGAGCCCTGACTTGGGTCCGAGGACCTGGGTTCTAATCTCACCTCTGTGGGATCCACTCCCCATGTGACCTTAGGCAAGTGCCCTCCCCTGGGCTGGCCTTCATTTCCTCATCTGTAAAATGAGCAGGTTGGGCCTCCTAGGTCCTCCCCACTCTAAATCCCAGGTCCTGTGACCAGAGAGACAAGACTCACTTTGTTAAGAGCCCCAACAGACCTGGCCTAGCATGCCTCTCTCTGTACGGTGTACAAGGGGGGCACTCACCTTCTTCCTCACCCAAAGACCACAGTGTAGGCGAAGAAACCTGAAGAGCACAGCTTTCACAGATTTCCGTTTTCCTTTTCTCAAACTACAGTATGTTACAGTTCTGACCTGCGGTCGTAGGATGGTTGGAAGCAAAGGGGTGACGCTAAAAGATTAAAGAAAACAAACAAGTTCCATTGAAAGCCAACTGCACTAGCATTTCAAGAGACAAGATAAGCAAGTATTTTATTTTGCACCAAGAAATCAGTCAAACAGCACAAGAAATCGACACCAAAGTACACTTCTGGCCTTTTTATTCTTATCTATAAAATGAAGGGGCTGGATAGACTTTCTTTAAGTTCCCAAATCCTATAATCCACAATGTGGAGCATTCAAAGCAAGGGGGGTGGAGGGGTGATGAGAATGGATGGACCAACCAGTCTCTTCTGTTGTTCCAGCCAGAATGACCCCTTGACCTAGATCAACAGGCAAGTGGTTGTTACCGCTTCCAGCTGGGATCACAAACATGGCACCACGGTCAAGATGGCTACAATAGGTGCCTTCAACTATCCAGACACCTGGGGCACACTCTCTGCCAAAAGCAGGGATGCAGCTCAATTTCTGACTTGCCTCTGATGAGGAAGGTGGAAATAGCCACATAAGTAAAAATGACGGGAACCTTTTGAGGAAATAATCACTCCACCCTAAGAGTACATGATAGAGAAGAAGAGGAAAATGGAAATAACATGCATGTTAGATTTTGAGTGTATATCTCACAGGGTTCAGAACAAAGTTAAGTAGGCCTGCAAGCCTAGGGGAAGAAAGAACTCTCCAAAGACAGCAAGGCTGCTGTTCAGCAAACTCACCAACCAACTCACTGACCTTTAATAAAAGACTTACAGAAGACAGAAACAAAGACAGGCAATGAAAGATGAACCACAAAAACGCCAAAGACAGAGGGGATTTCTAGAAGCTCTGTCTGGGCTGGGAGGAAGGTCCAACATGGAATGGAATCACTGTTCAGGCAAAACTGCTTGGCCTTTTTTTTGTTCTGGTTTTTCTTTACTAAGGAAAACAATCTTTAGACTTGGAAGGAAAGAACAAAAAGAATTAACAAGGAGTTGAAACCAAGTGAAGTGAGAGATTTTTGAGCCCCTTGTCCATGTGCAGAGCTAAAGAGGTCCAGAGCTCTAGAGCTGGGCCAATCCTGTGCTGATTTTTAATAAACAGAAGAGAGTGGAGCCTTCATCCTACAGACCAGGAACCCTGATTTCAATTCCTGGCAAAATTCTAGACTGTATTATGAAAGGGACAGAGTGTGAGCAGTGAGCATCTAATTTAGAAAGAGAAGCAAAGATCCCTCAGAATCAGCATGGCTTCAAAGACAGACCATGTCAGATGGACCATATTTGATGCCTTCTGGCATCAAAAGAAATGAACTGGTTAAAAAAAAACAAATAAACAAACAACATGCCAGACTAACCTCACTTTCTTCTTTGACAAGGTTATTAGACTGGCACAAGGAAATGCTTTGGCAAAGGAAACCTGATTTTCAAGAAAGCATCCGAAAAAATTTTTTTTCATGGATTCTTGTGAAGAAGGAGATAATTTGGGCTAGATAATATTATAGGCAAGTGGAAGTGGAACTGGTTGGATCTAGGTGGGATGGAATAACTGGACCCCCAAGTCATCTCTCTAGCAGAATGCCCTGGGATCTGTTCTGGGGCCTCTAGTGTTCCATATTTTTTATTAATGCCTTGGCTGAAGGCATAACAAAGCAAGGAGGGAGATAGGTAACATGTATGAAAATCAGGTGCCAAAAGGATCTTGACGGGCTAGAACAGGCAACCATATATAAAAAGAGGCAATTCAACAGGGTTCACAAATGGAGGATGTGTGACTAAAAAGCAGCTCCTGTGAAAAACCGGCTGTGAGCAGAGCAAGAGACTGGGCCAGGCTGGGGAGGCAACTCCTCCATCTCTGTCTTTCTATCCCCAGCACCTAGGACAGTGCCTGGCACACAGCAGGCACTTAATACATGCTTGCTGATTACTTCCCTTGTTGTAGTCTGGGTTGGTCAGACTGCCTCTGGGGTGCTGCCCTTAGATATGGGCTCCCCGTTCTGGGCAACAACGCAAACTGGAACGTGTCTGAAGGAGGGTGGTCAGAGAGGACTGGACAGCGCAGCAAATACTATCATTTAAAGAAGCTGGAGATGTTTAGCCCAGAGAAGAGAAGGCTTAACGAAGGGAGGATGTGACAGCTGTCTTCAAGTGTTTAAAGGGTTTACGTGAAGGGGATGAGCCTTGCTCTGCTCAGTCCCAGAGGGCAGTACTAGGAACAGTGAGAGGAAGAGACAGAGAGGAAGATTATGGCTTGATGGAAAGAAAAATGTTCTAAAAATCAGAGCTGTGTAAAAAAAGACTACCTTACCTAGCAGGGCAGTGGGATCCCATCTTTCCCACTGTCAGGGATGTTAAAGAAGAGATTCTATCATTATTTTGTGATGTGCAAAACACGCACATGCTGTCCTAGCTAACCCTCCACTTTTGCCACCAGTGTTGAAGAGCACACAATGTGTGTCACAACCGCCTGTGCTCAGAAAGTTGGCCCTTGCTATCAGCACCAGGGCAGTCATCCTTGCTCTTGCCTGACATCTCCCAGTAAGAAAAGGCCTAAAATAATTCAATACAGGTAGTAACAGAGAAAGTCATTATCTGTTCCCCCACTACTTTTTAAAGTTGTCTTTTCTTTTAGAATTTTACTCATCTGATTTAGGATTGCTTAACCAATTGATATTTCCTAAAACAGACTGTACCTGTTAAGGATTGCTGAAGGGTGCCCACATGCCAGACTTCTAACAGGTGGAACTAGACTGGCAGCAGGAGAAACAAGCGGCGTTTGAATGTGGCCGAAAGGTCGTCCAGACAGCGTGGAAACCAGACGCACAGAGTTGGAGCAGCTTTGGAAGGCTGAAGAAACCAAAATATTGACGGGTCGAATGATTCCTGTGGACAGAGAAGACAGAGAGGTGATCTTTAAGACAATACTGTGAAAGGTATTTACATTAAACCATGGCTCAAAACTGACAAGTGTTGCAAGAAACCATTAAGTGTTTATTTAGCTGAGTGGAGAATACAGGAAGCGTATGATGCATGATCACCAACCTCAAACGGCTTACAACATACCTTGGAGAATTAATACAACGTTCCCCAAAAGATAAGTGTTCCAAGGACATGAACAGGCAATTTTCTTTCTTTTTTATTTTTTTGCAGGCAAATGGGGTTAAGTGGCTTGCCCAGGGTCACATAGCTAGTAAATGTGTGAGGCCAAATTTGAACTCAGGTCCTCCTGCCTCCAGAGCCAGTGTGCCATCCACTGTGGCCCTCAGTGAGGAAACACCCTGCTTCATGGGATGACTCAGTCCACTCTTAGAAAGCTCCAGCTGTGGGCAAGTTTGTCTTTATACCACCTAGCTGCCTCTTGAACTGGGAAGTTTTCAAAGGAAGAAATGCAAAATACCAATAACCATGTCACAGAATGCTCCAAAGTGTGAAATAAGAGAAATACGGATTCAAAGCTCAGGCTATTCCACTTACCTGAATAAAGCCCAGAGATGGCCATGGTTGGAGAGGTCCTAAGCAAGGACACTGGAGCACTGTTAGTGGAACTGTGTGTGACTTAGTCTGGAAAACCACAGGAAATGGCACCCCAAAGGCTCTCACCAAACCGAACACACCAGCACTACCACGGTGGACACCTCTCCCGAGGAGCTCGATAAGAGAGGCCAGGGATAGTCACATGAGTTGGCATTTCTTTGGCAAAGCCTGTATAGCTATCACCTCATCTCATCAACCCTGGGAGGGAGGTGTTGTGGCTCCACACATTTGTGCTTGAAAAGAACTGGGAGCAGAATGGGTCCCCACGGCCTGGAAACCTTATGAACACCATGCCACTATGCACAGTATTTCAGAGATGATGAATATAAAGAATTAGGAGAAACTTAGGAACACCAAGGACAATTCATACGACTGAAAGGAGCACTGAAAGGTATTCCCTCTGGGCAGTATAGAGGCCAATTACCACATCAGAGAATAAGTGCAAATATGTGTGGAATGAGTCAACTGTCGTCGGACATGGCCAATGGTTTGGTTTATTTTGCCCAACTATTCTCCCAATTAACCAAAAAGCATTTATCATGAACCTGTTGTGTGTCAGATATAAAAGTTACAAAGAAGACGCTTACATTCTACTTGGGGAAACTAAATGCACACATACAAGCATGCACAAAATAAATACAAGGAGGTGGACTCTGAAGGAAGCTAAGCATTCTAGAATGTGGAGGCGAGGACAGAGCATGCTCCAGGTACGGAGGATGGTCTATTCAAAGTTACAGAGACTGGAATGTCATGTATGAAGACGAGTAAGAAGGGCATTTTGGCTGGGCTGCACAGTGCATGAAGGGAGTGATGTGTAATCTGCCTGGAAAGGTAGGATGGAGCCCAGGAAGAAGAATGGAAGCTTTTACGAAGCACCTACTACGTGCTACGTGCTAGACGAAAGCAGTCCTTGCTCTCAAGAAGCGGGGAGTCCAATGGGGAGAAAACGTGCAAACACTAGTATGAGATACCAACGGGATAAACAGGCAATGATGAGCAGAGGGAAGGCACTAGTATTAGGTGGGACTGGGAAAGGCTTCTCGCAGGCGGTGGGATTTTAGCTGAGCAGTGAAGGAAGACGGAGGACCGGGTTCTGAAGCGGACAGAGCCCTGGGCTTGGAGTCAGGATGACCCGGGTTCAAATCTTAATACCTGTGCGACCCTGGGGAAAGTCCCTTAAACTTTCCTCGTCTGTAAAATGAGGGGGTTCGGTTCAAGGAAGTCCTTTCCAGCTTTAAATCTACAATCACTTAAGCAATGAGGATCTTATCGATGTCTAAATCTTTCGCAGTACCTGGTTTCTGGCTTCCCTCACCTGAACCTTCAGGCCACACCTCTACCTGGGCGGCCCCTCCCACTCCGGGCTGACACCGCGACGTCATCCTCAATTCTCATCTCCCCCACAACCACATGGCCACATCCTCCATCTGTCACTTCTACATGGGCTGGCTCGGTCTCCCGAGCTCCAGGCGCTGGGCTGGGGTCGGGGGTCCCGGGGAAGACCCACCCCAGGCTCCCACCCTCCCGGGCGCCTCTGCCTCCAGGCACCAATGGCTGTGCCTTGCACACAGTAGGCGCTTCGAGGTTGCTTGCTGACTAGAAGGCACCTCCTGCCTCCCTAGCCTCAGTTTCTCCATCTGTAAAACGAGGATCTCTTAATTACCCTTCCAATCTTTCTGCGCAGGTGCACCGGTCATACAGAAACCGGTCACGCTTCCTCCCCCGCCCGCCCTTTAACAACGTCGGGGGAGGGTAAGGAGACGGAACCGGTACAAACTGCGCATGCGGAGGGGAGAGGAGGACGCGGCTCCACTCCGTAAGGATGGGGGTGGGGCGGGGAAAGGGGCGATGACATGGGGGCCTCCGGGCCCTGGAGAAGCGGGGTGACTCTGGGGGCGCCCAGCCCGGCCTGGCCGCTCCTACCGCACCCTCCGGGCCCAACCGCGCCCCAGAAAGTACTCTCACCCCGGAGCTCGGGGCTTCTCACTGACCTGCGGCTGCCCGTGCGACCAAAGCCGACACCGCCATCTTCCCGCTGCGCCTACGGAAGCCGCTTAGGACCAAAATACCCGGGGCGGGGAAGGGGGGGGGAGGGGCGGAAGGCAGGGGAGGAGATTGAGCGGGGGTGGAGCCTGTGCTACCGGATGGGAGAGGGAGGGAGCCGGGGAGGGGAGAGAGGGGAAAGAAGGGGAGACAGGAGCGGGGGAAAGAAGGGGGAGGGGAGAATAGATTGCGGACAAGAAAGGGCCCTTGGAGGCCATGCAGCCCCGCCCCCTCCTCTTGCATCTGAGGAAACTGACGAGCTCTGGGGATTCCCTAGTTTCAGGACCTCTGTTAGTGGCTGAGCACCAGCTTCTGAGACCTTGGGTTCTTCCTCCCGCTCCATGAGCGTGAACTGCCAAAGCTCCAGCAATTCTTCCCACTTCTTTTATTAAATTTGCCTCTGGGAATAACCTCTTGTGATAATTACTGACCTTTATGCAGCTCTTTAAGGGCAGCCAATGTATAGAAATAAATGATCTCACTTGACTCTAGGCTCAGGGCTAGAGTCATCATTAACCCAAATTATAGATTATGAACCTGAGGCCCAGAAAGAAAGAGCAGTTCACTCTAGGTAACACAGCCAGCACCTTTCTGAGGTAGGGTACCAACTGATGGTCTTCTGACTCCAGGTCCAGCGCTTTATCCCCTAGCTTATTTGTCCTGCAGCATCAATATTCTAGAAGCTCTTGGGCTAAGGGGAAAAGAAGCATAAGAGGCAAAGTCTGAACTATAACCCAATAAACATCCAGAGAGAGCTGGTCGATTTTTTGCAACAGTTTTAGGTAAACTACTGTCTAGCCAGGCCTTCTGAGAGAGTTACAAGACCACTGGGAATTAAGGAAGAGAGGCTGTTCATTTGGTGATCTTGGTTGGTTTGAAATTCTATCAAAAACTAGGCAGAGAGCCAAATAGGCATCGCTGAGAATTATGGAGGAGCAAATGCAATGGGGCCAGGTTGTTACAAGCAAAATGGGGTATAAAAGACTCAGGTAGCCATTAATAGGCAGAACAGCTATGTATTTCTATTCCTCGCTTCTACTGTGCTCCAGATCCAACTGGTGCCGAATCTGGTTGAATCTGTCTCTAATTCTTTCACGTCCATCCGCTCCTCTCCACTCATACAGCTCACCACATTCTCAACTTTTGCCTAATCTATTTCAATAGACTCATGAATGGCCTTTCCTTTTCCATCTCTTCTCTTTCCTGCTTTGCCAAGCTGTGGACTCTGTTTTCATCATTTTTTTGCATCGGTCTCATTTTTTCCCCAGTTTTTTCTCTAACTCTCTTATTTGATATTTAAAATATTTTTTGAGCTTTTCCAGGAATTCTTTTTTGGGCCCAAGAGCAATTCACATTTTTCTTTGAGGCTTTGGGTGTAGCTGTTTTGACTTCTGAATTTGTCTTCTAAGTTTGTATTTTGATCTTCCTTGTTACTATAGTAACAATAGTTGTTGTTTTTGCTCATTTTTGCAGTCTATTTATTGTCTTTTAACTTTATGTTAAAGTTGGGGGTCTGTGCCTAGGGTGGAGGGGGCCCTGTCTCAAACTTCAGTTTTTTTGTGCTGCTGTCTTCAGAGGTAGTTCTGGGTATCTGTAAGTCTTCAGTTCTTCCAAGGTAGTATGATCCAAGGAGAGTTGTGGTCACTGCTCTCCTGCCCTGTGCTGTGGTCTGTGAGGGACCACAAACATACTTCTGCCCTAGAAATGTGATCACAGTCCCTACTCCTGCTAGTGCTCCTCCTATACATCCTGGAATAAGTCCAGAACTGGGGATGGGTGATACAACAGAGTCCTGCTGTTTCAACAATCTGGCTAGTAGCTGTTGTGGGGGTGAAAGACCAACACAACAAGCCCAACAACAAGCATGCTACCAGCACGCTGCAAAAGCCCAGGTTCTTTTGATCTGCTTTAGTAAGGAAAGCAACTTTAAGGGGTTGACAAGCTTACTTTGATTCAGCATACAAATACCATTCACTTAGCTCAGGGGAAAAAGCCAGCACCCTGAACTTCGGGACAAATACAAACAAATTACAAACATCAGACAGACAGACCAAATACAATTCATAGTTACTGACATCTAGGTTCAGCCTGGGAGCTCACAACAAGGGCTGGCCCAGAGTCACGTGCACCACCATGGCTGTGGGTAAGAGCTCCCAAAGAGAGAAAGCCAACCCCTGGTTTTATATCCTTTTCAGGGTCAAGGATGAGCCACACATGCGACTCACCCACGTGACCTAGAATCATCACAAAGAAGCAACTTAAACCCACACAGTCTAAAAGCCTCTGATTCCCAAACATGTCACTCAAACTCATGTGTAAACTAGGCCCTCCCCTGAGGCAAGGAGGCACCAGGGTTCTCCCGAATTTAATCGAGGAAACAAAGGCCAAACTCTTCAAGGGCACTTGGTTGAACTGAGTGCTAAAAGCCCATTTTGTTTACCAGCACACCTGCTTCTAGTGCCAGCCAAGGATCCCCTTTAATCTCCTGTCTAGTTGTCTGACACCCTTGGGGGCTTAGAGCTCCAAAAGCCACAACTGCTGATTCAGTCACTCCCAAGGCCTGCACTAGACTGTGTTCCACTCTCAACCCAGGGCATCTCTTCTCTTTCCAATCTATCCTCCACACCAGCTGTCAAATTGATATTTCTAAAGCTCGCGTCTGGCCATATCACTTCCTTGCTTAAGACTAGAGCCTGTATGGTGTCTCTAGGATAAGATACAAACTCTTCTGATATTTAAAGCCCTTCACAATCTAATGCCCACTCATCTTTCTAAACTGATATACTCCCTCATATATTCTACTAGCCATATTGTTCTACTTGCTACATTAACTACTTTACATGACATTTAATTTACTGTCTTCTTGCTGTCCCCCATGCCTGTGCACCACAGAACCCAGTGGGGCTGGGCCACCTGACATCTCCTGGACCCATACAAACAGATGGCTTCAGTCCTGAGAGACTCTGGCTTGTAAAGAGAGGGGTCAGCCTTCCTGTGCCTCTTTACATCCTCATCCTACAGGCCCTGAAATAATTGCTTAATGCTCAGGTTTGGCTTTTATATAGAGTTTCCTCAAAATGGAGGAATAGAAAGCTATGCATAATGTAGATCAGGTATAGCATAGCCATTCATTTCCTTCATAGAAAAGAAATCCCAAGATTCACAAGTGTACATTGACCAAAAAAAAAAAAAAACCAACCCAAAAGTTACTAATTTAAAACTACTGTTATGCTTTCATGGGAGGTTGATACTTACAACATCAAAACATCAAACATTTTGTGGACTGCTAAATTGGCATTTCACCTTCACCTCCACTCTGTACTGTTTGAACAATTCTCTCCAGCTTAGTGTCTTCTGGTGAGCCAGGCAGGGGCTGGGTTCCCCCTCCCGCTGCTGGTTATATTTTCTAACAAATACTACAGCTGTAGCCAGGGACTCCTCCTAAGGTGCAGTCTGCATTGACTGAGAAACCAGGAGCTCCCAACCTCTCAAGGATATCTCCAAGGCTGGAAATGTCCATCTCAGGATTGATGTGTGGTCACCTATGCTCAGGGAGAGAAAGGAAACAGAGGAGGCCACCCCACACCCAGACTCAGGCTTGCCTAGGCAGGAGGAGTGTTCTCTGCTGCCATGCTACTGAGGCAGAAGTCAACTCCTGCTCCTCCCATTTTTAATAGGGAATCCCCCAAGAGGCATTCTCACCTGCTGTTTAATCTGTATAGAGAAAGAAAAAAAAAGCTGTCTCTTTTTATTAACTGATACAGTGCCATGGGCCCTGCCACCATCACAGAGTAAAGTGGAGAACCAAAGGGCAATTCAGGATTTTCTGGCCCCTAAGGCCAATTCTTCCAGTGCTGAGCCACATGTATCTGCAGCAGTTTCTAGGGGAGTTCTACAGATGCTCCATGGGATGTTCCATGGAGTATTTTCCAATCCACTTCCTGCTACACTTAACCTGCTCTCCATTATCACTTCTCATCCTTCTCTATGGAGACTCAGTTCAAGTACCACCTTTTTATTTGACAACTTTCCTGATCTCACCAATGAGTGCCCAGCCCTCCCTGCCTTGCTCCTTCCCCTCAACTATCTTGCTAGTAATCACTTTGAGTATTTACCAGGCATTGTGCCCTTAGGCACTAGAGATACAAAGACAAAATTAGGAGAAAGTCCCTGCCCCTAAGGAACTGGATTTCTACTGGGGGAGACAACACTTACATGTATGTATAAAGAAACATATATGCTAACTGGACTTAAATAAATTAATTTTTGGAGTGGATGGAGAAATTAAGGTAAGGCCTCATGGAAGTCCTGGTAGCACTTGAGCTATGTCTTGAAGGCAATTAGGGATTCCAAGGGACAGAGGTGAGGAAGAGAGCACATTCCAGGTATCAACAGACTCTGCAAAGGTATGGAAGGAGATGGATTGTTGTTTATCGAGAACAGTAGGTTAGTTTGTCTGGAAAGTAAAGTGCAGAGAGGAAGTAAAGAGATAATTTCACATTAGGAAATATAGGATGAACTCTATTCAAGAAACTCGGGGTCGCCAAGCCAGGATAAAGTACCACAGTCACAACTGTGATTCAGATGTGAGAAATGGTGGAAGCAGTTTTGTTTCCACAGAGTTGAAAGTATCTTCCCCACCTTCAGCTTTAGCAGAGTCAGTAAGTCAGGTGACTGGTTCTAATCAGAGCTGTGATCTAGCAGATACCAGACTTCTGATCTGGTGGAAGGTTAGAAGCTTGTACATATGCTTGATGAGCCATTTGAGGAGGGCATGAAGCAGGCAGAGGTTGCATCTGGCCAATGAAGAGCCAGGCAGGAGATTCAAATAGGGAGTTGTGTGGGATGAAAGACCCTCACCAATTAAAAAAGTTAATTTATAATAAGGAGCCATCTCAGGGTGGGAACAGAAATAAATTTTATTCAATTCTTGAGAATAGGGTATCCTCTGCCAGAACAGATCTAGAAAAGGAGGCAGAGTACAAGAAGCAAAGCACCAATAATTATACCTAAGGCAAGAGAATTTCCACCCACCTCTGACCCTTCTCACCATTGGCTGGGAGGTGGGCTTATAATCTGAGCACAGAAAAACTACACAAAGAACCGGGAAACCAAGGCACAGAAACTCCAATTCCCATTCCCTTAGTTAATGATCACAACTGAGGTGACATCTATAAATCTGAAGGAGAATAGGATAAGGGGAGGGGGAGACCCTCTCCATTCTTCTACAGTACTTTTACAGTAAAGGAAAGCAGGTCACAGTGATCCTATTCTTACTGAGCAAATCTTTAAACCAGAACCATAAGAAAGAACAAAAAGTTTCAGGGTAAACTTTCCCAGAGGCTGAGCAATCAGACTCTCATGGCCTCAACAGAATTTTTCCACTTCCCTATTTCTTGATTTTTAAACATTTCTAAGTATAGATATGAATAGATATAGATATATATTTATACATATCTTCCCTGTGAAGTCTTCACATTTTATTTACCTCACACAGAGTCAATGAAAGGACTGATGTTTGTTTGATTCTTTGTATCCTCCTGTACTCTGTTCAGGGGACATACCCATTTATTGAGAAGGAATAAATGTAAGACATAATTAAAACCTTCCTGGCTTTCCAGTGAGTATTGTTTATTCTTAGACTAAGCATGTTTCTAACACAGATATTTAAAAAACATATTTTGTTTGTATATTGTCAACCATTTACCAAAGGTTTGGTCCAAAGAAACAAACAGAATCAGTTTCCCCCTTAACCGAAGTATTTTGTCTAACAAGACACAAGATGTGAAACTATTCCTCTTTAGCCCGCACCGACAGTGAACTTAGTGACAGTTTCACAGTAAAGACCACACCCCCTAGTAACCTCCCTGTGGGCTATTTCGTAGAGAACTCTGGGTAATATGCCTGCGCAATATACTGAATGTGCATGTTCCTTTAAGAACTAACCACTCCTTGAACACACCCTAAACCACTCTTTAATCCCACCCCCAAACACCTAACTGACATGTCCCCCACCTTAATCCCCTGTTAGCTTCCATAAAGATTCCCCCTTCACCTCTGTATGGTTGCAGGTTCCCTAAGAACTCTTGCCCACTGAAAAAGTGTAATAAATCTTTGCCTCCTTGACTTAAAGAATGCTTGCATATGTGAATTCATTCCAGGTGGCCCCTTCCTGGGAACTTTGGTTTGGAATCCCTGCACCCCTGGGTTTCTTCTCCCCCTCTTACAGATGCTTTCCTGCTGATTATGAATTGTGATTTGGTCTGTTTATATTGTGTATGTTTGTAATTTGTATTTGCTCTGAAATTCAGGTTGTTGGTTTTTCCTCCTGAACTAAGTGAGTGATATTTGTATGTTGGATTAAAGTAACATTGTTAACCTCTCAAAGTTACCTTCCTTAGTTAAGTAGATCAAAGAACCTATGCCGGCAGCTGTTGTTGCTGGTCTTGTTGGGTCTTACACCCCACAACAGCTGCTAGCTGAATTGTTGTTACAAGGGGGAACCCCATTCTATTTGTTCTAGGGCAAACCTTTGGTTAAGGTGGAAGCTGATTCTGTTTGCTTCTTTGGACCAAACCTTTGGTAAATGGTTGACAATATGCAAACAAAATACGTTTTATAATTTTCATGAAAAAAATCAACCTAATACTTGTTTTGTTGAGGTTAGGGAACCATATGTTAAGGTTCAGGGGTGCTTGAGACCGTAAAATACTGTGTGAGGTAGTGAGAGAATAAAGTGTGAAGGCTTCACAGGGTGTATATATATATATATATATATATATATATATATATATATATATATATATATATATATATATATATATATCTATATATATATATATGTGTGTGTGTGTGTGTGTGTGTGTGTGTATGTATATATATATATATAAAATATATGTATTTATTTATATCTAAAAAGTTTGAGAATCAATATTTAGAGAAAAGGGAAGTGGGATAAATTTGAGTCTGTGGGAATCTGATTATTTAGCCTTTAGGAATGTCTTTCTCCCCCTCCTTCTTTAGGTTTATAGATGTCACCTCAGCTGTGAATGGAATACAAGATTGTGAAAGCTGCCCTATGAATAACTCAGGCAAGGCAATATTCAAATAGAGATAGTACAAATTTAGTTAGGATGTGAACCTCACCAGGCCTGAGTTTCGTTTTCCTGTAAATCATATGATTTCGGGGAAACCAGATGATATTCCCCTCTCCCCCTCCCCTAGCCTACTTACAAATGGCCATCTTAGAATTAAAGTTTCCCTATAAGGTAATTCTGTAGTTTCTGTGCTTACATTGGGTAAAAATTTATTCCTGGTTAGATTGTGAGGCCACTTGTCTCCGAAAATGGGGACGGGGATCCATCCTCTGGGGTAGGATTTCTTAGAATTGTTTGTACAAGGGTATATATCTCCCTGCTTGCCTTCCCTCCTTGCCTCTCTTCACTGCTATCTCCACCCTGGTAGTGGGAGATGCCCAATTCTGGAGACTTGATCAAATAAAGCTTCTGTTTTTTTTTCTGCCTTGAGAAACTGAGACACCTGTTTTTTTTTTTTAACTTGAGTCAGCGGTCTTTTGACCCACACGATACCAACACGCCAGGTCCTGCCAAATGAATTCGACTCAAGCCTTCTTTCAGCCAAAGAGAAAAATGAAGTTTATTAAAGATTCACCATATTGGGTGATCTGGCCAGAGGACCAGATCAATGTGAGCTCAGCTAGGTTGAATCTGAATATGGAGGCAAGATGGAGCTTATATACAGAAAGATTGTGGGAGGGACCTAGGGGTGGTTCTGGGGTGATGGGAGGAGGGGTTTAGGGAGGGTCTTGAGGAAGAGTCTAAGGAGGATCTTGATGGGACTGGAGCAACTAGAGGTCAGTTGCCTAGAGGTCATTACCAGGAATGAGATTAAGGGTGGGAAACAGCCAGAGGCAATCTGGAGGTAATCAGCCAATGGAGGTCTAGGCTAGTTTTAGGGTAAAGGATTTGGGTACAGATATAGGATCAAGGGTGGGAAGTAGCCCCACTTATCTTAGACTAGGTTAAGAGCAACAGAGCAAAGGCCTCTTTAAGTGGGAAGATTCAAGGAGAATTGAAGGGAGCACCCAGAGCCCCCCATTAGTTGGAAATGTTTCCTAAGCATAAAACACTGTTAGAAACACACTTGGCACAGGGATTTAGGTATCAAGGACAATTTATTATTGAGGAATCCAAAAGGGATGGGCTTGCCCAGAAGTGGGCTTTGCTCCTCCTTGGGAAGAGGAAGCAATGAATGCAGAAGAAGCAAGATCAGCTTTATACTGTTAGTTTGATGCAGCATCAGCACAGTACCACCCTTCAGAGAATGGATTGGCCCACTCCCCTTTGGGGTTACAATCTTCCCTACAGGCCCCTTACATGCCGTTCCTTGATATGTTCCCCACCTTCAATATATGTCCCATGTTCAAAAATGGTAGCAAACTCCTCCCTATGGGTGTGTAAGATAATATGCAATTAGCCAATTAAGTATGCATAGTAGCAATTTGACCCTGTTATCTTGCTGGTTTATACCAGTTCTGCTGATATCCTGGTCTGTGGTTTTCAGAAAACTAGTAGTTGTTTTCTGATTGGCTGGGCCCATCTGCCTTAGTTAATTTTTATTTCCTTGCTCAAACTGACACTTCACTAATTATTCTGTGGAAACTTAATTTTTTGTTAATCTCTCACAACACCAAACATCAATCACTTTATCTCAGATTTTCCCAGAGAATATCACTACCTCTCTTGAGGGATACTGTTTTGTGATTAATCTAGTTAGATGTGAAAGTTATCCAAGATTCTGAAAGGACATGTTATTCCCTCACTATTTTATACACATGATTTTTATCAATATTTAAAGTATGTCAATTATGCACTGATGATGCATGGCTTCAAAGGGACAGATTGCATAATATGACAAGGGTGTATCTGTGCTTTTCCTTTTAATCTGAAAAGAAAAATTCCTATTTGGTCTCTAGTAACTAAAGTCATCAGCTGTGCCGGAGTGTGGTCTTACCCAGAACCAGGTAATCTGTGGGTAAGCCTCTCCTAAAAAGGCTCGTTTATCTTCACAAACAAGAGAAGTCAAAATTGATAAGACATTCAGATGATATGGGTTAGAAATTTACTTTGCTTGGAATATACAGGACACATACTCAAAAATGTTATAATCTATGGAGGCTTGATATACTACAGTGCTATGAGCCTTGGTTCATAATACTTGTACTACACACCTCATAGGGTCATTGTGAGCAAAGCGCTTTGCAAACCTCAAAACACTATGCAACCATGAGTTATTATTCATACTGTTGCAAGGTCATATAGCCTAACACCTCTTACTAATGTGGGAATTGCAGCTTTTGCAATTGATCACTTCCAATGTCAGGAAGCTTGACTACTTCACTTTCAGGCAGTGCTGTCAGTGGATCAGCATTTATTAAACAATACAGACTAGGCACTAAGAATACAAAGAAAAAAATTAAAGGTCTTGTACTCAAGAAACTTTACATCCTATAGGAGGAGAGATACGTATATACATAAGTTAGCAAAACAATTATAAGGTAATTAATTGTAGTTTGGGGAGGTGGTGGAGGTATGGGAAGTACACTAGCAGGTAATCTGGGAAAGCCTAAGGTAGGAAGGAAACTAGGGACTCTAAGATGGAGATAAGTCATGAATTTCTTTTGTTGAACTAAATTCTATCACCGGAGAGCTTCAGCCCATTATTCCCAGGACATTCCCTTGGAGGTGAGCAGAATTCAACCACTCAATTCGACAAATATGTTAAACACCTACTATGTGCTTAAAGCATTGTGCTAGGAGATAAAATATTTCAGTCTTTACTGTCAAGAAATTTACACTGTACTGGGGAAAACAACATTTACGCAGACAAGGATTTAAGAGAATCTAGGTTCAAATCTTGCCTCTGATGAGATGCTGGATCATAGATTTACATCTGAAAGGGAAACCGATGGGATCCAATCTCTTCATTCTACAAAAGAGGAAACTGAAATACCGTTTAATTTTTTTTTCCAAAGCTAATTGAGGCAGCAATACCCTGCCCGCTCAGCCCTCCAGTCTCTTGGTCATATTGAATGATATAGTTATTATATATTAATATGCTACATAATTAAGTTGTTTATATATACCTATATACTCTGAATTATATATTCTCATTAGTGTGTGAGCCCCTCGAGAGCAGGGGACGTATGGCCAACTGTCACGTTCCAGTAGTTTAAAGAGAGAAGTGCGCCCCGAGCCTTGTTTCTTCCCAGCTGTGCTTCAGTGCCCCACGAGTGTGGCCTGCATTTCAGTCTACTCTCCATTCAGGGGAGTCCACTCCAGTGTCAGCGTCATTCCTAACAACTGACACCCCAAGCCGCACACTCTGGACCCAGTTGAGACAATAGAGCGCAGCTTCCGAGCCCCTAGTTCCCAAGAACACAGGTTTCTGACAGCAGGGCTTCGCTACAGGGACCCGCTACAGAGCCCCAGGACGGAAGCCGGAAGTTGGCCCTACAGGACACGCCCCCCGACGCTTTCCACGCGACGAGGTTTTGGACCGACCAGCGAAGCCGGTTCTGAATCACCCCGCCTCCTCCTCTCATTCTACCCATCCTCCCCTGCGCCGCCGGTGTCCCTATTTGCTGACGCAAGCCGTCAATCAGCATTTCCCTTGCCCGCCCCTTTCCGACGCCGTCAGTCTGGCCGGGCGGCGGGGCTGCGGGCGGTTTGCGCTTGCGCCGTTCCGCCGGTTTCCCCTCTTCTGCGTGCTGCCAGGCTTGGCGCTGAGGGGGCGGCCGGGGAACCCGTACGCACGCCCCTCCCGTGCTCGCGGTAGTTCGCCCCCACACGCGCGTCCCACCAGCCCGACGAGATGTTGCGGGTTTATCAGCTCACGGGCGTGAGCGCCGCCGCCCAGGTGAGCGCGGGGGGCGCACGGGGCCGTCAACGGAAGGCAAGGGGAGAAAAAGAGTCCGGCGAGGCCCAGGCGGAGCGCCCTCTGGGAGGCCCAGGAGCCCGCTCCGGGGCCTCGCGAGAGGTCGGGGTCGCGGTCGGCCGTTACTTGGGGAGAGTCCTTGGAGCAGAATGAATTAGGGACGATTGCTAGGTGGGGAGAGGGAAAAGGTGGCGGCCGGGCGGGCCGGCGGCAGCGGGGGTGGGGCCTCGGGGAGCTCCGCCAATCCACGCTCGCCGTTCGCTGATAAAGGCCAATGGAGGCCCTCCGGCGCCGGGGTGGCTGGTGTGCCGCGTGCCCGGGTGGCCTCAGCCAGTGGCTGAAGGTCGAGGGGCGGGCTCAGGCGTCCGGAGCGAGGCCGACCTCGGGGACTACAGTTCCCAGCAGGCCCCGGGGTTCCCGAGGCGGGTGCATAGCCTGGCCTTCGAGAGGGGGCTGCCGCAGTGGCTGTTGGGAGCGGTAGTTTGGGGGCTGTCGGAAGCAAGGGTGGTAGTGCTCTGGGACAGCTAGCTGGACTTTCCACTTTTTTCTGCGCAGTTTATTACTGCACCGGGGGTCGGCCCTTTTCTTACTGGGCTTACTTAGAGCTTCTAGCTAGCGTGAAACCCCAAAGATGGGGTCTCGGGGTCATTGCAGAAGTGGGAGGAGGACAGGAGTCGTGACCTTGTGCCAGGATAGGCTTCCAGGGCTGGTGTCAGGGAGCCTTCTGGCAAGAATGAGGGTTTTGCAAGTGAAGCTGATGATTAAACTTTAGTTAATTTAATTAGGGAGCGTTAATTGTCTAAAACTGCACAAAGACTTTGGGGAGACCCTGAACAAATACTGCGACGCAAGGTCTGGTCCAGCATCATAAAGGCAGCCCACACAAATGGGCGGTGGGCAGAGAGTAGAGCTTGCCCTGGAACGTGGTGGGTGAAGTGTAGTAGAGATCCGTTTCCCTGTTCTGGGCAGGTGCTGCTCAGGCAGTGTTTATTATTCGTCTTTGAGCCCTGTACCCCAGCCAGGCCTGGCCCTTCTCAGGATCGTCTGTCTCCTGCCCAGCTGCCAGCATTCTCTGGTTACCAGGGAAGGAGACGTGGGGACCCAGGTTCTGAGGTCCGGCCTCTGTCCAGTTGCCTGCCTAGCCCTCCTCCCTCTCTCCTTTCCCGTCCCTGGCCTGATAGCTTCCTTTATCCTTTAGGGTTAAATTGTTCTTAAATCAAAGGAGTTGGCAGAAATCTATTTGGTATAGATGTTTTGGGGCAAGGAGGCTGGCACTGCCGAGAAAGTAGTTAGAACAGTTTGCTTTTTGTTCTTTTTCCCTTTTCCTCCTCCCAGCTGACTCCAAAAACTCTTGTCAGATGCCAGCTCTTGGATTTCCTCCCAACCGCTCACTTCTCAGGCTTGCGCTTGCACACACCCACTTTTTTTGACTTGATAGGCAAAACCTTCACCCTAAATTTTTTTTCCTGGGGTTTTACTTACCTTGTTTCATCAGGGTGGTGACCTCCTGGTATAGAAACTCCAGTCCCCTGCAGACCTGGGGATTTAGCTGTATATAACTTTTAGTCCCAGGGAAATGCCCTGTGCTTGGACACGGAGAGATGAAGTGGACGTGCCCATAGTCACGCATCTTGTTTGTGTCAGCAGAAGGTTTTGAATCCAGGTGAACTTCTGACTCTGAGGCAGGCCAGAACAGCACTACTCCAGAAGGGTTTTACTGTATTACCCAGGGAAAAGATCTCTGGGCCCCCTTTGACCAGAGGTTAGACTTAGTGGGAGATGAGTTGCTTCTCTTGGCAGAGCTGAGCAAGCTTATCAGCCTATTGTTCTCCCTACCCCTTTAGACCACCAACTTGTAAAATTTATTCTAAGCTTAGAAACCTTCAACAAAAACGTGTTCAAATACAGAATTACAAAAAGATCCTTAAAAATCTAAATTCGGTTATGGATGATGTGTTTTAAAACACATTAGGCTAGAAAAATAAAATGTAATACTACTGTTTCATTCCAGGTTCCCTTCTGATTTTTTTCTTATGTATTTTTTTTTTGAATTTTGTTGCTGTTTTTTCATGTTTATAGTTAGTATATATTCTGATTTTTCTTTTTGCATTCTTCACAACATACTAACTTTTTATGTAGTTGGTTATTTAGTAATCTTTGTTCCTTATATAACTTTGTAAAATTTAATTTTGAAAGTTTAATGAAATTCTGTTATTGTAGGGAGGACTTTTGACTCTCACCTTTCAGAACCCTTTTCTGTGATGTCATGACAACAGCTCTACTAAATAATGGAATGTAAGGTTTGGTAGCCCAATCACATGCCTTGAAGTGTTGCAACAGGCCACCCACTTATTTGATGCCTACTGTTAGACTTGCTGTCACCCACACTGTCACTGGGCGCCTTCCAGCTCTTCTTACCTTTTGAAAAAGTTGTTCTAGGATCATTTAGAGATGAGAGCCATAATCACACAAAAGAGCTTGTTCTATCTGATTATCCACACTAAAAAAACAAGGTGGATGAGAAATACTATTGTCCAGACTCTTATTTGCAGTTGTTGGATGGACAGTCTGTAGGGAGTGAGTGAGAGTGTGTGTGTGTGTGTGTGTGTGTGTGTGTGAGAGAGAGAGAGAGAGAGAGAGAGAGAGAGAGAAGGGAGGGAAGGAGAGAGCGAGAGGACTAAGTAAACTCAGGCTAGATTTGAAAAGGAGTTTGGTCTTGGTTGCCTTTTGATGACTGTTTTTGATGAATTTATGGAAGGACATCGAGGAGAATGGATTATAATCTGCATTGTTTAAAGGGATACTCATAAGAATGAATTAACATAGAGATCCATTGGCATATTAGAGTTCATGGCCCAATTTTGGCACCCTGGACTCTTAACAACTGCTGCTTCACTTGAATGGGATGGGGGAAAACAGTGAATAAGTCATGACTGTTGACATTCTAGTATAAATATGCTCTTAATGATTTTTACAATTTTCAATTACAGTATAGATAAATGTTTTTTCTTTAAAGTTTTATTAATTTTTTAAAAAAATTTTATGAGTCATTTCACAATAGCATCCAGCTACAATCTATCCACATCTCTTGATTCTGTGTCATTCTTCTCTATGCCCTCCCATAAATTCATCAAAAGCAGTCACCAAAAGGCAGCCCAGACCAAACTCTTCCTTTTCAAATCTGACTCTTCCCAGTTTCCCAGTGCCTATTTTATCCTTCTTGTGGCAGAGGAATGTTCTATTACATTTGTAGACCATAATTTGTTGGGCCATTCCCTGATAAGTAGGTGCCTCCTGATTTTCCAGTTTTTGGCTACTGTGAAAAGAATTGCTATGGATATTTTTGTAAATATGGATTCTTTTCCTGTTTGTTTGATCTCTCTGGGGTATAGATAGGTAGTAGCATGACTGCGGCACAGTAAGTGCAAACTCCCGCTTTTTGGAGCTAGTTCTGAATCACTTTCTAGAATGGTTGGACCAGTTCACAGCTCCACTAGCAGTGCATTAGTGTAATACTTCCAAGCATTTGTCCTCTGCCAGGTGGATAGGTATGAAGTGGAACCTCAGAGTTGTGCTAATTTATGTGTCTTGAATTATTAGTGATTTTTCATGAACTTAACTGTTGATAGTTTACATTTCTTTTGAAAACTGCCTAATCGTATACTTTGACCATTTATCTACTTGGGAATAGTTCTTTGTCTTATAAATTTGACTTGTTTCCTGTTGTATCTTGTATATGAGACCTTTAGTACAGAGGTCTTCAGGCAGAGGCTAGTAATCAGTTATTGATCATGTGTAAATTCTTCTGCTGGGTGGACTAGATGACGACTGCTAAGGGGGTAACCATAGTGCACAGAGCACTGGGCTTGGAACCAGGAACATCATCTTCCTGAGCTCAAATTCAGCCTTAGACACTACCAGCTGTTTGCCTCAGTTTCTCACTGTGTAAAATGAGCTGGAGAAGGAAATGAGAAACCACTCCAGTATCTATGCCAAGAAAACCCCAAATGAGGTCACAAAGAATAGGACACAACTGAAATGACTCAGCAACAAAAACAGAACGGACTTGGTGGCCGCTGAGGTCCCTTCTGACTTACAAATTTCATGATTCTGTAATCCAGAGTCCCTTTCGTATTCCTAATACCTGACGTCCTCTGCTGAAGAGAACCAGAGGCCTGTCATTGCTGAAGCTCCCAGACTGCTCAGTCTTAAGGTAACTGAGATGTTGGGCCCTAAGTCACTTTTGTGGGTTTCACTTTCCTCATCTACAAAAGGAAAATGGGTGGACAAAATGATGGCCCTTCCAGCTTCAAAATTGTGTAATTCTTATGACTAAACTCCTGCCAAGTTCTTAGTCTTTCTTTCTGCACGCAGGAGAGTGGTTCTGACTTGTGTGAGAGTTCTTACATTGGTTGTTGGACATTACAGCTGCCTGCCAGGAGCTCTCTTGTTCACTCTTTCCTCTTCTCTCCAGCATATCTCTCTGTCTCTCCTTTCATTTTCAGTGTCAAAAACGATAGGGATTTCCCTCCTCCACACTGAAGCCTATTTTGTGTTTTAGATGCACCTCTTGAGAAGGCTTGCTTTCACGCTAGCTCTGATGTTTCTGTTTTCTCTTTGCCAGTCACCAGATTCTGCTTTTAAACAGGTACAAACCTATCCCATTTTTTGAAAATGAAAAATCTTGATTTGATTTATTTTACTATCCTGCGCTTTCAAGTTGCCATTCCATGTCTCTTCTCAAATTTTCCACGTCTGTCAGTTGGGACATCTTTCCCCTACTCACTTAGAAATCACTTTTTTTTTTTTGAAGAGGGAAGGCAGGGCAATTGGGGTTAAGTGACTTGCCCAAGGTCACACAGCTAGAAAGTGTGTCAAGTGTCTGAGGCTGGATTTGAACTCAGGTCCTCCTGACTCCGGGTCTGGTACTCTACTCACTGTGCCACCTAGCTGCCACTCCCCTACTCACTTTGGCCAGAAGCGTTGATTCCCCAAATCTGAATGAGACCCTGGTCTACTGTACTAAGTGTTGTAGAGAGGTAAGTTATGATCTGCCACTTTTTCTTTCAATTTTTGCTCAATATATCGTGGATTCCCCTCTTCACTCTTTGTACTGTTCCCCTTCCCCTACTCCCCTAACCACCCTAAATATTACCATCACTACTTTTTGCTTTCAATCTGTGTCTTTGTTTTCAGGCCTTTTCTTGATTTAGGTAAAGTGACCCATTAACGCTGAATGCTAAGCCTCATTCTGTCATCCCTCTGTTCAGGTATTTAATAAATGTTTCTTAAAGTTAGGGGACCTCTATAGCCTTAGGCTCCTCAACCCTATAGAACTCTTAGCATACTTGTCCAGAATTTAATCAGCTTAGAATTTTCTTTCTCCTCTTTTTGTCATACTTTTCCCTTCCCCTAAACACTGGAACATTCTTTTGTCTTTAATGTTTATAAACATGTATTTATAGCAAACATAAAAGGTAACTCCTATGTACATCTGATGGTTGTGGAAGAGTCAGTCATCACAGCCTTCTCAGATAACTCTTAACTCATGTTTTCTCTTGCCTTCCTGTCTAGCTTATAGTACTTACTGACCTAAACATACACATTGCAGCTTTTTTTCTGTAAGCTATATGAAATTATCTGATTATTTCATACGTGTAGCCATGTTTGTCCCACCATATGAGTCCTAATCAGCTTCTGTATTCTCCACTTAGTACTGGATGAGCAGGAGCAAACACTGGCAGAGATTTGGTAGCTTTGCCCTGTTCTAGAGCTGTGAAGGATATGGATGTAATGAGGACTCTGGGAACACAGTGTCCACCCCACCCAGAGTTGGAATCTGGCCTGCCAGAGCAAATGGAGTTTTCTGGTAATTCACATAGATTTTTGCCTGGCTGACTTGGACATAATTTTTGTGGCGATAGCGCTATCTAAAGATGCAAAATCCAACTCCAGTGATCCAAATGAGATCAGCGCAAAAAGCATGGTTTACTTACAATATCTACTGTTTTGAAGATTTAGTAATAGTTATATCCCACATCTGTGCAACACACATTTTCCATAAACTTAGAAACTTTTATGTTTATCTGATTTTTTTCCCGATTTTTATCTAGGGCTATCTAGCATCAAAGAACGTGCTGTGCTTTATGAGCAAATCAGAATTGCAGTAGCTCAAAAGAAACGTGAGATTTGCAAATTTAGAGCCTTCTGAGCTCCTATTGGTCTGATCAGCCGCAGTCGGCCCACTGTGCTTTGACCCCAATATAGTGATGTCATTTTGGTCTTCTTTGAGCATAGAGGACAACAACCAACCAATCTAGGGCTGTGAACTCATAATAATCAGTTGAAGGTAACAAAAAAAATAAAGGATTTTATCTAGTTTTTTCCCCCCTTAAGGCAGGTCAGCAAGCAAGCATTTATTAAGTGTTTACTATGTGCGAGGCTTTAATCAGTACTTAAGGATACAAATAAAGGCAAAAAACATGTTCTGTGCCTTCAAGGAGCTCCCAGTCTAACAGGAGACATAGCATGCAAACAATTGTGTGCATACATAGAGGATCTTTGTGGACTAAATTGGAGGTAAGCTCAGAAGGAAGAGCCATGTTTTTGGCTTTGTCTCCCCAGCACTTAGCACAGTGCTTGGCAAGCAGGCATAAATCTTACGTGCCTGCTATGTGCCAGGTACTGTGCTAAATGCTAGGGATACAGAGAAAAGGAAAAAAAAGACCCTGCTCTCAAAGAGCTAACAGTCTAATGGAGAAGAAAATATGCAAACAGCTAATAAATTAGAAATAAAAGAGAAAGTAGAATTAAGCCAGGTCAGGAAAGGCTTCTAGTAGAATGTGGCCTTTCTAAGTGCCTGATGATGATGATATGAAATATGAAGATCCTTTTGGCCCTAGTGAGCTCTGTGGTCCTTCCAACTCTGATATTCTATGATTCTGATTCTCTTTATTTCAAAAGGTCATGGGAATAGGACTGGCCTGAGGTGCAGGCATAGCCAGTGGTGGGCTTGGCACCCTGTGTTGGAGAGATTCATGTTAAAGAAATGTCCTCTTTTAATGATGCCAGTGTCCTGGTGTTCCAGCCGTAGCCCACCCCTAAAACTAACTCAGATGTCCACTGCCCCAGGTCAGGCAAGAAGCATTTATGAAGTGTTTATGATGTGCCAGGCACTGTGCTAATTTCTGGGGAAGCAAAGAAAGACACAAAGGCTCTGCCCTTAAGGAGATCACATTTCTAACAGGAGACAGTGTGTTGTAAATAACCAGGTACAGAAGAAATCAATAAAGTGGAATTTCCTCTCTGAAACAAGGCATGGGGCAAGCTATAAAGGCTCTTGTAGATGGGATTAGAGTTGAAGCCAGGGAAGGAATGGGAGGGAGGGAGGGAAGGGGAGAGAGAGAAAGAGAGGGCCCTTTTTAAATTTACCTTTTTTATCCCTTACACATATTTTTGTATTCCCAGTACTGCCTCCTGACATGCTTTACACATAGTAGTTACTTAGTTTTTGTTGAATTCAGTCTCATTCAGTCATAGAAGTGGAACTTAGATATCCAGTCCAGCTTTCTCATTTTAAAATTCAAAAGGACAGAGCAGCAGGAACAGGACAATGAACTCCTCCTACAAAAACTCCTTCAAACAGCTAAAAATGCACCAAGACAGAATTCTTTTTTAAAAAATATCAATTTATTTTTAGTTTTCAACATTCACTTCCATAAGATTTTGAGTTCCAAATTTTCTCCCCCACCCAAGACAGCATACAATCTGAAATGGGCTTTACATATACATTCATATTAAACATTTTCACATTAGTCATGTTGTAAAGAAGAATTAGAACCAATGGGAGGAATCACAAGAAAGAAGAAACAAAAAAAGAGCAAATAGTATGCTTCAGTCTGCATTCAGACTCCATAGTTCTTTTTCTTCATGTGAATAGCATTTTTCATCATGAATCTTTCGCGAGTTGGAAGACTGAATTCTTAGGGAGAAATCTGGAAAATATCTCATTTGTGAGCCATTTGTCTATCTCAGGTTGGCCTAGGGAGATGAACAGAGAGGTCTGCAGACCTGAGGCCTGAAGCAGGCCAGGAGTGTCCTGCCCACAGAGAGATAGTGTCCCAGGCACTGGGATGGAGATAGGCGCCTCCTGTCAGCTTTGGAGTGCTCCCTGACCCTGAGCCAGTCCCAGATCCAGAAGCCCTGTGTGGTGAACTAAGAAAGGAGGAAGTTCAGAAAGTAGTTGGAGGGGTGCAGCTCAGACCCCAGGAGCAAAGCAGGGTCTCAGTTGTAGCCTCTGGCCCAGCCTGCAGATGTGGAACATCCAGAGCCCCAATCACCCACTAAAGGGGAGCCTGTAGTTGGGTCTCTTGGAACCAGCAGAGCAGTTAGCTGTTGCTCAGACCCAAACCTAGGTCAGGAGCTTGCAGGAATCAGACCTTGCCCTGGATCAGAACACTTGGGGAGCAGTGAAAGCTTATGTAGCGCCCCTGCCTGTCCCTGAGATCCTGGAACAGAGGTGGAGAACCTGCAACCTCAAGGCCACATGTGGCCTTCTAGGTCCTTGGGTGTAGTCTTTTGACTGGATCCAAGTTTTATAGAATAAATCCTTTTATTAAGGGAGGGGATTTGTTCTGTGAAGTTTGGATTCAGTCAGAGGGCCCCACTTGAGGACCTAGAGGGCCACATGTGGCCTTGAGGCTGCAGGTTCCCTATCCCTGTCCTGGAATAACATGATATTTTTTTTAGGTGTTTTTTTTTTTTTTTGGCAGGGCAGTTGGGGTTAAGTGACTTGCCCAAGGTCACACAGTTAGTAAATGTGTCAAGTATCTGAGGCTGGATTTGAACTCAGGTCCTCCTGACTCCAGGACTGGTGCTCTACTCACTGTGCCACCTAGCTGCCCCCAGGAATAACATGATATTTAATATGCAGGAAAGCAGCAACAGGACCAGCCTCAGATTTTCCTTTCAGAATTATGAAGAGCCAAGCTCCAACATCAAGTCTGAAATTAGCAGGTAGGAAGAATGAGCAATGAGAAAACTTCACCACAAAGAGCTTTTATGATGGCGGGGATGCTCCAGACATAAAGAAAGAAGTAATGACTCGAAAACGTCTATGAGCAATGCCTCAGTGGAAAACATAGCTTGGGCACAAACTCAGAATTCCTGGAAAAGATGATGCAAGAGTTAAAAAAAAAAGTTAGAAATATTTTTATGAATGAAATGAGTGTGCTTGAGGAAAAAATTGGAAAAGAAGTGAGAGCTATGGAAGAAAGAATTGGGAAGGGAATCAACGGCTTGACGCAAGAGGTGCAAAACTTTAACCAAACAACAAACTCCCTGGAAAATAGAATGGACCAAATAGAAGCCAACGACTCCATGAGACCAAAAATATTGAAAAAAGCCAAGAAAGTGAACAAAATGGAAGAAAATGTAAGGTCTTCCATAACAAAAACTACTGACTTGAAACAGATTGAACAAAAGAGGAAAAAAATGTAAGACTCATTGGACTGTCATAAGGAGCCCAGATGTCATATTTCAGGGAATCAAAACTGCTCAGATCTTTTGGAACTAGAGGGCAGAGTGGAAATAAGAAGAATCCACAGGTCATCTCCTGTAAGAAACCCTGAAATGAAAACTGCCAAGAATAATCTAGCCAAAATCCAGAACTTCCAGGTCAAAGGAAAAATAGCGCAACCACCCAGAAGTAAAAATTCAGTTACTGAAGAGCCGCAGGAGGATCAGCAGCCACAACTCTAACTAAAGGAGTTGAGAACTCGGAATATGATATTCCAGAAGGCAAAGGTTATAGGCTTACAGGATAGTTTATTATTTCCCTTGGTGACATGGTACATTTAGGAAAAATTTACTCGGAACTTATGAAAGTAATTTTTTAGTGTTCCTAAGTTGAAAATTCAGCCAAGAAATATGCTTTATCTTTGCTGCCTTCAGTTTTGTTTTGGAGGAAATATTATTAGAAGTTCCAAGCTGACAGGTGGGAATAAATCTGAATGGCCATAATAAAACTTGCCTAATTGACTTTTGTCTGAGAGCTCTAAGACAAGGACTTTTTTGAACCTTTTTTGATTGCTTTGATTAGAAGAGGTCAAGTGATGCCTCAGGACTAGAGGAGGGCAAATGTCCCAGTTTTCAGAAAGGGGATTTTCATATTGTATAGGCTGATGAATTTGATCATGATTTCTGGTAAAAATGTAGAATTTATTAAATGGAAGATCAGTGAGCATTTAGAAAGGGAACTTGGCATCTCCAAGGGGCAGCTTGGTTTCATCTATTCAGAACAGGTCATATCAGACTAAGCTCATTTTCTTTTGTGTTGGGTAACAGGACTAGACATGGCAGCAGTCCTATAGACAGTATTCCCAGTATGTACACTAGTATACTTAGGCTTTACAAAGACACTTGATAAAAGCTGTTATTCTAGCCTTCTAGTCAATGGGGGCTAGCTAATGGGGACTGCTGGTTGAATGGCTAGAACCAGAGTTAGTTATTAGTGGTGTGATGTGATCTTGGAAGGAGAATCTTAGAACAATGCCTCAGGGGTTTGTCCTTGATTCAGTTATTTAATATCTTTGTCAGTTATTTGGTTGAAGGTATATATAAATGGCACATTTATCACATTTACGGAGTCTACAAAGCTGGCAGGGTTATGTATGTATGTTCAACACAACTGATAGGTTTCAAAATGATGTTGGTTGACTGAATTGAGTGAAACTTAATAGGCATAAATATTAAGTCCTATGCTCGGGTTCAGAAAAATCAGCTTTCTAACTACAAGAGGGAAGAGGTATGTGTTGGAGCACAATTCATGAGAAAAGTTTAGGGGTTTTTTTTTGTGTGTGAACTAAAACCTCACTATTAGTCCAGAGTGCAACAAGGCAGCCCCAAGCTAATATAACTTTAAGCTGCCTTCAGGGAGGTCCAGTGCTTAGCATGAAGGGGCAGTGATCCAATTCCCCTGTGCTCTGCCCTGGGTAGACTGTGTCTAGGGTCCTGTGTTCAGTTGTGGGCGCCATTTTAGGTAGGACATTGACAAACTGGGAGGGCAGGAAATTGGAGATAAGAAGATTGGGAAGAGGAGGAGAGAGTTGTCTTTAAGTAGTTAAAGGACTGTCAGGTTGAAGAGACATTAAAAGTGTTGTGTTTGGCCCTAGAAGGCTGAACTAGGGTCATTGGATGGAGGGTGAAGAGGCCCAAGTTTTCATGTGAGGAAAAGCTTCCTAATAGGGTGTCATGGTGGGTAGTATAGTGTTACACTTGGTGTCTTAGGAGCTGGAAGAGACCTCCAAGGTCATCGAGATCAGTCTCATTTTACAAATGAAGAAGCTGAGGTGTTCAGAGAAGGTAGGTAATTTGCCCAAGCTCAGGCAGGTAGTAAATGATAGAATTTGAGCCTGGATCCTGTCAATCCAAATCCAGTTTCAGCACCTTTTTAATTCTATCTCTCTCTGCCTGCTTATTAGGAAAATCAGAAAGCCATGGGTTAGACTAATGCTGTAGATAGATACAAGCTGTGTGACCCTAGAGGAATTTCTTGACTTTTGGGGGCCTCAGTTTCTTCATCTGCAAAGTGGGCATAATAATTATCCCTCTGGATTGTTGTGATCGAATGAAATCTTTACAACCCATAGAAATGCTAATCAGCGTTATTCTTATTAATGATGAGATCATTCCAAAAGTAGAATAAGCCTAATAATTTGGGAATGGTTATGAATGTAATGGGATAGCGTAAGACATAACAAATGGGAAGAAATCTAACCTATTCACTTACAGCTGTGTAAAGACATCAAATAGCAACAAAATCCATCTGAAATGAGTTAGATGACTTTGTTACTACCTTGGTAAAGCTAATATACAACTTGTTTCTTTTAATAAATGAGTAAACAACAAATGTGTTGTTACATGTCTGTGTATTCACGATGATGCATTCTTGCTTTCAACTCTTTTTGATACGTTAATATATTTGTTTTTAATAACTATGGAAGTTTAAATGAAATATATTAATAAAACCGTATACACATGTCAGTATAAAGAAGTTGAGTGGGCTGCCATAGGAGGTAATGAAAACTAGATACTACTTGCCTGATATAAAGTCAAGGAGATTTCGGTGTTGGTCCACGTTGGGTTTAGTGCCGTCAGAGGTCCCCAATTTCCAACTCTCTTTTCTGTTTCTGTGTCTTGCCCAAGATTGCTCAGCCTGGTCTCCTCCTAAATCTCAGGTAAATGTTCTTTCCATGACGTCACAGTGTTTATTTCATAGACGGTGGATGTTTGGGGTTGAACTCACTATTGAAAATCGTTTGAATTTTTTAAAATTTATTTTTACAAAATACATTTGTGAGATATGCTTCTGGTATACATAAGCTTGAGAATATATGTATTTTTAATTTACATTTCATTCTATATATTCTTATTCCTCCTTAGAACTGCCTTTGCAGAAAATTTATACTCCGTCCCTTGAGACCATGCCGCAGATATTCTACAACAAGAAATTCTGGGTATGTAGATGAATATTCATCATTCCAAATGGTTTCAATTAGAACAATCAGTAAGCCTTTTTTAATATAAAATTTTATTTCTTAAAAAACTAAGATCTGCCTTTTCTTTACCTCCCCTTTTCCCCAATTGAGAAACCAAGGAAAACGAAATCCCCTGTTAAAATCATGTATTGGGGCAAGTGAGGTGGCGCAGTGAGTAGAGCACCAGCCCTGGAGTCAGGAAGACCTGAGTTCAAATTCGGCTTCAGACACTTGACACACTTACTAGCTGTGTGAACTTGGGCAAGACACTTAACCCCAATTGTCCTGCCTTCCTCCCTCCAAAAAAAAAGTTGTTTAAAAAAAAATCATGTATCATCAAGCAGAACAAATTCCTGCTTTAGCTGGGTATGCTTCAAGTTGTCCTTGAATGAACCCAGCCTCAGTCAGGAGCCCTCATTCCTTGTGATTTCTCCAGAATCATGGTTGGGCATTGTGTTGATCAGAATTGCTAACACATTCAAAGCTAATCGTGGTTAGAACATTCAGGAAGCATTTATGAGGGGCCTTCTCTTGCAGTAGTCTGGGCATGAGGTGATGTGGGCCTGGGTCAGGGTGGTTGCAGTGTCGGAGGAGTGGGGATTGTATAGAAGAGATAATACAGAGATATAAACAATAGGATTAATGGCTCATTGGATAGGGAGTTATGACACCTCAGTTTCAGGTTTGGGTGACCAGGAAGATGGCAGGACTCTCTAGTGGTAGATATTGAGAAGAGAAGAGAGTTAATTGGGGCGGGGATGGGAGGACCAAGATAATGATTTTAGTTTTAGACATACCGAGTATAAGATGTCTTTGGAACCTCCAGTTCAGCCTGTCCAGTAGGCAAGTTGGAGATTCTGGTCTAGAGGTTGGGAGAGAGCTGAGGGTCATAATAATTGAAACCATGGGAGTGGATATGATCATCCCGTGAAATGATGAAGAGGTCCTGGGATAGAGCCAAGGGGGACCACCCCTTCCCATTACTGGATGTGACCTGGATGAAGATCCAGCAGAGGAGACTGAGCAGGAGAGGTCAGACAGAGAGGAGGAGAGCCAGGAGAGAGCTGTGCCAGGAAAGCCTAGAGAGAAAAGGGTGATTGGCAGTGTCAAAAACTGCAGAGACCTCAAGATGGATGAGAATTGAGAAAAAGCCACTGAGAGATCAGAGGTGACTTTGGACAGAGCAGGCTCAGCTGAGTGATGAGGCTGGAAAGAATTACGAGGCAAAAGAAGGGAAGTGGAGGCATGGGGTGTAGACGGCCTCCTCAGCCACCCAAGGGAGGAGAGAGCTAGGATGATCGCTAATAGGACTGGGTGGAGGGAGACATGGCCTGTTTGTAGGCAGTAGGAGGCAGCCAGTAGACAGAGAGTGAGCTATTGAAGAAGAGTGAGAGGGTCAGGCCGACAGAAGGATCAGTCTGCTGGAGAAAACAGGATGGAATGGGATCACTCGTGCACGCAGCGGGGTTGGCCTCGGCAAGAAGGGCCTCCTCATTGCGTGAGGGGCCGGAGGAGGAGAAAGGGTCTGAAGGCATGTGAGCATGAGAGCTGAGCAGGCTGGGAGAAGGGGCAGCTCTCCTAGCATGCTAAGAGATCTGGGGCACATACAAAGGAGGGACAATGCAGTCTTCAGGTAGGGGCTTCCTTCTTTATGTCATGGACTCCTTGAACAGTCTGGTGTGACCTGTGGATTCCCTAACTGAGTAAAATAAAATATATAGAATCACAAAGGAAACCAGTGATTGAAATGCCCCTCCCAGAATTAAAAAAAACAAAGCAAATTCCTGGTCCCAGGTTAAAAAAATCTGGAAGGGGGGGAGGGGGAGGCATGGGAGGGAAGGACCAGAACGGTGCTGGAAATACCGTGTTAGAAAGGAGAGATTTAGCTGAGTCTTGAAGGCAATAATAATGATACAATTTATTCCTATTATTACCGTTATAATAGCTAACGTTTATATGGCGCTCACTGTGTGCCAGGCACTGTGCGAAGTGCTTTACAGCGGTCGTCTCCTTGGATTTCACAACCCTGGAAGGTTGCTGCTACTGTCATTATTCCCATTTTGCAGATAAAGATCCTGAGGCAAGGGAGGGTTAAGTGATCTGCTCAGGCTGGATTTGAACTCAGGTCTTTGTGACTCTCAACCCAACACTCTTATGTTCTGCACTAGCCAGCTACCCCACATCAGGATTTCCCTGAGGTAGAGATGAGCAGAGAGATTTCCAGCTGCTGTGTCCCAACTCTGGCATGCATCTGGAAGGGGCAGATTAGGAGGGGCTTCACCTGCCAAACAGGAGTTTATCTTTGATCCTTAAGGGAATAGAGGGCGGTTTTTAGCGTCTCTTGGTCAGGGGACGCAGTCAGACCTATGCTTGATCAAAGTCATGGTGGTGACTTTGTGGAGTGGGGATGGCAATGGAGACCAGTTTGAAGGCTCTGACAGTAGTCCAGGTGTTGGGGCCTGTCCGTGTGAGTAGGAAGACAGGGTTATAGGTAAGAAGCGTGACATGATTAGTAACCAGATTGGCCAGCTGATTTGGGGAGGGAAATGAGTGAAGAGCTAGGAATCACATTGAGATTTTCCTTGCCCTTGCCCTTTTGGACATCTAATTGGCAAGATGGTGGTGCTTTGACACCATTGTGTGTGATGCCATAGCATGCAGTAGGGAAATTCAGAAAAGGGGTAGATTTGGTGAGAAAGTTCAATTCTGGACATTTTAGTCTGATATACCTATGGGACATCCATTTCTATATATCTATTAGGCATTTGGAGGGGGGAAGGCAAGACAGTTGAGGCTAAGTGACCTACCCAAGGTCACACAGCTAGTCAGTATGTCAAGTGTCTGAGAACTCAGGTCCTCCTGACTCAAGGGCAGGTGCTCTACTCACTGCGCCACCTAGCTGCCCCTCCAATAGGCATTATGGTGACATGGGACTGGATCCCAGGAGAAAAATGAAGTCTCGATATAGAGATCTGGAAGTCATTCCATCCAGGTGATCATTGAGCCCACAGGAGCTGATGACATCACCAAGTGTGAAAGAATATAGAAAGAAAAGAGACCCAAGAGCCTCGAACGGAGGCTTGGGGGGATTCTCACAATTAGTGGGCAGATAAAAGCCTGGCAGAGGAGACTGAGGAGATGGTGAGAGCAAACTCCTGATAGTCCAGAGAGGAAAGAGGAGGGAGGAGAGCAGCTGATCAGTGGGGCGTGAGTCTGCAAGGTTTGGCAAGTGAATGATCGTGGGTCACTTTGGAGGGCGGCCTCAGCTGAGTGACAAACCTCAGAAACCTCTGGGAAGAGAGTGGAGGAGGCCCCAGGTGTGGATGGCCTGGTCCAGGTTAGCCAAGAAGGGAGAATGGATGCCGGCAGGTGCGTTAGAGCCTGGTGAAGGTTCTTGAAGGTTGCTGGGGGCAGGGGGGGGTGGCGTGGTGATGGTGGTGGAATGGGACTAGGGCAAGCTTGTAGGCAGCAGGGAAAAAACCTGGGAAGATATTGATGAAGAGTAGAGGGAGATTTTCAGAGGTGGTTAGGTGGCTCAGTGGATAGAATACTGGGCCTGGAATCAGAAAGACCTGAGTTCAGATTCCCACTCGGACACTTAACCATCTGTCAAGTGACCTTGGGCAAGTTGTTTAAGCTCTGCCTCAGTTTCCTCAACTGTAAAATGGGGAGAGTAATAGTAGTAGCACCTACCTCCCAGGGTTATTGTGAGGATCAGATGAGATATTGATAGAGCCAAGCTTGGCAGCGTGCCTGGCCCATAGGAGCCTCTATTTAGACGTGCTAGTTGTCATCAGCATTATTATTGTGCTGGTTAAAGTCTTTTGCTTCTAAAATAAATGTGTGTGTATGTTTTTACGTGGGGATAGATATTCTTTATCTAAAGACTTTTTCCTTATTTTGGACTAACATACATCTAGGAGTCTTGCAGTGATGGCCTAGGTTCTGTGCTATGAGATTGACTCTAAAAGAAATCTCCTTCCCTTTGAAGCTTTTTTGGTTCTCTTTGTGAGGTTGTAACATTGACCCACCTTATGAGAAAGCTTATTCTGTAATGAATCAGGTTCCGTATATGATGGCTAGCATGCTGCCTGATACATAAAACAGTGAAAAAGTATTGATTAAGCCCTTGCTGTGTACCAGGCATCAAGTCTGGTTTCAGGGCTCTTGTGAAATGCTTTGAGTGCCACCTTCCTAAGCCACTGGAGGAGAGGCATCATTAAGTGGGGAGAAGCTTACAAAGCATTCCCTTGTAAGTTGATTTTATTGAGTGTCTTTAGGGTTCAAAACAAATCTCTCAACCTCTCCTCTGCTCAGGAGGAGGAACAGGTTCATAAATGGCTACTTCTTTGTCATCTTGGGATTCTTCAGGAGCTGAGCAGGCGACTGTTCCCTGCCATAGCATGTTAGAGGTATCAGGTTTAAGGAGAAAACAGCTGATTTCCTTATTCACAGTTTCTGAATTGATCTTAGGAAAATGGTGCTTAGAGAACTCGGAAGAGATGGTTGCAATGGAGAAAATAGTATTCTGAAAATGTTAATTATTTTAAATATTTTGTTTTATCAGATAATATTTAAAAGGAGGTTCTGAATATTAACTATTTGCTATTTCTTTATCTTAGGTTTTCTGCAGGCAAAATTGCAGGAGCAGGCCTCTTGTTTATTGGTGGTGGTGTTGGTGGAACGATTCTGTACGCTAAGTGGGACCAACATTTCCGAGACAGTGTAGAAAAGACCATCCCTTTTTCCGACAAAGTCTTTGAGATGGTCCTTGGTTCTTCCCGGGTAGCACCATTGCCAAAGAAGCCGGTAAGACCAAAAATTTTTTTAATAAAATGAATAATGATCAATACGAGCAAATAAACAAAAGAAGGGGTTACCTCCGATATAAAACCTTAACATTTAATGAGATAGAACCAAATGGATTTAGAAGCAGGCCAAGACAGTCCCTTGGTTTAGGTCTCCTTCCCCACACCAGCTGCCTCCGACTTGCCTGCTTCTCTGTCTCCACCCTCACTTCTTCCTCTCCTGTAGTTTATTGTTAATGAGTGGACAGCCTTGCCTTGGCTGATTGCAGTCGGCTTCTCATCCTTTTGTATTTCCTTGTATAGTTCATGGTTTGGGGTCTTTTATGACAACATTGCTAAGACATAATTAAAAAGATTTTCACAGGAAAAATTTTGTTCATAACAGATTTGTATTTGTCAGTACTATTTGAATTAGCCTAATTTCTCTGAACAGGCTTCTATTTTTTATTGATAAATCATAGAATCATAGAGCTGGAAAGGTACCTTCCTGATTCCCTAGTCCCATGCCTCTCATTTTACAAATGAGTCTCTTAGATGTTATTAATTGTCCCGTATCATGCAATGAGCTAATGCAGAAGTAGGAGTAGAAAAACCCTGGTCTTCTGATTTTTAGTTCATTTTCATTTCTACTCTACTATGCTGTTTTTATTTGAAATTCCACAGTTATTTAGCATGTTAAAAAATGCAATAAAAATTGTTACAATACCCAGAAGGTGATTAGGGGTTAGGGAGGATTGAATCTTGTGAAAGAAATATAACCAGAAATAGTCAATTCTTCCAGCTGTGGATTGGGGAGACCAAGGAGTATTCAAGACAAACAACACATACATTTTTTTTATAATTACTCTAAAAATTTGTTTGGAACCTAACACACACCAAATAAAGTGACTGTGGTCGTGTATGTAGTAAAACATAAAAAGAGGGTTGTATGTGAAATTTAAGGTCTCTGTTGTGTAGTTTGTTTTTCTTAATCTATAGATCCTTCTGAAACCTTGTTATTGCCGATAATGTCATCACCCTTTGTCATCAGATTAAAAAGTAAATGCTTTAAAAAATGTATTTATCAGCATTCTGTATTTCTTTGTCCAGTCTTCTTGTAAAATGTTTGAGGAATACGATATATTCTCGAAAGGCTGCCTAGGTGTAGGCTCTTCTCTCGTGCTGAGATGGGCATCCCCAGCCCCTTCTTGGGTTGTTGGAAGCTGGCATTGCCGGGGGACATCTCCTCTCCAGAGAAGCAGCTCATTCAGACTTGGAAGGTAGAAGGGCTGGCTGGGCTTCAATCTTGTCTTGGCTGTTTACTACCTGTGTGACCCTGGGAAAGTCAAGTGATTTTCATGAGCCTTGGTTTTCTCATCTGTACAGATGGAATACTAATGCTAATAATAGCACCTATCTCATAGGATTACTGTGAGGATCCAGTGAAATAGTTTGCTTGAAGCACTTTGTAAATCTTAAAGGACTATATAAATTTGAGCTCATACTATGACCCTCCCTAACCTCTAGTGGCTTCATGGGCCCCTAGCAGCTTAAAATAGCCATGCCTGTGTATATTGGAGACCAAGCTCCTCAGCTGTCATGGGGGCTGGGCTTGGCTGGCCTAGGCAGCCCTTCTATTTTAAGGTACACGGCCCCAGGGAATGGCTGGAGGAAATGATGAGCCTAGAATCAAGTTGAAAGTGGGTCCATCCTCTGCTTTCCAGGTGTTCTTTCTCGTGGATCTTGGCTGTAGCTCTCAGAGCTTTGAGCTTCGCCTCCTTTGTGTAACTTCCGGATCTCATGGGGCTGTTTCACTTGGGTGACCCAGTATCACTTCGGACTCCTCCTTGTATTTCTTGCTGTTGTTTTCATCGTGTGAATAGCCTCACCATTCCCCACTTCTCCCTGTTTGAATCCTCAGTCATCTTTTTCACAATCCTCTCCTGTCCCCAGTTTTTCACAAGTCACAAGTCCTGTCTTCTCCTTGACAGTGTGTCTTGCATCTCCTCTCCTTTTGTTCCTGTTGATACCTTTCCTGCCTAAGCTGCTGTCAGATGTACGTGTAGCTTCCATTCATTTTCATAAAACACTGGTTCTTTCCTCAGTGGAATGTTGTGAAAACATAACAGTATCCGAAATGCAAAAGTACATACTCTGGGGATCTTTTTGGTGAATCCTGGAAAGAAGATGAGCCTGGAGGATCAGGCCTTGGGAGACAGGAGTGTTTTTAATCCCAGCTCTGTCCTCAGCATGATGTGGTGGAAACAGCATTAGGTTGGGAATTAGGAGACCTGGGTTTCTAGCTCTGATCTGCTCCGTGTCCCTCGGGACAGTCTGCCAAAGCACTTAGCTGCCCTGGGCCAGTGGCTAGCAGCTGTGATCCACATCCGTGAGAAGCTCTGTGACCTTCTGGCCCTTCCCTTTCCTCTTTTAAGTTTGAAATGGGGTGGGGTGGATGGAGGAAGGAGGAGGTTTGCCCCCCCAAATACTCAAGTCCATACTAGCTCTAAGAGACCGATCCTTTCACTGATAGATAGATGTCTTCCCTTCTCCACTAAATTAGATTCTTGAGGTCAGGAATCATAGAAACTATTGATCATTTGAGCTGGAAAGACCTTGGGGAGATCTGCCATGCTCTTGGTCCTATGTTCTTCCTGCCACACCACCACACCACACCTGCCTCACCATCAGTGGGTACTTGGTCATATTTATTGATTAACTGAAAGTGACCTTTTCCCCAACATCTTTCAATGAGAAAACTGACACTGAACTATTGGTGTGATGTTTGGTAATGGGAATAACAGCTACACACATTTAAATGGTCCTTAGAACTAGCCTTACAACATCCCCAATGAGGTAAATAATGCTTGTTTTTCATGAGAAAACTAAGTCTCAGGGCAGTTGTCACTTGTCTATGGGCCCATAGCCGGCACCTGAACCTAGTTCTCTTGACTTCAAGTATAGTAATCTTTTCATTACATCATGATTCAATATCCATTTGAGGCAATGAATACAGCAGACATTTATTAAGCACCTGCTATATGGAAGTCCAGATACCTTATAGGCACTAGGAACAGATGCAATGCAGGGACTGCCCTTCCAAGAGCTTTTACTGTTCAATTTGGATACCAGCATTGCTTGACCAGGAGGTGGGACAGGGAGGGAGTAAACAGAACTATTTGTAAGGGGTACCTACTGGTGAAGGTGCTAGTGAATAGCACTGACCTTAGAAATTGCATGTAGACCAGCAAGTGGAGGGAAGAGGAGGGAGACACCTTGGATAATTCTTAAGTAGCTCATTTTCTGAATGATGGAATGGTGACTGAATATAAATTTCTCATGAAGCATGAATTTAAAAAAAAAAAACCCTAGCGAAAATTGAAATGATTTACTGATAATTTTTAGGTTTATTTTTTAAATTAAATTTTATTTTTTTTTTAATGAGCAAGCATTTATCGCCCCCCCCCCCCCAAATCATTTCAACAACAACAGTAGAAGAAAACCTTTGTAACAAGTACATAATCAAGAAAAGCACATTTCCACATGGGTCATGTCCAGTAACATGATTCTTCTTTGCATTTTGAATCTTTACCTGCACTTTGTTGGGAAGGCTGGGTCGTGTACTTCTGTGAGTAGTCTTTCAAAGGAAAATAAGATTGCTTCTCCGTCTCTCAGAGCTGAGTTCTCATTTTGTGATGTTTGTACATATGCTGTTGATAGTGAAGACACTAATGATTTTGTTTCTTGCACAGCTAGTATTTCTGGCTTTTTTTTTTCATTTTTTCCCAAAAGATTTGATATTTTTATTTTGCCTTTTTTAAAATAAATTTTTATTGATAAACTTTTGTTTTGGTATTACCTAGATATCGCAAAGCTCTCCTACTCCTCCCAGAGAGTCATCCTTTACAACAGGGCTGTCCAACCTTAGGTTATCTTAGGGACGAATTGAAATAAAGTAATAATTCAAGGGCCGCACCCAGAATAAAAAATGCAGTACACTAATGGAAAGTAGGGGAATGTGAGTCATCAGTAGGACAGGGGAAGGCATAAAGTGTGAAAGCAAACACAGAACAACAAAGCAACAACACAGCGGTATAAAGGTAGGTGCACGCTGACTAGTCTGCATTCCTACAGACAGAATGCATCCCACAGTTTGACTGAAAATTCCGTGCCATATGTTCTGTCCGTTATACTGGTTAAAAAAACCAAAGAAAATTAATATCAACGAGACTATTTATTAGTGATGGAATTTAAAAATCTAATACATATTCCATGCAAATTATTATTTTATTTTTTCACTCGTGAAAATTAAAACCCACAGGCAGGCCACATAGAGTCATACTGTGTGCCGCATTTTGGACAGCAGCCCTGTTTTACAACAAAGAATAAAAAAGAGGGGGAAAAAAGCTAGTTCAGCTAAACTAACTAACCAGTCCATGGAAGCCTGATTGACATTATCTGGAATGTTCTGTACTCATATTCTTCAACACCGCCGCCCCCCCCCCAAAAAAAAAAAAGGATCCTAGGCTTGTGGATTTAGGGAGGGACTTGAGAAGTCGTGGTGTCCAACCCCCTCATTTGACGTGGGAAGACCCTAAGGCCCAAAGATACTGGGTCTCAGTGGAGCTCATGTTCCTAGTGGAAACAAGCTGGCCGTTTAGAGTTTGCATGATTCAGTTGTTTTGTTGTTTTTCATTCACCTTCCTTTGTGTAGTCACTGTGTATTTGGCTTTTCTTGTTCTTCTCAAAGTTATTTATTTCAGAAGGAAATTGCTGTGCGTGCCGCTTCAGGACTTTGTACATTTTCTGAAACTGAAATGTTTTTTCTGTTCCCAAGATTCAACCTGGTCCATTAAAAATTTCTGATATGTCAGAAGTAACGAAAGACTCTAAACTCCAAAAACATAAGGGAGACGCTCCAAGTTCTGCAGCTAAAGAACAAGGTACTTACATTTTATCCTGTGATATTTTAAAGTTAAGTATGGAAATCAATACATAGACAGCTTTGATATTTTTGTGCCCGAAAGCAGATTGCCCCTTCCGTGAGTCTCTGCAGGTTCCTCCTGACAGAGGCCAGGGAAATCCTTTTATGATCCTCTGGGTCTCATGTCTGGGCCGTGGGTGGCCTGAAAGGAGGAGACCGAGTGCTGCTGGGCTTGTCTGGCTCACAAGAGCTTGGTGCTGCTTTGTTCTGCCTGCTTTCTTCCCCCAGGAAGCTGCTCTGCTTTTTCCCCTTTCTTTTTTTAAGCCCATTTGATTCTCTGCTCAGCTCCTCCTGCTGCCGCCGCTCACCAGGCCCCTCCGTTACACAGTATTTCTTTGGTTTGTGGAGAAGATGGACTCAGTTAAGCTCTCGGTGTCTAAGAAGCCCCGAGATTATTCAATTTCCTAGGCTCTAGCCCTATAATCAGAATGATGAGGAGTGCGGGAGCTGTCCTTGGGTAGAGCGGCTCCTTCTCCGAGTGTTGCCAAACCTCACGGTGGGTCAGGTTCATTTATGGTGTATTTTACACTAAAAGGTGGTTTTAGGTCATAAAACTTCCTTTCTCTCATGTTGCCTGTTTTTGTAAACCATTCCCCATTTCTCCCAGCTTATATCCCACAGCTACCACCTTCACTGGGGTGCCTCTGATTCGACCCTCTCCTGTGCCTGTTTCTTTTGTGGATGTATGTTACCACCTCAGAAACAGATCTCTTAATGCTTCTTCCTGCATTTTCAGTTCTTGTTGGGGTTCGTGTCTTCTAGGCAGTCTTGGGGGTAGAAAGTTCTCCTTAACTCTTCTGTCTTCTTTGTGTTGCTTTTCACCCTATAACTCCTGGTCTTATATCTTTCCCTTTTCAAACCTTACTCCTCTTTTTGATCTTCTTCCCTCCATCCCTTCCTTCATTTGCAGCCAGACAGGATGGAAGTGGAGAGAATCTGGGGTGCTGTTGCTGTTGCCACTGGCCTCCCAGCCTTGGACTCCAGTGTGCTTCTGTTCCTCTCTTCTCCCCACCATTTCACCCACTTATTCTCATCCATTCTTCCCACCTTCCTCGTTCCACATTCTTTTTTTCTGTCTTGCCCTTGGGGACTCTTGAGTGCCCGACTCTGTTCATTCAGCCTTCCTCCAGGCACTGCTGCCAGGAGCTTTTCCTTTCAGCTAAACACTTACAGGGCTAGTGCTGTGCCTGCTTGACACATTTGTTCCACTTCCTTTTCATTGGGAAGGCATCCACTATGAGGGGCATTTGTTTGGTTCTTTGAGCGCAGATGTTCTGCCAAAACATTCCCTGTATTTGAAGATGCTTGCCAGGTGTGTTGATCATGAATAGTTGCAGATATCTATGTGTTATTGAGGGACAAGCAAGGTCAATATGAATTTGCCTTGGCTAACATCTATTTGTAACATCTACAGAAGCAATTCTGATTATTTCTGCACCAGGTGATGCTTCGTCCACTCCGACTCCTGATGAGCAGCGTGAAAACTTTGTCCAAGTACCTCCTCTTGAACTGCTAGAAGGAAAACAAAAGCCTTATATTTCAGGTAGTACAATTGCTTTTTCATTTGTCTCTTGTAAACTAGGGCACTTATGGAGTAGCTACACACATTGGGATAGTGATAACCTCAGCTCTCTTTGAATTGTGTCACTTTTAAACGTTTGGTCCCCTTCAAGAAGGCTTTTGGAAGAGACTCGTGTCTTGATACTGAGCACATCTTGAAAACGCGGGGGTTAGCAGCCAGGGCCCTTCCGTCTCTGCCTCTGGAGTGGTGCTGGGCAGAGTGAGGCGATGTGGTCAGTGAGCTCTTCCCTCGCTCCAGAGTCATAGTATCTCACTGCTACAACTAGCCAAAGACCCATACCCTGGCAGGTAGGAAACTGGTGTTTTAAGCCCCATCATATGTGTCAATTCTGCATTGAAATGTGGTTCCTTCTGTTCTGTTGCAAGAGGAGAGATATGTGCATGACACATCGTCTTCTAGAACAGAGCAAGTTTCAGAAGAGGTTGCAGCTCGCCAGGCCCAGCGGGAAGCAGAGGAGCGGGACAGAGCGATCCAGTGTATGTGAACAACCCTAGCTCTAAGTATCGGCATGGGGGTCCTCTTTGGCTGCCGCCTCACCCAGGGTTCACACCTCATGACTCTTTGGTTCCTGTCTTTCCTGGGTGGCCGGAGGCTGCTTGTTCTTGATGACTGGGCAGTCTGTGGCCAGCTGGCCTCTCTTCGGCATCTTCATTCCATCATCCCTGTTCTTAGCATCTCGCCTGATCCCCAGGAAAGCGCCTGCTGGTCAGAGAGCCGAATTCAAATTCAGGAAGAGTTTGTGACATGCAGTTCACATGTCACATACATGCTCTGTTGGCACAAGTCACTGAGTATGTAATGTACAGGCTTGTTTCCTCAGTCATGAAATGACGGGATTGGACCACATGTACTACCACCGCTATTACTACCTAGCATTTATAGAAGGCTTTAAAGTATGCTTTACAAATATTTGTCTCATTTGATCCTCACAACAACTCTGGGGTTCCCATTTTACAGATGAAGAAACTGAGGCAGGGGATGAAGTGACTTTTCCAAGGTCACACAGCTTTAATAAGTGTCTGAGGCTCGGTTTGGATTTTGGTCTGACTGCAGGTCTTGCCCTCTCGTCACCGCTCTGTCTCCATCTTTATTGACCTCTCTGGCCCCTTCCATCTCTGCATCTGTCATCCTGTGTGCCTGTGACAGCCTTTAAAGTTCTGGGGATCAGAAGCATTGTTGTTATTGCTAACGGGGATAAGAGCTCACATTTACCAAGCACTTTTACCTTCACTTTGAAATTGGAGACTCATAACTACCTTGTGAAAGAACCCATACAAGGATCTGAGGCCTGGAGAGTGTAAAGGACTGGCCCCAAATCTTTCCCTGTGGGTGGGAATGAGGATCAGTAGCCCTGGCTTGAGAGCCAGCCCCCCACCCCACAGGACTCCATTTGGCCCTGGGCTGCCACAGAAGGGAATTTTCCAAGTGACTGAGGCGTGCCCCTTCAAGTGAGAAAACTTGGAAAGAATTTTAATGCAAATCTTTCCAGGCATATTCTGCACTTCCCTGCCTATTAAAACAGAACTTGTAAAACCATGATTAGCTTTTCTTGTTGCCTCATGAGCTGCTCCTGTGATCCTCAGAGAGTCTCTGGGGCTTCTTTGATTGTGTCTACTTTTTGAAGTTTTCTAGGCTTGCTGGCTGCAAGGATGCTTGCCTCTGACACTGCCCTCTCCCTTGCAACTCCTGGGTGTGTTACCAGGGGGCCTAGGGCCTGAGAGCTTCTCCTCCCCTTCTCTTCCAGGCTTTACTTTGGGGAGGGGTGGTGGTTGGACTGTCATCCCAAGCCCTCCCCTGCCCACTTTCCCCGTCTGGCTGTTTGAGGTGTCACTGGTCTGCTTGGCTTGTCACTGGGGCATTGGCTTTGGGTGTTCCAGCTCCTTTCTTTTCTTAGGAGGCTGTCACCAAGCTCTGCTGACACCTGTGTTGCTTCAGATTTCCTCTTCACAGCCCTTGTTAAAAGCTGTGTCTGCTGCTTTGCGATCACACATGCTTTTGCTCTTAGGACTTGATCCACTCACTTCAGTCAGCATTCAGCAAGCGCTTTACTCTGTGCCACTCACTGTCCTGGGTGTTGGGAGAGACTCCTCTCCTGGTGGGGAGGGCAGGCGGTGGGAGTGCTGCTAATGGTGGGCTGGGAGAGGGGACCTCAGGAGAGGCCTGCTGCATGCCCAGGGAGGTGGGAGAGTGGAGGGAGTGCTGGGCTTGCCCCTGGAATGACCTTGCGCAGATTCCCCTCCCTGAGAGCAGGACTGCTTTTGCTTTTCTTTGTATCCCCAGCGCAGGGCCTGGCACACAGTAAACCTATGTGCCATCTCTGATGCTTGCCAGTTGTGTGACAATGACTTTTCTCATCCTCAGTTTACTCACCTGTAAATTCAGATGTCTTGTTGGGATGTTGTGAGACTCAAATAAGATAATGTATATAAAGTTTGGTAGACCTTAAAGTGCTATATAAATGTCAGCTATTATTTTCCTTAGGCATGTTCTGACTCTAATACATTTTCCATGTTAAATTTAAATTATTTATCTTTTTCTTTAAAAGGATCACTGCTTGTTTAAATTTCTTCTTTTCTACTGTTTTTGTTTCAGTTAAGCATGTCTTCCTTTAAGTTCTTTATCAACCCCCATCTTTGGGAATTCTTCCATTCTTTCCCATGTTCCCTTAATGGCTCTTTGCAAGATTTTCCTCTTTGCCTTGAAATCCTTTCTCAAGACTTGTAAGTCCCAGGGCTTCTCAGGACCCCTAACAATGATGGCATATTAATGATGAATAATTAATGTTCCTAATCTTTATGTTATCTGTCTTTTCCAATGCACTTTCCAGGCCTGTCTCAAGGTGTCTTTTTGCACGGTCTAACACAGTCACTATATGGGCAGAATGCACTATCTTGCTGTGTATAAGTTCATCCACAAAATATTTGGGAATAGGTATCAGTCATTTTTAGCTGTGCCATCTTAGGGTATTTGTGGACATTTTCATCCTTTTGCATATCCCTAAAACTATCCTAAACCAATAAGATCTTTTCTTTCCTTAGCTGTGTCTGTGCTTTGAAACTTTGTAGAAAGAATTCCTGCTCTCCTACCTTCTGTCTGAACAGTTTTTCTTCCTTTTCTGCGTTTTCTTCTTCTGATGTCTCTTAGGTTAGAGAATTGTCATTTTTATTAACTGTCTTTGTTTGGTAGGGGATATATAGTGAGATTTTTTTTGTTTTGTTTTGTTTTTTCCTTTAGGCTTAGTATTTGTCTGTGTTGACACTGTTTCTAGTTAGCTGTGATTTGGGTTATCTCTGGTCTTCTAGGTCACAGCTTCATAAAGACCAGAAATATTGTCATAGGGAAGCCCTTCAGGCGAGTCAGTGTGGGAGGGAAGAGAGGTCATGATGCCATTGAAAAGAAATCCATTCCTCATGATGGGAGGATCCTGACAATTTTAACTCTGGGTTCCTTCAAGCTCTGGCCAAAAACTTGGAAGATTCTTTAAGCCACACGGCTCAGATCACCATGCAGGCAATAGCCGCCCAGAACGCTGCCGTCCAGGCCATCAACACTCACTCAAGCATGTTGAAGAAAGCTATGGACAGTTCAGAGGTAAGCCAGAGCTGTCGTTCAGATTTAATGGGCTGAACAAAAAATTTGTCTTCTTTTAGCGTGAAGACAGCTGAGTACCTGTCTTTACATTGGGTGAAGTCATCTCATTTCCTTTTTCAAGTTAAATTTAATGTCATTGCAATATTGATGATAGGCAACGGCAATATAATTACAACATGCCTGGCGGTAGAATAGGTGCTTAATGAACCTTTGTGGATATGCATTGATCATCTCTTTAAAGAGGGTTGGCTGGGAGTCATTCTTCCATGTTACATTGCAATGACACATGCATTACATTCTACAGTTTAGAAATTACAAATTACAATTAAACGTTCATTGAAGGGCACTTTTGTCTCTTTGTAGGGACACTCCTATGGTCCCTTTCCTAGGCCAGGGTGTTTTAGTTTCTCCTGATTGGAGTGTGTCTCTGGATGGCTCTTGGGCCCTGACAAGGGGTATTATATTCCTTTAAGGAAAAAGAGGACCTTTTTTTTTTTTTTTGATGAATGCTGGGGGAAGAAAAAGGACTCTACACATGTCTAAGCGGTTGTACTCATCCCTAAATTGTGATATAGTTAGGAAGCTACAACACAAAGCCTGGAAGGATGCACAGTGTCACAAAGCGTAGAATATGTAGCTTCTGCTCTGATACCAGGGCGTCCTCAGGGTCCTGGGGGCCTGTGTCGTGGAGTGCTGGCAAACTAGTTAGAAAAGCGTCCTCTTTGGTCTTGGCCAAGGACTGTCTGGGAACTAAGAAGAACCTTTTACTACAAGGTTGGCTCCTGAGGGCGATTTCTTTGATCTACAACTTATTCATGAATCAGCCTGTGCTGATTATAGCATACTTTAACTACATACGCATACCTACCGTGCTTACAGGAAAGTACTTAAGTGGTCTGAATCAATAAATGGCTGTATACTCCTTCAAAACTGTTTAGCATTTTGATGTCTTTGTACGTTTGGACACTTGTTACTTCTTGCTCAAATCTGCCTAACAATAAAGATTTTGCTTTCTAGGTTGCAAATGGAAAATCGATGCAGTGGCGGTCAGTGGAGGATGCCTTGAAGGATCGCAGAAAGGCTGTCGATGAAGCCGCCGATGCCCTTCTGAAAGCCAAGTAATTAATTACTCATTCTTTATGAAAAAAATTAGTCTAAGTAAGAAATCAGCCTGAAACTCCTAATGGAGGATTTTAGATGAAGGAATTAAGGTTTTGCTTGTATTGCTACTTGGTTCTATTGTAAAGCTGAAATTTACTGTGACTGTTCTCTGACCATAATGGCAGGTGTGGGAGCCTTTTGAGCATACTAGACAATCAGAATTGTATGTAGTAGATTTATTTTTATGCAGTATGTTTTATGTGGACTTTATTGAAAATTAACCAGGATCCTAGAAACTGGTGTTTACTTACTGAGAAGCACAGCACAGGAGCTGCTTCTTATCCCAAGATACTCAGGTATGTTTCTAGGCTGCATGACCCACTTGCAGGGATATTGTGCAGTGGCTGGGAGGACAACCTAGAGCTTGAAGGTGTCTCCCAGATCTATGGCTTGGGAATACACATTTTAAAATGTAAGAAATGATGGACTATTTATCTGGCCTGATGATAAACCTGAAGACAACCAATTTGTATTCCAGTGAAACTCTTCCACAGATAACCTCAGATTCTCATCATCCATGAAGAATCCAAATCTGGCCCTAGATTTTGCTGCCTTCCTTGATTTATACTCTGTATTATTATTCAGTCGTTTTTCAGTCATGTCCAACTCTTCCTTACTCCATTTAGGGTTTTCTTGGCAAAGATACTGGAATGATTTGTCATTTCCTTCTCCAACTCATTTTTTAGATGAGAAAACTGGGGCAAATGGGGTTAAGTGACTTCTCCAGGGTCACACAGCTAGTAAAATGTCTGCAGCAGGATTTGAATTCCAGACTTCTAATACTCCAAGGCCAACACTGGCCACTGTGGCCTCTAAGACCTATTTTGATGGATCTCTGATGCTCATCACTGGGTACTCTCCTTTGATACAACCTTTGTGAGACATATCTGTGTTCTTCCATAAGTGTTCCATAGGGTGATCTGGAGACCACCTCTTTTTTTTTTTTTATACTATCTTGGAGATCCAGTGTGTCATAACTGCCCCATTCTTGTTGCATTCTAATAATTGTCTTTTAAGCTATATCAGCTGTTCAAGTTGTGTGAAGTAACATGGTGAATTCTGTTCACCCACTGTGCATCTTGGCTCTTCCCTTTGGGTTACTAATTTTGGTTCTTCTTACATTGTGGTATTTTATGATGTTTAGCCAAATATCATCATTAGGAGAAAAGTGGCCCTGAGTTTTTTCAGGAGTGCCCAGCTTAGGGCTTGTTGAGAAACACTTTGAAATCTTGGGTACAGTGAACTGTCCATCAGTCATGCCAGTCTGAGAGGCACAGAATGAGGAACCAGCTTTATAGGCAGCTCCCATCTGGCTGCATCATGGCACTTTTGGAATTGCTAGGGATGCATGGAGAATACCAATGGTATTCTGGGATTCAGAGTTAGAATTTTAGAGAGTTGTCCGAGACTAGAAAACACCCTAAACTAGACCCAGAAGCCATTCCCCCCAGCAGCCCTTTTCTACTCATGGACACTTATACTGGTTAGAAATCTTTCCTCAGATATGGCTGAAATCTTGCCTATAACTTACGTGACTCCTGATTCTGCCCTCTCAGATCAAGCTGAACAACCTCTTCTTGCCCATCATTCCCTGCTTGGAAACAGCTCTCCTGTCCCCTCTGAGTGTCTTTTCTAGTCTAAATGGCCCCATTCTCTTCAGTAGAACCTCATGGCATAACCTGATGCCATTCACCCTCAGCCTTTCCCTCCCAGCTTATCCATATCCTGCTTCACGTGAAGGGCCCAGAACTGAACACAGTCCACAAGGTCAGATCTGACTAGAGCAGAGCATGGTGGATCTGTCACTTACCTTCCTAGACCTGTACACTCTGTTTTTCTTTCTTTATGCACACTAAGATTGAATGAAATGTTTTGGCTTTCCTGTTATACCACAGAGTCATGGAGCCTATGGTCCACCATAGAATCTGCCCCAGAGTCTCAGTTCTGATGAACAACTGTCTAGCTCCACCTTGTGCTTGTAAATTGTACTTTAACCCAGTCGTAACCATTTCATCTGCAGATTTGTTAAGCATGCCATTTTTAAAAAGTTAATTTACTTATTTTTAGTTTTCAACATTCACATTCAACATCCATAAGTTTTAAATTTTCTCCCCCTCCATCCCCAAGACAGCCTGCAATCCAATATGGGCTCTCCACATACATTCCTATTAACACATTTTCACATTAGTCATGTTGCAAAGAAGAATTATAACAAATGGGAGAAACTATGAGAAAGAAAAACAAAACAACAAAAAAGAAAATAGTCTGCTTTGCTCTGCATTCCAGCTCCATAGTTCTTTCTCTTGGATGCGGATGGTATTTTCCATCATAAGTCCTTTGGAATTGTTTTAGGTCCTTACATTGCTGCAAAAGGGGTAAGTCTATGAAAAGCAGTCATTGCATAGTGTGGCTGTTACTGTGTATAATCTCCTGGCTCTGCTTACTTCACTCAGCATCACTTCACAGAAGTCCAGGTTTTTCTGAAGTCTGCCTGTTCATCATTTCTTTTAGTACAACAGTGTTCTGTTACATTCATAGACCACAACTTGTTCAGCCATCCCTCAATTGATGGGCATCCCCTCAATTTCCAGTTTTTGGCCACCACAAAAAGCCCTGCTATAAATATTTTTGTACATGTGAGTCTTTTTCCCATTTTTATGATCTCCTTGGGATATAGCCCTAGAAGTGGTATTGCTGGGTCAAAGGGTATTCACATTTTTATAGCCCTTTGGGCATAGTTCCAAATTGTTCTTCAGGATGATTGGATCAGCTCACAGCTCCACCAACAATGAATTAGTGTTCCAACTTTCCCACATCTTCTCCCAACGTTTATCATTTTCTTGTTTTGTCATGTTAGTCAATCTGATAGGTGTGAGGTGGTACCTCAGAGTTGTTTTCATTTACATCTGTCTAATCAATAGTGATTTAGAGCAGTTTTTCATATGACTATAGATAGCTTTAATTTCTTCCTCTGAAAACTGCCTGTTCATATCATTTGACCGTTTATCAATTGGGGAATAACTTGTATTCTTGTAAGTTTGACTCAGTTCTCTATATATTTTAGAAGTGAGGGCTTTATTAGAGACACTAGTTGTAAAAATTCTTTCCCAATTTTCTGCTTCCCTCCTAATCTTGGTTTCATTGGCTTTGTACAAAAACTTTTCAATTTAATGTAATCAGAATTATCCATTTTGGATTTCATAATGTTCTCTATCTCTTGTTTGGTCATGCATTCCTCCATTCTCCATAAATCTGACAGATAAACTATTCCTTGCTCCCCTAATTTGCTTATACTATTAGCCTTTATACCTAAATTGTGTACCCATTTGGACTTTATTTTGGTATACTGTGTCAGAAGTTCGTCTGTGCTCAGTTTCTGCCATACTGTTTTCCAGTTTTCCGAGCAGTAATTGTCAAATGGTGAATTCTTATCCCAGAAGCTGGGGTCTTTGGATTTATCAAACAGTAGATTGCTATAATCATTGACTACTGTGTCTTGTATACCTAATCTATTCCATTGATCTACCTGTCTGTTTCTTAGCCAGGACCAAATAGTTTTGATGCTTGCTGCTTTGTAATACAATTTAAGATCTGGTATGGCTAGGCCACCTTCCCTAGCATTTCTTTTTGTTAATTCTTCTGGTATTCTGGACCTTTTGTTCTTCCAGATGAATTTTGATATTATTTTTTCTAGCTCTATAAAATAATTTTTTGTTAGTTTGATTGGTATAGTACTGAATAAGTAAATTAATTTAGGTAGAATTGTCATTTTTATTATATTAGCTCAGCCTACCCATGAGCAAACTGATGTTTTTTCCAATTATTTACATCTGACTTTATTTGTGTGAAAAGTGTTTTGTAATTGTGTTCATATAATTCCTGGGTTTGTTTTGGCAGGTAGACTCCCAAATGTTTTATTAATGTCTACAGTAACTTTAAATGGAATTTCTCTTTCTATCTCTTGCTATTGGGCTTTGTTAGTAATATACAGAAGTGCCGAGGATTTATGTAGGTTTATTTTATATCTGCAACTTTGCTAAAGTTGTTTATTATTTCATATAGTTTTTTACTTGATTCTCTAGGATTCTCTAAATATATCATGTCATTTGGAAAGAGTGATAACTTAGTTTCTTCATTGCCTATTCTAATTCCTTGAATTTCTTTTTCTTCTCTTATTGCCAAAGCTAAAAATAACAATGGTGATAATGGACATCTTTCTTTCACCCCTGATCTTACTGGAAATGCTTCAAGCTTATCCCTATTACATATAATGCTACCTGATGGTTTTAAGTAGATGCTACTTATCATTTTAAGGAAGGCTCCATTTATTCCTATGCTCTGTAGTGTTTTTAATAAGAATGGGTGTTGTATTTTGTCAAAATAAGCATGCCATTTAAAAAAAAGTTTTTTTTTTAACATTCACTTCCATAAGATTTTGAGTTTCAAATTTTCTCCCTCCCCCCTTCTCCTCCCCCTTCCCCAAGATGTCTTGCAGTCTGATACAGATTACATTGATATTAAACATTTTCACATTACTCATTATGTAAAAGAAGAATTAGAACTAATGGGAGGAACCATGAGAAAGAAGAAACAAAACAACAAAACAAGAAAAGGAGAGCAAATAATATGGTTTCTTCAAGCATGCCATTTTTGCATTTATCTAAGCCATCAGTGAAAATGTGAAGCAGTCCAGATAGCAAGTATAGATCCTTGGACAACTCCCCTGGTTGTCGACATCAATGTATTAATGACTCAGGGGAGGGGGAGGTGTCCGTTCATTCAGCCTGTTCTAAATACCCGTAATAGTATCTTTTATAAGAACAGATGTGTGACTGACTCGATGCTGATGCTTAGCTCTCCTTTTCCCCTGTTTACCAGTCTAAGAATTATGTTTAAAAGGGAGTGAGCTAAGTCTGACATAGAGCCTAGTGAGCTCTTTGTGATCACTGCTTCTTTGATAGATGTTCATTAACCATTCCTTTAAGAATATATTCTAGATTTGGAGCAAGCTCACTGGCCTAGTTTGCAGCCTCCATTCTCCTCCCTTTCTTTGAAAATCAGGACACTGGCCCTTCAGCCCTATGGTATTCTTCTTCCACAGTATCTCAGAGTTTACTGACAATAGCTTGGCACTCACAGATTGAATTTCCTATTGCCTGCTGACCTGAGAGGCATAAGCTACCCCTTTTCATGATGGGGGATGAGAGCTGGACCTTTGTCATTATTCACTTGAACATCAACATTCAAAAAAACTATTGTCTTTCTAGAAGGCTCTCTTGGAAGGTTGTTGCTCAAAACATTTTTTCAAAGTCATTTGGATGTATAAGTTGGATTGTGTTTTAAAAACCAACTATAAAGCTTGTATGTGGCTACATAATGCCGTATGATATCAGAAATTACTTCATTTGTAAATATTTTCTTTGACTAAAATACTTTGAGGTTTTGGTTCTTTTCACTCTTACACTTTTTAAAAAAAATTTTTTTAACATCCATTTTTAGAAATTTTGAGTGCTGAATTCTCTTCTCTTATTCCCCTCTCCCTTGTTGAGAAGACAATTTGATATAGGTTATGCATGTGCAGCCATGTAAAACATTTCCATATTAGTCATGTTGTGAAAGAAAACAGACCAAAAAAAAACACAAGATAAATAAAGGTAGTAAAAAAAAAAAAGGGTGCTTTGATTTGCTTTCAGTTTCCATCATTTCTTTCTCTGGAGGGTGATAGTATTTTTTTTATCATAAGTCCTTTGGAATTGTCTTGGATCAATTTCTTGATCAGAGTAGCTAAGTCTTTCACAGTTGATCATTGTACAATACTGCTATTATTACGTACAGTGTTCTAGTTCTGCTTATTTTGCTTTGCTTCAGTTCATTTAAGTCTTGCCCGGTTTTTTTTTTTTTTTGAAAGCATCCTGCTCGTTATTTCTCACAGCACAGTAGTATTCCACCACAATCATATACCCCAACTTGTTTAGCCATTCGCCAATTGATGGCTATCACCTCAATTTCCAATTCTTTGCCACCACAAAAATTGCTGCTATAAATATTTTTTATACATATAGATCTTTTTTTTCCAAAAAAAATCTCTGACATACAAATCTAGTGGTGATATTGCTGGGCCAAAGGGTATACATGGTTTTATAGCTCTGTGAACATAGCTCCAAATTGCTCTTAGGAATGGTTGAATCAGTACACAACTGCACCAACAGTGCATTAGTGTTCCAATTTTCCCACATCTACTCCATTTGTCATTGTCACTCTTTGTCCATATTAGCCAATCTCATAGGTATGGGGTAGTACCTCAGAGTTGTTTCAATTTGCATTTCTCTAATCAGTCATGATTTAGAGTGTTTTTTCACAGGACTATAGATAGCTTTGATTTCTTCATCTGAAAATTGCCTGTTCGCATCCTTTCACTATTCATCAGTTGGAGAATGACTTATATTCTTGTGAATTTAACTCCTATATAGTTGAGGAATGAAGTCTTTATCTGAAAAACTTGTTGTAAAAATTTTTCCATTGTTAGAAGTACTGTGTGTTTCCTTCCACCTATTTTTTTTCCCATTTATTTTTCTCTCTTTCTTTCCTTTCACGCTGTCCCTCCTTAAAAGTGTTTTGCTTCTTACCATCACCTCTCCCAATCCACCCTTCCTTCTATCAGCCCCTTCCCCCCTTCTCTCATCCCTTTCCCCTCCTACTTCCCTGTAGGTTAAGATAGATTTCCATTCCCGACTGAGTGTGTGTGTTATTCCCTCTTTGTGCCAGTTTCAATGAGAGCTGCACCCCCTCCCCCATCTTCCCCTCCACTGTAAAAGCTCTTTTGCCCCCCTTTTATGTAAGATAATTTACCCCATTCTATCTCTCCCTTCCTCCCTTCTCCCATTGGATCCTTCTTTTTCTCACCCCTTAATTTTATTTCATTAAATATCCATTTTTTTCCCTTGATGGATTATACTCAGTTTTGCTTGTAGGTGATTCTTATCTTTGCTCCTTTGCCCTTTGAAATGTCATATTCTGAGCCCTCTGATCCTTTGATGTAGAAGCTACTAAATCTTCAGTTATTTTGATTGTGGCTCTACAATGTTTGAATGTTTTTTTCCTGGCTTCTTGTAATATTTTCTCCTTGACCTGGAAGCTCTGGAATTTGGCTTCCTGGGAGTTTTTATTTTTGGGGTCTTTTTCAGGAAGAGGTGATTGTGGATTCTTTCTACACACACACACACACACACACACACACACACACACACACACACACAGATTTTACCCTCTCCTTCTTAAGATATCAAGATGGTTTTCCTTGATAATTTCTTGAAAGATGATGTCTAGGCTTTTTTTTTTTTTTTTAATGATCATGACTTTCTGGTAGTCCAATAATTTGTAATTTCCTAACTTCTTAGTCTGTTTTCCAGATCAGTTAACATTTCCCAATGAGATATTTTACATTTTCTTTCATTTTTTTTTCATTCTTTTGCTTCCGTTTTATTGTTTCTTGATGTTTCGTGGAGTTCATTACCTTTTGTTTCCTAGTTCTAATTGTTAAGCAGTCATTTTCTTCTTTGAGCTTTTGTTTCTCCTTTTCCATGTGGCCAGTTCTACTTTTTATCAAGTTCTTTTCTTCAGTTAATTTTTGTACATCTTCTTTCCAATTGGCCAGTTCTGCTTTTTATGTCATTTTTCTCTTTTGTGGATTTTTGTGCTCTCTTTTTTACCATTTGGCCTATTCTGTTTTTTAGGGTGTTACTTTCTTCAGTCTTTTTTTTTTTTTGAAGGAGCCTCCTTTTCCAAGCTTTTGATTCTTTTTCAACTTAGTGTTATGCCCACCCTGAGTAAATGGCTTCACTCTTCCAGGCATTCATAAAGTATTCTTAGTATATGAAGGTACTTCATAGAAGAGGCCATTAGGTCTGTTTCATTCTCTAATGGGTAGAGGGGATGTAGGAGGAGGGGTATGAAATAGATTTTATTTTTAAAGAAGCTTGTTTTGAGCTACTTCTGCAACTGACTCCTCGACAGTTACAATTGCTGTGGCTTCTTTCAGCTGACCATAGACCAAAATTGCCTGATGACAGGTGACTCTAGTTTCTACCCTGAATCTCATAGAAATCCTCTGTTGTAACACATGTCAGATTCCTTTGTAGTATGCTGCAGTGTGTCACAATACCAATGTTCCCTTTTTTTTCCCCTATGTCTTCAGAGAAGAGTTAGAGAAAACGAAGAGCATCATTGAGAATTCCAAGAAAAGAACTGAGCTTGCTGGGGCCCAGACTCACATATCTGCTGCAGAAGAAAATCTTCAGAACATGATCGTGGATCTGGATAACGTGGTCAAAAAGGTCAGTTTCCACTGTTCGCGTCACTCAGCCGTCTGGGCTTGACCATTCCTTTGGCGACTTCCAGGAGAAGGCTATGATGCTGAAGTATGTTTAACCCGCTTCCTTCACTAGAAGGAAGTTTTATACCATAATAACCAGCCAAGGTGAAGCTGTTGATTGAAAAAGGACCTTCGGATGCACATAGATTTAATTACCATTAGTGAAAATTAAAACAAAAGACAGGAAAACTTGCAAGTTCTGTGTATGGATTTGTATTCTGGGTTCACCAAATAGCTTTAAGTCCTGAGCAATTCAGTATTATGCAGGTTAGAATGTCGTTTAACTTTGAGGCTTACATTACCTAATGAGATAAAGATATGCCCTCTGTTTTTAATAGAGTATGCAAAGAGATCTCGAGTTCATTTTCTTCCACTCCTCATTTTTGCCACCCACATTAGATGATTTCTCTTGGCTTAGAAAATGTGGAAGCAGGTAGAATTTAGTTGAAAACAATCCTCTTAATGCCATGGAGGAAAAATACCTGACAAAAAGATAGAAAGGACAGGGTTTAGATTTTAGTCATTCTATTTGAATCACAAGGGCCCAGTTTAATTCCTGGCACATAGAATGAACTTAATAAATACTTGTTGATGGATTAATTTCATCTCTGTTTGATTTCTCTCGCTCACTGAGACGTCCAAACCCTGTACCTCTCCATGCTCCCAGACCATTACACCTGCTCTGACTTCACTTCCATTCCTGACCATGTAGTTAGCCATAGTAACATGACAGTCCTCTGCTTTAGAATCTTTCGTCCTCTTTTCTTGTGACCGTTCATCCCTTGCTAGGTTTGGGTTACTGCTATTATCTTCCTCCTTCACTTATACTCACCTAATGATGAATGGAGCAAAGGAGATTACACAGTCATGCTAATTGGGTACATTGTAAATGCACATTCTAAGATTCACCTGGGCTCTCACTGTGGCCAGCCATCCAAGGCAGTCTTTTGATTCTCCCCTAATTTATTCCCTGTTTTAGTCCCCACAAAAACTTTTCTGAATGTTTCTCTTCTATTCAAGCTTTCCACACCTTTCCTTCCTTCCCCCCTCAGCTAAGGACTTTGTCTCTTACTTTACTGAGAAAACTGAGGCCATTCTTCAAGCAACCATCTTCCACTTCTCCTTCTCTTTGTCTAAAAAACCCTTAGGTGTCGATCGTCCCCCACGCTCTTCTGCTCTCCCTTGGGTCTGATGACGAGGCACCTCTCCTCACCAGAGTCAGCCTCGCACACGTCCTATCCCCTTCTGACATCTCCTGTGTCTTGCCTTCTCTTTCCTTCTCTCTAATGGTGAAACTCTGTTGCTGGTTTCTCATTGTCTCCAGATGTGTCCAAGTGCTCCCCGTGCCTCAAAAAGCCTGCACTGAAATCCTACCACCCTCTTCAACTCTGGTCCTAGCTCTCATCTTCCTTTCTCAGTCAAACATTTTGAAAAACTATCTCTACTTGTCTCCACTGGCTGCTTTCATTCCTCTCTTCTAATGTACCTCACAGCCATTTGCAGTTTGGATTCTGACCACCTCCCATGACTGAGCCTTCTCTCTAGAGTTACCAGTGATCTTATTGCCAAATCTGCTGGTCTTTGTTCAGTCATGATCATCTCTTATGTCTGGAGCTTTCGGTCCTCTGGGCCGCCCTGTTGTACTGGATGCTTTCCTGTCCGCCCTCTCTCCTCGTTCTCCTCCTGCACGTCTGCCTGCTCCTTCTCCGTTTCCCTTGCTGGTTCATCACTCACATCATGCTTCCTGGTTGTGGCTGTGCTCCAAGACTCTGTCCTAGGACCTTTTTTCTGTGATTTCTCTTTCAGTAACTTCAACATCTCTGGCTTAGTGCTCATCTCTGTGCCACTAATGGCCAGGTCTGCATGCCCAGCCCCTGGTTTCTTCCCTGGTGATCCAGCATCACCAGTTGGACTTTTCAAACTGGATGTTCTGGAGACGTCTCAAACTGAACTCATTCTCTTTCCCCCCTCCAACCCATCCCTCTTTCAGACGTGTTTCTTTCTGTTGGAGGTGCAGACATTCTTTGGTCTTACCACATTTGCCTTATGGGTGCTCTCCTGACTTTTCCTCCAGTATCATTGCCCCGTGGTTATGTGTTATCAAATATTGGTCGTCAGAGCTTGCCATTTCTGCCTCTACCACGTCTCTCCAATCCAACATCTTGTCTCCACTCACGCGGCTACTACCTGAGTTCAGGTCCTCATCGCCTCTCGCCTGCATTCTTGTGCTAGCCTCCCAGTTGGATTTCCTGCCTCAGGTTTCTCCTCTTTCCGTCTACCCTCCACACTGCTGCCACTTTCTTTAAATTTGTATCAGACCATGTGCCTTCCCCACTCAATAAAGTCCAGTGGCTTCTAGAATTAAATATAAACTCCTTTGTTAAAGCCCTTCACACCACTGTCCCCCATACCCACCCCATCTCAGGGTCTATATTATGCCTATTTTTCTACTCTGTGGTCCTGCCAGCCCTTCTTTCCCTTTCTTGTGGCCACACAGTTTTGTACAATGCCGGGCAAATACACAGCAAACATTTAATAAATGCTTGTGGATCGCTATTTCATCCTTCAGTCCTCCCTGCCTGCAGTGGCCTGCCTCCTAGAATGCCTGTCTTCCTTCAGATAGCTCTCCTCCTACATGAAGCCTCTCCCAGTCACTTTCATAACTGCCTTTTATTTGACTTCTTTGTTCACATTTATTCCGTGTCTGTAAATCCTCCTCATCTCCCCGCCAGCACAGAGGCTCCTTGTGAGTAGCGATTGTTTCACTGGATTTGCGTCTTGGCACCTCTCCCAGGGCCTGCTGCCTGGGGCGTGCTTAGTTAACCCTGGATTGATTTCTCTCCAGTTTGGGTTCATGCTCCTGTGGGACACCTGCGTATTTGATGTTCAGCACTTGAAAACAGCCCGTTTCTCTTTGCTCTTTTTAAACATGAGACGCTTGCGTTTGTTCAGGTCCAGGCGGCTCAGTCTGAAGCCAAAGTCGTCGCTCAGTACCATGAGCTGGTGGCCCAAGCCCGCGATGAGTTTCAAAGGGAACTGAACAGCATCACCCCGGAGGTACTTCCTGGTTGGAAGGGGCTCAGTAAGTATGACCAGAAAATTGGAAAATCTTCTCCCAGTTCATTGTAATGGCATTAAACCTGTGGACTTTGGGGTCCCTTCATTCCCATTGATTGAATACCAGATTTGGCCCCAATGCTTGTTGTCAGGATCCCCTTGTGATGAATTCAGTGAACAAGACATGACTTGTTACCAGGTGCCACTTTATTGGGGAATTGGGGGTCATGGGATTTGGGGTGCTAGGCCGAGAGCTGTCAGAGTAACTAGACAGGTTTGGGTTAAGAGCTTGACCTAGGGAAGGTCCACACTAGGGCATATGGAATAAGTCCATGAGGTCTAAACGAGGTGATCTTGTACTGGAAGAGGATGCTAGAACAAAGCATCTACTGGAAGCTGTCTGATGAACATTTATTAGGCACCTTCTGTGTGCAGGGCAGTAAGACATACAGAGACCTAAATGAAATCGTCTTCTCTGCCCTCTGAGAGCCTTGGGCCTGTGGGTGACGTTTAACCATATAACATACACACAGATAAATAAATAGGCACTAATTCAAGGGAAGAAGGAGTGCTAAACCACAGAGACAGATGAGAGGCTTCACATAAGAGGTGGCATCTTGAATAGAGATTAGAGTTCTGAGAGGAAGTAGGAAGAGGAGATAGAGTGTGGAGCCCACAAAGGGGCTGATGAGAAATAGCCCAGCTTTGGAGCCAGATGATGCAGGACCTTGTAACAGGCGGAGGAATTGGCATTTTCCACAACAGCCAAGGCACCCTGTGCTTTGGGTTTGAGGAGGGTGGCTGGACACATGCCTCAGCAGGAAAGCTCCTTTGGCTGGTGGGTATCAGTCTGATGGGAGAGGGAGGAGACCAGGCTGTGGGCTCACAGCACTAGACCTGCGCCAAGACTGTAGAGGGCAGCAGCAGCCACAGGTGGGAAGAGGAGGACCGGACATCCCTGTCTGTGTCATTTATAATAGTTAGAGTGGAGGACACGGAACATGCCTCTCTCTGGGTGCCCTCTGCCCCATCTGGCACAGAAGTATCGCCCTCTGTCCTCCCTCTCCTCCATTTCCACTGCCACCACCCTGGTTTGAACCTTGGTTGTTCCTTACCTGGGCCATCACAGGAGCCTTATGGTTGTCTCACTGGTCCATGTCCCTGCCAGGCAGATAGCATGTGTTCTCTGCTCTCACACCTGAGTGCTTCCCCTTCTGCCTGATCATACTCAGATGGATCTGTCACCTTGGCTCAGAGGGGCCCTCCCACGGTGCAGACCCTGGCCTGGGGCACTCTTGTCCCTGGGAGTCTTTCACAGGAGCTCTGGCCAGTGTGTTGGAGGCCTCCCTCACCCTCCTCCTCTAACCAGCCCATTGTCTTCTTGTTCTGTCAGACTGCTCCTTGGTGACCTCTTTTATTCTTGTCCTTCAGACTCATCTTTGTTCTATACTGCTGCCTGCTAACACACGTGTGCACGTTTCTCTTGCCTTATGGTGAACACTCCTTTTTAATTCTTTGGAGACAGTTGTATTTCATGTCTGGCTGACATAGAGCAATGCAGGTTTGTTTTGGGTTTTTTTAATGGGTCTTTGTCAGTTGTCAGGTATTTACTCTAAGGAAATCACGGACAAAGAAAGTCCCCACTCCTGCCAAAATACTTGTAGCAGCCCTTTCCAAGCAAAGACTTGGAAACAAAGTCAGTGTCCATCATTTGGGGAATAGCTTAACAAATTGCAGTCCATGAATGCAGTGGAGTATCAGTGTGCTGTCAGATAAATCCAGAGAAACATGCTGGGTGAACAGATGCTGTGAAGTCAGCAGAACAAGAGAACAAGACACACAGTGCTTACAACACCGTCAGTGGAGAGACCAGCGGCCTGTGAAACCATTGAAATTCTTACAGCGTTAACTAAAAAGAAGAGAGCAGCACGCCCCTCCCCCACCCTTTCAGGGTCAGCATCCATGGATTTGGGTCAATGTCAATGTCGATCACTTTTGCTGATTTTTTTTTCTCTTTCTATTTTTATTTAAAAATTTTCCTTAAGGACTGGCTCTGTGTGGGGGAGAAGAGTTGTACAGAGGAAAGTGTAGGGGATGTAGAAAGAAGAGGTGCCAGTAAAAGTCTATGAAATAAAATGGGTCTTTGCTTTCCTGGGAAGCTTGAGAGAGTGAGAAGTGCTCCATTGTTTCTGAAGGCACTCCAGCCCACTCTTCCTTTTCTTCAGCTCTGGGTCCCACTTCCTGTCTGTCTCTATTGTCACAGTTTGCATCCTGATCCATAAGCTTGAAGGCTGAAGATCCGCATCCATGCTGTTCCTCTGCTTGGTCTTTCTTGTTGGGGGGAGGGGGACAGGCCAGATCCTTTGAGTGGTTACAGCTTCTCTTTCATGAGGCCCTGGGCCTGTATGTGGTCACTGCTGTGTCGCCTGGAGACAGTGGCTGCTGCAGGACCCAGCCACAGGGCTGGGCCTCCTCTTCTGAGGTTGGTGAGCACAGATGGTCATTAAACTGGGCTGTTTCTGTAATTGTGACTTCTAAGGAATTGAAAAGGGGGCCTGCTGTACTCTTTTGATGACTTTTCCTCATGAACATCCAGAAAGCACAGTGGCATCTTAAAGTGACTACTTCTTTTAGTCACTTGTAAAATGGTAAATAGGTGGTACTTTGAATATCCCTTGGAGAAAAGCCTGCTTACTCTCTGCTAATCCTCCATTGAGGATGTCTACAGCAATTGTGTGTGGGTTGTAGAGTAGGTTTAGAAGTCTGGTCATTCATGTTCCCTTGTGCCTTCCCCATTGGCTCGGCTTGGGTGTGGATCACTTTCTTGTATAAAGCTGTGATCAGGACTTGGTCCAGAAAGTCCTCCCTGGCCCTTCCACATAGCTCACTCTCAGAAACAGACCTGATATTAGTTATCAGTGGGACTGGCCCTGAGGACCATGGGGCCTTTCCAGCTGATGCCTTTCACATGGGCTGTTTCCCCCCATTAGAACATGAATCTATGAAGAGCAAGGGCTGTTTTGTCCTTTGTCTGTTCCCAGTGCTCATGCATTCATCAAAGCTCCACTCTGGGCTCCCTCTCCAAGAAACCCTCCTGGTTCCCCGTGTCATGCAGTTGTGGATATTTCTGGTCTGTTTAAGTAGAATTCATCCTTCTAGAATTTAGCTGGTGTAGACACTGTCTCCATCAGTTCTGCCCACAGGTCCTTCTGTGTCATAGAAAGATGCTCTTTGGAAAGTCCACCACCTCGTGTCAGCCTTGTGATGAACCTCTCCTGGCTTCATGAGGGTGGTGTTTGAGCATGAGATGGACAGCCTGGGCCTTTCTCCTCGGAGGCTTTACAGCTGTTTGTGGGACCTGCTTGGGCTAATGCTTCGTTGACACACAAACAGCTGCCTTCTCCTTTCCTCCCAGAGCTTCCCATCTAATGGGGCGATCAGTAGGAAGTCATCCAGAAGAGGGCCTGGGGTGGGAAGGAAGGAGGGCACGCATGTGCTTCATTGGCTTCAGCAGCTTGTCGAGGCAGCGTGACCAAGAGCACAAGGCCAGGCCAAGAGCCTGTCATTCTGGGCCACAGTCGCAGCCTGGGACGTGGTTGGTCTCTTTGCCCACGAGGTTGTAACATACTCTTAACAGATCCAGCTGTTAAATAGTGAGCCTCTCCTTGGGGTGAGGGAATAAGCATTTAGGTAGTGGCTGCTGTATGCCAGGCATTGTACCAAGCTCTTTATAAATGTGACCTTACTGCATCCTCACAACAGCCTGTGAGGTAAATGCCATGATCATCCCCATTTTACAGTCGAGGACATCGAGGCAGAACCTGAATGGCTTGCCCAGAGTCACATAGTGATTGTCTCAGGCTGGATTTGAACTTGGGTCTTCTCAATTCTGGGACCAGTGCTCTGTCCTACAGGATGAGTATTCTGGTGGGAAGTAGGGATGATCTTTCATTGGAGTGTAACAGAAAAGCATCTAAAAGACCTCCCTGCCTTTAGGATGCTTATTTTCAATGAGAGCTGTTCAGTAGTAGGCTGGGTGGCCTCCCGTGGTTAGTGGGTTTCTCCCTTTCTGGGGTCTTCTGGCAGAGTCTGGATGATCATTCTCAGGTGTGTGATGGTGGATGGTAGGGAACTCCTGAAGTTTCTCCCTGCTCTGAAATTCTGGGATTCTGTCTTTGGGAAGATAAGGCCATACCATTGAATAATTAACAATCCTCTTTCCTTCCGGCCCTCCCCGACTTAGAGACATTGTGGGTCTCAAAGCCTGGTGTGCAGGCTTCCCTTGGCTGTGAGCCAGAGGCACTGCGCCCTCTGGGGGTGGGGGAGGTGGGGTGGCGTCCTCATTCCCTTGTGCTGTTCGCAGAGGCCCCTGCAGTTCTGCTTATGGGTACACAAGCATCCCATCCCTCTCTGCTTCCCCCTACTTTTGTCCCTTGGCCCCCCTTCTGTCTTCATTGATGGACCCCAGTGACATTATTTGTGGCTGATAAGTAGAAGCGGCTGTTGGGAGAGAAGATAGGTCTGGAAGGGTCCAGGAAGGAGGGTAAGTCTAGAAAAGGAGGCAGGGGAAGAGGCAGTCATGGGTATATCTGTCTTTTTGTTGTTTCTTCTACTTGCTGAGCCCATTTAGGGGGTTCATGCTGACGAGTGGTGGCAAGTTAGGGTTAGGTTGGGAAGGGGGAGCCCGGTGATGGAGGGTCTGAGAAGGGAGCTATGAATCTGGATCTGCTCTCCTCTGTGTCCATTCTTCAAGGCCCAGGTGAAGGTGTGTTGTCGCACTCATCAGTCAGCACCTGAAGGCCCTTCTCCAGTGGGGGAGACAGTGAGTGTGTGGAAGAGTGGATACAGTCTGAGGACAGGATTGATAAACTGCCTCAGTAATGGTGGGGCGGGCTGTAGCTAGAAGCTGGGAGAGGGGTTGGAGGGGCTTAGTGCAGGAGGCGGTGCCTGTTGTGCATCTCTAGGAAGCAGACATTCCCAGGGGAGGGTGGGGGAGAGGGCAGCCTAGGCCCTTGGGCACAAGGGGAGGAGCTGGTATAATTGCAGAGAGTCCAGCCGGTTTGACCATATTGCTGTGATGAGAGGGGGAGATGGGGGGATATTGTAAATGCCAAGGTTTGGCAACTGATGCTACATGTGAGCTGAAGGGGAGTGAGGGTCAAGGTGAAGGCCTCTGGTAAGAACCTGGGAGCCTGACAAATAAGGCAGGTTTAGGGGATAAGACAGTAAACTCTCTGTTGGATGTGGTGAGTTCAGGATTTGTCCAGGCCACCCAGTTTTCAATGTCCAGTAGGGAGCAGGTAACATGGGGCTGGAACCCAGGGGAGAGTGTTTCAACAATCCGGCTAGCAGCTGCTGTGGGGGGTGTAAAACCAACAACAACCAGCTCACAGAATGCTGCAAGCCCAAGTTCTTTTGATCTGCTTTACTAAGGAAAGGAACGTTAAGGGGTTAACAATCTCAATTTAATCCAGCATATCATTCACTTAGTTCAGGGGAAAAAGGCAGCACCCTGAACTTCAGAGCAAATACAAAAAAATTACAAACATTAACAGATCAAATACAATCATAGCTACCAAGAAAACCATCAACATCTGAGTTCAGCTGGAAGGCCCTTGCAGCGGCTGCCCAGAGTCCCGCGCCTCCAGGAGTGAGAGCCTTAAGCAAGTAGTTCTGTTCTCCCCTTTTTATGCAGTTTCAGACATCATCAAACTGTCATCTGAGTGACCAGAATTTAGGCTCCTACAATTGGCTCTGGATTTACCACCTCCCTTCATTGGCCCCACCTGGAGCCCCACCTTAGTTAACAATTCACACCCACATAGGCTTAGCACCTAATAGACAGGGGTTGGGGCCTGGGGCTTAGCACCTAGTAAGACTCAATCAAAGACACTGAATTAATCAAAGGAAGCAAAGGCCAAACTCTTCAAGGATCCCCAATACAGAGAGAAAGGCTGAATCTAGAAATGTGGGGTCATCCCCATGGACCCTAGAGGGCAGCTCACCCCTGGGAGCTGTTGGAGTTAGCATGAGAGTGTAGGGGAGCCCTCAAGAGCCTTCAGCTTGTTTTCCCAACTAGATAGAATCATGCAGGTGGGAACCACACCTTCCATTTGTTTCTCCATCCCACCCCAGAACACAATTTTAAATGCTCAGTGAAGGTACGTCTTAGGGGCTTGTGTTCTGTGGGGGATCAGAGGCCATGAAAGGTGTTAAGCAGAAGAGCTGATGGCCACAGGGGCATTTTGGGAAGATGAGTCTGTCAGTGGCACACAGGGTGGAGAGACGGCGTCCCCAAGTCTGCCTAGAGAGCACGCCATGTCCCATGTGTGATAGCACTGGGCCCGTGACCTTAGGAAAGGAAGGGAAGGACCGTGATCCTTGAGAAATGTCCAGCTGAAATCAGAGGGCATGAGGCACGGCTATCGTCATTTCCCTGCAGTAGAAAAAAGTCCATTTCTTAAATCGAGAGCCCACTTTCTTCAGGGCCTTCCAGTGGAGGCGGATGGGCTGAGGTGTTTGCTGTTCAATGGTGTGGCCGATGCTGCCTTCTTCTACCAGGGGAGATTGAGAACTCCAGCAGGTACAGGCAGAGCGTTTGTTTTGTCCTTGAAGAATCATTTGTGCCTTTTAAAACTTTTTAAGTTGACTTAATCTTGACAGTATCATTCTCAGTCTCATGAAATAATGAGGGGAGACAGTTTGTCTTCATTACAACTCCCTGCCTACACGATAGGAGGCAGTAAAACAATGGGGACTGCATACGCAAAAGTAGATGGGCAGCTGCACAGAGTCAGGAAGGCCTGAGTTCAGATTCTGCCTCACCTAACAGCTGTCACAGAATCTTCTCCCAGCCTCAGTTTCCATGTCTGATAGAATCGTTGATCAGATGAGATTGTGTGTGTGTGTGTGTAAGGGCCTCTAGGCACCATAGTGCACACAGCACTGGGCGTGGAGTCAGGAAGACTCATTTTCCTGGGTTGCCGCGTTCCCCCTAGGCCTCTTCCAGGGCCGGGGGTCGCGGGCAGTCCTCCCCGGGGGACCTCTTCTGCTCCTACACCGAGCCTTCGGTCGTCACCGGCCGGCCTGGCCTCCACCCAGACCGGAATTCACCAGACAGAACGCCAGAGGATCTCGCTCACGGTCTTTATTGGTACATCTTCCACGGCGACTGCTCGACTCTGACTCTCTTCCCCTATCCCCGTACATTATATAACCTATTGCAGCCAATCCAGTGGCGAGAGCTATAACATTGCCTTATATGGACGGGCTTCATCCTAAGCCGGCACCGCCCAGCGATATACCCGGAAAAGCGTTATACCCGGAAAGCTGTAGTCCCTGCCCCACCCTCCACCCAGCCCTAAGCGGCGTCCCACCCCCACCCAAATCCCAACAATTCACCCCTTAAACTAAAATTAAAAGGAAGAAGGGGAAACATAGGGCAGTGCTCATAAAGCGGAATCAAGATCCAACCAACCTGAGGGGTCCTCCCCCACACCTACGGCCCGCAGGGCGCGGTAACCAACCCGCTGGCGGCGAGAAAGCAGGGAGATGCGGGCGCAAAGAACGCGGACCGCAATAAGCAGGGCGAGGAAGGCCGCCGCAGCAGCCAGGTAGGGCCACCAGGAGAACCACGGACCTGAAAGCCAAGAAGGCCACCAGGAGGAGAGGTTGGGCGGGACCCATGGGGAGACCCTAGTGCCATTGATGGCCTGGTACTCCCGCCGAAGGTTGTGCAGCGTGTCCCAAAAATCCTCATCCCAGGTCCCGGTCAGGGCCCGGGAAAGGTTGCGGCTGAGCTCGGCCGCGATAGAGGAGTTAGAATAAGGGGCATTCGTCACACAGAGGCCTTCGCCCACGCGACGACGACAAGAGTGATCTACAAAGGAGTCCAACCGCTCCACGACCAGATCGAGGCGCGTGTTCAGGGTGAGCAGTCCTCCCCGAAGATGGAGGAGGGATGTCTCCACAGTCTGCAGGGCCTGCGCTGTCTGGGCGGTGGCGTTGTTGAGGGCCTCGGCCGTGACCGCAGAGCCAGCCATGGCCGTCGCGGTAAGGCCAAGGGAGGCGAGAGCTGATAAGGAGTCCCACCACGAGGAGAATCACCCCCACCGCCCGCGGCTTACGCTGTTTTCTCCTCCCTGGCGGTAACGGGGAACGGGGGGGGGGCGCAGCCGGATTCTGAGAGGACAGAGGGATGGGGACGAATTCGGGGGCGCGGACCACCACCGCAGTCGGCGCAAAGGAGCCATTCCAGCAAGGGGAGAGGTAACATTCAACCTTTGAACAGTTGAGAAGGGGGGTCGGAGAGAGATGCGTTGATGAAGAGCCAGAAGAAAGGGGGTTGGACGCAAACGTCCTGGGGGGGAACAGTCTGAGGAGTCAAGGTCCAATTTTCTCCCTCTTTCTCCCAAGAGAGAACCGCCGCTCCCGGTGAACGATGAGGAACCCCCAGAGCAGGCGAAGTCCAGGTGTCGGGCACATGGGGCAGAAGTCCTCGAAGGCCTTTGCGACATAGGCAGGGCCATTGTCCGTCTTGATCTCCGTAGGAACGCCGATGTGTGCGAACGCCTGGTAGAGGTGAGCAATAACACAGCGGGCCGTCTCCCCAGGCTGAAAGGAGGCGCTGACAAATCCCGAAAACGTGTCCACTGAGACGTGGAGAACCCGGGAGCCAATGTGCGTCATGTCCATCTGCCAGAGAGCGTTAGAACTGTCCCCTCTGGGGTTGCGAGCTCTTTCAGGGATGCGGGGCTGAAAGGGGGCGCAAGAGGCACAAGCTTTGACAATGTCTCTGGCCTGCTGTCGAGATATTCCGTACAGATGACGGAGAGATCGGGCGGAGAGGTGCCAACGGGAATGGGCCAATTGGGCCGGATCTTCGGAAACCTCATCCGCGACAGCAAGGAAAGTCTCAGGCGGCGACCGGAGGGCGGCGTCCACAACAGCATTCCCCGAATAGATGGGGCCCGCGGTCGTCCGGTGAGAGTGGACATGGAGGAGGTAAACGCGGGCCGAACGAGTCTGCAGAGCCTGTTGGACCTGTGAAAAGAGTGGGTGGAGCGGTACACCGGGAGAAATAAAGGAGTCTGGGAGGCCAGAAACAAGCTCCACGGCATATTTGCTATCTGAAATCACATTAATAGGCGTATCAGGGAACAACTGGAGCGCCTGAAGGATCGCCCACAACTCACTGGGCTGCACCGAGGGATATGGAGAGCGCAGTCGCAGGCACTGTTGCAAATGGGGGATATACAGCGCCACTCTGTGGTCCTTAGAAGCATCGGTAAAAATCTGGGGCCCCTGTACCGGTTGCGGGCTCACCGGGGACGGGGCGAGGGAGATGGGGAAAAGGGGGATGGTCTCCAAGAGTTTGGGCAAAGGGCCGCCGCCCACCGGGACGTCAAGCAGTGTCACCGCCCACGCCCAGGACGCCTGCATCAGTTCAGGAAGGACGGGAACAAGGTACGGTGCGTCCAGGGTGGGCACACAGCCTAGCAACGCTAGGCAGCGACGCCGGGCTGCTATTACAAGGCGAGCCAAAGCGTCCAAGCGCCCCTCCAGCGAGGAGGCCGCGCCTGAAACATAGATCCACTCAATTACTCCATGGGCCTGATACAAGGCACCCCATGGTAATAGGCCGTCTTGCAGGGGCCTAAAATAAACTGTCTTATTTGGCTCATATCGTGTCAGCGCGGACGTGGCTCGAGCAATGATGCGATGCAGTGCATCGTGGGCTGCAGGGGTCCAAGCTCGAGGAGATTTAAGGTCCGTGGGTCCTCTGAGAAGGTCATAAAGGGGTTGCATATCCCCGGGGGGAATAGGAAGATAAGAGCGGACCCACTGCACCGAGCCCACAAGTTTTTGAAAATCATTAAGAGTCTTGCAGCGCGCCTCCTGTAGCACAGGAAAGGGGCGCCGCACGGAGGTCTCCCCCACCACCGAGCCAAGATACTTAGCCGGGACCGTAAGTTGGACCTTCTCAGGATCCAGGAACAGGCCCGCACGGTGTAGCGTCCTCCGAACATCTCTCAAGCAAGGGTCCAACAATTGCTGAGTAGGCGCCGCCACCAGGGTATCATCCATTTAATGAAGAAGGAGAGCTGAAGGGTGGTCCCGACGGACCGGTTCCAGCACCCCGTCCACATGTCTCTGGCACAGCGTAGGGCTGTTGGCCATTCCCTGCGGGAGAACCTTGAACTCGAACCGCCTGTGGGGACGAGAAACATTAGTAGATGGCAGAGAGAACGCAAACTTGGGGGTGTCTTTCGGGTGGAGGGGAATGGAGAAAAAGCAGTCCTTTATGTCCACCACGGCCAAAGGCCATCCAGCCGGAATGGCCGTGGGAGAAGGAAGCCCGGGCTGGAGCTTCCCCATTGGTAACATAATACGGTTGATGGCCCGCAAGTCCACCAGGAGTCTCCAGCGGCCTTTTCCACCGCGTTTTTTAATGACAAAGGCAGGAGAATTGTAAGGGCTAGTGGAGGGCCTAATTTGGCCCTGAAGGAGCAGACCCTGGACAATCTCCTCCATTACGACGAGCTTTTGCAACGGGAGGGGCCACTGGTCTACCCACACTGGCGTGGTAGATGTCCAAGTGATTCGGGGTGTGGGGGTGCCCGTGTCGCGATCAGTGGCCCTCAAGAGTTTAAAGTATCCGGGCCGGACAAGGTAACCTCGAGCTGTGCAAGGATGTCACGACCCCATAGTGCATAGGTGAGACCGGGAACGCACAAAGGGCTAAACTGGCCCTCAAGCGCGTCCCGTCTCCAAGTCATAGGCCTGGCGGCCTCCCATGCCTCCACTACTCCTCCCACTCCCTTTACTGGCTTGCCAGCTCGTCGGCGTGGAATTTGAGGAGGCCACTGGTTGCGGGGCAGCGCGGAGCGATCGGCTCCCGTGTCTACGAGACCCCGCACTGGCTGTCCCTCCACCAGGAGGATCATCATGGGGCGGTCCATTGTGATCTTCTCCATCCAAAGGCAAGAATCAGCCTCTGTGTCCTGGAACGGCACTGCCTGAGCGAGGACCTCACCTGGGAAAATATCAACTAGAATAGGGTGTGGGTTAACTACCAGTAACGGGTCACCGGGGGCCAGCACCTGGGTGGGAACGGTATAGCGAGACTGAAAAGGGTTCCCCGTGGCCAGGAGCACTCCTGCTGGCCCTTGGACCGGGATTTCTATTGCCCCCCACGAGGGAAGGGTGGTTGAGTCTCGGGCCGTAAGGACTGGACCCGGGGGGGGCGAGTTGCCCGCTTTCTCGGCCCCCCGTGCTCGTTTCCCGACTCCTGGGTGGGGTTCCTTTGGTCGGAGCGGCAAAATTTCGCCATATGGCCAGGCTTTCCGCAGCGGAAGCAATTTGGGGTGCCTCGTCCCGACCCGCAGCTTTGTGGACACTGGGCCCGAAAGTGACCCAGCTGACCACATTTAAAGCACCGACGGTCGGATCCGGAGTCCCGGGAGACCGCGAGGCGGTTCAAAGCCTCTACCAGGGCGTCATTTCTCGCGGCCTCCTCTTTCAAGCGATCCCTCCGGTCCCGTTCTATGGCCGTCGCCAAGACTTCCATGGGACAGGGAGGAGCGAGGGACATCACCTTTTCTATCATTTGGTCCGGGGTGGCGTCGGGGGGCAAGGCCGCCAGAGCTGTCTTCGCCTCCCCCCGGAACCCCTCTCGGAGGATCTGCTTAATGATGAGTTCCCGGCCCGGCCCTGCAAACGTGCTGTCCACGTATCTCCGCACTCGCGTGGCAAACTCAAGTGCGCTCTCCCCTGGCTTCTGGCGCATATCGGCCAGGCCAGCTGGGGTTCCTGCAGAGGTACGCCCCAGCCTTTGCCATGCCTGTTGATGCACTACCCGCACATCCTCCAGCTCCTGGTTACTAAAAGTGGCCTGTACCCGGGGATCACTGTATTGTCCCCGGCCCAACAACAGGTCTACCCGCCCCGGGGGCCCCTCGGTGCGCGCTTGGAGCGCTCTAGCCTCCGATTCTTTGATAGCCTGGAACGCCGTGTAGTCCACAGGGCTCAGGACCCCCAACGCGAGGTCATCGAAATCACGCGGGGTCCAGACTGTGGAGACAGTCATATTAGAAAGAAGGCGCTGTGCCAACGGGGAAGCGGGGCCATTCTCCTGCACCGCCTGCTTAAATTCCCTAATGGTCTTCAGCGGCAGGGGCTGAAAAACTCGGGTACCATTATCCAGAAATAATGGAAATGCCTCAGAGATTTCTGAGTCCACCACCTCTCCGGACCGCATAGCTTCGCGGATCGCGCGAGGTATCAGAGGAAGGTACCCGCCTGATCTATCCCCCGGGCTGAGCCGCTCATAGCGGCTTTCGCTTTCGCCGTCAGAGTGGGGAAAAGAGGAAGTAGATCTGCGTTCCTGTTCTGGAGGGCGGGGCAGTGGGCGGCCCTCTGGCACACCACCCCTCCCTCGCGCCTCCCCTTCCCCGCAGGAGGGAATCGCCCGCGACTCCTCCCTCGGCCGGAAACCGGCGCCATCTTTGCTGGGTGCGCCCACCGCTCCAAAAAGTCGAACTGCGCCTGAAGCGTGGTAGCAGTTCTCCGAGACTAGTCTTTTCGTCTCTAAAAGGGGCCATTGTCCTGTATGTTCCGCCTGAGGCCGCTCATTTCCCGCCTCCTGCATATCCTCCCAAGGGTACAACGGGGGAGCAGAGGCCGTGGGCCTTGGCCCAGTTACCACCACCTCAGTCAGATCAGTCTCCCCTCCCGGGCCCCCACCGAGCGGCCGGGTCTCCGTCTGAGTCTCTGCCGTGCTGGTGTCCGGAGGAGGCCTGGGGTCGAGCAACCCCTTAATGGCGGCCATCAAGCCAAAGTCCTCCGGAAGAAGAAAACCCGGGCACTGTTTTTGATAAGACAGCATTTGCTGCTGTAAGACCGGAAAACGGTCCGGCTGAAACCCCGAGTGTATGAGCCACGGAGCCACCACCAGCAACTTTTCCACGAGCCGCTTTAGCTGCTCCGTGGAGGCGGACAACCCCCGTTTAGACAAAGCAGTTCTGACCTGTAAAGTTAATAAGTCCCGATCCTCTGGCCGCAGCAAAGGGAGGCTGCGCGCTTGCCCCATCTCCGGGCCTTTCCCCCGTTACCTGCACGGAGAAGCTGTCTGGTCCGCCCTAGTCGGGCTAGTCCCCCCTATCACCGGGGCTCTTCCGGAACTCTGCAACGGTCCAGCCGTCCTAGGCTGGTCCCTGTTCGGGCGCCAACCTGCCGCGTTCCCCCTAGGCCTCTTCCAGGGCCGGGGGTCGCGGGCAGTCCTCCCCGGGGGACCTCTTCTGCTCCTACACCGAGCCTTCGGTCGTCACCGGCCGGCCTGGCCTCCACCCAGACCGGAATTCACCAGACAGAACGCCAGAGGATCTCGCTCACGGTCTTTATTGGTACATCTTCCACGGCGACTGCTCGACTCTGACTCTCTTCCCCTATCCCCGTACATTATATAACCTATTGCAGCCAATCCAGTGGCGAGAGCTATAACATTGCCTTATATGGACGGGCTTCATCCTAAGCCGGCACCGCCCAGCGATATACCCGGAAAAGCGTTATACCCGGAAAGCTGTAGTCCCTGCCCCACCCTCCACCCAGCCCTAAGCGGCGTCCCACCCCCACCCAAATCCCAACACTGGGTTCAAATCTGGCCTCAGAAATTTCCTAGCTATGCGATCTTGGACAAGTCATTTCACCGTTTGCCTCAGTTTCCTCACCTGTAAAATGAGCTAGAGAAGGAAAAATGGCAAAACCTCCAGTATCTCTATGAAGAAAACCCCCAGTGGGGGAGCTAAGAGGTGGACATGACTGAAAAGTGACTCTGAGGCACTTTGCAAACCTTAGAACACTAATATATGTGCTAGCTCTTAATAATTAGTAGGAAGGAGACTCCTCAGAGGCACTCCCTGTTTGGGTTTTCTCTTTGTAGGAGGCACTTAATAAATGCTTACTGAAGTGAAATGCAGTTAATTCTATTTTAAAATAAAAATGAGGAAGCCATAGTTATGCTAAAAATGAGGTATTCTTGGTGAGCTTAGGAGGACTTTGTTTTCTAAAAATCCCATTTCTTGCATCAGGGAACAAAATGAGAGAACTCTAATTGAGAATCTTCATTTTTATGGACATCCCTATAGAGCTCAATATCTTTTTGACAAAAACTGCAGTTTTTCTGTTATTTCAAATTTAAAACAACTCAATCCAAAAGGTAAACTTCTAACAAAGGTAATTTCTGCAATTACTAAAAAAATTATCTAGAACTGACATTAACGATGTAAACATTTTAAAGTCATCTGGTCTCTGAATGTTTTAGAATGTGCAGAATCCATCAGTGGCACTTCCTTTCCCTTTTACATTCATTTAATAGTTAATTTGTTGAAATGAACATGCATTAATTTTTCACATTTTTTCTTTCTTTTGCAGAGATCTCAGATTTAGGTGAGTAATTCAGTGTTTGGGGATCTTTAAAGACTTTCATTGGAAGACTTAAATTACCTTTTTGTAGATAGTTTGGACCTTTGGAAAAACTCACTTTGTTCTTCAGGCCAACCTTGATTTTAAGTCTCACTTGGATGTTCTGGAAATTCATGAGGGCCACACACTTAATATCCAGAATTATCTGGGTGACAGCAAAGTCTGTTGATGCGTTTACTAGGGGAGAAATTTGGGTTTTCTTCAAGGCAGTGGAAAGAGGGAAGGGAAGGCTTTTGGCTGGACTTGTGGGTTTTGATCAGCAGTGTTGATGAAAGAATATATGAAGGCAACCTCCATTCTGTAATAAACCTTTCTGTCTGGGAAGGTGTAACATGAGCTCTTAGAGAATGAGCCAGAAAGGCCTCCAAGATGGAAGGGCTGGAATTCCTGTCCAAGAAACACCACAGGCTTATCGCTCTAGAGGAGCAGGGCCCCTAGGCCCTAGACCCTTCCCTTGGGGGCTAATCCTCAGAACTTATATTAGCAAACCTATCACTGTTTGTTGTGAAGCTTGTCTTCCAGTGGTTATTTTTAAATTTCCTTCTCTAGCTGAGCAGCTGTCCACCGATGATCTCAACTCCCTCATTGCACATGCCCATCGCCGTATTGACCAGCTAAACAGAGATCTGGCTGAGCAGAAGGTCCGAGAACAGCAGCATATCGAGGCTGCCCTGGAAAAGCGGAAGCTGGAGGATGACAAGATGTTTGAGGCGGCAGTGGCCAAAGCACTGGAGCACCACAGGAGTGAGATACAACTGGAGCAGGACAGAAGAGTAAGGGAGAGGCGTGTGCGCACGCGTGTGTGCGTGTGTGTAGATACGCAGATATCTGTAGAGATATACACACACAGCTAGCTCAAAAATGGCTCTGGAGTCATTGTTTTCTCTGGAAATAGGCGATATCAATGCTCCGTGAACTTTATAACATTAGACTTAGGAAGGGCTTAAATTGGTGGCCAAGGAATCACCTCAGACATTGGATCAGTGGATGTCTGACTCTGGGCAGGACACATGACCTTTGTCTCAGTTTCCTCATCTGTGAAGCAGGAATAATAATGCCCTTCCATCCATCCCAGGCGGACTGTGGGCTCAAATGATGCACTTATTACTTCAAAGGATCCCAGCTCATCCCTAAGTTTAGGGCACCTGCACAGTGGAGACAGAATGACGGCCTGATGGTGGCTGGTGGGTTTGCCTCTGCTTTCAGGTTTGAGTGTCGGGAGAACCCTCTGTGCCATATCTAATTCCCACTCAGTCCTTTGGAATTATTTCTCTCTGATCAGGAGTATTAGTTGGCCTCTTAGGGATTATACCATCTGTCCTATGGCTGAAAAGGTAATGGCTCCTCATAGGATTCTTTTTCCTAAGAGATCTGTGACAGGATGCTCCCTCACCATTGGGCTTGATTTTACAGGTTGAAGAAGTCCGAGATATGATGGAAACGGAAATGAGGACCCAGCTCCGCCGACAGGCCGCAGCCCACACCGACCACCTGAGAGACGTTCTCCGGATCCAGGAGCAAGAGCTCAAATATGAATATGAGCAGGTGATGCCCCTGGGGAGTGCCTGGGCCCTGTGGCACTCCCGTGTCTTCCCTGGATAGCCATTGGGCTCCTGGGCCCTGTGCTGCTCCCATGTCCTCCCTGGATGGCATCCTGGTTTCCTTGATAGTTCCCCTGGCTGCTGTGGGCATGCAGTGGCTGTGTGCTGGGGGAGATGAGACCTGGGCTGTTCTGGGGGAAGGCAGCCAGATTGGCTGGTTTATTTTCAGTGTCTCATTACTTAAAGAGGCCAGTGCTTCTGGTAATGCAAGTCTGGGGCCATTTGTTTAGTAGAACGGCAGGTCTGACCCTGAGGCTCTGCTGGGAGATCCATGGGGCCAAGAGAACTTGCCCCATCCTGAGGCACCTCTTGGTGATTTTCCTTATCCTCAGCCAAAGTCTCCTTCTGTGTGACTCCCACTCATTGGGCTTGCTTTTGACATCTGTGGCCAGTCCTTAGCAGATGGTCCCTTGACTTGGAAGCTGGCAGGGGCTCCTCTCTCACCCCTGCCCACCATCTTGGTGAGGCATGAGCCAAAGTCAGCGCCCCCTCCCTTTCCCTGTGCAGTTCATGGGTACATGAAAGGCTTGGGCTTGGCAGCAGAAGCCTTGAGTTCAGATCTTGCCTCACACTCCTCTTCCTCACTAGACCATGTGGCTGCTCTCAGCCTTGGGGATGCCAGACCTTAAAGCTCCTGAGAAATGCTGCATAGTAGTGTTACTGTCTATACTTTTATGATTACTATCTATCATCTTCAAATAATCCATAAATCCCACTGGTGGGGCAGGCTGGTGCTCAAGGCTGGGTTTTTGGTGCAGTCAGAGGCCAAGATGTAAGGAGGTAGTGGAGAAAATGGTTCTGAGGGGCAGGTGTCAGGGCTTCCCTGCCAGGCCACCCTGCTCAGAGTTGCAGGTGCTACCCCCCCAGGTGGCAGCACATTCAGAATCCCCTCCTCTTGAAATACATCCCAGACTTGGCTTTTCTGGACAGTTGAGCCTTTCCTTCCCAACTTGCAGCTCCCACTTTCTGCAAGGCTGGTCCCTCCGTTTGTTGGTGCTGCCAGCCCTTATCCTGCTGTCCTGTTGCAAGAGGGACTGTGTGTGTTGCTGTGCTCATGTTGGGCTTTTCTGTGGTTGTTTCAGGGCATGACTGAGAAGCTCGCGGAGCAGGAGCTACAGTTCAAACGCCTCAGTCAGGAGCAGGTGGACAACTTCACTCTGGACATAAACACAGCTTACGCCCGGCTCCGAGGGATCGAGCAGGCCATCCAGAGTGAGCAGTGTGGCTGGGCCACAGGCCTGCTGCTGGCGTCCTGGGCATGGGGGGAAAGGACAGGGCGAGTGGGAGCACAGCCTAAGGAGTGATCGCTCCTTGCTTTTTGGGAAGGAAGCGCTTGGACCCAAGGGCCTTTAAGGGCGAGACCCTGCCTTTGTGGTGGATGGGGGTGGGGTGGCACTCACCCCACCCCCCTTGTTGACTGTGACTTCTCCTCCTTTCCCTTGCAGGTCATTTGCTGGCCGAGGAGGAGTCCCGCAAGGCTCACCAGCTTTGGCTTTCGGTTGAGGCCTTAAAGTACAGCCTGAAGACGGCCTCGGGGGATGGCCCCACGGTTCCACTGGGCACGGCGGTGGAGGCCATCCGCATCAACTGTTCGGACAACGAGTTTGCCCAAGCCCTGACCGCAGCCATCCCGACCGAGTCCCTGACCCGAGGCATCTACAGCGAGGACACCCTGAGAGCCCGCTTCCAGCACGTGCAGAAGCTGGCGCGGAGGGTGGCCATGATCGACGAGACCCGCAACAGCTTGTACCAGTACTTCCTCTCCTACCTGCAGTCCCTTCTTATCTTCCAACCTCAGCAGCTCAAGCCCCCGGCCAAGCTCAGCCCAGAAGACCTGAACACATTCACGCTGCTGTCCTACGCCTCCTACAGCATGGAGCATGGTGACCTCGAGCTGGCTGCCAAGTTCGTCAACCAGCTGAAAGGAGAGTCGCGCCGGGTGGCCCAGGACTGGCTGAATGAAGCTCGCATGACCCTAGAAACGAAGCAGGTTGTGGACATCCTGACCGCGTATGCCAGTGCCGTTGGCATTGGGACCACCCAGGTGCAGCAGTGAGGGCACCAGGGCTCTCCTACGAAGTTGTCTCTTTTGGAAGGTTTGCAGCAAGGCTCCTGGGGGCGGGGCTGAGGGAGGCCACCTGTCCGCATCACCTGCCGCCTGCTGCATCCTGTGTTTCCAATTACTATCATGTCAGCCAACTCCAGGCACTTTTCACACCTTGTGTAACATTGGACGTTTTCGGGTTTTACTGATGGGGCTTTTGATGCAATCAAGATGATGTTTGTGATCCCGACCTCTATTGATTTGGCCACTTGGAGCAAACTGAATAAAACACAGTGAAAACAGCTGAGTCGCTCATGTCACTTTTCCCAAAAAGGCCCTTCCTGGCTTCCTGTGGAGAACTGAGGGTGGGGGAGGGGGAGACACAGTGATGGTGTGATGTAAGGACACTGGGTGGGGGTTGGGTCTCACAAGCAGTGTCTACTCCTTGATGGGATGGGGTCCTCATTTCCTTGGTTAGAAACTGCATTTTGTGAGTCACCCAGGGAGAGGTTAAGCACTGGGTTTATGAGGACTCCAGAAACTGGACAAATCAGAAAAATAATTGACTATTCCACAGCTAGGGACATACCTTCTCAGGCTTATTGTATCCCAGGAGGCCTCCCTGTTCCTTACCCAGGGCTCCCCTGTTCTGGTGTTCAGGGTGGGTGGGAAAATCTAAATTTACGTGAAAGGGAGAAGTAGCCTGACTGTCCCTGGGCAGCTCCCTGGGATTTTTAAGTCTCAGAACAGACTCTGACCTCTGCTGGCCTAGGTGGCCTCCTTCCCTGAAATCCCAGGTCCTGTCCCCATCCCTAAATTCACACTGGGGTGTATCAGGGTATAACTGAACAGGAAACACATCATGCATACTGACCAACTTGGGTTCCAGTGATGCCAGCCGAGACACCCAAGAAATGCTCAGTAGTGCCACTGGCGCTCCAACCTCGTATCCCTTTCTCAGAGAGCTCCTGGTTCTCCGGGAGCACCTCGTGATGGATCCCTCTGTTGCTTTCTTTGACCATTGCGTGCCTGGTAAAATCCAGCTTGCAAAGTGACTGCCATCCCTCAATAAAAGTGGGGCATGGCCTCGAAAGGAAGAAAGCTCTTCCCAAGTCGCAGCCCCCTCCAACTCCCTCTACTTGGCCACACGTGCTTGGCTGGCATAGCTCTGGGCCCAGCATCCCAGGATGGGAAGAGCTCAGGACCAGCTGCCCCCGGCACTGGCTCAGAACTACAGAGAGCGCCGAGGCTCTCCCGCCTTTCATTGCCTTTCCCTCTCCAGCCTCAGGTCCTTACCCCCACTTCTGGTCTCTGGAAGAAGAAATTCACTTCCTCTTCCTCTTCAGGTCCCTTTATTCTATTCGAGACGTCCTGCCTTTTCAGTAGAATGGAAGCAGGGACTGTTTTGTGTTTGTATATACCTAGCACTTACTCCTTGCTTCGGAAATAGTTGAATCCAGTGTCTGCTCCTCAGTCTTTAACATAGGCCCTGAACCCTCTTGGATGTGGGCACTCCCCAGCTGATGAACAGTTCACCTTCCAAAAATCCATTTGTAACAGCTCGTATCCTGTCTGGTCTCCCTGTCACGGTGAAAATAATGCTTGAAAACACAAGTTCCTTGACAATAATACACAAGTAAAAAGTCTTGGTTTTAAAATGATTACTCACATGACTTCATGTGGAAAGAGTGTTGCCTTTGGAGTGGAATGACCTGAATTAGAAACCAGATGCTGCTGCTGTCACCTGTGTGACTCTGGGCACGTTAGTTAACTTCTCTGTAGGGGGAGGGTTGGAATGTATGGCCCCTGCCCGATGGTCGATCCAGTGCTAAATCTGATCTTCCCAGGAGGGCACAAGTGGTGCTTGCCTATTGGCAGTTTTATAAAACCAGGGTCAGCCTCACTCCTCAGCCTTTGGCAAACATCCCCTCCTGAAGCTACTTGCCGTAGGCCATAGGTAAGGCTGGCCTGGCAGCATGGCCCTCACCTCCCTTAGGGTCCCACATGGACAGCCCCACTTCCTTGGTCATTGGTGAGTCAATGAGGGTCAGGAACTGGGTTGTTACCCAAAGAGCAAGGAGCAGTCTGGGTCTTTTAAGCTCTAATAGTTGTATTGTCCTCTTGTTGAAGGTGGGGAGAAGGATGGGGTGGCATGCTGGGGTGGCCACGCTGGGGTGGGCCTGGGAACAGCACCTCATCTCCCCACCCACGTGCCTTCAGGAGCTTTGTTCTGAAGGGTGGCTCATCAGCTATCAGTTTTTGCCTTTCTGGCCTACTCTAGTGGAGTCACCCCCTGCTCCTATGTGTGGCCATCTTGTCCTCAGCCTCACCTGTTCCACTTTGGCTATTTGTCATCGGCCTGGTGCCTCTCTGCCCCTTTTCTACCCATGTTCTTGACAGTGAGGATGACCCCACCCTAGACTCATGCCTTATATTTGAGCATCCTGGATCTTGTGTTATCCTATACCTCATGGCAGGGGTCCTGACCCTGAGTGGCATTCACTTACCTGTGTATTGCCCTGCTATGTGGGCACAGGAAAAGGAGGAGGGCAGCCACACTTTGGGAAGTTAAGAAGCATGGGCCTCATCAGTCATCAGAGCGGAAAGAGAACCGACTAGGATTCCTGGCAGCCACAAGCCTGCCTCGGGCTCCTAGCTGGGTGATCCTGGATCACTCAGAGCCTCAGCCTCTCGATTCATCCAAGATCATCCTACCCATCTCACCACGTGCTTGTGAAGGAAGTCCTGTGAATGGGGGTCACTGTGTGCATGAATTCATGGGGCTTGAAGGCTTCAAGGCTGTTCTGCCACTGACTCTCAGTGGGTGAAGTTTTGAAAGTGACAATTTCAGCCCATTTTCTTATCTATAAAATAAGAGGTTGGCTTGTGATCTGAAAGGCACAGGAAAAAAAGGCTGGATTTGGACATGGGGACTCTGGGTTTGAATCTGCTCTTTGCCTCTTATCACCTCTGTGACTAGCTAGGTCACTCACTAACTCCCAGCCTCAGTTTCCTCATCTGTAAAATCAGGGGACCAGGCTAGTTGATCCTGAGGTCCCTCTGCTCTACGTCAGTGCTCCTGAGATTCTGTGCACAGGGTGCCGTGATAGGCTGTGAGGGATAGCAAGGGAAAGGAAACCCAGTGACTGAGTCCTTGTCTCCCAGGCTTTCAGTCACTTCATCACTGCTTGTTGCAGCTTGACCCACCTTCCCAACGGCTTCCAAGGTGAAGAGCACCATCGAGCCTGGATTTGCCTCAATATTGAGTGGGTCTGCATAGCTGTGGTTCAGAGGAATGGGTAAGGGCTTTGCTTTGCCTGTGATGTCTGCACCCCTTCCCCCACCCCCCATAGTATCTGGCCCCAGGCTACTCACTAAACCGTATCCCTTTCTCCTCCAACTCTCCTACCAATACACCGTCGGTCATTGAAGCCTCCCTCCTGGATGGTCCCTTGTAACACTGACAGCAATCATGCTTCAGCCTCTAGTATCTCCATTATGGCTTCTGCCCCAATCTGGGCCAAAGGGAGCTCCATGTGAACCCTGCTCATCCTGATTCAGGCCCACGCCCTGTCGGCAGCAGCCGTAATTCTTCCTCACCTCCTCTTCTGTTCCTTCCTTACTCCAACCCAGAGAGCCAGTAATCACTCCTTGGGATTGTAGCCCCAACTGTCTGCCGGCAAAAGTCATTGAGGGAAGGGGCGAACGGTCCGTATTGCTTCCCCTAGGCCACCTGGTGCATTGTCCAGCTCTGTCCTTGCGCCTGATCCAGTTCGGCCCAGATGCTCACCTACAGCCCTTAGAAAATTAATCCCTTTTGCCTCAGAATACTCTCTCTCCCTCCTTAAAAAACCCAACCAGGTCTAGAATTACTTGTTCTCGTTATTTTTTGAAGATAGATGCTCCCACTGACAATTTTTTAACAAAGAAAATACACATGGGGCAGCTGGGTGGCACAGTGGATAGAGCAGCGACCCTGGAGTCAGGAGGTCCCAAGTTCAAATTTGACCACAGACACACACTGTGTGACCCTGGGCAAGTCACTTAACCCCAATTGCCACCCCCACCCCCCAGAAAAAGGAAATACATGTAAGTCTAGGCTAGATCTCATTCTCTGTGCAATCACCCTGCAGGTGCCCATTCCTCCCCTTCCTGCCCAAAAAAAGGTCCTTAGGACTTGACCAAAAATGCAAATATTAGGATTTTGCAAATGTTCCTTGTGGTCTGTGGGGGCCATTGAAGGTTTCTGAGCAAAGTTAAAGTCCTGAGTAACCTTTTGAGCAAAGTGTTTTAGGAAGACTAATCTGGAAGGGATACATGGGAGAAACTAGAGGAAAAGAGGCCAGAAAGAAGGCAGATAGAAGTAGGTCAGGCATGAAATAATGAGGGCCTAACCCAGGGTCGTGGAAGTAGGAGCAGGTGCATGGGGTGGGAGAAAACTGACAGGATCAGGTTGGGGCAGGGAATTGGGAGACATCGATCATCACCTCGTTGACTGGGAGGGAGGTGGCTGCAGATGAGAACCAGAAGAGGGAAAGCGTGAAGAATGCCTTGTTGAGGAGGTAGCATTTTTTTCTGAAGCCCTGGAAATGGAGATTTTAGCTGAAGTCACTAAGACGGAGTTTAGAGTGGAGGGCCAGCCCCTTGGAAATTGCTGCATATTGGGGACAGGGAGGAAGAAGGCATTACCAAAGACAAGAGGCACAATGTATCAACTTCACTGCATCTTCCGTAGGTGGACTGCTAGCTCGCTGATGCGGGGACTCTCCCTCCAATGGTGTAGATTGTGATCCATCCGGGGTTCGAGTTTGTTTTAATTGGCACAATATGGGAGAATCTAGAGGAAACTCTTTTGTTCTGGATGATCCCCCACAATGGTGGCAAACAACTTGGCAAGTGTAATCTTTGTGCCCTGACTGGTATTAATAATCAAAAGATCATTGAGCAAAGTTCTCTGTGATGTCTTTCAGGGAATCTTGATTTTAAGACATCTGGGATTAAGGTTTTATTTTGCACTGCAGTGTCAAATTGCAGGATCTTTGAATAATTACTTTAAAAATGGAAGGGAGGGGTTAGCTAGGTGGTGCAGTGAGTAGAGCACTGGCCCTGGAGTCAGAAGGATCGGAGTTCAAATGCGACCTCAGATGCCTGTGTGACCTTGGGCAAGTCACTTAACCCCAATTGCCCTGCCTTCCCCCCCACTCCAAAAAAAAAAAAAAGGAGGGGGGAGCCAGAACACCATCTTGTTCATCTCCTCCTCCACCTTCATACAGATGGAGAAACAGAGGTCTAGGACCCTTAGGGCTTCAGAGTCCCCTCAGAGATCCACAGCCACTCAAGAGATGTTTGATGAAAGACAAATGAATGAGATAATGAAAGGGCTACAGGCGAACATAGGTAGGGTGGGAGACCTTGATTTTGAACCCAGGTGTGTACTCCAACTACAAATTTGTTTTTTTCCCTAATAGTCTCTCTTCTAAAAGTCAAGATCTTGCCATGGGTGATCTGACTGAAGGAAGTAGCACCGGTTAGCTTGGGGGTGGGGAGACGGCAGGGCACGGGGGCATGACAGCCTTTCAAACATAAGCCTTCAAGACAGCCATCACTACAGAAGAGGGATTAACTTTGTCTCCAGAGAGCAAAACTTCAGAGTGATAAGCAGTTATAGACTTTTGGTTTGATAAATGTGAAAACTATCAACAAATGAGATCTCTCCTAAACCCTGGGAGAGAGTGGGCTCCCTTTCCTAGAGGTAGTCAAGCAAAGGCTGGGTGTGCGCCTTTTTCAGATAATTGTAGATAGTGAGTAAGTTGGACTGGATACCAAGGTCCCTTACAGTTCTGAGAACTCTAGGAAGGTAAGAGAATGAAGGGACATTTCCAGGAAGGTCAAAAAGCCAATACTGCAAATACCCAAGCACAAGCAAAACGCTACTGGGCCTGGGGCCTAATGGATTATTTCTGATTGTCTTAAAAAGAGCTCCGAGGAGTCTCAAATCAAAATGTCACAGACATTAGGTGGTGAGGAAGCATGGAGATGGCAGATATTACAGGCTGCTTAACATGGTAGGGTGGATGAGAGTATAAAGCCATTCCCCAGTACTGGATTTGCCAATGGGATGGCAGCTAGATGGGAGAGGAAGTGTTGCTTTTGAGTTAGGAAAGAATATTTATAGAGAAAAGTGGGATGCAAACACAGACTGAAGATACTGAAGGCACCTAAGTCCATTCAATCAGTGAGTCTCACTGAAGTGGGTTCTCTCTCGATCAGTGCAGATCACAACCCACTGATGCCTGCCAATTCATTATCTGTGCCTTCATTAAGATTCTGGCTAAGATCCATTAAATGCTGCCCTCCCATAGGTCTTTTAATCAAATTAGCACAGTGCCAGGCACATAAATCTTTAGTACTCTTTCATACCCCGAAGGCTCTGGCAAAGCATTCAACTCACTTCTCTTACCCCAACTCCTTTGATACATTTATTTCCTGAATGTATTTTTTGCATTAGTTTTGGTTAAAACGTTGCAGCCTACTTATACCCAGCACTTTGAAGCCCACCCACCACATGCCCTTTCATTATCTGGGGACCACGCATTCTTCACCCCCTCGTCTATACCTCGTCACTTGCTAAACTCACCTGGAATGCCTGTGGATCTGAGGCGGCTCTGGAATTGTGCTAAGGCGACTGCTGAGTAGAAGGGTGGACCTGAATGAAATCTGTCTCGGTGTGCAGCAGGCCCTCATTGCTATTGTAGCACTGTCCAGCTCCTTTCTGGAGCTCCAGAGCAAGATGTGCACAGCAGAAAGTGAAGAAAGGTGTGGGGTTGAAGTATTTGTGAAGTAGGATGTGGGCCAGGTCATGACCAGTTTTGTTGGATGGCTGGTCTCTTCTGAGACAGAAGGGAGAGTGAATGAGTGTGTGTGGGGGACATCTCAAACTGCTACTGGTGCAATTTAGTCCAACTTCAGAATTTGTCCTTTTTCAGATACACTCCGTTACCCCAGACGGGAGGAACTGGCCATTTGTTTGGCAGGACATGTCTCCAGAGGGGCCCCTGATCAGAGCTGGTGGCCAGCACCATCAGTCATCTCAGGGATGCTCAAGCCAGGAATGAGCTGGTGTGACAGCTGTCTTCTCTAGCAGGAGACACCAGTAAATTTTTAGTGTTTTTTCTCTCTGATTTCACACAACACTTTCCTTGCTGCCAAGGGATGGATGCACACTGAACTTACAACATTAACTAAGTCTGATGATGACTGACTGATGCAGCCAGACTCCCAGAGTCTTCTTTCCACTTCAAAGAACGGGATGCATATTTATGACCAGTTTGTAAGACGTGCTAGCTTTAGCAACGAAGGACAGGAGTGGTGGAAAGTGAAAACGTGTGTGTGAAAGCAGTAAAGAGCCTAAGGAACCAGTCAAGTGAGGAACAATGGTCATCCTGTCCTTACTAACGAACACTAAAGAAAGGCTCCCCCCGCCCCGCCCGCTCCTTTCAGCAGTGACATTTCAGGCGGTGAGAGGATGGGCACAATGCCTTTATTCCCGTGCACCTCTCCCCTGCTCAACTCAGCTCTGGAACCAGTGGAACTTCAGGGGTTCAGGGAGTGATGTCGACCCTCACTCGCTGTCGCTGCTGCTGCTGTCGCTGTCACTGTCACTGGTTGTGCCAGATAAGTCTTCCAGGGCTTTTCTGCAAGGAACAAAACCAACAGTTTCTTAAGACTTTTCTGGGGGCTCCTGCCAACCCCAAACATGTGAGCTGTCCTCAAACATGTGACAAATCACAGTGGTCTGGGGACTTGGCAGTACATACAGTCAGGAGCAGTGCTAAGACTGGAACCCTGTCCATACCAGGCTGCCTCAAGTGCATGTTAAAATGCATTTTTTTATTCAGTTAAAAATGTATCTTAAAATACTACTGATTAAATGATGTGAGGACAGACACTGAGGGAAACTGTGGTAAGAAACAAAGACACCAATAAAAACGTATTTAAAAAATTAACTGCATAACCAAGGAACCATTAATGGTAGGTGAACAGGGTAGTCACCCACAGGGCTCCATGCCATCACAGCCAGGGATCCTGGGCCTCCACTGGCAGCTTTAGTCCTGCCCAAGATTCCAGGCCTAATCCTGGTCCTAAGCAAGGCATCTCTACTTACACAAGGTGTCTACACAGCTTGAGGCCAGGAATCTGTCACTTCCTTCAATAAGCCTTTCCTGATAAAAGGTCATAGGACTGAGAGAGTCAATCTTAGGGATCACCTCCAATCTGGCTACTTCTGTTTATTAACAACTTTGCCCTAAGGCCTCAGGTGGGGGCCCAAAGTCACAGAGCTCCCTGGTACCTGACGTACCTCTTCCCACTTTGGCCAGAGGATTTTATCTTGATTTCTGGCTGTGCTTGGGGCGGCTTCTCAGGTGGTAAGAGCCCAAGGACACGAACCATACTTTTTCCCTAGCAGCGCTCCCACATAGCAGGGGTTTAATAACTCTTTGCTGGACTTGGGGGAAAAGAAAAGAGGAAAGGGAGCCCTTACTTCTGCTCCTTGGAGACATCAAATTCAGTGAGCACTCTCTGGGTGAGGGGCTCGCAAATGGCTAAGCTCAAGGAGTGGGCCAACTTCACCAACTGCACAGCCTGGGCAGAATTGTGGTTTTCCTTTGCACTGCTCATGAATTCATTCATCAACTCGGTTCTGAAACAGAGAAGCTGGATGTGAACTGTTCTCAGGCCGGCCACGTCCATCCACTGAAGATGCAGAAAATCCCCGAGGACAGGTCACTGGGACTCACCTGGGGATTCTGTTCTGCTTCTTGAAATTCTCCAATATCTGCCTGTTTGGGAGAAGATTATGGCTCCTTCAGGGCTGGAATATCCTTCCAGGGCCCAGCCCAGCATTTCCCTAAAAAGCCTGCAATGGTATTTCAACGCTGACTGATGGGGATGGGAGACAGTTAAACAAGTCAAAGATGTGGAAACTCTGTCTTGAGAAGGCGGAAGGAAAGAGAAAGGCGCCCAGGCCTGGGGCAGGTCTATTTTGAGTTGGAATAGCTTGTTCACTGAAGCCTCAGCCAACATTTATTGAAGCCTCCCCTCTGTGGTAGGCATTAGGGATACAAGTACAATGAAGGAAACAACCCTTACTCCCAAGAGAAGTAGAACTCAAGGAGCTATGTAAAATGTGCTAGACCTGAGCTGTCAAATGTGCAGCACGATCTGACCCAGACAAAACTAGGAACTATTTCACCAAGCAAGCAAAAACACGCCCAAAGTCAGATAATATGCACGTTAAAACCAAGGCAATTCCCTGCCAGTTGTAGGTCCTCTGCTCCCCACCCCCCCCCCAACCCGGCACGGTGGCAGGACAGAAGCCCGCACTCGCCATCAGCATGAGGCCCAGGCTCAGATTTCGGCACCAGTCTCATGTAAGTGCTTTCCATCAACCTGCCACACGCAGGAGGACAGAGCCACACATACATTCAGCTCCCATGATTCAGCTGAGGTCCGTACCCCTGCGCCAATCATCACAGCCTGCCTCTATGGAGCTCCTGCTGAGGCTGTCTGCCAGACACGATGACTTGAGACCATCCTTGATGGCCAAAGTCCAGCTAATGAGCAGACCCCTCCCCCTCATGCACATGCAGACATACACACAGAACACTGGTGTTCCTGTGTGGCCCAAGCAGCTGATCCCTCCCTGCTCTGAGCCTCAGTCTCCCCATCTGTCACATGTGGCTAACGTTTGGTGACACAGTGTGGGAACCCTGGCGGACAAACGTGACGTCCAGCATGTGTCACGGACACACGGAGGTCAGCTGTGGGAAGCCTTTCTCTTGCAGAACTGTGGCTACTGAAGGAATCATTTTTCTGAGAAAACACCATACTCTCCGCTCCTACACCTGCACCTCAGCACCTCAGGCCCTCGAACAAGATGAGGGATCGTGTGCCTCTGGCAGGATGGAGAACACCAGCAGCTGGACAGACAGGGCTGTACTCACCAGGCCTCCTGGGTCCTGCCGCCCCGCAGGAGGAGGAGAGCAATACAGTTCATGGGGCCAGTGGGCCACTCCGGCAACATCTTGCCCTCGTCTTCATACGTGGATTTAATATCGGCAGCGCAGTCGGCAAACGCTTCCTGGATCTGAGAACAAGCGGTCATCAGCACAATCACCATGCTAGGCTGGCTTTGATCAGATAACCTACAAGTCACACCTATATGGCCCTTATCTCATAACCACTCTGGGAACGGAGTATCCTCACTTTACAGAGGGAGAAACTGAGATATAAAATGGTTATGTGCTGCCTGAGCCCTAGGCTCCACTGGCTTTAAGGCTGGCGTCTCACAAATGCTCTCCAACAGTGCTTCTGTAGCCAGGAAAGCTGAAGGCCCAGATTCCTCCGCCCTCACACGGAGACATCTACGACCACCCCGACCTTAGAGGGGGAAGCTCAACACTGCCATTCACACCCCAGACCCAGAGAAGATGGAAGCTAAGCTGGCGGCCCAAGAGAGACGCAGGACGCTAAAGCACAGACATGAAGAGCACGGCCTGGCCATTATCCTACCTCTGGGGGATGCTTCTCTCTGGTCATCAGCGTCAGCATCTCCTCCCTCACATCATTCCGTTGGGTGAGCCCAAATTCTCTGCAATCTTGGATAGAAATGAAATGATTGCCTGTCGTGACCATCTCCACTGTCTAAGCAGAAGTGCCTGACCAGCCAAACCCCACCAGCCCTATTCTTCAGGTGGGAAAGGGCACGAAGCAGCTAATTCAGTTTCACAGCCTGCTCTAAGTTTCCAGAAAAAAAAAAGGGATGGGGGAAAACTGAAAAGTATTAAATGCCTGAAATTTGCCCTTCCTCCTAGAGAGAGATGGGAATTGATGATGTGGCTGCATCATTTGGCAGAACGCTTCTGGACAAAGCGCCGACCTGAGCTGCTCCAGGCACCCGGCAGAGGACACCTAGGCCGCCCTAGACCCCAGTCTTGCACAACAGGACTACCAGATACTCAATGCTAATGATGATACCGCTGTTCGGTTGTTTCAGTCATGTCTAAGCGCCACCCCATCTGGGGTTTTCTTGGCAAAGATACCCGAGCGTTCTGCCATTTCTTTTTCCAGCTCATGTTACAGATGGGGAAACTGAGGCAAACGGTGGAGTTAAGTGACTTGCCCAAGGTCACAGAGCTAGTGAATGTCTGAGGCCAGATTTGAGCTCACAAAGATGAATCTTCCTGACTCCAGGCCTGGTCCTCTACTGCGCCACTTAGCTGCCCAACAACCACCACCATTTATTTAGGGCCCATCATTGGCTGGACAGAGAGGGCTAAGCCCTTGACACATTAACTAACTCAATCCTTAAAAACACCCTGGGAGGTAGGTGTTATCACCCCTCTTTTGCAGCGAGGAGGCTGAGGCAGACAGATTGAGGTTAGTCTGAGGCCACATCACAACTCGGGTCTTCCTGACTTCCGGACTGCAGGTCTACCCACTGTCCCACACAGCTACCATGCTACTTCAATAACTCTTGGTGGTCAGAGAGCATCACAGTAAGACTTTCACACCGGAAGAGCCCTAGGCTATCATCTAATCCAACCCTATCACCTTAGGAGGAAACAAGCCCAGAGGGGCTCAATGTCCTGCCCACAGAACTCTGGCTGAGCACTCTGCCTTCTGACAGGGAGCTCACTCTGTCTGGGGGCAGCTCACAGTATTCCATGACATCAAGCCTAAACCAGCCCCTCTGCCCAAACACAACAATGCAGAATTTCAGCTCTCTGAACACAGCCGTCAGCCCACAGCTGCCTGGTCACTCAGTCAGGGAGCAGGGAGGAAAGCCAGGCCCACAGTAAGACACAGCCATCCTGAGAGGACTTTTTTAGGTACCTACGTCTGGTTGTCCTAACTGAATGATGAGCTTTGTCTCATCAATGACAAGGCAGCTGGCTTTGTTCAGGCTGGCCTGCCTGCCTCCAGGAGCTCAGGTGGTGCGTCTCCCAGGCCTCCTCCCAGAGGCACAAGCCCTGTGCCTTGTTTACCTCTCCAGATCTCAGGGATCATTTCTAATCGACTCCCCACATCCAGGGCTTGGAGAAGACTCATCAAGAGGTGCGAGTGAGGAAAGCAGACCTGAGGAAGAGGAACACACCTTCATGTTCTAAGAGTGCAGGACACGAACAGGACATGAAGACAGAGCAAAAAATGCCAGAGACACTCTCTTACAGAAGGGATCAGCTCCTTGTACCACTCCAGGGTGACATCCATTTGCTCCATTAAGCACAACAAACTGAAGAACTTGTGACTGCAGGAAGAGAACGACACACTTGTCTAGGTGCTCAGCGCCACTCAGCAGGACACTCCTGGGATCCCCAGCTGCGACAACGGCCACCCATGCCACCTAGGACAGTTGTGTGCAGCACATTCTGGGCTCACTGAACCTGGAACCAGCCTGCTTGTTCTCACCACCAAGACAGAGGAGGAGATCCTGGACGCTACGGTTCTGTAGAGCTCAAAGCTTTCTACAAGCTCCTCAGGAAATGGTTCAAATAACCTCTGCATGAAGGGAGACCTTCAGGGACAAGGGAACCCCCCGCATTCCCAAGACAGCTACTTCCACACTTGCAGACAGTAAAGTTAAGCCTCTCCGGGGCCCCGTTCCTGCTCCCCCTCTCCCGCCCCAGCCTCTCATATGTTAACTTCTCCTATGATATGGTCTCTCTGCCCACCCTCTGTGCTCCCGCTTGCCCACCTGTTCCTAAGAGAACCAGAAATACAGAGAGCAACTCCAGGGGTAGTCTGGCTACGTTCTCAGCCAGGCTTTTTGCCCTTCTCTCTTGCTGCACAACCCTTCATTGTGCCTTTCAATCCCCCCTTCGTGCCCTGTCTCCTTGGCAGGAAGAATAGCTTGTCTGCCCTGACCCCATCTGTAGGACTGTATTGGCAATCAAAATGGGCTCTTAGCACTTAGTTCAACCAAGTGCCCTTGAAGAGTTTGGTCTTTATTTCCTTGATCAAATTAGGAGTCCTTGATGACCTCCTTGCCTCAAGGGAAAGCCTAGTTTGAGTGACATGTTTGTGATATCAGAGGCTTTTAGACCACATGGGTTTAAGTCACCTCTTTGTGATGATTTTAGGTCACGTGGTTGAGTCACATGTGTGACTCACCCTTGACCCTGAAAAAGATATAAAACCAGGGGTTGGCTTTCTCTTTTTTGGAGCTCTGACCCACAAGCAGTGGTGGCGTGAGTGACTATGGGCCAGCCATTGTTATGAGCTCCTGGGCTGAACTTAGATGTTGGTAACTATGAATTGTATTTGGTCTGTTTCTAATGTATCTTTGTATTTGTATTTGCTCTGAAGTTCAGGGTGCTGGTTTTTTCCCCTGAACTAAGTGAATGGTATTTGTATGCTGAATTAAACTAAGCCTGTTAACACCTTTCCTTGGTAAAGCAGATCAAAAGAACCTAGGCTTTTGCAGCGTTCTGTGAGCTGGTTGTTGTTGATTTTACACCCCCCACAGCAGCTGCCAGCTGGATTGTTGAAACAAGGACTGACAACAGTCTGCTTTAACCCTGCAGTACCATGTGCCTTAGCAGCAGAGGCAAATACACGAATAAAAGAAACACAAAAGAACCAATGTTCACATTTGCATCATCCAACTTACTAATAGAAGGAATTCTGAAAGGCATCCCCAAGTAGTTTCCAGTTGTCACCTGTCCTTAAGATGTTGTGGACTTGGTAGGCAAGGTCAAGGTCTTTCAGCATGAAGCACTGCAAAGAAGTGGGGGTGATGAGCACAGAGCTGCGGGAAGTATCTGCCTGAACCTTGACTAGCAGCACGTGTCTATAAGGCGCCCCCCACCCAAGGGAGTCTGAGGCCAGCCAGTCTGGAGTTCACCAGAGCCACATGGAGCACTAAGGCTGCCGAGAGAGGGCAGGCAGGCAGCCTGGTCTATTAGAAAGGGGACAGGCCTGAGGTGCTTCACTCATCAGAATGCTGTCAGACCCTGGGGCAGCCACTGTACTTCTAGCCTGGGGGAAGTGGGGAGACAGCCTCAGAAAAACAGAGCAAAACAGGCTCTGGTGGTGAAGGGTGTGGACAGCGCCCTGCTGAGGCCAGTGTTGGAGCTGGGCTTCTTCACACGGGCACAGCTGGCCTCGCACCAGAATCAAGGCCTGCCCAGCTGGGGACAATGGACCATAACCTGACCCTCAGAATTAGAAATAAACAAATATGGAAGAAAAACTAGCAATGGAAAGGGAAGCAAAAGGGAGGAAAGGTGGTGAGTCTGAGGGAGAGCAGGGTCTTCTCTGGAAATAGAAAACTTGCAAGAAATGTACTTACCACCTTCATAGCAGATGGAAAGAAACGGCCTAAAAGAAACATAAGGCTTGTATTAGCACCTGGTCAGCATAGACGAAATATCCTCTAAAATTTTTATTTAATTAAAAATGCTGTAGAATCTAGTGAAAATCAGCACAAGCTGCAGGACTTATTAATTCAGTTTATTAAAAATAATTCCTCCCCAGTGATCGTGATCTGAGACAAAGCAAAAGCAAAAACAGACCTAAGTGAGACAGATAATCATGGAAACTGCATTTTGCTAAAAGGTACCACAGACAGTGAAGCACTATGGAAAAATCTTAGTAAGTTTCTTTGATAAAAGTTTCATTTCTCAAATACATAGGGAACCAAGAGAAATTTATAAGAGCCATTCCCCAATTGACAAATGGTCAAAGGACACGAACAGGCAGTTTTGAGAAGAAATCAAAGCTATCTATAGTCCCATGAAAAAATGCTCTGAATCACTCACTACTGATTGTAGAAAAAGGCAAATTAAAACAACTCTGAGGTACCAGATGGCACACCTATGAGAAATGACAAATGCTGGAGGAGATGAGGGAAAATATGTACATTAATGAACTACTGATGGATCTATGAACTAGCCCAACCATTCTGGGGAACAATTTGGAACGATGCCCAAAGGGCTATGAAGCTGTGCATATACCCAGAATCACCACTACTAGGTCTGAATCCAAAAGAGATCAAAGAAAAAGGAAAAGGACCTATATGCACAAAAATATTTACAGCAACTTTTTTTTTGTGGTTCCAAAGAATTAGAAAATTGAGAAGATGCTCATTAACTGGAGAATGGCTGAACAAGTTGTGGCATATGTGACAATACAGTGCTGTGCTATAAGAAATGATAAGTGGGATTATTTCAGAAAAACCTGGGAAGACATACATGTGGTCATGCAAGGTGAAGTGAGCAGAACCAGGAGACCCTTGTACACAATAAGAGCAAAGTTGTAATGGTGATCAACTATGAAAGACTTGGCTGCTCTGATCGATAAATCAAGACAATTCCAAAGGACTCATGATGAAAAAATGCTATTCACCTCCAGAGAGAGAACTGATGAACTGAATGCAAAGTGAAATATAATTTTCTGGCTATATTTTATTTTTTTTTGCAACATGATTAATATGGAAAAATGTTCTGCATGACTTAAGATACATAATTGATATCACTGTTTGTCTTCTCAGTGGGTAGGGAAGGGAGAGAATCTGGAACTCAAAATCTGAAACTATTAAAAATTAAAATAAAAAAAAGTAGTTCCACCCTGATAGAACTTCCTCAGATGACACGCTCTAGTGGTGTCTTCCCTGCAAACACTGCTAAGTGGGGAGAGAAAGCAAACTGAGAGGGAGGTCACTTGACACCTCTACGTATGCACTTACCGTCATCCAGGTCCTGTACGCATAGCTTCTTGCCCTGGAGCTCACTGATGATGTCAGAGAAAAAACTAGAGGAGATTTTGACAGTTGGGGCTGCAGAATAAAAGCAGCATATGAATTTCTTTTAAGAACTTTGGCTGGTCCCTCCAACCTCATGGCACCAATTAAAATGGGATGTATTTCTACTTTTTTCATCTTAAGGAAAACACAAAAGGAGATTGTATATGAACGCTGGAATTCTGTTATGTAGCTTTGCCATTAAAATTTAATACGGTCCTGTTAATTGGGAAGGCACTGAATCCATAAAGGAATTCAGGTAGTTGTCATCTTGATCACGCTGGCATGGCCCAATGATGAGCAGTTAATCTCTCTCCAATTATGTGGGTCTATCTTTAATTCTATAAAAAGTGTTCTGTAGTTTTATGCATCTAATTCTTGTGTCTTGACATCTGTACTCCCAGATCTTAGATATTCTGCAGTTAATGAATGAATGAAACTTTTTTTCCTTAATCTCCTTCATATAGGGTTTTGTTAGTAATGTACAACAGGTAATAATTTCCATGGGTTATATGATCCTACTGAAGTTACTGCTTCCATTAATTTTTTCGTTTACTCTGTAGTTCTCTAAGTAAGTCATGTCCTCTGCCACAAGGGGTTGTTCGGTTTCTTCTTGGCCTATGCTCACTCTCCCAATTTCTCTTCCTTGTCCTACTGCTGTAACAAGCTGGGTCAAGTCAAAGCAGTGACAGTGGTCTTCCTGATTTATCCTGATGTTAAGGGCCATAAGTGATGCTCGGGAACAGGCTACCACTTTGTAGAGTATAAGCTGAAGTTGTAAACTCCACACAATCTAGTATTGCTCTGGGCAGCATCAAACAGGACCAGCCGGAGAAAATTAAGACTTTGCAGTGTGCACACACCACAAGATACTATTCTATGGAACTCAAAGTGAAAATCTCTCATTAAAAAACAAAAAAACTACTTTAATAGCAGGTCTAAAATTGTAATTCATATGCAAGTAAAGTCAAGAAACTATTTACATCTTTTGGCTCAGTGATCTCCTCTTTGGGCATATACCCCCAAGGAGGTCAAAGACAGGAATAAAGGTCCCTCCCCACCCCCCCACCTTAAACACACACGATGCAAATAGTCTTGACACTCGCACACTGATCTAGAAGTAACCACACCCTCAGAAGCCCACTGAGTCTGTTTAATTATGGTTTGCATTCACAGCATTTTTAAAGTTTCTACAGACAGACATAACACAAGGGTATACATACCAGATTTGTAAAACATCTCAAGTATATAGTGATACGTTGAAAGTGAAGGTTCTCAAAATTGCCAGAAAGGAGATAAAACAAAGAAGAATGAAGCTTTAATAGCTGACGTTTCTAGGACATTTTATATTTTACAAAACGTTCTTCTCACTGCCAGCCATGGTAGGTCACATAACTTACCCAGTCACACAGTAAGTGGGAGAGAGAAGACTCAAGGCCCAGTCTCTTGGCTTCTAGTCTAGTATTCTTTGCTTCCTATTCACAAAGTCTAGGCTGCACTAACCACACCATGAAGCTGGGACACAGGTAAATCTTAATTGTAAAGAAACAGCTATGAACAGTTGTATGTTTCTAGTCTTTAGACAGATTCCAGTCTTTAAATGAAAAGTTGGGGGGGGGGGAGTTTTATTCAATATGAATGCTTTGACCATAATTCTACAGCAATCCAGAAGGATGAAATAAACAACTGAGATGCTCTGTGCAAAACGCAAGTTGTTCTGGGCAGTACAACACAGCGGACACAATTCAGGACGACTGTACGGGATGTTATCAGTGAGGCAAAGCTGGTGGGGTTCAGGAGCCGGGCTGTGGCTTCTTCTTTGAGGACACCAACACTAGGCTGATGCTCTAGGTCAATGCCAGGCCCAAGGAGCTCTAAGTGCAACGAGAAAAGCAGACTCTGTTCTGCCAAAGCAGCCGATTAAGGCAGAAGTCACTACAGCTTCCAGATCAGAGAATTTCCAAGTAATCCCACATCCCCAGGAGCCCCCATCTGCTACAACACAGCATTTCTGTGGGTCTAGGACATGTATGAACCTGCTCATTCTAGCTCTAATGCCACAAGGTACCCTAAAAATACAGACACACATTCTGAAGCTGGTTTTTCAGTGTGCTGACTGCCTGGGAAAAGAACAGTGGGAGGACCCTGGGAGACTTATGGGCATGTTTCTTCCAGACTAGACCTACAATTTCCCTGTATAAAGAGCTCCTAAACAGGAACAGTTGCCACCAAGGCAGTCCAGGGAGGGCCTTCTCTAAAGCTTAGTCCTGCTAAGGGCAACAGAGAACTGAAAGGACAGAGACACCAGAAGCAGGCTTTCGACACTCTTGATCTACCATACCATGCCACATCACTTAGTACTGATTAACAACAGTAAGTCAAACCCAAAAATGATTACATGGGTTACATGGGACTACTGCATAACCAGACCCGGCTGCCAAAGTCTACACTATGTCCCAAACCCAGGCTCTTTGGGTCAACTTCTAGGACTCCCACTCACCTATCTTGAGCGCTTTCATTTCACACAGGGTCTGTAAGGCAGGAATTCTTCCAAAAGAACCCATTTTCCTAAGGGCCCGAAGAATGGCGTTAAACGTTTGAAGATTTGGTTTCACCTTTTGTTCAGCCATTTGTCTCAACAAATCCTAGCAGAATTAAAGACCAAGACGTTTGCAAATGAGAGAGTGCAGTTTTATGTTCAAGCATTATCTGAAGGGCTCTGGGTGATGACTCTACAATCTATGAAGCCAAACTGGTTCATCCATGAACAGTTTACTTTCTTTTTCTATATTTCTTGTGGTATTCTCTTTTCACCTACACTAAAAGTCAGCAGTGAGTATATCCCAAAGTTAGCATTCCACCTCTTAATCAGAATTTAGCAAGCCCGTGATGGCCATGCTCAAGAGTCCTCTCTACGCCCAATACACAGGAAGGGACAGCCACTCCAAACAGCAGCCTTTCCCAGAAAGGGGAACATGGGTGGGTTATTTTTTCCATTTCTATAATGTCCAGGATGGTACAAGTCCAATCATTCCATGTCAATGAGAGGAAACGAACTCAGTTTTTCTGACTCATGTTTTACTTCTTTGTTCAAGAATTCTCCGTTCTACTATCACCATCAGCGACTCTGTCATCAATCATCCGGTTCACCTCATTTGCAATGTAATTCATCATTATTACAATTTTAAAAACTGAAATGGAATTTTCAGGTCACCTACGGTATTTCACACAAACTGCTAGAAAATAAAACAACTTTACCAATATAAGATTCCATTTATCTTCATATTTCTCTCTCGTTGAGAATGAAGCTTCAATCAGTGCATTGAAAGTATGAACATCAGCTGCAAAGGGAAGAAATAAAAACCGATTTGGGGATGAAGATGGAAGGTGATGAGGGGATGACAGAGGAAGCAAAGGGTCATCTTGCTTGGCTAATCCTGTCTGACTCAATCCCCTCTGACCACACATCAACTGAGAAAGCCTCCTGAGCTTCTCCACCCCAACTCAAACCTGAGCTCAGACCGCATGCCTCCATCCAGTGCCTGACAAACTTTCTCTATCAGAGGTTTCCATGCTGGAGACACAGCAAGGACATGGCCCCCATCTACACCCTCCTGAGAAGCACTCACCCTGGAGCCGGCTGTTCAGTAAGTCTGTGTACATGCGGAAGGCCTTCTCGTCTGCCTGATACTAGAGAAGGGCAAGAGAAAAGGGAGGCTAGTGAGCAGGAGACAGTTAGCCAAGGAAGCAGAGAAAAGGGACAGCCCTGGGCCTACCTTGGCCATTCCTCGGATCATTGTGCAATAGGAATGAGCGTTTTTCTCTGGCATTAGGTTGAAAATTCTTTCTGCGTTGTTGTTTGCTCTAGATTAAAGAAGAAATCACACATGACGAGGCTGAAAACAGCAGCAGAGCCAAACAAATCCAGGACAGCTGTGGGACCGATGCTCAAGCCTTCTCCTTGAGCTGCTCCAAGCCTCCCCCACTCCCCCATGTCCCTGATGACTCTGGCCCCTTAGGTCTCATGTCAGGCCCTTGGTCTGCAAGGGTAGTAAGCTCTCCAAGGGGAGCAGCACTGGGCTTTGAATTCCAGTACTGACACTAATCAGCTAAGTGATTTGGTGGCCTCCCAGGGCCCTGGTTTTCTTATCAAATGGGGATGATGCCATGTACATCCTCTCTGCTTTCCCACAGAAGCTGTTTGAGGGTGGGGATGGTGACCAAGGGGAGAAAGCCTGGCATCTGCACTGTCAGGCCCTCCTGTGTGTATGGCACCAACTGGCACCAATGAAACTCTAATCAAGTAACCCAGACGCTGCACGTGCAGGGGGACATCAACGTGCTCTGGTTTGGGGCTGAGATCATAGGGCATGTAATGGACAGCACAGTTTAGAACTAAGGTCTCAAACTCTCTCAGAAGAAGGGAGGCAATTTAGAAAAGCCAGTGGTGCTGCTCTGTCATGGACAGATAACAAAGATAACAGTATGGGTGGAATTAAAGTACATTATCTAAAAAAAAAAAAAGGCCAACAGGTGCTTCAATCATGTTTGGAGATGCGCACCCTATCGGAAGTTGAAAAGGCTCCCAACGGCATGTGAGAAGCACTTTCAGAGATCGACAATGTGCCTGCGTAGCTCCTGATCTTTAGAACTCCCCTAAGTGCTCGGTCTTCTTCACATGTAAGTGCAGTCACCAGAGGCAATCCACCCACCTCCAGGTAATCCTGGGCTGTGATGCAACGGCTACCTTTTGTCTGGACCCCTTTCGTGCTGGCTTTTCTTCTGCTTCCTCCTAAAACGGACGTCCCAGAAATAAGAGTACAGGTCACAGCCAACACTGAGAGTAAGAAGCCCAGGCCCAGGGCTGGGGGAGCACAAGACTAGTGCTGGGCCTAAACTTCCTTGCCTGTAGAGAGGGTGTGAAACTTCTGTATTTCCTTCACTACAAGTTGTGAGATGTTTCTAAATCTTAAAGTGTGATCTCGCTGTGAATTCCACTAAAAAGTGGGGAAAAACCCCCAAACAAGGAGAAAAAGTGGCTGTAAAATGACTTTCTTCCTGAATATACCATCAAACTAAAAGGCTCCCAGCTGCTAATGCACACCCACTGGGTAAATTCTCATGGAGCTGGCCAAGAGATGACCGACCAGAGCAAGCCCAGCAATGTTGCAAGGAGAAGACGCTGAACCTGGGAGAGGGAGGAGGAAAAGGCAGAAAACCCCAGAGCTCTAGCAATGCTGGCCACCCAGCGCGAGCTGCCCAAGGCAAAGACTGTCCTGAGCACGGGGGAAGCTCTGGCTTGTTAGTGGAGAAGCAGGAGGGCAGAAGCCCAAAGACAAGGCCTACACCTGGGATGGTAGGTACAGGGAGGTCTGAGCTGAGAATGGCTTGGCCAAATGAAAAGAACTGAGGGAATGCCTCAGAGCGACTAAGCAAAAATGCCTAGTCTCCAAATCAGCTCTGTCTCTGATTATTTAAGTTCTGTTACTTTCAAAAGAAAACATAATTTTAAATGTTAAATAATGAAATCTTAAGATTCACACACTAGGTTCTGAGACAAACCAAACATGCCAGCAGAGAGGGCCATTGCTGTTGGCTGTTGTAGTGAGCCTGGGCATGGCCTCTGAGCATCACTGCATAGATACCACCAGGACAGGAGACAAGCAAACTGAGGAGCCGTCTCCGCTCTGTGCCTCAATCCTGCCTCGCAGTGCCAACCTGGCATCTGTGTCCTGGAGGCCCAACTACCCAAAGCTCTTCAGTTTAACACCCTTCCCTCACCTGCCAGCCACCCCTAAGGATCCCTCCTCACAAGGGTCCCAAATTCAAAACCACATCTGCTTTACCACCTATTTCAACTTCTCAGGTCCTCATTTCAGTCAGGTGTCAAAAGCAAAGAAAACAGATTAAACTCAACTTGTATTTAAATGTCTGAATCAGGTTATTTACATCTTTAGAAGACAAAGGAATCTCCCCAGTCTGAGATAATGTTCTTACAAGAGGGAGGTATATTTTGATTTGTTCAGTTTTTTTGGAAGGGAAGAGAAGAAGGAAAAAATGAAAGAGGACTTCCTTACTGCTCCAGTGACAAAGGCACTGGCACTGACAGCAAATCTGCAGGCAGGGAAGCCTCCTATTTCAGAGTGACCAGCAGAAGCTGGTCAAAAGCCAGTCTGTTCTGGGGTGTAAAGCTTGTAATTAATGCTGACACAACTAAAAAAATTCTCAATTGCTCAAAGCAGTGATATAAGGCAAGGGAAAATGGTGCCTTTTTCTGGTTATAAAGACAAGGTGTCCCAAAAGTCTTATTACAGATTAAATTAGTCTTAAACGCTTAAAATGGCATGAAGACTTCTGGGACACACTGTATAAAGAGACTGAAGCACAGAAAGGAAATGTAACCTAAGGCTATGTGACAAATTCATGGCAGAGATGGAATCAGAAGCACAAAGTCACAAGATCCCCTGCTTCACATAACTCTGAGATGCCCAACGAGGCTTTCCCCAAGTCAGCAAGTCAAGCCTAAGGCCTCTGCAAGAGCTCCAGCCCCTTGTGGCTCAGGTCAAAGCCCAAGCAGAGCAGGGAGTTATTGCTACTTAAAAACTTTGAAAAATTCCAAAAGCAATTCTAGAGAAATATTTGCAATTGTACTCGTAGAATTTTTAAGTGTTATTTAGTAGTCTCTCAGAAACTTCTGCAGCATTTTGTAGTTATACTAAGGTTTCGTTTTCTCACAGATTTTATTCCTGACATACAGAAATGCTATTGATTTTTGCAGATTTATAGATTATCTTACTTTACTAAAGTTATCAGTTGTTCATTTAGTTTCTTTAACGATTCTGTGGTTTTCTGAGCAAGCCATCGGCTCATCAGTGAAAGGGCTCATTTTGTTTGTTCTTTTTTTTCCTCTTAGTTCCCCACTACCACTAATAAAAGCTGTGTGTGTGGGGAAGTGGTGTCCTTGCTTTACTTTTGTACTTACTGAGAATATAACTGAGGTTTCCCCACTGAAAATAATGGCAGTCCCCAAGCTCCCCCAAGCCCCAATGTACTGATCTTTACCAATGCTTCTGATTCATCAATTTGATGAGGTTGTTCTTCTCTTGGGGGCTCTTGGTCACCATAGTAACACAACAGATCTAAGAGGCTGTTTGTTGTTTCCAAAGATACACAAGTCCCTATAAGCAAAGAAAAGAGGCCATGAAAGGTGGAAGGAGCCAAGTACCTGCTGCCAACTATGCTTGCTCATGACGACCTTTTGATAACTGTCTTTTAACATTTGTAAAGCATTTTCCTTGCGATGGTCCTGGAAGTTGCTATGTCCACTCCATTCTATGGGAGGCCTAAACAAAAATCATTCATTCAGGTCACAAAATGATCTGTCCCAGAGCAAGAACCCAAGTGTTGGTCTTTCTGACTCCAATTCAGCATGGTTCTAAGACACAAATGAGAAGCAGTCCCTGTGATGATGGAAAAAACAGCCAGAGAAGCATCCTTCCAGAGCTCAAATTACGTTTCAAGGCAGGAACCGCACACAGAATTTGGTGCCTAATTCACAGAGCTGCTATTGTGAGGCTCAAATGATGTGCAAAAAGCACAGCAGTTATCATTGGCTAAAACTAGCAATGCAGCTGGGGCTAGGGGAGTATTCCTTAAATGAAAAAGGGAGAAAGGAAACTGTGGAAGACTATTTAGATTACATTTACTGAAAGGCAGGATCAAAATCAAGGCACCCAGAATGAGGGAAGAAATCATCTCTGGTAAAGGCACCCAAGACATAGATGGAATTATCACATAGAATCAAGAGCTCATCTCCAGCAAATAAGTAGTCAAAGAATGTGAACAAACAGTTCTCAAAACGAGAATTATGAAATGGTGAAAGATGAAAGACAGTACAAATCTACTAATAAAACAACTAAGAATTCATCTCCAAAACTCAACCCATTGGTAAAACTGACAAAAGATGCCCATAGACAACACTGGAGGGGATCTCAAAAAGACAGGTTCACTAATATAGTGGAGGACCCCTCAAATGGTCAGATTATTCTGGAAAGCAATTTGGAGTGATGCTAAGAAAGTAACTGAAAATCATCCATAGCCTTTGATCCAGAGATGCCAGTCTAGGGATATGAGTTCAAAGACAATCAAACAACCAACATGCATTTATTAATAGCCTAATAAGCACCAGGCCTTGAGTACGTAAATATAAAGAATGAAACAATCACTACTCTCCAGGAGCTGAGAATCTAATGGGGGAGTCAAAAAGTACCTAAGTATGTGCAAAATAAATCCATGGAAGGGCACAGGAAAGACTTCCTGGTGAAGGAGGTTTCTGGACCACATTTTGAATGAAGAGGCAGTGGCTAGAGTTTGATAAGAATACTGGGGGAAGGGGAGAAGGCCTGAAGCAGGGCAGCAGCTGAGAGAAGGGAAGGCACATGAGAGATGTCGTGGAGAGAGAGAACCAACAAGTCTTGGCACCTGATTAGATAAGGGGAGTGAGGGACAGGGAGGAATTGGAAAGGTCTCTGAGGTTAGGAACTCAACGTATGGAAGGATGGCAGTGCTCACAATAGACATCATCGTGTTAAGAGGAGAGGTGGGTTTGGGGGGAAGGTAACAGATTCCTTTTTGGATGAAGGAACGTAAAAAGGAACTCAGAGGTCATCTAGTCCAATGGTGTCCAACTCAAATAGAAATAGGGGCCACTGAACAGTACCTAGGGATCCCTGTGAGCACATACTATTTCCCATTTACACTTTAATCTGGCTCAATCTGCACCTGGGAATGATTTGGTACTTCCTGCTCCCTCTAAAAATGCAGATGGGAGGGACAAAGGAGTTAGGTGATTACTCGAGTCACCATAGAGAGCTGGGATGCCTGCATGAAATCTATGAAGAAATGGACAATAGCTGGCAGAGTGGGGCTGGAGCTCAGGAGAGTGACATGGATTTAGAGGTTCTCTGCACAGATGGTAAATGAATCCATGGGGACTGATAGGTACACTCATACACTGTTTGTGGAGCTGCAAATTGGTAAAGCAATCTGGAATTATGAAAGAAGGAATGACAGAAATAAGCATTTTCTTTGGGGGGGGGGGAAGCAGGGCAATTGGGGTTAAGTGACTTGCCCAAGGTCACACAGCTAGTACATGTGTCAAGTGTCTGAGGCCAGATTTGAACTCAGGTCCTCCTGACTCCAGGGCTGGTGCTCTACTCACTGCACCACCTAGCTGCCCCTCACTAAACATTTATTAAGCACCTCCTGTGTGCCAGGTGTCATGCTAAGCACTAGAGATACAGAGAAAGGCCAAAGCCAGTCTGTGCCTGGAAAAGCTCACAATTCAAGAGTTATCATAGGAGAAACTGGAGACTTCTCCAAAAAACCATGCCAGCACACTAACTTAGGGGTGAGAAAAGGGTCAGCAAGAGGAGCTTGGGGCCCATTTCTAAGAGCTGAGATCAGTTTAAATACTGTTACCTGCTTGAAGGAGCTGGTCAAACATGTCCACAGAAGCTTTGACTTTGTGAAGCCGGATGCGCTCCCGGAGGGCAGCCTCACTTACTTCCTCCAGCTGAGGGTCCAAGTACTCAGGCGTCAGGCACTAAAAACAGGCCAGATGTTAGGGGGAACAGAACTGCCCAATCAGGCCTCGGGGGATCAACTCTCCAAGAACTGTCAATGTTTCCCTCTCTCCTCCATCAGACAAGGATATTGGAAAAGGACCTTGGGGCAACATATTTCTTGAAAAGTTGCTGAGAGTAACCTGTAGAACTATTTGCTAGATACTAATTACCTCATGTTGCCTTGTAATCACACCACCCCTTGTTTGTTCTTAATACAAAAGAGGAAAATAAAGTATTTAAAGGTAGAAGAATCTCTCTTTTGCACCTTCTGCTTCAGCACAATGCTTTTAGAAGATTTCTCCTCAATGGCAAGGCAAATGTTGACCACCTCAGAGAAAACCTAAAAATAAACTTATCTAGAGTGGGAAATGACCAAGCTCCACTTACCGGTATATGTGGTTCAGCTATGTCCTTCTCAAAAAATTTAGGATACGTATTAATAATATATTTTGCTGCCTTCTTTCCAGAATCCTTTGCCAATAAAAACATACGCTGCATTAAAAAAGGAGACAGATTTAGACATTAGCTGGTATTCATTTTTACTTGGATTCAAAGGGTTAAGGAGGAGAAATTGATAGCATTTTTCAGTTTCTTTTTTCTATCATTCATTATTATTAATACAGTATAGGAAAAAAAAATACAGGACCACCTTGATTGTAATGCAGAATGAAGACATTTTAGCTAAGTTTAATTTTTATTATAAGTAATTCTTATCCCCCCAAAGTTTCAACCAAATAAGTCTGCATGTGAGATTTAAAATTCAAATTTCAACCTCTTTGAAGTCAAGGCAGATTCTTAAAACTTGTCCAGAAAAAGTTTAAAAAAGCACAGCCTGGCCACACAGGGAAAAAAACCAAAAACAAACCCAATGCTTTCCAGATGAAGTGGGGAGACTGCCTGGGGAGGTGGACTAGGGGCTATATTGAGAAATGAATGTGATGTTGGCACTAAGGTACTAACACACCCTGATACCACCCCCCTATCCCATGTACCTTATAATTTCCACTTTCCTCACTTCCCCTTCTCTAGCTGACTCCAAAAGTACTTGGTATTCAGTAGATGTTCTCACCCTGTGATAGCTGACCTGACCACGAAGAAGCCTTCTCACTCAGTCCCTTTCCCGATCTTCTCTACCTTTCACACCTTTCTAAAGCAATCACAAACTGGAATTTACCAGTCAACACCTGTACATGTGGGTAAGGCTGAGTGACAAGTCTTATTACGCACCACAGCCTGGTCACCACCCCAAGGACTGGGATACAACAAGGTTACAAGAAAACACTCACAGCTTCTGAAGATGTGACTGGGATGAGGAAAGGATCATCCTGGAATGTGTAATGGGCAGCAGTGGGATCCTGGGGAGAAGACAGATTAAACCTCTTTAGTTTCACCATTCTGGTGATGGTCAAGAATTACTCTGAAGGAAGATTCTAAAATTTTTATTACTCTAAAGGAGAGGACTTGGGACTCAAAGTAGAAATTTCCAGTGAAGTGCAAGGTCAGTGAGCATGGCCTAAAAATTGGCAACCATTAAGCCAAGCAGTAAGAACCATTCAAGGCGAGGACACATTTTGGGGCACAAGTAGTTATGCGATGGCATATAATCTCTAAGTGTTTGCCTTCACCGGAGAGGCCAAGACATTTCAACATGGGCAAGTATTGGGGCTCTCTGGGAAACTGGGATTCCTAAACCTTCCCTTCCAGGGTTTGGGGCATGAACTTTCTCAGGACTTCAAAACAGACTTGGCCTCCCTGGTGTAGTACAGCTCTTGGCACTACATGAGAAGCAAGGGAAGCCTGAACTCTGTTATGCTGGGAAACACTGGACATTCCCACAGCAGAACTGGTTGGGAACTAGGCTAGAGTAGTCTGGAACACTAGGTATTTTTTCTGGGGCAATATTCAAAAGGTACCTAGGTACACTTTGTAAATCTTTAATGTGAGGACGTAAAGTAACATCCAGGCAAAAAAAAGCTTCTATTAACAAGTCTCAGCAATTCCACTTTACTACAAGTAAAAATCAGCCTGTTAAGTTGCTGTAATGCTCCTCTGTGGGAAAGGTGGCTCTCCTCCTCAGGGCCCAAGCCAAGAGCTCATCAAAGTCCTGGGTCAGACTCAAGTTCTGGCTTTTCTACCATGCACAAAGACCTTAACTCTTCCAGTGCTGCTCATCACTGAAATGTGGATGATACTTCAATTACTGACCCCTGTACCAGCAATTTAGATTTGAAGATCTTTCCCACCAATTAACAGGCCATGTAACCTGCTTATGTCACAGGAAGCCTAAGTCACATGTGGTTGGAGGAGCTTCCTGACAGAGGGAGAGATGGGAGGGAGAAAGAGGGAGAGGAGAGAGGGAGGCGGGGAGAGAGATGGAGGGAGAGAGGGAGAGAGGGAGAGGGGGAGAGGGACAGAGAGAGAGAGAGAGAGAGAGAGAGAGAGAGAGAGAGAGAGAGAGAGAGAGAGAGTCTATAGCTCCTAATGGCCATCAGGGGATGGGAGAGGTTTTGGGATGGCCGGGCTCCAGTCTGTTATATGGTGTTTTAAGTTCCTTGCTGTTATGATAAAGTGGGCTGACTGGCTGTGGGAGTTGAACATTTGGTTATGGGATATGGTTCTCTGGTGTCTGAATAAATGTTATACTTCTTTTACCTTCCTTATGGATAGTCTCTCATACCTGCAATATAGGACTACGTAGGCATTTTGACAATTATCATCTACATTATTATTATTGCCTTACCGTTTCAACCCCACAGGCTCAATGAGGAGAAAGTGCTTTATAAAAGGGATTGATTCTCTATTAGATGTGGAAATAAGCTCATGAAATGGAAATCTTACTATTACTAAAATAGACAGCTTAGATGAAGCATCCAAAAAAGACTACTTACCCTCTGGATAGTGGATGCCAGAGCTTGAAGAACTGCTACATTGTCCCTAAAAATAAGAATTTAAACATGGAAAGATGTAACATGAAAAAGTTTCGTACAGTCACCAAGTTATTTAAGGGAGTTTGGCCTTAGGTCTGCTCCCATTCATAAGGCAGAAGTGGTCACAGTATCGATCTACTCTCTGAACTACAGCCACATCTCATCTGGCAGTAATACATGATAAAAAAGGGCAGAGAATGCAGTAAGTGAAAAAAACAATAGGAAAAGTGCCAAAAGGAAGCACTGACAATCCAAAAACAATTTCTATGGGGAAATGAGGTGGCAGAGAGGATAGAGCCCAGAGTCAGGAGCAACTTAGTGTAAATCCTGCCTCAGACACTTTCTTAGCTGTGCAATCCTGGTCAAATCACATAGCTACTCTGTGCCTCAGTTACCTCATCTGTAAAGGGGGATAAGAATACCACCTGCCCCACATTATTATTAATACTGGAACCAATTGTGAGACACATATAGAGTCGCACGATTACCTCCTTCTTCATCTGAGCTGGCAAGCACCTTAGGGGCACAGCAGAATGAGTGACTTATACTAGGCAATTTCCAGCCACATCCCACCCCAAATTTTCTTTTTTCTTTTTAAAATACTCTTGATCAACATCACATGTGAATATATCCATATTCGAACAAGAAAAAAAGATTACATAGCAAACTGTAAATCTATTATGTACAGTTTGTTTTTTTAAAGTATGTATTAAACATGGTAGTACCAACACTACCTTGCTTACCTTCTAAAATTGCCTGTGTGCCCACCTAAATTTTCTTTATGCTTCTCCTATCACAGTGACCTCTCACTCCCCTCCCCTCCCCTCCAAACCTTCCCTTGTAACTAATAAATTTAAATCAAGCAATATAAACATATATACCAGTTGTAACTGATATTGTCCATCTCAGTCTGCACCTCTGGTCCATCATCTCTGCCAAAGATGAATTTGGCAATCTTGTACACAAAGGGAAAGAGATCAGACCTGGGATTTCACTGGTGGACAGAGGTCCCAGGTGAAGAAACTCCCTTCACTAATGCAGTTCAGCACCTTCTTTGAAACGTCTAGTCTTAAGAGACTTGCCTTATCAGTGACTTATAGTACAAAGTAAGCATTTAATAAATGCTTGTTGAATGGATAAACAAAATCTACCAAAATCACAAATCCAGTAAGTTGGCTCACCCCACCCTTGCACTGGGAGACCCTGGCCCTTTCAGTTCAGGTTTTTTTTTTTTGGGGGGGGGGGCAGGGCAGTTGGGGTTAAGTGACTTGCCCAAGGTCACACAGCTAGTACACGTCAAGTGTCTGAGCCCAGGTCTGAACTCAGGTCCTCCTGACTCCAGGGCCGGTGCTGTACTCACCGCGCCACCTAGTTACCCCTCAGTTCAGTTCTTAAGGCTGCCTCTCACACCTCCTGGTTGTTAGGCTCCACCCTCTGACCTATCTCCTTAGCACTCACTTAATGGCACTAACTGCTAAGTAGCATGTGTTGAACTGATGCCTTATAGATAAGCTAATCACCCTTGCTTTTGACATGAAATCTGACTCTAATTTCTTTTGATATCCCCTTTCAAATTCTATGTGTAAAGCAGCTTTTTACAAATATGACACCAGGCTAAGAGGAAGGTCTAAGAAATGTAGATAATTATAGGTAAACTATATTTCTTTAAATCAGCTCACAGTTTACTAACTTTTCATTACATCTCATCATGCTTTTCTCAAGAAAAAAGTCATTTCTACGTTGTTTCAGCTTGGCAATAAAAAAGTGTTACCTTAGCATAAGTATCAAAGCAAATTAGCCATCTTTTCAGGTTGCTGTAAGGATATACTTGCAGCCAATGATGGGGACAGATGGTGAAGCTAGTATGGATTATTGCCACCCTAGCTTAATTAATCTCCTTGCTTCCAACCTCCTTGATCCCACTCCATTAATAAATTAATCATTTCAAAACTGAAAGGGCCGGGTCTCACAGTGCTTCCTGGGCCATCTCCAGTTGTCCTGGTGAATTATCAGGCCGCTAGACCCAGATGGCTCTGGAGCAGAAAGTGAGGCTGGTGACCTTGCACAGCCCTCCCTCACTCCCCAAATGAAGGACAAATACACAATCATTTCTGACATCAGCTTTCATTATGTTATGACTGCATGGAAGCCTACAATTCCTAATGATGAGAGCAAACCCACCATCACAGGCCCTACTTTACCTATGTAACCTCGCTTCTCTTTTATTTTTCTAACATAGTGGCCAGCTCAGCTTCATTAGTCCACACCCCACCACGCCCATCCTAATTTTTACCTCCTTGGCTTTACTCATGACATTCGAGGACTTTGAGAATGAACAGAAAAAAGCATTTATTATGTGCTTACTGTGTGAAAAGCACTTTGCTAAGGCTGGGAACACAAAAGGAAATTTAAGACATTCTAATATGGAGACAACACACATAGAAGGTTTAAGCTTCAAGTAAGATTAAAAGGGCTTGTGGCCTTATAACAACAAAAATAATCATCACACATTTCAAGGTTTACAAAATGCTTACCTCACAATGACCTTGTAAGGTAGGTAGTTCAAGCAGTATGGATTTCATCTACAAAATGGTAAACTAAGGCCCAGAAGGTATAAGTGACTGGCCTAAGGTTACAAAGCTAGTAATTATCAACTCTGGAATGCAAACCCAAGTCACTGTGCTGTAGCAATTCAAATTCTAATGGACACCCACCTCCCCATCAAGGACTGGTTTGAGCTCTATCTTTTTCATGAAACCCTTGGCCTGATGTTATCTGATAGGACCAAGCACAGTACTGGTCACTCAGCTGGGGCTTAACTTGGCTCTACTTTAATGTTATGAAGTCAGAGCGAAAGATGCTTATGCTTCAACCCATGTCTCAAGGAGAAATAGGGGTCCCAAGCTGGGTGATGGTCAAATGGATATCATGAGGTCAAGCCTGGAAGGAGCCTGAATCACTAGGGCATTCCCAGAAATAAACTGGCCTCTCAGGATATTTTAAACTGGGTTTACTATACAGCCATTCTCCTGTGCTGGGACTACCAAATGTGGCCCAGTTCCCTTATTTTCAGAGAAACACTGGGTCAATGAATGGCAAGATCAGCACCAGAAGCTAATTCTTCTGATTCTTTGTCATGCAAGACTCTTACACGGGTATCACCACTACTACAGAGCAACAAACATCACACAAATGCTGATACTATATTTGATTCCATAGATTATCTTGTCATTTCTCTCAAGTTAGAACTATCACTATTTTGAGATAATAGCATCACTTACCATGTTTTTCTCTTTGGAATGACCACTTCTTCAGAGCCTTAAAGAACAGAATGAAAGCCGATGATTTAGTTTTTCTCAATAAAATGGCGAATTACAATTCCAAAATGCCTTGGAGCCAAAATGATGCCACTGGCACACTGAAGGTACTGTACCTGGAAGATCAGCTCCTGCTGCTTCTGGGAGGGCACTTCCAGAATAAAACCTGTATAAAATACGTAAGGCTGAAATGTTCATCACTGAAATACTGAGTTCAACTATGCCAAATACTCCAGTCTGAAGTTATCTCCATGAACATGGATGACAGAACTGCTCAGCTCCCAGAATGTCAGTGCTGAAACAGATCTTGGTAAAGTCTCTAATCCGACCCCCTGATGCCCAGAAAGGAGGAGTTCTTTCTCCCAGATGGAAGAGCCTGGACAAGAATTCTGCTTTCTGAAGCCCCTACTACTAAAACAGTTTGGTATGTCCCACACTGACTTCGGTTTATTTTGTGCCATATTCATCGAACCCACATGTTTTGAGTTATTAGTGTGATTAAAAAATAGTAACATAAATCTTGCTATTCAAAATTTGGAAAGGTGATCTCATTAGACAAACCAATAATAAAACCAAAGAATGTCTTATTAATATTTATGACAGTAGAGTGATTTAATCAGTGGGTGAAAATGCCCAATTTACTTCTGGGATGTGAATAAGTTGATAAAAGTACTACTGATTTAGTTCAGATTTAAAGCTAGATAATAACTCAGAGGCCATTTAATAACAGCTAAAATTTATATGGCCTTTTAAGGTTTGTAAAGCACTTTACACATATTATCTCACTTGATCCTCACAAAAATACTGTGAAATAGGTACAGTATTGTCATCATTCCCACTTTATAGATGAGGAAACTGAGGGTGGGAGAAGTTGCCGGTCACACAGTTAGTGTGTGAAGCAAGATTTGACCTCGTCTTCCCGACTTCTAAGTCCAGCACTCTGTCTAAACTCCCTCATTTTACAGATTAGGAAACTGAGGCCAGGAGAGGCTCAGTACCTGACTCCCAGGTCACAGAGACAGTAACAAAGAGGCAGGGTCTCAATGCAGATCTTGCTCCAAATCCCAAGTTCTTTCCACTGTACTATGATGCCTTTATGCTCTGCTATTCCAATGAAGATGGTACCCTTATCGGACTCTAACATCTGTAATAAGTCACTCAGGATTACCCACTGCATCACACCTATTAGATTCTATGGAGCAGTTACATTCTGATTGAGGGATAGACTTCCTACTGCTACAAAATTTCTCCTTGTAACTTTGTTCATTCTAGGAAATCTTTCACCAAAAATTGAATGTCTCTACACTGTGGGGACGGCCTGGGCAGATTTAAGTGGTGGGGCTCCCAGAAATCTCAACCTACTGTTAAGAGAATCTGTTCACTTAAAAATATCAGAGCATACATACTATTCTTATTTCTCATCCTTTATACCTAATGGCATCTTTACAACTCAGCAAATTGTTGAGTCCAGGTGGTTGCTTATATGTATGATTTTGATGGGAGTCAGGAGTCACTTCTACCATAATTCCAACATTAGAAACTTATTTCTTTCAGCACTGTGGCTTCACGTATAGATATAAGATGTAACAGCTCAAGTTTACTTTACAGTTTACAAAGCTTTTTCCTTATAACTGCCCAGTAGGACAGCTACTATAAATAGTATTATCCTGATTTTGTCCAGTCATGTCTGACTCTGTGACCCCATTTGGGGTTTTCTTGGCAGAGATACTGGAGAGGTTTGCCATTTCCTTCTCCAGCTCATTTTACAGATGTGGAAACAGAGGCAAAGTTGAGTAACTTGTCCAGGGTCACACAGCTTGTAAGCGTCTGAAGCCAAATTTGAATTCGGGAAGATAAATCACCCTGATTCCAGGCCAAGCGCTCTTATCTGCTGCCCAGATTTAGTCACTTTAAAATTGTTCTTGGGGCTCTTCTTCATTGTATCACCAGGAAAAATTAAATCTCTGGCCATCCCTATGTTGAAGCCACAGTACTAAGTTTAGTATTAGAAAGAACCTCCAGGAGATCAGCTTGTCTCTTTTACATACAATTCAAATCAAGCCAACTTAGGACATATGATGCCCTAAGTACCTGCCATGGTGGAGCTCAGTCTAATGGTAAGAACCATATGCAAACAACCAAGAGACAGACAAGGGAAGGCAATCTTACAACCCAGCATTTCTCCTCCTACTCCCCTGCCCAGAGTGTCTGGAATTCGAGATGACCTTGATAAAAAAAAAAAAAATCACGGTTTCCTTTTTCAGTCCACAAAATCGCTGTTAAAGAGTTCACAATTTAATTCGGTGCTTAATGAGGCTCCTACCTCATTGAGTGGTGCTCAGTCCTAGGAAGGAGAAAGGGCCAGCAGGATGAAAAAGATTAGATGAGTAATTACATCCAGGACTGAGGCTATCTTTTGTCTCTTTTTATATCTCAGAGCTGAGCACAGCCTGGCACATAGTAGGTGCTTAAGTACACATTTACTGAATTGAACAAAACATGCAACAGTAGCGACCCTCTGTGTAGGTAAGCAAAATGTCCTTTGTTTTCTTTGAGTAACTCAGTGTATTTCATTAAGCCTTACTAGGTGCTAAGCCCCAGGCCCAAAGACCTATTAGGTGTGGAACCTATGTGGGTGTGGACTGGTGACTGGGGTGGGGCCCAAGGTGGGGCTGGCTAAGGGGAGGGGCCAACTCAAGATTCGGACAGCACTTGATGACATCAAAAACTCTGTAAGAGGAGAGAAGACAGCTTGAAGATTGATTTTCTGTTGGAGCCAGAGACAGCTACAGCCAGAGCTGACCCGCCTGTGGACCGAGGAGGAGTGCTGAGCAAGGACTTGAGGCCAGTGGGTAACCTTCTTACCGGAGAGGGGAAGCATGTATGTGATTTTGTTTAATACCATCATGCTTCTCTGTGGCCTCCTGGTTACTCTTGTAAGGCGGACTTATTGGGCCTGGAAGCTTTTGATCTAAATATCAAAATGGGGACGCTGGTTCGTGGGTCTGCTACTTTGGAGCTTGAATAAATGCTTTAATTCTTCTGCCTTCTACTTAGAGAATTCCTTATATCCTGCGGTTCTGAACCATTCAGACATATATATGATTCTCTTTGAAATCATAAATCCTGCCTTCATAATACACCCTCCAAGACTGGCTAACCAGCAGAAGGATGAGACAAAAGGGCACTGGCTCTGGACTCAGGGTGACGGGACCTGGACCCTGACTCTTCCACGCATCTGGCCCAGCCCACCTAGATCACTTAATAACTTACTTGACATTCCTTTCACAGAAGCTCTTCCCCACCCTGCCCCCGTCCCCCCCCATATACCTACTACTCCTTAATCCCATCTAAACATTCTCAGTCTCTTTTTCTATATATGTATCAAACTCACCCCATCGAGGCGCAGATTTACTAGAAATCTGCCCACGCAGACTCGTCCCGTCCCCTGACATTTCGGGGTTCCAGCACCCCAAACCGCAACAGGACCAGAGTGCAAAACCTAACTAGGTGATTCCCCAAGTGTGACCCCACCAGCTCGTGGCCGCCAGGTCACCTTCCCTGACCCACGTGCCAGTCACGGCGCGCATGCGCACCCCAACGCTCTTCCAGCTCGGGCTGACAGTCATCTATTCTTCCCTTTCCCACCACAGGTTCGAACCGACCCTGAGGGCCACTTTACTTCACAGGCCCATTCCTCATACCTGTTTCCGGTAACTCTTCTCCTTGCATCGGCCCGCCTACCGGTCAACGGCAGCCGGGACCAGCTGCAACCTACGCGGAGGAAACGACTACTTGCTGCCGCCGCCATCTTGGACTTACGCGCAAAGCATGTCGGGAAGAGGTGAGGCCGGGAAAGGAGGAAGTGGACAGAGAGAAAGATACCACTGGGCGGAAAAATAGGGGAGGGATTTAGTCGGGGGGGGGGATGTTCATATTTTTAAATTTTTCATTACCTATTCCTAAAAATTTCGTTTAAATACACAGTAAACTCCGTATGAATCAATAAATATTGTGATAATTAGTATAGAGAGTTAGGTTCTAAAAATTCTTTTACTCCCCCCCGAAAAAATAGTCTAGTCCACTTACTCCTCCCCCTATGCACGTTTCTTTTCGCGCAAGCGTAGTTTGAGTCGCGTGGTGGTTGTGACTGTGAGGTGCTTTTGAGTCGCTGTTGGAACGCCGTGGCCGCCCGTCTCGGCACACAGAACGTGGGCGAGCTACGAAGATGCTGGTCTCCAAGGAGGTTCCCTGGCGGCGCCTTCGGGGCATTTCGTTCGGGATGTACTCGGCCGAGGAGCTCCGGTAAGAGGCTTGGTAGTGGAGGCTGCCGGGTCCAAGGCGAAGCGGGCCTGGGGAACTACGGCTCCCAGTAGGTTGTGCGCGCCGCGGTCCTCGGGGGCAGACGCCGGCTCCGCGCGTCGCCTCCTGGGAGCGGTAGTTCGGTGACCTTGGTGGTGGGGAGGGCTGCGCAGCCGGCGCGAACTTCTCCTAAGTGGGCTCGTGGCTAGCGAGCCGCGTGGGATGTGACCGGATTGATCCGGCCGGACACCTCCCCCGACATCTCTCCCTCAGTGATAGCTTGCTGCGGAAGTGGCTGGAGCGCTGGACCAGGTCTCCGGAAGGGCCGGGACTCCCGCTAGCGATCTGCCCGGGCAAGGCTCTTCAGTGCTGCCTGCCTCCATTTCCTCTTCCGTGAAATGGGCATAGATAGAACCCCTGCCTTCCAGGGTGTCTGTGAGCAAAGCAAGCACCTTGCAAACCCTAGAGCTTTCTGTCAATGGGAAATACTGTTATTGTAGAGAAATAACAAATTCCAGTTCTTGGCAGCTGGACAGTATCAGGTGGTAAATTCCAAGTCAGGTCCCTCCTCGTCTCTCCCTTGTCCTTTCCCTGACCCCAGTGCTGCCCCTTAGCGCCTGATGCATCCCTCACCCATGCGCAATCATCACCGGTCATTGATGGATGAATGAACGAATTAATGAGTAAAAGTCCTAGGGTTGTCATACTGGAATATAAAAGGAAAACTCTTTATTTTCTTCCGAAAAACTGGACCAAGCCACCTAAGTTTCACACTTATTTCCTTCAGTATTTCACACGAAGTCTCTGTAATTGCATAGAGAGGGGCATTGTGGCCTAATGGAAATAGCCCTTAGTCAGGCTCAGATCCAGACAGTGACCCTTCGTGCCTGAGAGGCCGTGGACAGGCCGAGACTAGGCTGTCAGCCCCAGTTACCTCATCTGTAAAATGGCTCATAACCAGACTGCAGGGCCAGACTTACAAGGTTGTTGGGAGGAGGGCGCTTTGTCAGCCTTACAGTGGTAGAGACACGTGAGCTGCTGTTTTCTTTACCTGTCCTGTGGTCTTGAATGTCAGAGCATTGTGATGATTATTGAGAATCCGCTGGAGGGGGGAAAGGGCCCTGGGATGCTTCAAGCCATAGAGCTATATGATCATAGATCTTTATGGAGTTTCGGAGAGCCTCCAAGCCAAATTTACCCAAGATTTGGTAGGTAAATCAACAGCCCCAGAAAGCTACGTGACTCTTGGGGTCGTACAGGTGGTAGGTGGCCAAGTCAGGGCTTGAGTCTTTTCTCCTGTGTTCTTTCCACTGTGTCATTCCTCGAATGCACATCAAGGAGGAGGAAGCAGTGTCCTGGATTCAAATCCAGGTTCTCTTACTAGACAGGCTCCATTGTACGTTGGCAGAAGGTATAAAGGATGAGGACCCGAGAGACGTATCAGTTTTAGGTGATACAGTTTGTGAATTGTCTCCATTGAAGGAGCTGAATGGGAAGGGTGCCTGACATTATCTAGGCCACCCTCCCTCTTTTCACAGCTGAGCAAACATGAGGCCAGGTGACAGGTCAGTCTAAGGTCCTCACAGGTAGTAAGTGCCAGAGTTGGGATTCAAAGCTCTGGCCTCTGGCTCTGAACTTGGCCGGCACACTTTGCTTTTCACCTTCTGCCTCCCAGGTTAACTTTCCCCTAATGCTCATCTCCTCCCCATCTGGTCTGCCTCTCCTCTCTCTTCCTACCCCCCTCCACCTCAAAGGTGGGGGTCAGGGGAGGGGGAGAGGGCCCAGGGAATGCAAACTAAAGTTCAGCTCCTGCAAGTGGCGTTTACAAGAAAACGGGGGAGGGGAGAGATGGAGTTTCATGTGTGTGAGAAATGATCACGGGTGTCATTTTGTGCACATGGTAAATATTCCCCCATGTTTGAGTGTGTTGAACTGCGTGATGCAATTTACAAAGCAAAACCCAAATCACTTACCATCTGTAAAAAGCCAACAAAATTCCCAGGGTCTTTGTGAGGGTCAAATGAAGAACGTGCAGAATCCTTGAAAACCCCCATTTCCTTGTTAGCTGTTATCATTACCATTATCCAGGGGGAGGAAATGGTCCCTGGGAGCTTGTGTTCTACCTGTGGGAGAGAGGGGAGCCTTGGTTGTTGAGGCTGCAGTAATGACAGAGATGGCAGTAGGAGTGGGCAGAGCAGGGTGGGGTAGTGGCCAGCTGATGTTCGGTTTGTCTGCAATGTGGGAAGGGGAGTGTCAGAAGGCTGCAAGCATGCATAGGAGGGCCCCCGCCACCGGACCCAGGAGGTTTCTTGGAAGCTTTTGAGCAGGGGGATGGCCTGGTCAGATGCAGATTATTTTGGCATATTTGCTGAACTTTGGGCTTGCTCTGTTTAAGATCACCATGTGCTGGAACCTTGGCAAAGCAAAGAACGCTCCCTTAATCGGCTGGAAACTGGGTATGATGGCTGTAGCACTGGAGGGGACTTCAGAGGCCATTTGGTACTCACCTACTCTTTTTGCAGATGAGGAAACTGAGGCCCAGAGGTGATAACTGGCTTGCCCAGAGTTAGCAGATAGTCTTGGTAAAATTAGAACTCAGGTCCTCCTAACCCAGTGTTCTTTCCACAGTTTGACCGTCCTGAGTTATGTTCTTGGTATCCTTCCCAGCAGCCAACTTGTAGGATATGGAAAATAAATAGTGGTAGAATGAGTGACAGCAGTCGGTTTTGTAATTTTATATAATGGGTTTCCTTAAAATGAGGTTTACCTGGCTATGAGGATGCGGCGGGGGGGGGGGGGGGGGGGGCGGCAGGTTAAGAGCAGGCCCTTACAAATGGTCTGCTCATTTACACAATGTAGCAGTTAAGCTCCTTCTGTATTATAAATAATACACAGGGCATCTTTCACATCTAACCTGGAAAACATTGGTCTTACCTTTCCCTTCAGGAAACTGAGCGTCAAATCCATCACAAACCCTCGCTATGTGGACAATGTAGGGAACCCCTCAGTGAACGGGCTGTATGATTTATCCCTCGGACCAGCCGACTCCAAAGAAGCATGTTCTACCTGTGTGCAGGACTTTGGCAACTGCCCTGGGCACCTGGGCCATATCGAGCTCCCTCTGCTCGTCTACAACCCTCTGTTCTTTGATGTATGTATGTCCAGCTCTGCTCTCTGAATGCTTGACAGGCTTTACAAGTCAGGCCATCCACAGAACAATAGGCTTGGCTGAACGCTAAAGCCCTTTGGACTAAAGGCCTCCTTAGAATGGGCCAGATTCTTGGTGGAGTCAAGTTCCCCATGGCTTTTGTCAATAACTGAACGAATTTTCATCCATTTCTAACTCATAGTCAGTTTGTTTGAATCCATTCATTTAGGGAAAACAGCATTGAAGGTGACTTAGGCTAAGCTGTAGCTTGGTCTTTGTTCAGCCGACTTCATCTAGATGTGGCTTGTGGGATGAGCAGTCCGTGCAGACAGGAGGGGAGGAGGCTTGGTTCTGAGGGGCGCTTTGGTTTTCACTCTCATGACATTAGATGGCATCTGGGCATGATGAAAGGCACGCTGGATTTAAAGTAAGAAGAGAGTGGTCAGAACCCTCTTTCTGGCCCTTGTGTGATCTCATCTGTAAGATGAGAAGATGGCCCTCAAGGGGGTACCTGGAATGTGCCTGCTGGCACATTATAAAATAAGTGATTCACTCTTTGCTTTAAAAATGTATCTCTTTTGTTTTTGTATCTTGTGGATCCAACCTGCTCCATCCTCTACCCCTATTCTGTAGTAAAAGACAATGAAAGAAGGCAGTTCAACAAAACGACCAACCCATCCGCCAAGTCTGACAGTCCAGGCCATGCTCCGCACCCAAAGTCCCCCAGCTCCTTCCAGGGGGTGGAGGGGGGAAGGGAGGTGTCTCCTCTTTTCTTTGGAGACAAGCTTGGTCAGGGTAATTATTCAGTCTGCTTTTGTACATTTAAGACTTCAGTGCTCATTTCCTACAGCTCTGTCATATCGTTAACTTTGAAGTGAGCTGTTCTTCCTGTGGATTAGAGGAAAAAGGAGCATCACATGTTTACCAACCCTTCAGTGTTGTCTGTGCACACTTGGCCTTACCCATTAACACAGTATTCTCCTGTTTTCTCTTCAGAAACTCTACCTGCTGATCCGGGGCTCTTGTCTAAACTGCCACCTGCTGACTTGTCCCCGGCCTGTGGTTCACCTCCTCTACTGCCAGCTGCGGGTCCTTGAGGTTGGGGCACTTCAGGGAGTCTATGAACTTGAGAGTACCTTGAACAGGGTAGGTGACGTGGCTGTCCCAGAAGTCAGAGGAAAGCCCAGGCTAGAGAAGGAGCGGGGTCCACAGGGATACTCTTTGGGGAAAGGGGTGGGGTGCGGATCTGGAGGAACATGTGTTGTGTCCCACCCTTGGGTTTGCCAGTATATCAGTAAAGCATGGTTCAGCTTTCAGTGAGAAGTGGCTCATGGGTGTGTGAACACCAGACTGCCAACATGGAACAAAGGCCCTTCCTGCTTTCATTTTGTTTTACATTGAGACTTTGAAATGATGACTGTTTGTGTCCCAACTGATGCTTCAAAGAAGGTTGAGGTTTGTGGCCTTTCCCTAGACCGAGGAAGGCCTGTGGGTCTTTTCACTTTTATGGTCGGACCCTTGGGTTCATAGAATAAGCCTTTGAGGCTTTTCTTTTATATCTTCTTCAGACACTAGAGACAGGGCCAACCCAGAGCCCTTGACATTCTTCTGCACTTCCCGAATTTGCCTTAGTCTGAGACATGTGAGTTTTACTCATCTGTTCTCATTCGTGGTAGAAAAAGTCATTGTTGTGAGCATTTGTGCTTCCTTGATCCACAGGGGCCAATAAAGAGGATGGTGAGTGATTGCTCTAGAAGGCTTGTGAAGTACCATCATGGAATAGTAGAAAGGGCCCTGCCATGGGGGCTAGGAGGGTCACTGATTTTCCTTTTATTTTTCAGTTTCTAGAAGAAAACACTAATCCTTCCATCCATGAGATTCAGGAAGAACTAGAACAACACACGCGGGCAATCTTGGAAAATAATCTGCTGGGGGCCCAGGGCTCACAGGTGAGACAGTGCAGCTCCCCGAGCCTTGGCCCTGTGCTCAGGGCTGGACCCTCTAGAGCCACATAGGCAGGAGGCCGCTTTCTGAAGTTCTTTGTTCATGTGTCGCAGGTGAAGAACGTTTGTGAGAGTAAGAGCAAGCTAATCGCCGACTTCTGGAGGATGCACATGACTTCTAAGAGATGCCCCCACTGCAAGTGAGTGGCCCCATAGGTGGGTCTTTCGCACAGCCGTAAACCTCTCTGTTGCCTGGCATTGAAGGTGCTCTCCTTTTTTCTCCCCAGAACTGGGAAGTCGGTGGTTCGGAAAGAGCACAACAGCAAACTGACTGTCACTTACCCTGCTGTGGTTCACTACAAGGCCAGCACAGAAGAGGACAAGGCCAAGAAGACAGCAGGTAAGGCATCCTGGCTGCCTTGGGGGTGGGGGTTTGTCTCCCCTGGAGGAGCTTTTGTTTGGGCAGTTTAACAATTGCAGACTTTTAAGATGGACCCCAGGTATCCCAGGGCTGGCAGAAGCCTCAGAGCCAGTTGTGTCCAGCTGTGACCATAAGCATCAGTCTTGTCTGGGTTTGTCTCCCCTGAAGGAGCTTTTGTTTGGGCAGTTTAGCAATTGCAGACTTTTAAGATGGACCCCAGGTATCCGAGGGCTGGCAGGAACCTCAGAGCCAGTTGTGTCCAGCAGTGATTGTAAGCATCAGTCTTGTCTGGTGTGTCCCCAACTGCAGTGTCATCTAGCTTCCACTTGATGCTCCCCAGTCATGGAAAATTCTCTGTTTAGTCTGTTTTATTTCTGGACAACTCTAAGCATTATCAAAATTTTCCTCTCTGCCTTCCTGTAGCTCTGGGTTGGGTGGGTTCAAATCATGGGGTCAGATCATGCAGCTTTATGGGCCTTGTATGAGGAGCCGGACAGTGGCGGCGGCAGCAGCTGATAGCCTATTTCAGCGGCTCTCTCACAGCCCTAGAACGTAAGGAGGGTGGGTACAGGAAGAGAACCGAGGCCCAGGTGGGTCATCACACCCTGTCGTGGTCACCCAGCTAGGAAGTGTTGGAAGTAGCATTCAGATTCAGGCTTCCTTTCTCCCAAAATGGGTACTCCTTACCCTCCTCCCCATCCAGTCAGGGCATAGCAAGGTGATTGAGCTCCCTGTTATCTGCTCTTCACTTCTAGCCGGAACCATCCCCCTCACCAGGTCCACACCTGTCATCCATGTACTGTGCTTACTGCCCACCCCCTTTCACCTGTAGATGAGTCCCCTCTCCCCAAAAGTGTGGCCAGGAGTGTACAGCTCTGTGACCTGATAATCAGGATAACGTGGGGGCTTTTCCAAGTACTGTCCAATGATAAAGGGGAGGCAGTGTACTCTAGGGCAAAGGGCCTAGCTCTGGGATTAGAGGACCTGAGCTCCGATCCTACCTCTGCTGTCTGTTGAGGTCAACTGTAAAATGAGGGGATGGGCCTGAACACTGTGGAGAGGTCTGTGCCAGCTGTGCATCTAGGATTGGAAAAGGTAAGTGTCAGAGAGCTTGGCCACCCTTAAATCTTTATCTAAATACTTGCTCTTAGCAGTGTTCAGAGTCCTTCTGTATCACAGATACTTTTCCTTAATATTTCCACCCATTCTCCTTCCTCCTTTGCACTGTATCTGGCTAGAATGTGAAGGAATATCCCTCATGGTTTTCAGAATCTCTTGTATTTTTGTGTGCGTGTGTGTGTCTTTGTGTAGAAGTGGTGGGGTGGGCAGAGAGTGTGGACCTCTGGGGTGAGATCTCAGCTCAGATGCATTCTGGGTCAGTGAGCCCAGCCCAGATTCCCTTTAGGGCCTTGGGCGACAAGACAGTGCAGTATATTTAGGCCCAGGAGGAAATTTCATGACAGAGGGCAGGAGAATGGTCATGAGTAGGAAGGCTGTAGGATCAGCCTGTTAAATCATGGAGCAGTGTTACCTGCATGGGGGAGAGAGTGCCAAAACGAGTGGAATCATATTCTGCCCTGCCTACTCTGCCTCCCTCCCCCGAAGTGTGCATGAGCACGAGTGTGTGCATGTGGAAGAGCGTTTGTTTCCTTGATAAAGAGAACAGTGGGAAATGAGAAGGTTAAAGGCAGATGTTTAGTGCAGTCTCATTTGCAGTATCTATATGTCATGGGCAGAGGAATGGTAGGCACCATCCTTTTTGAATTCAAGGACCCTTTGTACAGTTTTTCTGTTAGTATCTCTTGGTTGAAGTGACATGACAGTAGGCTGCTGTTAATTCAGTAGTGTGTGTTAGGCTATGATCCCTGCCTGGGTGAAGGCAGCATTGAAGAAATCACAGATCCTTTGCCATGTACCTTTGTATATTTGTGTGATATATATGAAATGAGATCTGTTCAGTCTTCAGAAGGTGTGTTTGCTTTGTATTGTCTTGTGTCATTTAATGAGTTGGACCCCCTGGGAATCACCCAGGGGCTCTCAGCTGGGGAGCCACAGGTAGAGTATTTGGAAGGATTGAGCCTGTGGATGGCCCAACAGCATAGGTGTGCTCGAGATGAGGAAGGAGGTGCTGCAGATGAAGAGAAGGGTAAGGGCCTGTCATCCCTAGACTTCCTTGTGCTGATTTTATTGTTTGTTTTTGGTTTTCTCTTCCTATCCCCAGAAATCGACGAAGCCCATTTGGGGAAAAGGGGCTACTTGACCCCCAGCACTGCCCGAGAACATGTCTTGGCCCTTTGGGAGAATGAAGGTAAAGTACTCTTCCTGAGAAGTCTTAAGTTCTGTGCAGTCTCTTGCTCATTTGTTTACCAGTGACCGTTGCTGTCCTCTACTGAGGTCTGTCCCTCATGTTGGATCACCCCAAGCTGAAAATTTACACAGCCATTATGTTCCTGAAAAGTTGAATGCTGCGTCCTTGAGGAACATGCTGTTTAAAACCGTTTTGTGCTAAATAATTTTCTGTAGCTGCCTAAGTGATTCCTTGTATAAGTTGGGGTTTTTATATTTTAGTTAAGTAGCATCTGCGGTTATTTCCACATCCTGACTGTGATCCAGTCAGAACCAGCCCAGCCAGGCGGCTCGCTGTGTTGTGGGAGCCTGTGCTTTCAGTAACACCTCAGATTTCTTTAGCTCCTTGAGAAGGGCTTTCCTCACAACATCACTCTGAGGTAGTTTCTGCAAGTAGTAGTATTCCCATTTCGTTGATGGGAAAACCAAGGCCTGTGGAAGTTAAATGACTTGTCTATAGAACAGCCAGTAAGGGTCAGAGCTGGGATTAGAACTCTGGGAAGAGTTTACAGGTGAATCGTTGGCAGTTGGCCATTAAATATGTAGAAACAAAACGTTTAGAGATACATGCATACCTTGCATGATGTGGCATTGCCCTTACCAAATCATTTGTCAGTCCTGCTGTTAATACCTGTTGATCAAACTTCTTTGGAACTACAAAACCCTGCTATAATGTTATTTGGCTTATCATCTATTCTTCTTGTGCCTCCTTAACAGAATTTCACTTAATATGTTTTCGTAGAACTAGTTAACAAATGATGCTGATATGAAAGCAAAAGGAAAATAGACAAAAAAGCTAAAGGCCTTTTAATCGGCAATTCAGAGTGAGAGCATTGGATTTAGACTGAGAGAATTCCTGAGTTCAAATCCTAGCTGTCACTGTGTGACCTTGGGCAAGTCACTCCCAATCTCTGGGCCTCAGTGTCCTCATTTTAAAAGTGAGAATTGGATTAGGTGATATATAAGGCCATGTTCAGCTCTCAGAAGTATCACTTATGGTAGGCAAAAGTAGTACACAAAAGGTCACTTAATTGAATAGGACATTTCCAGTTTTAAACAGCTCTTGTTCATTCTTGTTCACATTAGACGAGACAGACTTTTTTAGGATTCTAAAATAGAAATGGGTTTTGTCAAAGAATTTTCTGCATTTGTTGAAATAGTTTTGTGGTTTCAATATCTTGTTTGTGTTGCTTATGCTGATCCTGATGTGGAACTATTCTTGTATTCCTCATGTGAATCCAGCTTGGTTATAGTGAATTATCTTCTGGCTATATTGCTGTAGTCTCCTTACTTAAAATTTTCATATCAATATTAATTAGTATGATTGGACTATAGTTTTCTTTTTCTGTTTTATCTCTCCCTTGTTTGGAAAGCAGAACCCCAAGAGGATGTTTTGGCAAATGCTTTCATTCTCTCTTTTGGAGAATTATTTTTGTGGCACAGGCATTAATTGCTCTTTGACTGTCTAATAGAATTCACTTATAAATCTGTCTGGTCTGGCTCTTTTTAAAAATTTGGCACTTGATGGTCTATTTTTTTTTTCTGAAGTTGATTTAAGATCTTTATTGTTTTATTCGTTGTAGTATTTTGCATTTTTATGGACTACTTATCACCTTCCTTTGAATTCTTATTGTTGCTGTATAAATTTGTACAGTAGTTTCTGATGGTTCTTTTTGTTTACTCTTTGCTTGTTGTGAATTTACCTTGATAATTTGATTTAGACAGCTTTCCTTATGTTGCAACAGGGAGATTAAATATGTGGCCATTAAGCTCATTAACCACCAAGAGTCTCCTTTCTGATTTGGCTCCTTTGTAGAAATTATTGAACAGTTCTTTTCATTTTAGTGCTCTTATATTTGATTTACTAAGTTTACTTGCTTTCAATCACAGGTTTCTTTCTGAACTACCTTTTCTTGGGATTAGAGGATACTGGCACGGAGTCCAAATTCAGTCCACATGTCTTCTTTTTGGATCTTGTGGTGGTGCCACCTTCCAGGTAACACCTAATTCCACGACAGCTAGTAAGGAGTATTGAATGATACTGTAGCACTTGGAGGGAGGGATGTATAACTCAAGTGTGGAGAAAGATGGCAACAGGCCCTCCCAAGGATGATTCACCAAATCAATAGGGAATTAGAATAAAGGCTTCTTCCATTCTAGACTCTGTTACTCTTGGAGGGCTGCAGCGTAAGTTAGTTGCTTTTTCAGTAACAAAGGTGAGGAGGAAGTTTCTGCTTTTCTTCCTTGCTGTGTTCACCCTTGTGTTGCATTGTAGGTATCGCCCAGTCAACCGCCTCGGGGACCAGATGTATACCAACGGCCAGACGGTGAACTTGCAGGCTGTTTTGAAGGACGTGGTCCTGATCCGAAAGCTTCTGGCTCTGATGGCCCAAGAACAGGCCCTGCCGAGTGAGGGGTTGGGAACAACAGAGAAGGAGATCCAGAACAGCTCCCCAGAGGTACCGTGACAATGCCTGCATTCAAGACCCACCCAGGTCTGGCCCGGTGAATTGTTGAGACAAAAAAGCTGATCGTGCAGTGAAGAAGATGTGGGGGAGTTCTCTGGAACTGACCTGAATTTTGTTTGCTTAGCTCTTTGGAGGCCTTGCACCTGAGAGTTGAGCCTTGAGTTAGACATTGGGGCAGAACGCAAAGAGCCTTGCACTGGGCTGGGGTTCTGGTCTTGCTCAGTTCATTTGGACTGACATTTAGTGAGCATCTGTGCAGGGTGAGGGACTGCCTCTGTCATCCTGGTCAAGGCAAGTCTGTTCTGCCCAACCTATAGAATCAGGGTTCAGTCTAGATTCTCCTGGAAGATTTCTCCTAGCTCTGCATCCCATAATGACTCAGTATGTGAATTAGTGGGCACATTTTAAACCCCATGCTGTCCTTGACCCTGGGGCTGGGCCACCTCTTTGGCCTACATAAGCTCAGGGAAAATACCAACCAACTTTTCCTTTGGAAAAAAAAAATGCTTCTGGTATCTTTTGTTTTTATATCACCTTCATTCCCAGATAGAGCCTCCTCACTTCCCCTACCCAGGAAGTTGTCTCTTGTAGCAAAGAATGAAAGAAAAAGACCGCAGAAGCAGTCCCAGCATCAAGTCTGACAGGGAAAGGTAGACAACATCCCTGGGCAGGAGGGGGAAGGCTCTTGGGCCCTGCCTGCCTGGGGACCTGCCTCCATGTTCCCGGCATTCACTTTAACTTTGTGGTTCTCTCTTCCCATTGTGGTCGTTGTTTTCCTGCACCTGCTTGCTTCTTTCCGTGTTTTCTGAACATTTTTCTTAGTATGCAGTAGCACTCCATGACATTCATGTACCACAGTTTGTTTAGCTTCTCCTCACTCGATGACATGTGCTTAATTTCCAACTGAAAAAACACTTGCTGTGAAATATATTTCCAAGTATGTGAGACCTTCCTGTCTGTGGCCTCTTTGAGGAGGTCTCTGCTTAGCAATGGGGTCTCGGGGTGAAAGGCCATAGAGTTTTCCTGCCGCAGTAACCATATGAAAAGATGAGTTCGTTTAGGCTGTTTCAGTCATTTTGGCAATTAAGAATTTCTTTTCTGAGTTCAGTGAGAGTTAGCTATTCAGAAATCCATTTACTGTTGGTCATATGATTAAGGATTTTGGGTTGTATGAGAATATAATAATACTAATAGCAGCAAACATTTATACAGCAGGTAAAAATCTGAAGGTCATTTATGCTCACCATTTGATCTGTTGTCTAGCCTCTTGTCTAACCCCTTCATTTTACACATGAAATGACAGCCCTCCCAGCCCCCCAGTTTTTAAATAAATTTCAACAACTTTTTTACAGTTTTTTTCTTGTGATGTAAATCAACACGGTGTGGTGAAAAACCATCACTCCACTGGACATCTGGTTACCTGTGTTTTAATCCTGACCTTCCTCCCTTCCCTCCTTCCCATTTTGCAGATCACGGAACACTGGGCAAGGCCCTAGGGTGGTACTAGGTTCAACTAAAACACGGTCCTTGCAGTAGCAGGTGGTTTTGTCAGTTTCTGTGTCCAAAAATCAGATCCTCATCTGGAGGCCAAGGGTCTGTCAAGGGGATCAAATGATATTTTATTTCTTTCTTTAAAAAAATGAGGCTCTTAACATCTCTCAGCAAAGACAAATATTCACATAAACATGAAAAAGATTATGAGTATACACAAAACCAAACCTGGGTCTTTTGTAGACTTTAAAGTTTTAATTTAATATTAACTCTTACCAAGGTAATAGCAGTGAGGGCATCCTGTTTGGGAGGGTCCCCTTGGAGCGCTTGTCATTGTATTATTTACGCTGTCTTGTTGTATATTGCTGTGTCCGTTTATGCTGCTGTAGCAACCACAGTTTGGTGCTGGAAGGAACCTTAGAGGCTCTCTAGTCCAAACTTCAAGGGTGGGGGAGGATGGTAAGTGACTTGCCCAAGGTCACACACAGTTAGTAAATATCTGGTCTGGGATTTGAACCAAGGCCCTCTGAACCTAGAGTGGTTTTTTCCACTTTACCTTGTTCTTTTGGTTCTGGTTTTTTTCCTCTGTTCTGCATCATTTCATACAAGTTTTCCCATGTTTCTGGGCATTCTTTGTGTTTATCATTTCTTATGCTACAATCCTATCCCATTTCATTCAGCACCCATTCCCTAAATGTTACACATCCGTGGTGTTTCTACCGTTTGGCTATGATGAATGGTACTGCTAGGGAGTTTTTCGTATATGTTGATCTTTTCCCCTTTCCAGTAACATTATTAGGAGTGTGGTCATGGTGGTGGCTGGCCTCATCTATAAGATTAGGGGCTGGGGTAGACTGGGAATTTGATTAGTCTGGGTCCCTTTGGCAGTCTGGAGAAGCCTACAGAACCCTTTTCAGAATTTAAAAAAAAATTCTTAGTTGAAGGAAATGCTGAATTCTAGTTAGAAGTTAGTGAAAACAAAGATGCAATTCTTGATGTTTAAAATTTATTTCATTTTTTTGGCGTCCGAGTTCACAGGCTCACTCAAATGTATCCAAGAACCCTCAAGGGAAGGAAGGTCTGTGGATCCCAGGTTAAGAGCTCCCAGATTAGGTGATTCTTGAGATTCCTTTCAGTAGTGATGTTCTCTTGTTCTACAAGCAGTAGCAAAATTGGTACCATATTTTTGTGAAACTGAGTGTTCTTGAAGGATTTTAATTATTATGACCCATCTCACCACTAGGTGGAGCCCATTGTGGTGGACTCCTGCAGGCTTTGGGGCTGTCAGGTCCATTCGGTGCCTTGCTCCAGAGGGATGCATCGGCCCATCCTCAAGCCTTGGTTAAGTGTGGGCCAGGCCTGCTTGGGCACTGCTGGCAGGGGATGTGTAGCACATCTGTTTTGGGCACTTTTTCTTTTGTGATGACAGTGTTTTTTTATAGTATGCATCCACTGCTCCCAGGTCTGGTCCTTTGGGCCAAGCAGAACAAGCCTATTCTAGTTCCTCAAGGGCTGCCTCTGTAATTCTTGAAGCTGAGCCTATCCCTCCCCCTTTCCATTGCTCAGGCTGCTCCTGGTGCTGGCCACCGTGCTTTGGACAGGCTGATGTTCTTCTCGTAGTGTGACTCCCACAATGGAACACAGCTCTCCAGATGTGGTTTCCCAGCGTAGACGGCAGCCAGACTGTCCCCTCTCTGGTTTGGACCCTGAGTTTCTCTTGGTGTGGCCTTGGGAAAGGCAGCATGGCTTAGGGGAGAGAGGGCTGTACGTGGAATGAGGAGGCCCTGACACTAGCTGCCTGAGGGGCCCAGAGCTAGTTTCTTTATCTGGGAGCCCCAGCCACCTCTCTGATGGGCTGTGATCTACATTGGTGGAGGGCATTCCTACCCTGGTCCTCAACCTAGTGGTGTGAAGATCACGGGAGGTTTTGGGGGTTGGTTGTCACCTCACACTTTTGGCTTATTGAGTTTTTGGTGTAATCAGTCTGTTAAACACCAGCAGCTGTCTAGTGGCATCTCCTTCATTCTGACCTTTGTAAATGTGGGACTTTTACGTCTACTATTTAATCTCATCTTAGAGTCTCCCCATTGTTCTGGACTCTCATGGACTTCTGGGTCCCCAATTACCCCCAGCAAGTGAGTTTGCTATCCCCCTCAGCGTTTGTGGGTTTGAAAACCTTGACAGCCTTCCATCCGTGCCGTCATGTGGGTCACTGGGACCGATGATTCTGGGCTCCTCTGAGGTGGACGTCCATCTGTCCATCTTGACTCCTTGGATCTGGTCATTTGACCATCTGCTGCCATCTGCCTTAGCCTGTGTCTGTCCATCTTACCCAGAAGGATATCACACGAGGCTTTGCCCAGAGCCTTACTGATAAACGTATTCTGGTTCTTTCTCTTGGTGTGCTTGTGACCACTGGGCCTGGAGTAAGGAAGTCCTGAGTTCAGATCCTGCCTCAGGCACTTAGGAGATGTGTGACCCTGGGCAAGTCACGTAACCTTTATCTGCCTCAGTTTCCTCAGCTGTAAAGTGGTGTATTGGGAATCAAGATGGGCTCTTAGCACTTATTCAGCCAAGTGCCCTTGAAGAGTTTGGCCTTTGTTTCCTTGATTAAATTAGGAGTCCTTGATGTCCTCCTTGCCTCAAGGGAAAGCCTAGTTTACATGGGTTCGGGTGACATGTTTGTGACATCAGAGGCTTTTAGACCACGTGGGTTTAAGTCACATTTTTGTGACGATTTTAGATCATGTGGGTGAGTTGCATGTGTGACTCACCTTTGACCCTGAACAAGATATATAAACACAGAGGTTGGCTTTCTCTTTCAGAGCTCTGAGCTGCAGCAGGAGTGGTGCGTGACTCTAGGCCAGCTATTGTTACTAGCTCCCTGGCTTTGATGTTGATGCTTCTCCGGTAACTGTATATTGTGATTTTCTCAGACAGAAATCTGTCTGTTGATTTACGTTTATTTTCTCTGTATTTGCTCTGAAGCTTAGGGTGCTGGCTTTTCCCCCTGAGCCGAATGAATGATATTTGTATGTTGGATTAAAGTAAGATTGTTAACCCCTTAATGTTGCTTTCCTTAGTAAAGCAGATCAAAAGAACCTGGGCTTGCAGCATTCTGTGTTCTGGTTGTTGTTGGTTTTTGACCCCCGCAGCAGCTGCTAGCCGAATTGTTGCAACAAGTGTTTATCATAGTAGCACCTGTTGTCTTGAGGATCAAATGAGAGAACTATATAAAGCACTTAGCATGGTGACTGGCACATAGTAGGTGTGTGTGATGAAGGCTTACCTCACACACTGACCCTTCCTTGGGATCATTGTTTCTTTTTCTAAATGCTCATGAATCAGTACTTTAAGAGTTATGTTCTAGAATTTTGCCTTGAAGTGAAATCAAGGTCATTGGCTTACACTTTGAGTAATTCCCTTCATTCCTTTTTTTGAAAATTTTATGTTTCTCTATTTCTAGTCTGGCATTCCTCTGTGATTTTTCTGCAGTCTCATCTATTTCTAATTCTTTCAAGCTGAGAACTTGAAATCATTGAGGATGGCAGCTAGGGCCCATTCTCACCATTTCCTCACTTATGATAGGTTTTAATTCCCTGTTAATCCATTTTGTTCTAGCTTTCCCTGTCTGAAGATCATTCCCTTTGGTAGGGAAAACAGAAGCAAAAGAGGATGCCGTTTCTACAGTATCTAGAGTTTCCCCAATGAAATCCTTTTCATTTGGCCAAAGTCTGGTGAGAAATCATTTTAGAGTAATGCTTAAAAAAAAGGCCAAATCCTCCCTTTTTAATGTCACTTAAATGAGATATTACATCCCTCCAGCCCAGTGGTGAGCAAAGTCCTTGACAAGCCCAGGTTTCCCCTGCCCACGATGACCATTTTAGTAATGTGGAATGACGGCACAGAGCATTGAGGGAGATTCCCCAGAACAGTCTGCCCTGTGGTCTTGTCCTTCCTCTGGCCCCTCCTGGCAAGGCCACAGCCCTGTTTTTCCCCAAGGGGCTTTCTCGTTTTCAGTAACTGCCTTCCCCCCCATCTCAGGTCCATCAGTAATGGGGAGGAGGCTGTTTGTGCTTGTCTTGTTGCTGTTCCCCATCACTGGATGAGGCCTCACTTTGTCCATTTTGCTCCCCTCACTATTATGGTTCTTAGCACCTTCGTTAACTAGACACTCTCCCCCCCCCCCATCCCCTTTCCTTTTATACAGAGAAATGGTGCACTTGTGTACTGGGTTCAAGTGCTGCCTTTAATATGTACTGGCTGTGGGACCCTGGACAAGTCACTTAACCTCTGTAAATTGTCTGTAACCAGATTATATAATCTGCATTGGTAGAAAGGAATTCTTCCCTGGGAGCTCCCAATACTCATCAACTCACAGGTTCTGTGCAAAAGACAAATGACATACTAACATTACTCCTGGTAGATGGAGGAAATTCCCAGACCTTTCATGTAGCCTCCTCCCTCTCTTCCCCCACAAAGCCCATGGAGACCCTCCCTAGCAAGATAGGATTGCTGATTGAGTGAATAATGGGGAGCATTCTTTCACTTACTACTGGGATGTCTAGATCTCCACTGATGAGGGCCTGGCTTTTGCCTTCCCCAGTCCCTCAGAAACTGAGGGACCGTCTCCCTCTGTATTTTATCAAGTGCCTTCTCACAGCTTCCCCTCCTTCCCGCCATGGCCAGCTTTTACTCCTCAGCATCATTAGGTGGTGCTGTAGGGCAGCATGTGATTGAACTCTTGTCTGAAGGGGTGTAGGAGGAGCTAGGACGCTGCTCAGGGGGATGAAGCATCTTGTACCATGCCCTGGCCTTTACACAGCAGCTTCCTTGCCTGGTATGGGCTTTGACATTAGGCAGACCTTGGTGCATCCTCACAGAGTTCATGTTATCTCTTGCCACCCTTTTCTTTAAGCAAAAGGAAGACAGGTGATTAACATCTGTGCTGGACTGGTACAGTTTTTGTACTTATCCTTTGAAAAGGCTGGGTTGTGGAACCTAGCCTCCTTGGGACAGAAATGTCGATGGAAAGGTGAATCTCTGGATCCTAGATTTGGAGCCCAGTGGGCCTCACAGATCAGCTTGCCCGTTTCCTTCAGTGACCTGTCCAAGGTCACATAGGTAGCATGTAGCAGAGATGAGATGATAGCCCTCTCCCCTTCTGCTTTCCTACCTTAATGCACACGTTTGTATTTACTCCCTTAGAGACTTTGCCTTCTTGCATATCCTTAGGTTCCCTCCTAGATCAAAGCTTTCTCTAATTCACCAGGTTTGGTCCAGAATCATTCCTTTTTTTTTCAGGCTGCCTGCCTTTATCTTGTGCTTGATTAGGTTGGTGAAAGCAAAGCTTCTGTTCTTAGATCAGTCATTTCGAGATGCCTCCCTCCCTCCCCCCACCGAGCCTTCCCTTGTAACGAGGAAAGAGCACTTAAGCAAAATCAGCTGATACTGGAGCACATCTGAGAGCATATAATTACCAGCAGCATTCATAGAGAGCTTTAAGGTTCTCAGAATGCTTTCTAAATAGGATCTCATTTGACCCTCACAATAACCCTGGGAGGTAGGTGCTGTTATCACCCCCATTTCATAGTTGTGGGAAATGAGACTAACAGAGGTTAAGTGACTGGCCCAAGGTTAGATAGCCAGCTAGTGTTCATTAAGTGCGTACTATGTACTAGACACAAGAAGCAGCATTGAGGGTACACAAACAAGATAAACCAAAGCCCCTAAAACCAGCCCCGCTCTCAGGGAGCTGTCTCAATGGACTCCCAGGTCGCAGAGCTAGTAGGCACCTGAGGAAGGATCTGATCTCAAAGTATTTTTAAAAATTATTTTTGTTTTGTTAACTATTTCCCAATAAGTACATGTAAAAATTTTTTTAACAATAATTTTTAAAAATTTTGAGTTCCAAATTCTCTTCCTCCTTCCAGTCCCTCCCACCCTTGAAAAGGCAATTTGAGGTTGATTATCCATGTGAAGTCACGCAAACCATTGCTGTATTAGTCAGGTTGCAAAAGAAAAAATAAAAATAAAGTAAAAGGAAGTATGCTTCAGTTTGCATTCAGAGTTCATCAGTTGTCTCTCTAGAGATTTTTTCATCATGGATCCCTTGGAATTGTCTTGGATCATTATCATGATTAGAATAGCTAAGTGTTTCACAGTTTGTCATCCTTTAAATACCAATGTTACTGTGTAACAGTTCTGGTTCTGTTCATTTCGCTTTGCATGAGTTCATATAAGTAAGTCTTCAGTCTCCCCGGTTTTCCTGAAACCATCCAACATGTCATTTCTTATAGCACAATAGTATTCCATCATAATCTTATACCACAACTTCTTTCAGCCATTCCCCAATGGATGGACATCCCTTAAATTTCCAACTTTTTGCTATCACAAAAAGAGTTGCTATAAATATTTTTTGCACAAATAAGTCTTTTTCCCTTTTCTTTGATCTCTTTGGGATACAGACTTAGTAGTGGTATTGCTGGGTCAAAGGGTTTGCACAGTTTTATAGCCCAGTTCCAAATTGTTCTACAGAATGGTTGAGGGTATTTCACAACTCCACCAACAATGCATTAGTGTCCCATTTTTTTCACATCCCCTCCAGCATTTGTCATTTTCCTTTTCTGTCATGTTAGCCTATTTGATAGATGTGAGGTGTTTTAATTTGCATTTCTCTAGTCAATGGTGATTTAGAGCATTTTTTATGTGACTATAGATAGCTGAAAACTGCCTGTTCATATCCCTTAACCATTTGTCTACTGGGGACTGGTTCTTATTTTTATATTTGAGAAATGAAGTTTTTATCAGAGAAACTTGTTGTGAAAGTGCTTTCTGAGTTTCCTGCTTTCTAATTTTGGCTGTAAAGTTTTGTTTGTGCACCGAACCTTTTAATTTCATGTGTTCAAAATTATCTATTTTGCTTCTCGTAATGCTCTCTTTCTCTTGTTTGGTCACAAACTCTTCTCTTACCCATAAATCTGGCAGGTACATTTTTGCATGTTCCTCTAATTTATATTACCCTTTATGTCCAAATCGTTTATCCATTTTGACCTTATCTTGGAAATGGTGTCAGGTGTTGGTTTCTACCTAGTTTTTGTCAAACTACTTTCCAGTTATCTCAACAATTTTTGTCAAATAGTGATTTCTTATCCCAAAAGCTTGAGTCTTTGCATTTATCAAACATTGATCTTTTATTACTGTGTATTATGGACCTAATCTGTTCCATTTATCTACCACTCTGTTTCTTAGCCAGTATCAGATTGTTTTAATAATCACCGCTTTAAATTACAGTTTGAGATTTGGTATGGCTGGGCCACTTCCTTCACATTTTGTTTTCCATGAATTCCCTGATGTTCTTGACCTTTTGTCCTTCCAGGTGAATTTTGTTACTATTTTTTCTGGCTCTATAAAATAATTTTTTGGTAGTTTGATTGGTATGGCACTGAAGAATTTAATCTAAGTAGAATTGTCGTTTTTATTGTATTGGCTCGGTCTACCTCTGAGTGATTAATATTTTTCAGATCTGACTTTATTTTTGTGAAAAGTCTTTTGAAATTGTGTTTTTATAGTTCCTGGGTTTGTCTTGTCAGGTAGACTCCCAGATATTTGATGTTGTCTACAGTTATTTTAAATGGAATTTCTCTATCTCTTGCTGCTGAGCTTATATCCTGCAACTTTGATAAAGTTGTTAATTATATCTAGTTATTTATTTAGTGCTCAAAGATTCTCTAAGTATACCATCATATTGTTTGCAAAGAGTGATAGTTTAGTTTCCTCGTTGCTTATTCTAATTCTTTCAATTTCTTTTAGAACAATATTGAATAATAGTGTTGGTAATGGACATCCTTGTTTCATCCCCTAATCTTACTGAGAAGGGTTCTAGCTTATCTCCATTACAGGAAATGCTGGCTAGTGATTTTAGATGGACCACTTATCATTTTAAGGGAAGCTCAGTTCATTCCTCTGCTTTCTAGTGTTTTTAATAGGAATGGCTGTTGTATTTTCTCGGCAACTTTTTCTGCTTCTCTTGAGATAATCATATGATTTTTGTTGGTTTGTTATTGACATGGTCAGTTATGCTGATCTTTTTCTTAATATTAAACCAGCCCTGCATTCCTTGTGGTACATCGCTGTAATCTCCTTGCTAGTGTTTTATTTAAAATTTTTGCATCAGTATTTATTAGGGAAATTGTTCTATAGTTTTCTTTCTGTTTTTGCTCTTCCTGGTTTAGGTGTCAGCACCATATTTGCATCATAAAAGGAATTTGGTAGGACTCCTTTTTCAATAATTTTTCCAAAGAGTTTATATAGTATTGAAATTAATTGTTCTTTAATGTTTGGTAGAAGTTACTTGTCAGTCAGTCTGGTTGTGGAGATTTTTTCTTAGAGAGCTCTTTGGCCTGTTCAGTTTCTTTTTCGAAGATGGTGTTATTTAAGTATTCTATTTCCTTTTCTGTTAATCTGGGCAATTTATTAATTTCGTAAATATTCATCCATTTCACTTAGATTGTCAGATTTATTGGCATGTAATTGGGCAAAATAGCTCCTAATGATTGCTTTCATTTCACCTTCACTGGTTAATTCACCCTTTTCATTTTTGATATTGGTAATTTGGTTTCCTTTCTTTTTTTAAAAAAAAATCAAATTAACCAGTGGTTTCTCTGTTATTTTTTTTCTTCTTATAAAACCAGCTCCAGCTTTTATTTATGAGTGCAATGGTTTTTTGCTTTCAGTTTTATTAATCTCTTTCAGTTTTCGGGATTTCCAGTTTAGTGTTTAATTGGGGATTTCTCATCTGTTCTTTTCTTGTTTTTTAGCTGCATGCCTAATTCACTGATCTCCTCTTTCTGTTTTATTGATGTGTTTAGAGTGCTGAGTGCTGCTTTGGCTGCACCTCACAGATTGGGGTCTGTTGTCTCGTTGTCGTTATTCTCTTTAATGAAATTATTGATTGCTGCTATGATTTATTCTTTAACCCTCTCATTCTTTAGGATTAGATTATTTAGTTTCCAATTAATTTTAAATCTATGCTTCCACGGTCTCTTATTGAATATAATTTTTAACACATCATGGTCTGAAAAAGATGCATTTAATATTTCTTCTTTTCTTCATTTGGCTGTGTGGTTTTTTTGCCCTATGCATGGTCAGTTTTGTGAAGGTGCCATGTAGAGTTGAATAAAAGGTATACTCTTTTCTATTCCCTTTCAGTTTTCTCCAGAGGTTCTATCATATTTAACTTTTCTAAAATTCTATTCATCTCCCAGCTTCACTTTAACATTAGGAGGATGACTTTGTTTAAATCTGTGTTTAAGGCCTTGAGTCAGAGCAAACGGAAACATCCTAGAAGCTTTGGAAGACAGTCTGGGGCACATTGTGGCTCTTAACATAGGGGGAAAGGGAGGGCCAGGTCCTCTGAGTTGGGGGGCTCAGGCTTGTGGTCCCACTCGCTCTCTTTGATGTTTCCTCCCAGGAAGCAGAGTCTTCTGTTCCAATGGACCGTTCCTTTCTTGCCATGATTCCAGGCCAGTCTCTCACAGAGAAACTTTATGGCATTTGGATCCGCCTTCAGAGCCATGTCAATATTGTGTTTGACAGCGATATGGACAAGTTAATGATGGAGAAGTACCCTGGCATCCGGCAGGTGAGTGTCAGGGAGGAGGAGCCCACGTAGGACCACCTACAGTGAGGCAGCTGCTAACTCTCATCTGCTTCCTTTGTCTCCCTTACCACAAAAGATCCTGGAGAAGAAGGAGGGCTTGTTTCGGAAGCACATGATGGGGAAGCGTGTTGACTATGCCGCTCGCTCAGTCATCTGCCCAGACATGTACATTAACACCAATGAAATTGGGATCCCCATGGTGAGTCAAGGGGGCTGCTATGAGCCAGGGGGTGGGAGGTGTATGCAGAGGGTCTGGGATGGCAGGCCTTAGGCCATGGAAATCCAAGTGTCTGCCCACTTCTGCACAGATGGTCCACATGCAAGGACTATTTGGCTAGTTGTGACAAATGTGTCCCTCTTAATGCCTCCTTGGCCACAGCCCACTCACCATCTCCTAGAGGATACCTGTCCACACCTCCTTGTTAGAGCCACATGTGGTGGCCTGCCCTGCTTCACCTCTGATGGATGGCCTGCAGGCTTGGGAATCAAGGTTTCCAGGTGTCTCGCCAGCTCTTCCTCACCATGTGGCCTAGGCCAGTCCCTCTCCCTCCATAAAATGGAGACATTATTAGCTCCCTCATGGGATGATTACACTCAGATGAGATTGTGTTTCTGAGAAGCTTTGCGGACTTCAACACTCTCAGTAAATATCAGTTATTATTCACTTTGCTGCCAGAGCCCAGATGCACTAAAGTCCAGCTGGAGAGAGTCGGCGGGTGTGTTTGCGCACTTCTCCTTCTTTGTGTTCTGGCTTCTGGTGCATAGTAGGTGCTTCCCGATGCTTGTCCTTCTCTGCACCAAGCGTGTGACACTGGCTCTGTCTGGAGAGCAGGTGCTTTCAGGGTGATGCGCTGAGGTCCCTCTTTTCCTTCATCTGGCCCTCATAATAACCCTGTGCACTCGGGGGCAGGGGGTCAGTAGTGTCAGTCTCCACCCATTTTAGAGATGAGGAAACTAACCATGGGGCTGAGCCTCAGGCCCAGTTCTTGTCCAGGTCCTAGGTGGCAGAGCTGGAAGGGGTCCTTGACGTTGCCTGTTCCAGGCCTCCTGTCTTACCAGCAGAAGGCCATGTTGATGTAGTCACTTGCCCTAGCCTGTGTAGCTCATTCCCTAATTGATCCGATTTTACAGATGGAGAATTGGATACGTGACCTACTAAAAGTCACATATGGGATTAGTCACAGGCTCCTAGATCTAGTCCATTCCTCTCCCCCCACCCCCCATTTTACAGATATGGAAACAGAGACCCAAGGAGGTGAAGGGATTTACCCAGGGTCCCATGGGTAGGAAGTGCCACAAATAGGATTTGAACCCAGATCATCTTAACTCCTGAGGCAGCACCCTATGCTCTGTGCTATGCCAGAGAGGCCCAAAAGCAGGCACAAGGGAGTGGCCCCTCAGCTCCTCCCCAGGAGCTACCCTGGGGTCCAGTCACCCCTGTCTCCCCTTTCTATAACACTTTGTCAAGTTAGTGCCATCAGTCATTAACAGCCGCATGCCATCGGACTTTGGCTTCACTATACTTCTGGGTCACTAATGAGACGATGGTTTAATTCCCTCTGTGGAGAGCTTTATTTCCTTCCTTCCCTGTTGTGCTCTCTGGGATTTGCGGAGTGCCGATAATGAGCAGAGCTGAAGCCCTCAGATTACTGTTTGGATGCCAGCTGCCTCATCTCTCCAGAGGATGCTTAGCTTCCGTGGGGGAAACTTGGGAGAGTTAAACCAGAGAAGTCATGGCCCCATGCCAGCCAGACCCCTGGGGAGAAGAATCCTCTGCAGGAGGAGGGCGGACAGTCTGGAGCCACTCGGACACTCCTGAGTCTAGTCCATTGCTCTCTGTAGCAAGGCCTGGACTTTGGGCCAGCCCCAAGCCAGCCTGGTGGCAGCCCCCCAAGCTCCAACTGTCCCAGGAACTTGAACGATGCCGAGCATCACAAAGGAGAGATCTGGTTCAGATCGTGTGGTATGGTAGATGAAACTCCAGATGTGGAGTCAAGGACCTGAGGCTCATGCTGGCTGTGTGACCTTGGGCCAGTCATTTTATCTCTGAGAGTGTCAGTTTCCCCCTGTGTCACACTGAGCTCAGTGCCTACAGTAGCTCCCTCAGACTGATGGTGTGCTAGTCTGTGTGAAGCACCTCGCCGGCCTGAGGGTGCCAAACACATGGGGTGATTATTGTCTTTGACTAGACCTGTAACTCCCTTGCTAGAGGGAGGAGCTCAACCAATGCAGATTAGCACCTGTTCTGTACCTAGAGGGGAGCTGGCCTGCCATGGGTCACAGCTAGTAAGTGTCTGAGGTAGGATTTGAACCCAGGGCTTCCTAACTCAAGTTCACCACTCCATGCACTATTCTAGGGTGCCTCTAATTTGCATTGGTGCAGGGAGTTTCCTCAGCCGGATGTTCCTTATACTAATAAAGCAACAAGTCTGGTTTAAAGTGCCATCCACACAGCTAAGCACAGGGACCAAGGGTGCTGAGGGGGAAGCAGGCAGGTGCCATAAGCCTTGTATCTATTTTCAGGTGTTTGCCACAAAACTGACCTACCCTCAGCCAGTGACTCCGTGGAATGTCCAGGAGCTGAGGCAGGCAGTCATCAATGGCCCCAATGTGCACCCCGGAGCCTCCATGGTCATTAATGAGGATGGCAGCCGAACAGCTCTCAGCAGCACTGATGTGGCCCAGAGGGAGGCCGTGGCCAAGCAGCTCCTCACCCCTGCCACTGGCACCCCCAAGCCCCAAGGAGCAAAAGTTGTAAGTACCATCTACGTTTAGCCTGCCAACTCACTGCCTCTGTCCTTACAACTCCACTTATTTCCAAGGTCTTAATCATCCTCGCAAGTTGCTGCTGAAACACTAGTGCCTTCTTTGGTTTTTCTTTCCCTGGCCATGTTGCTCCATGGGGCGCTCCTTGTGATATAGGGTGGAGGGGAGCTGCACTTTTTACACTCAGTACCGGAGTTGGGAGTGGGGGAGGAGAGAAAGTAGATGTAAACACATCTAGCCCCCAGTGCCACCTCTTCCATCAAATTTCCTAGAACCCTCCCTATTCTTCGCTTTTTGTGATCTCCTGCCTCCTTTGTGATCAAGACCATCAAAACACTTGGCACTTGGCTGTACTTTGCTTTTGTTTTTTCCACAGGACCTAGCCTAGTTCTGGGCACACTGTGGAAACTCAATAAATACATATATACATAAGATGAAATACATTGGATTACAAAGGAAACCAAGTATATTGAAACACAGTTATCAGACTATTAAAAAAGAAAAAACAAGTTCCCAGATGGGCAGTTTAAGAATTTCTGGCTTAGAGGGAGGAGTGAGCTCAGCCATAAAGGAAGCTACGAGGCTAGTGTTGGAACAGGGAGTAGGAGCAGGGAAGGGGAATAGAGACTATAAGCTTCATGAGGACAGGGACTGTGTGCTTTTTGGTTTTGTCTCTCTAGCACCGAGCATCCATTTGGTAGGCGCTTAAAAAATGCTTGTACTGAAAGAGAACACTGGGGCGGGTTAGGGAGGGTGGTATACTTGTCCTGGAGAGGCCACATTGACGTTGGTGGTGATGGAGGTGCCCAGTGTGGCTGGCAGCAGCTGTTCAATTCACTAATTATATATTAAACTCTTATGTGAAAGGCATATAGGGAAGCTAGGTGGCCAGGCCTGGGGTCAGGAGGACCTGAGTTCACATCTAGCCTCAAACATGTCCTGGCTGTGTGACCTCGGGCAAGTCACTTCACCCTGTTTGCCTCAGTTTCCTCATATGTAATATGAGCTAGAGAAAGACATGGAAAGCCACTCCAGTATCTTTGCCAAGAAAGCCCTGAAAGCGGGACACAGAGTCACGCACGACTAAAAGGACTGCACAACAACAAAATGTGAAAGATAGTATGGCCTAGGAGATGGGGAGTTGGCTTCAGAGTCAAGAAGGCCTGAATCCAAGGCCCTGTGACCTTTGTAACCTCTACATTCTCTCAGGACTCTAGGCCAGAGCTCTTAGACTTGCATCTCCCTAATATGGAATGAACCAGACTTAAGTATCATTGGTAAATGTTGAACAAAGTAAAGAAAACTACAGTATAACACAGACAATGTTAATTTGTGATTTTCTAAGTGTCTCTGGCCAGCAGAGATCCGTTTCTGTTTGAGCTGGACCACTCTCTAAGGCTCTCAGTTTGAGAGGTTTTCTCCTTCATTTCCTTGCCTGGGAGGGCTTTCTGTATGTCTAGGTCCTCTCTCTTTGCTTATGCAAGTCCCTGGCTAGGGCAGAGTGCAAGGATTTAGCCGGTTAAAGGTCTCTGGGGATCAGTGATGTTAACTGGAGGCTGGCAGGTATGGCAGCTTCGGATGTCTGGGTTGGTTGGGGTAGTTCCTTTGCACAGGCGGAATTTGGAATGGAATAGAATTTAGTAAACGAAGGGAAAAGTGGTCCATCACCTCCTCACCCATGACCCGCCACAGATGGTCAGCCCTGGAGCCTGTGAACTGCTCCGCCCTGAGTGCTTTGACCCTTGCCTTCTTGGTCTCTAACTCCTGTTGGGCTTTGGAGCCCACTTGGGCTCTGTGTTTTCCCATAGTAATTCCCAGCTGCCTCATGTTTGTTTAGCTGTGATTCCATCTCTGTGTCCATGCAAGTGAGATCCTGGGCTGTGCTTTTGGTTTGGGGCCGCAGCACTGAGCAGCTTCTCTCCTGAGAAAAGCTGAGAACCCAGACCTTCTAGGTCACTTCAGGCCAAGTGACGCACTTGAGCTTCCAAAACCCTGGCTGGGGCACATGGGAATTTATGGAGTCCAAGTCTCCTAGGAAACCTGGACATTTTTAGCTAATTATGTCATCCATGTGGGTGAGTTCCAGGGAGCACAGAGGGCTGACCTTTATGGAAGGTGATTTTCAGAGCTGCCTGCTGTCTTCTGAGGTCGAAAATAACCAAGAAAAGTTGAATCAGGCCCAGAAAAAAGCCTATGGTATGCCCCAGCCTCTGTGGACCAAAGAAAACAGTCCGTGGACTTGATTGCCCGTGTTCAGTCTTCCTTCCTGGGCAGAAGCAGTGCCTCATTCTGTGTTCTAATCCCTAAATTGTGTCCTGGAGACTTGCCCTCAGTAAGGGAAGAAACGAGAACTCCCCCTGCTCAGCCTATACCCATTCAACTGAAAATCTTGCCTCATGTGTCACTGAAAAGTTTGAGGCCACTTGCTGAGAGTTCCCTCTTCTCCCCTCCTCCTTACATCACTCCACCCACATGAGGTGTCCTTGCCAAGGTCAGCCTCTCCATGTGTATTTATGAGGAATGCCATTCTGTCTCATCCTCTCCATTTCCTTGCTCCATGCTTATCATCCCTACTCTTACTTGTCTTCAGTCTCTCCCTGTCTACCGCCTGCTTCCCTACTGTCTACAATAACCCCATAGCTCTCCCATCTTTCCTTCCCTTTTCAGCCTTTACCCTCTCCTCACCACTCCCCTGTTGGCTCTTCTCTTTCTGAGACCACCAGGGTTTGACCATCTTTGTGTGTGGCTGAGGTAGGGTGGAGGAGCAGCTCATGGGAGGTGGGTAGGTTGAGGACCTGAATGGTTAAGGTATTTGAGGGAGATAGAATGTGTTTGTTGAAGTGCCCTAGTGTGAAGGCAGGAGTTGGAGAGGTGATGAAAAATGAAAAGCCAGGTATCGAACTCTTTGAGGAAGCAACGGGAGTGACCTGGGGCTCTGTAGACAACAGCTCCCAGGACTTTGATTAGTGGTGGATAAGAAGAAAGGTTACTGAGTGATGGAGGAACAAAGAACCTGGACATGGTGGTAGGGAGCAAGGAGCCTTCCAGCCCCCTTCCTTGACCAGTCAGCTTGAGGGGAATGAGTGAAGGTGCAGCCAGTACTGGAGAGGGAGGCCAAGGAGGCCGTCATAAGGTGGGGGCCTGCGAATCAATAAGAGCTGGCAGATGGAAGGAGTGAGAGAGGAGAAGATTTAGGCACATACACATGTATGACTTCATGAAGAGTTGGACACGCCTGATATGACTAAACACCAACAGCATTCTAAAACACACACACATAGAAATTAAGAGAGGGTGATAAGGATAAACCAATACGTTTTAGTTCAGCAGGTTGTGTGATGCAGGGGACATTCTCTGTACGGCCCGTATGCTGAGTTTAGCTTCGTGAGCCACAGATGCCAGCACTCTTTTGTATTCTACTTAGGTGTGTCGTCATGTGAAGAATGGGGATGTTCTCCTGCTGAACCGCCAGCCCACCCTGCACAGACCCTCCATCCAGGCCCACCGAGCCAGAATCCTGCCTTCAGAAAAAGTCTTGCGTCTCCATTACGCCAACTGCAAGGCGTACAATGCCGACTTTGATGGGGATGAAATGAATGCTCACTTCCCCCAGAGCGAGCTGGGCCGGGCCGAGGCGTGTGTCCTGGCCTGCACTGATGAGCAGTACCTGGTGCCCAAGGTAGGCTAGCTCCCTGGGTGCACAGTGGAGAAGCGTTTGTGGTGTCAGAGGTGCTGGGCAAGGCTCTGGAGATACGGGGATAAAGCAGACAGTCCTTATCCTCCAGAGAGACAGCATGTACATCAGTAATTATACCCAGGATCAGTGTGGTATGAGTAGGGGGAGGTCAGGAGAGGGTCTGAAAGGGCTTGTGTCGAAGGTGGCCTTGGAGCTTGGAGGCCGCCCAGGCCAGCTCCCTCCGGGTGTACAGAAACAGAAGACCAGCCCCAGGGGGAAAGGGACTGGTCAGCCTGAAAGTGGCTGAACTGGGAGCCGCCTTTGACACCAGACATTCTTCTGGGTGGCTCCAGGAACGTGGCATGGCCACGTGATTCAATTTCCTTAGCCCTGACCTCCACTCTTCTCTAACTTGGGAACCCCTTAGAGGATGTGTGTGTGTGTGTGTGTGTGTGTGTGCGCGCGCGCGCGCATGGGTGTACATACAGAAACACACAGAGCAAGGATCCTTCATGATTTCTCTGACCAGAAGGGCTATAAACACTACCTTGAGGTAAACAATATGGAGTTACACGCAGGCATATGTGTGTGTACATGTGCACGCGTGCACATACACACACAAAGAAGTATATGTGTGTGTATGTATTCATATGTACAGATCTGTCTGTTTCTATGTATAAATAGAAGGTATGCCTCTGTATCTCCCCCTCCCCTGCCCCCCTCCCCCCAGCTTCCCCTGAGGTGGGCAGTCCTGAATGTTTGCTCCTAGGTCTCTCTGTCTCCACAGAATCTCTTTAGCTCCCCAGGTCTGTCAGAAGCTGGGAAAGGTCCTTGCTTTGTCCCTGCATCCATCAGACAGCTTGGGAGGGGTGACCCAGGAGTCCTCAAGACATCTTAGAGAAGGGTCTGAGAGAATTTGGAACTCAAAACTTTACAACAAAAATTATTTTTATATGTAATTGGAAAAAAATAAAATATTCAAAACTGGAAAAAAAAACACTCCAAAAAAAAGCATTTGAGGAAGTGATAGAATGAGCCCTCTCCTTTAGATTTAGGTTGAGAAGTAGCCTTATTTCATCTGAAAAGAGCCTTTGCATTGTGACTCTGAAGGGTCATGGGGAAGTCAGATGAGTTGGAGTTTGGATGGCAGAGAAGAATGAGTCTTCAGAACCAGATAAAAATGGACAGAGAGGGGAGTGTATCTTATTCAGTCCTTTGGGGTTGGACCCTTTGTGGCCCTGACTTGTTTGCAGGCTTGGTTCTTCAGGCTTGACCATTCTGGGAGGTGCAGCTGAGGTCATGTCGTGGACAGGTCACAGAGCCACACTCATGGCCATGAATACCGAGTCATTCACTGGGATGATGCTCATTAGGTGCTGGAGGAGATTAGGGAGCTGAACTGGTGTGGTCTAGGACCAAACACTGGGGTGGGAGTCAGAGGGCCTGGGTCCAATCCCTGCCTCTGCCATTTACTACAGTGTTGGACAAGTTACTTAGAATTTCTGAGTCTTTTCTTCCCTCCCTGGGGAATGAGAGCAATCTCTGCCTTCCTTATTAGCAAACTGTAAGGCTCCGCATGAACATAGACTAAGCTCAGGCCCAACCTGTTCTGTTGTCCTAGCTAAGAATGCACTCATTTAAGCTGTGAATAGAGTGCTGTTAGGATGCTGGCCCCAGACCTTCCCCCCCAAACCTGTGCTTAGATCCAGGGATGCCGGCCTTCCCTGCCATTCCAGGAACCGGATGCTCTGTCTCTGCTCTGGGCATGCTCTCTGGAATCCTCCTCCTCCGCTTCCTTTAAGACCTAACGGAAACCCCCCCCCCAGCTACAGGAAGCCTTCCCTAGCCTCTTGGAGCCTGCCTCCTTTTCATTATCTCCTTGTGCAGCCTGCTTTTTTATCTTTGTCCTTTGTCTCCCTTCTTAGATTGTGAGCTCCTTGAGGGCAGGGACTGTCTCTTTTTGTATCCCCAGATCCTGGTAGAGTGCACCATGCAAAGCGGGTGCTCAGTAACATTTGACTAGCAGGCTGACTCCTTAAATGTAGGTGGGTCTGCTCTTTAGAGTCTGCAGTCTTAACTTTTTTTTGGCAAAGGAGGGGGCTGGGGGCTCTCTACTTATTCTACTTGAAAGTAAAAAGATGAGAATTTGGGTTTGTCCTTTCCTCTCCTCCCTTTCTCTCTCCCTCTCTACCCTTCTCCTTCCCTTTCTCCCTCCCCTTCTCCTTCCCTCTCTCCCTCTGTTGCTCCCTCCTGTCCCTCCCTCTTTCTTTTCTCTCTCTCACTCCCCCCAATCTCTCTCTTTCCTCCTTCCTCTATCCTTTCACTCTTTCTCCCTCCCTCCCTCCTTCCGTCCCTCTCTCCCCCCTCCTCCTTCCCTCCCTCCATTTGTCCCTATTTCTTTGTCTCTTTCTCTTTCCTCTAGTCTCCCTCTTTCCTTCTTCCTCTCCTCTTTCTCTTCCCCTTTTCCTTCCCTGCCTTCTTTCTCTCCCTCTCTAAATCTTTCTCCTTTTCCCTCACCCCCAGTTTATTTGTCTTTTCTTTTCCATTTATTGAATAAAGCCTCTCATTCTTCAGAAGAGGCAGAGTAGAACACTTGGTGGTGTCCATTCCCAGGATTGCTGTTCTCTTCCCCGTGGGGCAGTGGTTCTTTGAGAGAAGACTGTTTGCTCTAGGTCAGTGAATTCAGTCCAGCCAACATTGATCGGCTCCCCGTTGGGGTTGTGGAGTGTGGCTGAGATGTCCCCCACCCCTGGCACGGGGCTCACAGTTGAATAGACTAGTCAGATGAGGACCCTCCAACATGATACTTGGTAAACGACCATTCAGTTCAGATAATGTTCAGGAGGCTCCCTTCCTTTGGCCCTCTAGGGTAGATTTAGATCTTAGATTTGGAGCTGGAAGAACCTCAGAGCTCATTGCTCTCCCCCTCCCACACCCCTTCCCCATGATCTCGAGACATGGGGTGAGCTGCCCTGGGTCCCAGGGAGCCACATGTCCAGCCTCCTAGACTGACCCCGAACTGAAGGGACCCTTTGGGAAGTGTTAAAGTACGAAGGGGCTTCCTTGCTTCACACTCACTTAACCAGGAAATTCCTTTTCTGCACCCTCCAGTTAATCTTGGACTTTGATGGTAACAGTTCTCCAATATCGTATTTAGCAACATAAACCCAAGTGCTGGTGGCCATTCCCTGTCCTTTGGTTTAGGCATCTTTCTGGTCTTAAACAAGAATGGTGAACTGAGGCCTCTCCTGCAGGGCCTTCTGGGGCCCTCCCAGGGGGTCCTGATTATTGTTTGCTAGTGATTGACATAACTTAGTTTAGCCCTTAAGGTAATTGTCAAGGCATGGCAGTGCTGCCTGGCTGCAGCCTGTGGGGGAGCCTGCGATGAACCTGGGGGACCTGGTGATCAGGCTTGGTAAAGGCCAAGGCCCTTTGAGAAGGAGGGAAGTCCCATTCATTGGCAGGTGTATGACAAGGAGGATGTTGGATGCCAGCTTGACTTGACCTGCTTAATGAGGCCCTGTGAGGGGTTTTCAGAATCTCCTTCCTCCCTTGTAGAAAGCTGAGGCTTTAGCTGGGCAGGAGGGCCTCACGACCATGTCCTTTCCCCTGCTGGAGTTGTGCTGTCCCTGTGGCCCCAGGATTCAGGGTCTCAGATCTTGGGGTTACCATCTCCTTATGTGGCTGACTGTTCTCAGTAAGTGTGCTCTGGTGTCCTGGAACCTGAGGTCATGGGTTCCAGCCTCACCCCTGCCACTTAGGAACATAGGATTGAGAACTGGGAGAGGCCCTAGGGGGCTGCTTAGTCCAGACTCCTCCTTTTATCGTTGAAGAAACTGGGGTCCACAGGGATTAAATGACTTATCCAAGCAGTGAGAGGTTAAGTGATTACCTTCCATGGTACTTGGGAGCAGTCATATAGATACTGTATATAGAGGGCTTTAGCCACCTTAAAAGTCAGCTATTTTGTGTGGAGCCAGTGTTTTTATTTTATGTACATTTTTATAGACATACATTTTTATGCCATCTACATTTCCCCTCTCCGAGAGCCATCCCTTACAGCAAAGAATAAAAAAGGTGAAAAGATAGTTCCACAAAACTAACCCCAAATTGGAAAAATCTGGCGGGATCTCCAGGTTTCACCTCCCATCTCCTTGGGGCCGGCCTTGCCCGCGATCATATCTCTGCAGGGTTCTGGTTCAGTTGTCTTGTTGCTCTTTCATGGTTATTGGTGGGGTTGCTGTGCATGTGGCTTTGCTAGGTATGCCCATTTTACTCTCATCAGTTCATCTAAGGCTCCCCAGGGATCTCCAGAGTCTTCTGTCTTGGTTCCCTGCAACACATTCTCATATTCCTTCACATTCAACATCCAAGGTCCCTTCCGGCTCCAGAGCCATGATCCTGTTGGCCACAGATTGTCCAGGGGTGGGGAACCTGCGCCCTCCAGGCCAGGTAGGGCCCTCTAGGTCCTCAAGCGCAGCCCTTTGATTGAATCCAAACTTCAAAGAACAAATTCCCTTCCTAAAAGGATCTGTTCTGTGAAACTTGGATCCACCCAAAGGGCCGCACCCAAGGACCTATAAGGCCCCATGTGGCCTTAAGGGTACAGGTTCTCCACCCCTGACATTCCCTTGTTAATATGATTACACCGCACTGCTGAAGAGCTCTGACTTCCGGGCATGTTCCTCTGCCTTTCTGTGCCTCAGGGTCCTCATCTTTAAGCACATACTTCTCTCTTGGAGTTGTTGTGAGGAAAGTACTTTGCAAACCCTAATATACCGTATGCATGGTGGTTATTAGTTTCGTATTTCTAAAACATGATTATAAACATATGTTTTTAAAAAAAGAATAAAAATGCAGTCTCTAGATGTCTGAACTGCCCCCAACCATCCTAATGCCCATTAAAAAAAAAACCACTTGTGTGAATTGTTTTTAAACAAATGTCAGTCACTCCAGTGACAGTTTTTATTTTTTATTAGTTCATTTATTTGTTTTCAGTTTTCAACATTCACTTCCATAAGTTTTAAATTTTCTCCCCTTCCCTCCCACCTCCCTCCTCAAGATGGCCTGCAGTCTGATACAGCCTCTACATATACATTCCTATTAAACAGGTTTTCATATTAGTCATGTTATACGGAAGAATTAGAACCACAGGTTTTTTTTTAAAGTCATCTAAATACCTCACATATTACCATGAACAAACACCAGAGTCAGGACTCAGTTAACTAGCAATCAGAACGTGATCGAGGTTGAAAGCATCAATCAAGCTAAGCCCTTCATCCTTGCCCCATGAGGTTTCTGTGATGGATCTTGTTTCCTGTTCTCCTCAGCTGTTAGTGTTCCTGTCCCCAGCTATCTTGTGTCTTGTATTTATTCTTTGTGTGTTTACGTATGCATAGGTTGTCTCTGGAGAGATAGCCAGGTCCTTTGTATCACCAGTGCCTAGCATGTAGTGCTTAACAAATGCATTGATTACTTAACAAATGTTGGTTGGCCAGTTGATTTGGAGAGCCCTTTAGCCAACGTTCCCCAGGGCCTACTATGAGCTAGGAATGGTAATAACCCCTGTGGAGAAGCGACCTCAGATAACTGTCATCCTTGCTTTCAAGGGGATCATACTCTAGTCAATCAGCGAGCATTTACTAAGCACCTACAATGTTCCAGGCACCATGCTAGGCCATGGGGTTATAGATACAAAGAATGAAACAGCCCTGCCCTCGGAGAGCTCCCAGTCCGTGCTCCTGTTCAATGGGCAAGAGACCCACGGGATGCACTTTGAATGCTTGTGCCTTGTCTGGTGGCCAGTGGCCACATTTTATCTGCCCCAGTGTGTGCTGAGTATATACTGGTGAGACCGGGATGGGATGGCCCTAGAGTCAGTGAGTTAGGAGTGGCGGTTTGATGAAGGAGAAAAGGGGAAGCAATGACTGACAGCAAATCTGGAGATCAGTCGGTGGGGCCTGGCAGTCTACAGCTCTTTTGGTTTTTGGGGGGGGGAGCCGGGGTTTGGGAGGGGGGAACAGACTAGTCCAGGATAGAGTGTCATGGAAGAAAGAGAGATAGAGGTCACACTTGCTGGAGAGCCTTGAAGCCTGTGATTAGAAATTTAAGTTTGCCTCTAAAAATGTCTTCTCTTTCCGCTGCCCTCTGTGCTTCGGTCTGTCAGGATGGCCAGCCATTGGCTGGATTGATTCAGGATCACATGGTCTCCGGCGCCAGAATGACCACCCGGGGCTGCTTCTTTACCCGGGAGCAGTACATGGAGCTTGTGTACCGAGGACTGACGGACAAAGTCGGACGAGTGAAAATCTTTCCTCCTGCCATTCTCAAGCCCTGCCCGCTGTGGACAGGAAAGCAGGTAAAAATCAGCCATTTTTCTTCTGTCCTCTTCAGTCCAGGAACGTTCTCCTTGGCAGGAAAAAAACCAAAAAGTAACGGAAAAGAGCCAACAACTGAGAAACAAGATAAAAGCTAAGCAGTCTGACTTGTGTCTCCTCCCCATTGGCATCACTCCCTCCACCTCAAGCCGGGGTCCAGTCCTTCTGCGAGCCTCCTCTCTCTGTTACTGTTATGGTTCCTGGCCATACTGAACTTTGGAGTGGTGGGTGCTCGTTTTACGGGCTGCCCCACGTTGATATTCCTTGTCCTTTACCCACCTTGCTGTCATCTTTTGGACTTACCTTTTAAAAACTCCAAGTTGACTAGTGAGCCTTCCAGTCTGCTCCATCCGTTTTTTTAATGACTCCTCCTTTTCCTCCTGTTAGAATCTCTTTCATTTCCTTCTGTAGAATGCTATTCTTTAGAGCCTCTCTTCTGCCCTGACTTGATTTCTCCTATAGGATGTTAACCCACAAGATGGATGGATTGAGGGACTGAAGATCATGGCAAGGGTGAAGAGTACTGTTCTTGGAGTGGACAGGTTGGGGGGGGCGGGGCAGGGTGGAATGATGAGAGGCTGGGGGCTGGGGTGTAGTTTCAGGGAGAATTATTCTGAAAATGGCGCACCTCAGAGAGCTGGTGAAGCTTAATGTGCCATCCTGCTGGCATGTGGCTGAAATGCAGTGGAGGAGAAGGCCACTGGACCTAAGGATTAAGGATTAAGGGGTCACGTGGCAGGAAGGGCATCAGCATGAATCTGGAGATGATGGCAGGAGATTGGGCTGAGAATCAAAATAAGTCGGGAGAGTGACCTGGACCAGGGTGAACATATAGTAGCAACAAAGGCAGTCAGCGTAGATTGCAGAGGCCTTGGAAGAGGAGTCAGTGAGGTGGCGGGCCATAGAGGAGTGGTCTGCAGACAGTAGTGGAAAGAGATGGAGTGGGACCAGCCAGCCCTTCTTCTGGGCCTGTGTGTGCGGTGAGAGAGGAGGCTGAAGGAGTGGCTTCCAGTGAGTGGGAACGGATGTCTCCCTAGGGGAGAGCCAAGGGTCCTTTAAAAGTGACAGGGGCAAGTTTTGAGGATGTAGGGGAGTTGGTAGGCAGTGGCCAGGGGTTCTTTGGGGCACAGTGGAGTGGGTTAGACCCCAGGTGGAGATTGGAATACTACTGGGGCTGAGAAGGGCTGGTGAGAACAGGAATGATAGCGTTTGTAAAGTGCTTAACACAGTTGCTGGCACACAGTAGGTGCTCCATAAGTGCTTGCTGTTAGGAGGATTTGGGAGGCACTGCTCTTGGTGCAGAGCCCCAGGGGGTCAGAGCAGGTGGCTTTGCAGCCAGGCCCTAGTTAAGCCCTTTTCCCTTGGCCTTGGACCTTGGAGATGGGGGAGTTTCTGGTCCTGAAACAGGATTCTGCTTAAAAAGCAGGTTCCAAGCCTGGGAAGTTTGTTTACTGTTTCCCCAGCTCTTCTTTTCCCACTGGAAGCCATCAGTCTTTGTCATCATTTGTAATGGCTAAAATCCTGTGCCAGGAAAGATGGCTTGGCTTTTAAAGCTGCATGCATAGTGTTGCTCTTTGGCCTGGAAGTGGATGTCTCTTTGGTGCAGCTGGACTCTGGCTTGAAAGAATGACCTTGCACTGGAGAAGGCCAGCACCAACTGGGCAGCACCTGGCTGACAGCACTGGCTCTCTCAACTGCCATGGCTGGTTTCCTTTGCCTCCCCTGAAGCACCGCTTAATGTCCCATGTCCTAGAGCAGCTGCTGCCCCCACAGTGGCCAGTGATTGACCTTGGAGTGAGACCGTGCATTCAGAGAGGGCCTCGGGGCATGTGCCACTTGAGAAGGCACATTCCAGTAGTTCTCCGTTCTCCTGCACATATTAGCACAGTGCCTGGCACAGATGAGCTTGTGGACCACCTGATCCCTAGGAATAGGTGATAGGTAGATCTGCCACCCCTAGTCAGCCCTGCCTCCACATTGTCCATGTAAAGAAAGTCCCTGCACCATGGACCATAGGTCACAGCTTCCAGAGCCTGTCCCTGGCAGCTCTGCTTCTGAAACCTTCTTTGGTTGGTCTGTCTTCCACTCCCAGTGTGGAAACTTCCCCCACTGATGCAGATCCAGAGTTTAAAACTTTTGTCTGAGACCATTGCCTGGGGCTGTCACAAGTTCAGCCAGCTTTCCTGGGAAGGGCCAGGGACAGGACTTATCAGGCACTTTCCCTGAGAGTTGGACCATGAGCCCCATCCTGTCTTTGAAGCTGGTCAGTTCAGCCTGACTTTAATTTGAATTGTGTACACAGCCAAAGATGAAGTGTCCTGTCCCTTTGAGGAGCTTGTATTCTCTGAGGGAGTGAAGGGGATTATGCTTCATTATGTCACCGGAGCAGAGATTTCTGGCTAGAAGGGTCCTCAGGCCCCCTCATTTTGTGGAAAAGATAGCCAAGGCCCATAATGACGAAATGTCCAAGATCACGTGGGTAGAAATTGTCCTAGGTGGGACAGAGGCTCACCTCGTGACTCCAAAGCCAGTGCTCAGGCCACTGAGTGGCAGTTGTGTCCTTCCTGGCTCTGGCAGCCACACCTGAACTGCCCAGGCTTGGGGATAATGAGTTTATATTTACCTTGTCATTGGAGTGTAAGGTGCAGGATACTCTCTTAGGCCATGCTGGGTGAGGAGGTCACATGTCTTCCTTCTGTTAACCTACGTGACATTGGCAGGAAATAAATAAGTGGATGTTAGTTGTGAGTCTTCACCTGTACTCAGGTCCCGGAACAGCATGGAGACCACGTGTCCTGTTCATCCTTCCCTGCATCTCCTTCATCAAGTTGTGCCCCTGAGGCACCCACCAGGCTTGGCAGGGAGACTTGCTTCTCTCTGGGGCGTGTTAGTGCCTCCCCAGGGGTCTGGTCATTACATGCTTCTGGGTGTTTGTCCTTCTTGTTGCATTGATTCATCCTCATCGTCTCTCCTTCCTCCTCTGCCCCCTGATGCCCGTGGTCACTTCTGGGCAAGCAGGGCCACCACGAGTTGAACAACCCCCATGGAAAGGGGGGGAGGGGCTTCAACTCTTGGGTCCCTTCTCCCCCTAGGTCAGTCAGTTGTCTCTCATATTGCTTATTTCCCTTTCACTCCCACTTCTTGATCTGTTGTGTACATTTTCCATCTCTTTCTGGTCTCTTCTCACTGATCTCTGTTCTTGCGGCTGTCCAGGTCATTTTCCTAATAAACACGTCTGACCCTGTCCTTCCCTCTGGTCAGATTACCCCACATGGCTCCCTCTTGCCCTCGGGTTAAGGGGTCAACTTGATGGCTGTCATTTAGGCCTTTCCCGCCCTTTTATCCTATCATAATCTTGGATCATTCTGTCTCTCCTGTGCCTTATGACCACCAAACCCAAGTCAGAGTACAGGACCAAAGGGTTGGAGCGTGGAACACTTGAGACTGAGTTAGAATCCCATTGTGTGGCCCCACTATCCTTGATAGTGGAAAAAAAATGAGGTATACAAGCATTTATAGATGCTTTTTTCTGTTTTTTGTTTGTTTTTTTCTTCCTGGTCTCATCCTCAAGTGCCCTCGGGAAGATGTGGCTTAGTGGGGGTATCTTACCAAGTGTTCCTTAAACATGTTTTTTCTTTGGTTGCTTCTCACTGCCCTAGGAATCAGTACTTTCAATGATCTCCCCAGGGAGGTGAGGGAGAGAGAGGGAGAACGGCAAAGAAAGAGAGACAGAATTAAAATAACTTTTCTGCCCATTTGCAGTGCTTTGTTGATGATCCTTTCTTTCTCTAATTCTTACTTTCTCATTATGGCCTTTCCCTCTCCCCTTCCTTAACCATATGTACAGTCACAACAGACAGATCCACCCATCAGCTGTGTCAGAAGTGCACCTCGAGTCCACTCCTCACTCCCCTTTGGAGCATCTGTCTGGAGCACAGTTTTGCCTTTGTAGTGCTGTACTTATCTTAGCTGTTCTCCTGGCCCTGCTCACTTCATCCTGCATCTCATGTAGGTCTTCTCAGTTTTATTTGAGTCTGTCTCTTGCATCGTTTCTTATGCCGCAGGAATATTCCACCCCATTTATATGCCGTAATTTGTTTAGCCAATCATCTGCCCAACTGCTAGGCATCTGCTTTGATTCTGTCTTTGTTAAAACAAAATAGCTGCTACAAAGATTTTTGTACCTGTGGGTACTTTCCCTCTTTCTCTGATCTTTTTGCAGTATAAGCCCAACGGTGGTTTCGTCACTTTTGGGGTCTGCTGTCCAGAATGGTTGGGCCGCTTGGCCACTTCCCCTGCAGTGTGGTTCTGGCCTTCTCTCCTTCTGTAGCCCTGCCACTAATGGTTATCCTTTTTGTTTCCTTTTCTTTTCAGATTTTTGATGATCTGATGGATGTGAAGGGTTCTTGCAATTTTTATTTCTCTTCTTAATGATTTGGAACATTTTTTAATGGTTTCTTCTTTTGGGAACTGCTCAAGGAATGTCTCTTGTTCTAATGTAGTTGTATTAATTCCCTTATAGGTAAGATATTACACATTTGTCAGAGAAATTGACCTCATAGGCTTTTTTTAACCCTAGTTTAACTGTACTTTTTTATTCTAACTATTGATTTTGTTTGTACAAAAACTGTTCTCTTTTTATCTCATGTGGTCCTTTCCATCCCTTGTTTGGTCAAAAACCTTTTTCATATTCATAATTGCAAAAATGATATCTTTTCCTACTTTTTAAATGTATTTATGATATGAGCATTTAACTAGGTCCTATGTCTGTCTAAAACATTCGTGGCATATGGTGCAAGATGTTGGCCAAACCTAATTTCTGCCAGACTGATTTCTAGCTTTCCCAGAAGTTTTAAAATTTCTTTAAGAAGTAGTTAAAGTGTGCCAGTATTTGTCCTGTTTCCCATGGGGCAGGCGTCAAAATGTCATTTAAATAGGTTCCTGTGGAGCTTAACTGCATGCCAGGCCTTTTACTCATGTTCATTCTTCTAGTTTCTTATTAACTTGGGTCTTCGCGCTGACAAATCTGTGGTCTTGACTGTGCACAGACAGCTGGGTCAGGAAAGACTCCCAGATGATTGACAGCTTGTTTCCTGTCTGTTACAACATAATCCGTTTCAGGTTTTGTTGTGGTTTTGTTGTTCCCACGTCTAGTGGCTCCCAATCCTTTTCTTAAAGAAAGTGCTGTGCCGTATAGACATGAGGCTTCCCCAGGCCTTGACCTCTCTGTGCCACGGTATATGACATGTCCTTTTTGGGTTTTTGTTGTCCCCCAAGCTTGTGTTTTGGAATGTGACTTAAATGAGATGTGAGCCCGGTGAGTGTGCAGCGAGGTGCCTGGAGTGGGCCCCGCAGGCTGGTGATCTGCTACCTTTCTGCGGAGGACACTGGGGGCTGTGCAGAAATGAAGCCATTTCAAGAGGCTTACTATCTGCCCTCGATGGATGGGAAAGGAGCCGCCAAGCTTCCTCACGAATTTGTGCTGTCTTTGCTTCTATACAGGTGGTCTCTACATTGCTAATAAACATAATCCCAGAGAACCACATCCCCTTGAATTTGATCGGGAAGGCAAAAATCAGCGGGAAAGCCTGGATCAAGCAAAGTGCCCGAGGTGCACCAGGTTGTGGCTTGGATGCTATGTGCGAATCCCAGGTATGTTTGTGACTGTTCTTATTTCTCCAGGTCTAGAGGCAAGGCCTCATCTGGAGCAGGTTGATGAGAAATAGAAGAGGACAGGCAGGCAGATAAGCACAAAACTAGGCAATGATTCCTGAGAGGAAAAAGAGAGTTTTGGCCCAAAATGGTGTCGAGTGCTAGGTTACAAAGGAACATGGCTGTCATCTCTAGCATGTTGCCCCAAGAGTCCTCCCCCATGATGGAATGCTTCCTCCAGTCAATACCACTGAATGTCGCGCAGGAAGACTCAGATGAAACAGGCCTTAGGACAACCTCCATATGTTCCCATCAAGTTTTCTTTCTTCCATTTTGCCAGCTGCTCCTGAATACTGTTAAGCAGTGGAGCAAAACTGGTCCAAAGAATGAGATCCTCATGATTCTTGTAGGATTGTTTGCCCCTCTGGTAGACTCTCCATACTCTCCCCCTCAGCTTCTCTGCTTGAGTAATTGTAGTTCTCTGAAAGAAGTCCTCAGGGTTAGGCAAACTCTTACCCTGTTCATGTCAGCAGAAAGAATCAGAACCACCAGGGGTATGTTTATCAGACTTGGGATTTCACTGGTGGCGGGAAATCTTGGTAAAGAAGCTTGTGACATGGTAGATCAGCACCTGTCCTGCAGTTTACAGCCGTGGAGAGTTGCTGGGGACACTGAGGCTTGCCCGGTGACCTGCCTGGGGTCTTCTGGTTCTCATGAGGATGATTCAGTGTCCAGTACTAAGGTGCTGGGGAGTGATTTAGCACCCAGGCAATGGAATTCATGGCATAGTGAAAGGCTTTCTAAAGGGATTTTAGACCAGGGCCATATGCACCCAAAGCCTTCCTTCGTTAGATGTCCACTAGCTTGGGCTTTGTATCAGTCACTCAAGCCACAAGCATTTATTTTTCTCTATCTATCTCTCTAGAGATCTATCTGTCTATCTATGTGTCTGTCTATTTCTCTCTGTCTATCTATCCATTTATTCATTTATTATTGTGAGGCATTCAGGGTTAAGTGATTTACCCAGGGTCACACAGCTAGTATGTGCCAAGTGTCTGAGGCTGGATTTGAACTCAAGTCTCCTGGCTCCAGGGCCGGTGCTCTAGCCACTGTGCCACCTAGTTGTCCCAGTTATTTTTAAAGGTTGTATTTTTTTACTCTGAATTTAACAAATATCAAAAAGAACATCCTGTACACAAAGTAGACCAGAAAAAGAGGATTGGATATGGAACTGGAAATTTCTATTATCCACTGCTTGCTTTTTAAAAAAATAGGATAAAATCAACGTTATTCCCAAAGCCATTTGGTTTGTCTGTGTTTCTCTCTGAATGTTTTTCTGTTCTCTGAATTTTAAAAAAAACGTTTCAATGACTCTCTTTTCTTTCTTAACACTTTTTTGTTGGTAGTACTATTTTTCCCTACTTCTCAAATCCCTTCTCCCAAATGAAAAAAAGGAAAAATACAGTCCTTGTAAAGAAAGGAAAGAGGGAAGGGAGTAAGACTTTCATTAAGTGCCTATAATGTGCCTGGCACTGTGCTGAGTGATTTACAGATCCTACCTCATTTATCCTCACAACAGCCCTGGGAGGTAAGGACTATTATCCCCATTAAACAGCTGAGAAAACTGAGGCAGACAGCAGTTAAGTGACTTTTCCAGGGTTACACAGCTATTAGGTCAGTCTCTGAGGCAGAATTTGAACTTGAGTCTTCCCTGACTCCAGGCCCAGTGTTCTCTACACTTTAGCCACCATGTATAGAAATACATGTCTCGTTCTGCACTCTTGGCTCATCGTTCCTCTGGCATTAGGAGATGGGTAGCACAGTGGCCATTTATTAGGTGCCTACTAGGTGCTAGACAGGAAATATAAAGACAAAAGTGGAGCTCCGCTCCCCTCACGAGGCTTTTATTCTCTCTGGGGAGACAAGATGTACACGTCTAAGTACATGCAAGATATATGTGGCAGTTGTTTGGGGAGGTGGTGTGTGTGTGGGGGTATGTGGGTGTGGGTGTGTCTACGTCTACATAAACCCATGCTAGGCGGTGGGAGGGTGAGGTACGTATGAGGGCTTTGAAGTAGTTCTGGCATCATGGGTAGAGAGGTGGCCTTGGCATTGGGAAGACCCAGACTGGCATTAGTGAACCTCTTGGTGCCTGGGCTACTCTAGCTCAAAGATGACATTGTGAAGCTGGGTGCCTGCCTAGGTTGGTAGGAGCCTCATCTTGTGAGTGGCCTGCATAATGTTGCACTGTCACCAACTGTCACCATTGCCGTCCCCCCTTTTCCTCCTCGTAGGTCATCATCAGAGAAGGGGAGCTGCTCTGTGGGGTCTTGGACAAGGCCCACTATGGCAGCTCTGCCTATGGCCTGGTCCACTGCTGTTACGAAGTCTATGGCGGGGAGACAAGCGGCCAAGTGCTCACATGTCTGGCTCGCCTCTTCACAGCCTACCTGCAGCTCTACAAGGGCTTCACCCTGGGTAAGGTCCTGGTGCACCTGGAGGCCCAGACTGGATTATAGAAGTGGGCCCTTCACTTTTAGTTGACAGGTGGCTCAGCTCCTTCCTGGGGCTTTAGAAGGTGTTGGCTACTTGAACTCTAGTTCTGCTGGCCTGTCCAAGAAGCAGCAATGGGGTTCAAGTGCTTTGGAGGAGGGTGTGGGGCGGGGGTCTTCTTCAGCCATCTTGGTTGACTAGAGAGTATTTGTGAAAGGTCAGTCCAAGTCACCTAATACTGACCTCATTAGAGGGACCCAAATCTTCTGTAGCCAGTGAGATGCTTCTTTCCACTTTGATTCACTCGGGACCTAAAAGCCTCTTTGAACAACTTGAGAAATAATTTTTCAAACACAACAGGTTTTGTTTGCTTCTCAGCTCGGAGCCGGAAATGGGGCCCTTGCTTGTGGTTTAGTTGGTACTATTTTGTATCAGAAGCAGGAAATGCAATGGATAATGTGTGGCCAAGGGTCCACTTGCCTTTCTTGAGGACTCACAGCTTCTCCTGTGCCCTGGCACTCCTGCTTCCACGGCAGCAGGCCCCTCTCCTCCAGAAGGGGACAGGGTATGTCCCATCTGTGAGAGGGCGTGAGGCGTGCTGCCATAGGACTGCCCCTCATTCATCTTGTCTGGAGCCAGGCTCCTTGTCAGCCTTTGCCCTGGCCACTGTCTTGGTCCCCGGCCTAGCCTCCCGCTCCCCTTTATTAGTTTCTTCTCACGTTAGGTATGTCTCTTGAGAGCAGGAACTGTTGCATCTGCTTATGTGTGGGCCCAGTGCCTGCATCCTCAGACCAGCCCCTCAGTTACACTCTCCCCCCTCCTCGTTTTGTCCATCTTATCCCGTAGGCGTGGAAGACATTCTGGTCAGACCCCGGGCAGATGCCAAGAGGCGGGCGGTCATAGAAGAATCCTCTCGCTGCGGCTCCCGAGTAAGGCAGGCTTTTGGAGGGCGGGGTTCATGGCCAGTTGCCCTTGCCCCGCCTGCACTTCGGACTGACCCATCCACTTCTCTCACCGCAGGCTGTCAGGGCCGCCTTTAATCTCCCTGACACGGCGTCATGTGAGGACATGCAGACAAAGTGGCAAGATGCCCATCTCAGCAAAGACCAGAGGGACTTTAACATGGTCGATCTCAAGTTCAAGGAGGAAGTGAATCATTACAGCAACGAGATTAACAAGGTTGGTGTAGGCCCCCTCCTCGCCTGCTGTGGTCTGCAGGGATGGCCAGGATGGCATCACCTGGTATCCCTCAGCTTGGCCAGCCAGACTCAGAAAGGAGTTTTCTCCATTTGCAGTATTTATTAGGGGCCTGCTATGTGCCAGTCACAAAGGCAAAAGAGCCCAGCTTGCATTCTGCCAGGGTCATCATCTATGAGATAGTAGGAAGGGTAAGGAGATAAGGCGAGACCACCAGCACTTGGGGGTTCAGAAGGGCTTTCTGTAGGAAGGGGCATCTGATCTGAGCCTCAAAGGACACTGGGGGACCTGAAACGGTTACCAGAAGTCTGGTTCTTTTGAAGCTGTGAGGAAAGTCTGTTTGTTCGTTGATCTCATTTCACAGATGCATTCTGAGGGTTCTTTTGGCAAATTAATTAGCAAATGCCTGAATAAAATGGATGCCTGTGTAGGGTTCAGTGATGTGCGCTGCCACGTCTTGGCTTGCACAGCCTACCAGAGACACTTGGCACCAGCTGCTCCAGGCCTTGTCCCTTCGTGGGCTTCCAAAGCCGGTTTGCCAGGCAGGCGAGAGACTGAAGAGGAGAAGGAACATGTCCTGTAGTGTCAGGCCTGGAAGGAAAAGCTCTGACCTTGGATGCTCAGGGGCTTCAGGTTCTGGGACCCAGGCTGGGGCTGTTATCTCAATCAGTTAATCTAAGTTTGCCTTCGTCACCCCCCAGAACCTCCCTTTCTGGCTTCCTTTCCCATGTCTCGGAGGCTTCCAGTCCTTCCAGTAAAGGCATTTCAGGCTGTGGATGGGAGGGTTTTGGCTATATGGGCAGGAGTGCTCATCCCGTTGGAAAGCTGCTGACAGGCAGGGATCATGTCTAGTATCCTCCTCAGCTGACCCTCCAAATATTCTCTGGAGCCTAACTCCTTAAAGCTTTCCCTGGCTTCATTCCTTTGTTTTTCTAGAGTTTGAATGTGGAGTCATTGTAACCTTAGGGCCTCAGGCCTCTGCCTCTTCCCTGGACTGCACCTTAAGCTCTGGCACAAGCCCTGCTGTGCACCATCACTTTGGGAGAGATGCCTAGGGAGAACCTCATTTAGCATGGGGTTTGCTTTTTGGAAATTAGTGTGTGGGATTGAGGGCGTCGGCCTACTGGCTTCTCCCGTACGCCACCGTGCAGATATACTTAGTCTTTCCCCCTCCACTTTTCTTTCTTTCTTTGTTTAAATAGCATTTTATTTTTTCCAATTTTAACATTCATTTTTAAAAAAATATTGAGTTCTAAATTTTTCTCCCTCCCTCTTCTAAAAATGGTAATTTGATATTGGTTATATGTGTGTAATCATGTAAAACGTTTCCATATTAACTATGCTATATAAGAAGAAAAGGAAAAACTACAAAAATATTGAAAATAGTATGCTTCGGTCTGCATTCAGATTCCATTAGTTCTTTCCCTGGAGTTGGATAATATTTTCCATCATGAGTCCTTTGGAATCGTGTTGGATCACTGTATTGCTGGGAATAGATAAGCCATTCAGAGCAGATCATGGCACACACAATGTTGTTACTGTGTAGTGTTCTGGTTCTGTCCCCTCTTCACTTTTCAATGAACAAGCATAATTTTTCTTTATTGTCTTTATTAATTAGCAAATGAACTAGTCACATGACTTAAGATACTTAGGGGGTATGTGTACACACCCACGCCCATATATATATCTATACACAAACACATATATCTGCATCTCCAGTGCGCGCGAGTGCACACACACACATCTATCTACACGTCTTTGTGTACACACACACACTAACTAGCATTGGTACTAAGTAGGGTGGAGCCCCGTGGCCTTGGGCGTGGAGGAAGCCCTTTGGAGTATGTGGACTTGCAGGCCTCGTGTTGCCCAAGTCGCACTATTGATTAGCCCACCCTCTGGATGTCCTCTTCTTTATTCTTCTCCTCCCTTTTCCTCTGGCTACTTTCTGGCCAGTGCAGGACAGAGGACACCCCAGCTAGCTCTGTTGATGGTAGCTCCAGTGAAAGACTTGCTAGGGAGGAAGGTGGTCAACATCCCCCAGCATGGTATGGGAGTGTTGGTGCCAGGCGTGGGGCTTATGTGTTCTCTGTTCATCTTGGGCTGCCCTGACTGTCTCTTTACTCTGCGTAGGCCTGCATGCCCTTCGGTCTCCACAGAGGCTTCCCAGACAACAACCTGCAGATGATGGTACAATCTGGAGCCAAAGGATCGACTGTCAACACAATGCAGGTCTGACCCCGGGCGTGTCCAAGCTCAGACTTTGTTACTCAGTTGAAAACGTCTCCGTTGGCACAGTGCCCTTGTGTCCTGTAACCACACACTTAAGGAGGCTCGGATGGTTCTCGGAAGGCCTTGTCTTCCCTGTGTCGCATGCCTCATGTCCTTGGGTGTACTTGTGCCCCACAGATTTCCTGTCTGCTTGGTCAGATTGAGCTGGAAGGGAGAAGACCCCCCCTGATGCCATCCGGGAAGTCCCTGCCCTGCTTCGAACCTTATGAAGTCACTCCCCGGTCTGGAGGCTTTGTTGCCGGCAGGTTCCTCACAGGCATCAAACCTCCCGTAGGTGCTTTCGGGGACTGTCCTCTCTTTTGTTTCTACCTTTCCTGCTAGTTTATTTTGAAAATGGGTGACTCCCTGCTTGGGTGGGGATGTGCTAAGAGGATTCTAAGTATGAGCAATAAGCTAAAAGATTCCAGGATGTCAGCGACCCCTTATTTGAAGTCCCCTTGTTGAACAGGTGGGATGGGTTAAAATGATGGCTGGTGAAGAGAATGCATTTCCCCATTCCCAAGAGAAAAGGCCTCATGACTGTTTAACATGCTCGGCCACGCATCATCACGATGCCATCTAAGGGAAAGGTCATAGTAGGGATGAACATATCCTTATTGCTAGAGAAGCTGGCTAAACCACCTTCTCACCCCATTCCTGCCAACTGGTAGGACCAAAAGGTGGGCATGGAGGGCACTGTGGGAATCCCTTTTCTCTGAGCCATACAGAAAGAATAACAGACCCTTAGGGCTGACCCTCAGCCAACTTTCAAGGTAGCTTGAGTCAGGTCTATTTTGGTCTGCTTCTGTCACCCTCTCACCTTCTTCTGCCTGGGACCCAGGCTGAGATGAAGCCAGGGGACGGGAGAATTGTTTCCACCTTTACCCTTTTTGAGCATGGACTTTGGGTGGTTATTTGTTTCTCCCTGTAGTCTGGTATTTGGCTGGAATGATAACCTTTGCAGCTATGTCCGCTTACATCCAACAAAGCCAAGGATTGGATCACTTGGCTCCGCTAATGATCGCAGCCTGTTTTGTGGTCCTAGCCAGCCATCTACCAGTGATAGAGTGGGCCCTGGCCAGAGATAATGGGAGACCCCATGTAACATTCGTGACCAATTTCTTTTCCCATAGGAATTCTTCTTTCACTGCATGGCAGGGAGAGAAGGTCTGGTAGATACAGCTGTCAAAACAAGTCGATCAGGATACCTGCAGAGGTAAGGGGACCTTCTCCTGCCTGTGAAACTGGCTCATGGCCTTTGGGGGGGGATCCCTGGATTTAGTCAGAAGAGATCCAGGTTGAGTCCCTGCCCCCATGACCCTCCAGCCACCGGAGCTGTATGAACATGGGTAAATCATCTAACCACTCCGAGTCTAAGGCTCCCCAGCTGTGGGCTACCCCAGATTTGTGGTCAGAAAAGAATCCGTTTGTAAACCTCAAGGGGCCCCATGTCTAATAGCCAGGAGCTCAGAGAGTGAGCACATCTGTGATCTCCTGTGTCCTCTAAAGACTGTAAGCATATGGAAAGGCAGAAGGATAGGCTTTGTCACCACACTGTAGCTATAGATTGCAGGCGAAGGTCTCCTCCTTCTATCCCATGCTCTTGACTCTGTGGTCTCTAAGTTGGGGGCCATGCTCTCTCCCAGGGGGAGGGAAGCCATTCTCCTGACCCATAGCACTGATTTCCCTACCCACACTTAGTGACCACTCTCCAGCCTGTTGTCTCTGGATTAGCTGTTCTTTAGCCTGGCTGGCTGGCTGGCCGGCTGGCCTGCCTTCAGTCCTGCTGCTGGAGCAAGAAGGAGCGATCTGCTTGTAGGGAGCCCAGGCTGGCCTCTTGGAGATGCTGCCTTGTGGGTAGGGCTCTGGCTTTAGCCCTTGGTCCTCCCGAGCCTGGGGGAACCAGTGCTGTGGGCTGTGGGAAATGGCTTCCCTCCTTGGAGGAGGATACCAAGAGAATCTGTGCCCTTTGTGGAACCTATTGAAGCCAGTGTGCTTTAAGACTGCAGAACCCTCAGAGAAGTGGCTGTGCGGACAGGTTGGGGGGGATAGGAAAGAGAGGAGCGTGTCTCCATTCAACTGTGATGCCAGTGAGGCCTCCCAGAGGGCCCAGGTTTGTGCCCCAGGGCTGGTACTAGGCCTTAGAGACCCCCTCCCTAGCTGTTGAGGAGGGAAAGAGAAGGCTGAGACCCACACTCTGAATACCCACTTCTTTTGTTTACTTTTTCTTTTTAAAAATTTTAGCTTATTTTAATTTTATTTTTTAATTTTGAAGCTCAGTTGTATTTTAATTTCAGTTCCAGATTCTCTCTCTTCCCCCCTTGCTCTTCCCTTCCCCTCCTTTCACGAAGGCAAGAACAACAAAACCCATTATGGCTACTTTTAGGCATGCTGAGCCAACGTCTGCACTAGCCAGGTCCAAAGAGAAAGAGAATGCGTTCCCTTCTGTCTGAATCTGGGAGTTCTCTGTCTGCAGATGGAGAATGGGTTTTGTCAGAGCTCGGGTTATTGATAAGCCTTCAGCGTCCCATTTGTTTTTAAATACGCCCGAGTCTTCAGCTACCCTCCCAAACTAGACTCCATGGACCTCGTGGTCTGGTGGGATAGGTACAACACAGACCTGATGGGCGAGCTAACTGTATGGTGGGCATGGTGCACTGAGCCACATGGGTGGCCCCTGAGAGCAGGCACCAGACAGGTGCCTTGGGACTGGGGATGGTCAGGCAAGTTCTTGTAAAACTTTGCCTCTGCCGCGCTCACCAGTCAGCCATCTCCAGTCGGAGAGGGGCCGTCATCCTTGGCCCTCTCCTCCACCCAGTCAGTTGGCAGGGCTTACGCGGCATCTCTTCCATCTGTCTTCCTCTTCTCCAGCTGTGTTGGTTAGTCCAGGCTCTCCTCTTCTTCCCCCTCAGCTATTGCAATAGCTAACTGATTTTCCTCCCTCCAGGAAGCTCTCAGTGTCCCCACCCACCCTGCTGCTCTGACCCATACCCACATCCACTCACTCACAGACACCCAGATATTCTTGAACACTCAGAAATACAAACACTTGCTCCAAGATAGCAGCCAAGTCACTTAACCTCTCTGTAACACGAGGGTGTTAGACACGGAACTTCTCCAAGATTGCTTCCAGCTGTAAAAATGCTATGATCTATGAACTGTCCCTTCTCCAGTCCAGCCCAGACCTGAGATTGTGGCAGGCCTTAAATGTCAGGCAAAGGGGACCCTGGAGGATTGGAACAGAGGAGAGATGGCAAGGTAGTGGTTTGGGAAGGTCCATCTTATGGTATCTAGCACATATGGGAGAGACAGTCTGGGACAGTGCAGTGAGGACACAGAGTCTGTTCAGGTCTGGAGCCTTCAGCATTGAAGATGGTCAGGAATGGAATGGAAGGGAGCTGAGAGGGGCATGGAGAAAGAACCAGAGAGGGAGAAGCCACAGAATGATGGTATACAGTCAACACAGATGAGGACGTTGGAGGGGGTGGTTTGCCAAGACAGTATGAATTTGGTAGTATTTGAGATGACGAGAGGACAGCCAGGTAGAAATGTGCCCATGTAGTTTGAGCTCTCCAGGGAGAGAATGACAGAGGGCCCAAAGAGCAGGGTTTAGGACTCGGTTGGCAGGAGAGGGAAGAGAAGAGAAGGCCATAGATGATGCCCACAGGAGTCTGAGGCCTCCAGGGGATCCCCAGCACAACTCTCTGAGGCTGGGGGAGGGCAGAGTTTCCCAGAGAAAAGGCTGTTTATCCTAGTCACTCCAGAGCAGACAGTAAGAGGGCTGAACTTAAACCACTGGATCTGGGAAATGGAAATGCCTGTGTTTTTCTTTCAAATGTAAATTCCTCATATGCTCGATATGGGTAATGAGAGCCAGATTGGACAAGTTTAGGACTCACCAAAGCAGAGAAATGCCTGTCTTGCCCTAAGTCTCTTGTTGATCCAAAGAACATTGGTCCCTGGAGAAGCATGAAAGAACAGGCAGCTTCCTCGGCAGCTGGGATGGAGGAGGGGTGGGGGGAGCTGCACATCTGGCCACTGGCAGCTGCAACTCTTGGTTCTGTGGCCTGCTCCCCTCCTCCGAGAAGAGCTCTGGAGTTCAGTGTGGGCCCCGCAGCCTCGGCAGAGCGGCCTAGCTTTGGCCTGTGCTAGGAGATGATGGGTCCCATGCTGTTGGGTAGAGTGCTCTAGGATGAGGCTGGTCCTTCCCCCTCCCCCAGTTGAGAAAGAAATAAAGAACAAATATCTAGTTATCAAGTATGTCTATTTGTCAGTCAAAACAATCAGCTCCGCCCCCCCCAAAGTGTCTTAATCTGTACCTTCTCCAGAGTCAGTCATCACCTCTGTCTGGAGGTGGCTGACATGTTTGCATTAGTCCTCAGGGATTGTGGGGAGTCATTGTGTCGATCAGAATCCCTAAGTTTTTCACAGTTGTTTCTCTTTACAGTACTGCTTTTATTTTATAAGTGATATATGTTTATATATTAACAAATCATACATTCATATACAATTATAGGTTTATATAGCTCACTAATGTATGATATAGTAATAAATTGTGTGTATTTTATAAATCCTAGTTCTTCATCAGTTCATACGGGTCTTGCCAGGTTTTTCTGAAGCCGTCCCCTCCATCATTTAATTGAGCGTTTTCTTTAATTATTTAATAAGCTAATTTTGAGCTTCAGCAGACCGATCACCACAGTACCTCTGGCACACATCTGGTTTACTTCCTGATGCTCCCTTGAGACTAAAGACCTGTTTTGATCCCTCCCCCAGAGTGCTCCCCCTTCTGTCCGGTATCAGCTGGGCCAGGCCTGAGCACACCTCTGTTTGCAGGTGCATCATCAAACACCTGGAAGGGCTGGTGGTTCAGTACGATCTCACTGTGCGGGACAGCGATGGCAGCGTGGTCCAGTTCCTGTATGGAGAAGATGGGCTGGATATCCCCAAGACGCAGTTCCTCCAGCCCAAGCAGTTTCCGTTTCTCCTGAGTAACTATGAGGTACAGTGCTTTCCATCACTTTGGGGTGGGGTGGGGAACAGGGTGGGAATCTTGTATCCCTGATGGGGCAGAGGGAGGCGGCTTTGTCATGCCTCTCATCTGGAAAAGGAGGTGGCTCAACACTCACTGACTTAGAGGATCGAACACCTTGTAGCCAGAAGGACCTCGGGGAGGATTTGACGCCCAGAGAGGTGGAGCCCTTCACAGACCACCCAGGCCAGGGACAGAGCCAGGTATCGCACCCAGATACAGGCTCCTCCCTCCTCCTTGTCTCTGGGCCACGTTGGTAACAGAAAAGACTGCCATAGAATAATGGCAGTGATCACACATTGCATCTGCGTGTGGCACCTTACACTTTTCAGAGTTGTTTTATGTCTCTAGATCTCAATCTGTCTAGATTCATAGATACGGCTATATGTGACAACTAGGTGGGGTGTGGATAGAGCCCTGGGCCTGGACTCAGGAAGCCCTGAGTTCAAATCCAGCCTCAGCCTCCCCCTAGCCGTGTGACCCTGGGCGAGTCACTTAGCCTCTGCTTGCCTCAGTTTCTTCCACTACAGCACCTACCTCCAGGGTGGTTGTGAGGATTGGGTGAGCTCTACAGCATTTATTTAGCACAGGGTCTAGTGCATAGTAGGCACTGTAGAAATGCTTCTGCCCTTCCCTTCCCTTCCCTTGACTTGATCCTCATGACAATTCTTAAAGGCAAGAAAAATAGTTTTCCTCCCCATTTTCCATGTGACATCCTAGTAACAGCTTAGATCTCCAAAGCCTTGGCCTTCTCAAGCGCTTTCCCCACCATTATCCCCATTTCATGAGCATTTGATTTGTCAGATGGCTTGTCCGTGATGGTGCAGCCCCTAAGAAGTCTCACCTTCCATGAGGAGCTTTTCCCTGGCTCCTTGCTCTTCTGCCTTCCCTCCGAGGCAGCCCCTCCCTCCCCCCCCCCCCATTTATCCTGGTACTGTCTCCCCATTAGACCCGGAGCTCCTTGAGGACATGCACTGTTTTCCCTTCTTTTGTATCCAGAGCACTTAGCTCAGTGCCAGGAACATAGGGGGCGCTTGATAAATGCTGCTTGATTTGAGTGCTTGACTTGTCTGAGGCAAGGTTCAGCTTCAGCCTTCCGGACTCCCAGCCTGGCTTTCTGTGCCAGGCAGAGGCTCTCAGTTCTTGGGCCAGGGGCACCCGGCTAATAGCCAGGGCTACTAACTCAGGGTCAGGTGCTTTTCCCAGGGAATCTTCACTGCCTAAAGGTCAGGAAAGGATGTCCCCATGTGAGGGGTCAGCTGCCCCTTGCTCCTCATCTTCCCTCTTTCGGCCTGGCCAGGAATGACTTCCATGCCTTGCCTGCCCCTCCTCTGCGGCTAGGCCCACCCGCCTTCTGGCTCCGGTTTGAGCAGTGGTCCAGGGGCTATCACATTTTGGTTCACTGGTCTTGCTTTTCTAGGCAATACGGAAATCAAAGCATCTGGATGAAGTTTTATCCAAAATGGACCCCACGCAGGCTCACCAGCACTCCAAAGCCCTCAGGAAGTGGCGTGCCAAACATCCTCCCCCCTGCCCCAGACAGGGGGCCTTTCTCAGCTATTCCCAGAAAGTGCAGGCAGCAGTCCGGGCCCTGAACCTCCCTGGGGGGAGCCAGAATGGCCGCGACCCCAATGCACAGAAGGTAAGCAGCTCCCACGGGGCTTCAAGGTGACCTCGGACACACACCAGCCCACTCTAGGGCTGGGAGGTACCTGAGGCCATCTGGTTCAACTCCCTGATTTACAGATGAGGAAACTGAGGCCCAGAGAAGAAGTCAGCCTACCACAAAGCCCCAGAGCTGGGATTTGAGCCCCACCCGTCTGCCTCCCAGGGCAGCCTTTCTGCCTCCCCTACAAGGCCTCTTGTGTGTGTGGAAGACGCTCATGATTTGGAGTGGACTTTGACAACATTATCATCTTAATTTAAAAACCATTCTAATGGTAGTTTAGGTTTAGAGAGTTTGACAGTCACAGTTAATGTCCTTCTATAGTAAGGAAAAACTTCTTGATAGAGATTTCCAAAGATGGGATGGGCTGCCCCAGGAAGGTGTTTGTGTCACACACACGCACACACACACACTCTCACACATACACTCCGCACGTGTGCACGCACACACATTACCCCCATACACACACCTGGGTTCTGGTTATAGAGGGGAGTCTTGTTCAGGTGTGGGGTGGACTTGGCCTTTGAGGCTTCCCCCCAGCTTTGACATTCTGGGATATTCACAGTAAACCTAGAGGCAGTGAGGGCAGATAGTATTAATCCTACTTTTCCAGTGGAGGCACTAGGGCCTGGAGGGGTGCTGGAATTTGCCCGCCATCACACAGTAAGTAAAAGAGTATAGAGTCAGCGCTAGGCCCCTGCACCACCGCACAGCCTTTTCACCCATTATGGGCAGTCCTACCTCTGCTCCTAGGACAGGGACATTGAAATGGGCACTTGGATTCTCCAAGCAGTGGTCCCTGGGGGTTGCCATTTGGACAGTGGCTCTATATTGTCTTTTCTGTTCCAGATTTTGGAAATGTGGTCTGAGTTAGATGAGAAGAGTCAGAGGAAGTATGTGAAGAGAGCCCTACCCTGCCCTGATCCCAGCCTGGGCGTCTGGCGTCCTGACATCCACTTTGCATCTGTGTCAGAAACATTTGAAAGCCAGGTTGATGCATATGCCCAGGAATGGGTGGCTCAGGAGGAAAGGAGCTATGAAAAATCAGAACTATCTCTTGACAGGTAACATTTGGGAGTGGATCAGGGGAGGGGCTGAGGTGGGGGGAGGGAGGGAAGATGTGTGTGAAGGGTATCAATGGAGTCTTTTCTGTGTGAAGACCCAAGAGAGCTGGGGTCCGCAGAAGCTGGTGGCCTCAGTGTCAGGCCTCTGCGGACCAGGATCCAGAGAAGACAGGAGTGAGCAGGGCTGGGGGCTCCCCTGCAGTTGAAGACTAGAGACCAGTACCGGGATGTAGTCAGGAATGTACCCACACAGAAGCCTGCAGCTATGAGCCCAGGAAGTCACGTGCTGTCTTTGTCACCTGCCCTCCCTGCCCTCACCTTCCTCAGCTGGAAAACAGGGAGCTCATAGGAACTGGGTCATCATGTTCCTCACTGGCCAAGCCTTCCTCCAGAAAAGGTCCTGTGTGTGGGGCCTTGCAGCTGACAACGGGCATGGAGAATTGGGAGAGGCCCAGAGAGCTTAGCATGAGCCTGAGATGGCCAAGGGGACTTCCATTTCCCGCTTCATCTAGGTAATGGAAGAGAGAGAGAACATGGTGGGGAGGCATCTTCCAAGGTGAACAATCTTTTGGGACCAATTCTCTGGTTTCATTGATGCAAGAGAGCTCCCTCCACCAATGCAATCTGGCATCGTTTCTGCTCCTAGCATCTGACAGAGTTGCCCGATGGGTTTGTCTGGGGTCACAGAGGCAGGACCTGATCCTGATTCCAAGGTCAGCTTTAGCTAGCGTGTATGCCCGGCTGGTTCTCCAATGAACTAAATCACTTAAGATGCTTTGAGAAGCATTAGACCGAAGATATTTCTGCTCCCCTCCTGGGAATATGTCACTAAAACGGCATCCACTCAGCCTGTTGTAACTGACCATTACACTTTTATTGTGCTTCCTCCCTGTCACCTCTCCAGAGGCTCGTCCTGTAAGAACATGCAATTTGGGGGACTTGGCAGGTATCATAAGGAGCGATGGTTTCTATTACACAGCTGCCAGTGTGAGGCCCACAGCCTGCTCTCCTTGCTTCTCCAGTCTCTCCTCCCTGGGAATCTTTCCTTCCCCTGTCACACAAGGGCTAGAGGGCCCATGGCCTTTTCACCCGGCTTCTTCATCTCCCCCAGAGGGCCAGAGGGAGCAGAGCGGTTCAGTTTCCAGCTAGCTCATTTCCTGGAAGCAAGGCAGAGATGGTCTCTGCAAAACGCATTAGCTGCATGCCCCCCCGCCCTGCCGCCCCCAAGCCCTGGAGCCAAATCTTTTCAAAGGAGAGATCCACCAGGATTAAGCCCCACAAATGCCCACAGTACAGGAAGCACCAGCTCCAGTTTGGTCTCTTAGGTGTATTCAGATGCTTTCAGACATCGGTTATTTTTAGCTAGTTATGTACAAGGATAATCTGATCTAGGAAAAAATGTGGATTATAAATGAGTTCTTTGCATTTTTAAAAATTTCCCAACATTAGTTCACTGAAGGTGACTTGACAAAGTGTTGCCTAGTTCATGTTCTCAGAGGACTTTCTTTCCTAGTTAAGAATGTTTGTAATTAAGATAATATGTATACTGACTGCTTCTCAGGTGCTGAGCCACACTAGTTTAAATTTAAGAGAACAGATGGATCTTGTCTTACTTTTTTTGCATTTAGCAAAGCCTTTGTGGATGGCACATTCAGCCTGAGATTAGCCTGCCCAAGTTTACCCAAATTCTGAATGAATCGGGTCCAGATGAGTAAAGTTGGGATGCTATGTTTTGTTCCTGAGCCCTGGTGATATACCAAGGTGTTCCTGGGAAGGTAGACATTGATAGTATCTCCTAAGTGGGTTACAGTTGTACAAATGGCCCAGGGAGATGGGTAGGATTTTCAAAGTTATTTAAGTGCCTACTCCTCACTCAAAAGTGAGCGAATCCCTACCCCAAAGGATCTTTCATTCTTATCAGGGGAGATAGAACGCACTCTTATAAATAGATTAAAAACTATGAGGTCATTTCAGGTGGGCAGGCCCTAGCATTTGGGCAGGGGTAGATCAGGAATGGCCCCATGCAGGAGGTGGGTGGCAGTCCTTGATCTGACCTTTGAAGGAAGTGAGGGATTTTAAAGCAAGGTCCTAGCACAGGCACCTGGAGCCTCAGGGACTCAGTGCCTAAGGGTATCTTGGGAGCAGCAATAAAGACAGAAAGGGTTGTGATTACTGAGGAAGCAGGGTCTGTTTCATGCCCATGGTGCAGTATAGGGAAAGGCTCCACCTTTGGTACCTGGGAGGAGGCCTGTCTCCTGATGTGTCCCTTTGCCCCAGGTTGAGGACCTTGCTCCATCTGAAGTGGCAGCGGGCACTGTGTGACCCAGGGGAAGCAGTGGGCCTCCTGGCTGCCCAGAGCATTGGAGAGCCTTCCACACAGATGACCTTGAACACTTTCCACTTTGCCGGCAGAGGAGAGATGAATGTCACGCTGGGAATTCCGAGGTGAGAGGCAGGTGGCATTTAGCAAAGAGAATGGAATGAGAGGAAGCTGGAAGTGAGGGGGCTTTGGTCCTGCCTAGATTCCCCAGCCTTGTGAGCACTATCACCTGACCTGTGGCCCTGCCTGGTATCCTGGAGGGGGCCGCTTGTAGACAGGGCAGCAAACTCCTTATGCTCCCATGGCTGTATTCTCTGTGGAATTCCTACAGGGTAGAGATAACCACCTGTACACACCCCTGGTGTGGAGAGGTTGGGGGGAGCAGGGAGGGTGGTCTGAGGGTGGACTTCTACTTTATTATCTGAATACAGCAGTGTGCTAGGGCTTTTGGTGAGATAATAGTACCTATGGGCCATACCCTCTCACAGCACACTGTGGATGCAACCAGAGGTGGCTGGTCCCCAGCAATCCTGGGCCCTGCTCTGACCAGAAGGAGGCAGGATGGGCCTTTGTTAGGCTGAATGTTGTTAACTGACATCAGCTGGAGCTAAGCCTTCGTTTTCATGTTTGTAGACCTGGGCTGTTCTTACCTTTGTTGGCATGGGATTTAAACTATGGGCATGTGGCCCAGAGCTCCTCTTGAGGTGGTCTTGCCTTTGGGCCAACAGCACAGAGCTCAGTAAATGCAAAGTAATGTCAACAGCTGCAGGGAGCTGGAGCTGAGAGGAGCCTTGAAGGAAGGGAGAGGTTCCCAGAGGTGAAGGTGATGAGGGCAGAGTCACAGGACCAGTGCCTTTGAACCTGCCACAGACACCTGCCGTGGGCCCAGCGCTGTTAGACCCCAGGGAGGACAATAGCATCTGCCCCCGAGTCTAGATTCTATTGGGAGACATGTTCCCCTGGAAGTCCCCATTCTGATCCCTTCCCTGAACTCCCAAGGTCCTTTCCTGACTTGGTCACCCCCTCCCTCCTTGCTCAGTGAACTTCATTGGCTCCCTGTGACCTCTAGGATCAACTAGGAACTCCTGGGCTTCATTGAAAGCCCTTCATGACATCACCCCTTCCTTCCTTCGCAGTCTCCTGACATTTTACTCCTACTCCCTGTGATCCAGGGATGATGGCCCACTGACATCCCCTGCCTGGAGTTCTCTGCCTCCTCACCTCTGCTGCTGGCACCTTCCCCTGGGCCGACCCTCCCTCTGCTCCCTATGTGGGCAGCTTATGTGTACCAGAATGTCAGCTGCCCAAGGGCAGGGGCTGTTGGGGCACTTAGCAGAATGCCTGAATTGTAGTGAGTCTTTAACAGATGCGGATTGACTGACTGTACACAAAGTAAACACAGGGGCGGAGGGGGCAGTGAAGATCAGAAAAGACCTCAGGGAGAACATGGTGCTTGAGCAGAGTTTTGAAAGAAGACTCCCCCAGGAGTGACACCCCAAGTGCTGTCAAGTGTCCCACAGTGTGCTCAGGCCAAGGCCTCACCTTCTCTTTCAGATTGAGGGAGATCCTCATGGTGGCCAGCTCAAACATCAAGACGCCCATGATGAGCGTGCCTGTGCTCAACACCAAGAGGGCCTTGAAGAGGGTCAAGAGCCTGAAGAAGCAGCTGACCAGAGTGTGCTTGGGCGAGGTACCTAGCTGGGGGCTGGGGAGGAGGCCGCTCACCTTAGTCCTCTGAGAGAAGACCTTGCAGATTTGTCACCCCCTGGCTTTCACACCATGGTACAGTTACCAGACCTAGACACTGAGTTATCAGGGGATGCATCAGCTTCTTAAGTAATGATTAATCAGGTGGCAGTGAGCGCCTTAGCAGCTGGAGAGCTGGCTTCAGTGGCAGGAAGAAGTCTCTCAGCAGCATGGGCAGCATTCCAAGGTGGTATGAAGGAAGCCACCAGACCAGGTCCTCCGACTCTCCCCCCTCCTGGGCATTAATTACTTCACAGAGGGTTTCCCTTCCTTGCACAGCTGTGGTGGAGGTGCGCTTGGTGCTTGCAGCAGGGGATGCCACACTGGGAGGGAGGGAGGGAGGGAGGGGATCCAGGTGTGGTCGGTGTGGGCCCTGTGCCATCAGCTGTGCTCCTTGTAGCTCTTCCAGAGGCCTAGTCTCGTGTATCCTTCTTTGGATATGGTTGCAGGTATTGCAGAAAGTGGATGTCCAGGAGTCCTTCTGCATGGGAGAAAAGAAAGACAAATACCGAGTTTACCACATTCGCTTTAACTTCCTCCCCTACAAGTATTACCAGCAGGAGAAGTGCTTGCGACCCGAGGACATTCTGCATTTTGTAGAAAAAAGGTCAGCTTTGCAGCTGCTTTGGCTTTTATAATTATATTAATAGTTCACATTTATACGGCTTGGAAGATTGCAAACCACTGTTCTAAAAACAATGTCGTGAGGGAGATGATGCACATATGGTTACTTCCCTTTCACAGATGAAGAAACTGCAACTCAAGAGTTAGCAAGCATTTATTGAGCCTTTATTGTATGCCTGGCACTGTGCCAAGCACTGAGGGGACAAAGAAAGGTAAAAAAGTGAATATCTTTTTGTGCCATGCTTTCTAATGGGGATATCCTCTCTACTCATTAGGGCATGGGCTTTCAGTTTTGCCTCTGTATCCCCAGTGTCTGACACAGTGCCTGGCATTTTAGGGGGTATGGGGCGGGGTGGGTCTGGAGATGTGATTCTATCCACATGGGGAGTTGGGGGTACAGGTGACTATTCCCTCCTCTGATGCAGAGAAGCTACTCCTGTTACTGATCCTCTTAGAGAGTTGCCCCAGACTTGCCCAAGGTCACAGGAGGCAGATTCCATGGGTCTTCCACAGCCCCAGGCCAGCCCTGTAGTTCTTAGGATATCAGACCTATAGTTGGGACCTGGGGCCATCTAGTCCCACCCTCTCTCCTTCCCATATTTTAGAGGAGGGAGCTGAGGCCCATTGGCTGAAGGGTTTTGTCTCCAGTCACACGGGGAAGGGTTGTCAGAGGCCGACTTTGGACCCAGAACCAGGGGCCCTCCTTTGGTAACCCCTGCTTCCCTCTGCCCATGGCAACCCCTACCTCAAGTCCAGATTAGATCAGCTGCTTGCGTTGGAGGGGCTTTCATCTTTCATCATTTATTCTGAGTACCTGAGACTTGCCCTTTTTTGGCTTGTAAATGACCTTGTATTTTACTAATCACAGCTGCACCACCATGGGTTTGAACAGTCACCCAGAGGGGTGGCAGGCATGTGTTTATTCAGTCTTTGGAGGGGATATTGTGCAGGGCTCTGAGGGATGGGCTTGGAGTCACAGACTGAGTTTGGACCCTCACCCCATTTTCCCCCTGAGCCCCTCGCTGCCCGTCAACTTCCCTGTCTGCAGTGACTGCAGTGTTCCCTTCCCACTCCAAATCCACACTCTCCAGTGGAGCCTCCTGGTTTGGATTCCCTGCATACTGACCACTCATTCATCCTTATGCCCTTGGACTCTGGTCTCCTGCTATCTGTGACTCCTGTGTTAAAATGGTTTCTTAAAAGCACCAGCACCCTCCTGATCACCAAATCCTGCGAGCTATTTCAGACCTCAGCTTCCTCAACCTCTGGACAGCATTTGATACTGATGGACAACACCCTGTTAGGAGTAAGGCAGTGTTAACAATGTAGATGATAATATTCAAAATGTCTCTGTGGTTCTGGATCTCAAAGTATGGAGACTCTTCACATGGAAGGTAGAAGAAGAGAACCCTCTATGCAGACACTAGAGAACCAGATCCCACAAGCCATCTATCTAGTCCATCACCGCAGCAGAGCATTTGATACGTAATATCGCAGTGTGGAGCCTCGCCATCCCAAAACTTCTCAGACCCCCTGCTCAGAAACAAACTGGCAGTACAGCTGTCACAGTCTGTTCGGCTCTCAGAGGTCGACTTTCATTTCCTCGGCTCTGACTTTCAGGATGGCCATTAACAGCCATAACAGCTCTCTTTCTCAGCATTTCCTGTGACATAACTTCCTTTTCCTCTCAGCAAGCTCTTCCCACCACATGTGACTTAGGCTTCCTGTGACATAAGCAGGTCACACAGCCTATTAATGGGTGGGGAAGATCTTCAAATCAAAATCACTATTAGACACTGCTTCCCCCATCCTGGCCTTTCCCCCTTCTTGAAGCTTTCTCTTTCCTTGGCCTCTGTTAGACTAGACTTTCCTAGCTTTCCTGCCCTGCCCTGCTCTGCTCCTGTCTCCTTTGCCACCTAAATGTGGGGGTCCCCAAGGTCTTCTGTCAGGCATTCTCTCTCTCTGTGCTGATGACTCCCAGAGCCTTCGCTCCAGGCCATGTATATATTTCCAGCTTGACAGCTGCACCACGACCTCCAGCTGGCGTCTCCAGAACCAAACTCCCCCAGCCCAAACCCACCCATCTGTTGCTTTCCTTCTTCCTTTTCACTTCTCCCAGGTCAGGTTCCCACAGTCTCTCACCTGTCCCTGTGCAGGAGTTTCTAAACTGATCTTCTCTGGTCTCTGTTATACCCTCCTCTCCTCCCTCCTGGACATCATGGCCGGAGTAATCTCCCTGAGACGCAGCTCTATTCCTATAGTTCCCCTGTTTGGAGACCCTTCATGGGTGCCCCAGAGAACCCGAAGCCTCCCCTCCTCATCTGCCCCTTGCAGTTCCAGCTAACGTTTCCAGGTGACACTGTCTGCCATTCCTCAAACACATGCCAGGCTTTCCCACCTCCTCTCATTGTCTCTGCCCACCGTGAAGACCACTACACCTCCGCCTCATGCTTCAAGGTCCTGGTCAGGCTCTGTTGTCACAAGTCCTGCGGGAAGTGCTCCCCATCTCTCCCCAACCCGAGGGCTGCTGTTGGTCTTGCCCACCGTTCAGCTTCATTGGACTTAACAGATATTTATCGCTTTGACTCTCTGGCATGCATGCCATGGCGTATGCCTGCTGGCTGCCTGTTACTGCACGTCCATCTTCCCTGCCAGGCCACCTGCTCCTAGAGGATAGACTGCTCCTTCTGTGCCCCAGTGGGCCTGGCCTTCAGAGGTGCCCAGTATAACAGGGCATGGCCGCTGCTGGCTTTCAGCCAGCCTAGGATTGTCTGTGGGAGAGCTTGCAGCCCTTCCTCCCAGTCATATCATCTCAGCCTTACGGGGCTAATTTCATTCCTTTTGTTCCCTCATGTGTGTGTAGTCCAGGCTTCTGCTAGTATTAACCCCGCTCTCCGTCCGCCCTCACCCTTGGAGTGCTTTTCTTCCTACTCTGCCACAGGGTCAGTGAGGGCACCTCACACAGTCCTTTGCATGTAGTGTGTGCTTAATAAAAGTCTGTCTAACTCACTTGAAGAGACCAAGTGTGCCACCCTGTGAGCTCAGGCAGGCCTGTGCCTCTCTGATTCCTAGAAATTTATGTGTAATCTGTGTGTGTGTGTGTATAATGAAAGTCACGACTACCCTCCCTCTTGTAAAGATTGTAATTTAGATGGTCCTGTAGAGTTTGCAAATGGCTTTTTAGACAAATCATCTCATCGTATGACGTGTCAGCAGTTCATCAGTATGTTCTAATTCCCCCTGCTGGGCTTTATGCTTGTGTGTTCCAGCATGGTTCTGTATACAGTTTTCCCATTAATAACCGCAGTCACATGCACACAGGCTTTTCTCTCTCCTTGCACTGTTTCTTGTGGATCTTATGTGATATTTGTGTTGTTCATGTTGGTCGTTCTCATTGGCAGCATTGTCTCCATCCCATTGGTCTGCCAAACATCCTCTGACGCTTGGGCCCTCCTGTTCTGAACTGCTTCAGGGCAGCAAGGAGCATCTTTGTATGACTTCCTAACAGCTGGGAATGATCTGATGATTCCTGTTGCTGGACCACTTTCTCAAATGGTTGAACAGCTTAAATGGCCATGAGGTAGACAGCGAGCTAGATGCATCATTTATTAAGTGTGTCAGACACTGTGTTAAGCATCAGGAATACAAATAGCTGTTCATGGACAGTCCCTGCCCCCTAGGAGCTTCTATTCTAACGGGAAAAGATAAAACGATAAGAGGGAGGTGAAAGAGGCAGATGGGGGAACCAGAAAGTAGGAAGGTAGTCCAGAGGGTCAGAGGTTGGGCCAGAATCAAAGTCGCCATGGCTGGCACTGGTACTTGTTACTTCCTCAGATTGAGGTTCCAGGGAAGACCTGGCCATTGTAGGGAGGAGGAGGCGTTGTCAGCAGGAGGGGCTAATGGTGGTGGGGGAGGAGTTGTCCAGGGAGTGATCTACATTTCTCTGGTCATTAAGTTGAACGTTTTTTCAAGTATTTTTTTTTCTGATGAACATTTTTCTTTGAACTCTTGCTTCTCTTTATCTCAGTTTTACCTTGTTTTTCATCTCACCAAATGCTTTTCATTTTTGTACAGTCAGAGTGATTAGCCTTGTCCCACAGTCATTTTTCCCTTGCTATGATTTGAGATGACTATACCATTTTGATTCTAACTTTTTATGATATTATGATATTTTAAAAGCACTTTAACTCTTTAGAGATTAATTTTCTTTTTAAAAACCTTAAAAGCTTCTTTAAAGTTATTTCTGTGGCTTAGTGGCTATAAAAAAAATAGAGCAATGACTAATAAAGGAGAAATTTGCAGATTCAAGACCAATCCCTTGACCTGCCAGCCAGGTTGCGGGGTGTGTCTGATGCTACCAGTAAAGGGCCGTACATCCAAGGCCTCCCCCAGCAAGCCTTTGATTAGGCTCAGTAGAGGTTCGCTTCTTCTTGCTTTCCAATACTTATTCATCCTCAAAAGAATCGTCTCAGTGCCCAAAGCCTTTATCTCTGGGGAAAGGATTCTTAGCTCTTTTTTTTTTTCAAATATGTCATAAGGACAGCCGAACATTTGTGTGTATCATGTGTTGTGGACAGAGACCCGGCCTTGAGGCCAGGGCAACCTGGGATACTCCCAGCGGGTCCCCTCACGCCAAGTGCACTCTCAGAGGGGGTTCCTCGTACCACTGAAAAGGCAGGTGCAGAACTTATCCCTGATAACAGATCCGCCTGATCCCGAGAGGGTCAGAGAAGCTGAGGCTGAGTGCCTGCCTCTCCAGGTTGTTGTGAGGAGCAAATGAGGTCATTTATGTAAGGAAGAAGCACACGGCAGGCGGTGTGTACCTGCTCGTTCACCTCCTTTCCCCTTCTCCAAGTGACTGACCTGCCCTGTGACAACTCTTAAATGTCAAGCACCCTGCCCAGGGCTTCCCTGCTAGGTGGCTCAGTGAATAGAGTGCCAGGCCTGGGATCAGGGATCAGGAGGACCTGAGTTCAAATATGGCCACAGACTCTTACCTGCTGTGTGATCCAGGGCAAGTCAGTGAACGCTGTTTGCCTCAGTTCATTGGAGAAGGAAATGGCAGACAAGTCCAGTATCTCTGCCAAGAAAGCCGCATGGATGGTATTGTGCTGTGGTCCATGGGGTCACAACTGAACAACAACAGACATCTGGGGGAGGATGGAAAGGCCTCACATGGGAAGTGACCCATGAGCTGAGCTTTGAAGGAAGTTGGGATTTTAGAGTTTGGAGGGAGGGGGATTAGGTGGGGAGGGAGCGTATGCCAGGCACAGCCTGGGAAAAGGTTTGGATTTGGTGGATGAGCAATAACGGGAAAGCCAGTCAGGCTGGAACAGAGAAAAAAAATGTTTGCGAAAGTGCGCTGGAGCCTTGAAGAGCTAAACAGGATGTTTAAATGATCAGAGAAGCCCCTGGAGCCTCCGAGGAGCTCCCTGAGCAGAGGCTGGGATAGCTGAGGAGTGAGGAGGGGTCTGAGGTTGGTTTGGCCCTCAGTGGAGGCCTCTTCACCACGCCACCCCTCACTTCATGGCGAAGAACAAGACGTTAGAGCTTTTAGGAGCAGCTTGCTGATGGTGGCTCTGCTCCACCTGTTGAGGGGCCCTCTGCGCTGGTGAGAGGAGGGGGCTCCTGAGGAGCCTGTGGCAGCTGAACCTGGGGCCTTGGCTCCAGGGTGGCACAGCCAGTACCCAGCCCACGGCCCCTAACAGCTGCTTGTGGCTCTCTTGAGTATGGACTCCAGGTCAGGGCTGACCACAGAAGCTGCAGATTCATCCAGTGGCTGGGGGGCTTCTCGGACACAATGACTTGTCCTTCTCAGATTGGGGGCCTGTGCTGACGTGGCCCTTCTCTTGCTTCCTCTCCTCAGGTTCATTAAGCTCCTGCTGGAGGCCATCAAAAAGAAGAGCAACAAGACATCGTCCTTCAAAGCTGTGAGCACTCGCAGGGCTACTCAGCAGGACCTGGACGGCAGCGGGGAGATGCCGGGAAACCGGGTGAGGAGCAGGGTGGGCAGAGAGACCTCTGGGGGTGAGGGCTGAGGCAGGAGGCTGTGGTTGGATCCCGCAGAACCGTCCCGTGTTGGGGGAACGAGAAGCAGCCTCACCTGGGGTGCCCAGTCCCCGTCTGAGGCAGAGCTCCCTTCAGGGCCCCTTTTCCCTGTCAGAGCCCATGAGCAGGGGCCTGTTCTGAGCCTGGCCTCTGGGTTCTGACCGGCTGGAATCTCAGCTGCCCATGGTCAGGACTGGCCAGAAGGGAGATTTGGTCCTGTTCATTAGGAGCTTAACCCAGTGCTGCCTGTGCATCAGGCGCTGTGCTGATCCCTGGAGTACTGGATGGTCCCCATTCTCAAGGACCTTCCATGCCTCTGGAATACAGCAGCTTGCACAGTCAATCAGATCCACAATGTCTGCAGAGATAGATGAAAGGCCTTTGGGGGGTGGTCAGAGAGCACACTGAATGGGAGGGTCAGCCAAGGAGAAGAGCTGAGCTTTGAAGGACTCCAGTAGAGGCAGGGAGGCAGAGAGGGAAGGAGGGAGAGCCCTCTGGGTATAAAGATCCAAGAGATGAGATGTGGGATGTGGGGAATGACACTCTTCTCTTAGGGCTGTTCTGGAGACAGAAGTCTTTATTGGAGTGGTTGGGTTTTTTCCCCCCCGCATTTTGTGGGGAGGGGCATTGCTTTTTGGAGGGTGCTTGATCTTGCTTTTCACAAGGAGACAAGTGCAAAGGGGATGTGTGTTTGGTGCGTGGATTGGGGGAAGGAATTAAGGAGCCCGGGTTGAAGATGGAGCCCATCCTCCATGGGCAGTGCCAGGCTTAGAGCATCCTGTATCCCCACTGCAGGAGGATCGGGAGGGTGACAACGAAGGGGAGGAGCAGATTGTGGATGACGATGCTGAAGAAGGAGACGCTGATGCTACAGATAAGAAGTGGAAAAAGAAGCAGGAGGAAGAGGTGAGGGGTGACGGTGCTTCAGACTTAGTGGAGGGCGTGGATCGGTGGGAGAGGGGAGGGCTTCCTGATGGCACAGAAATGTAGGAGCAGCCAGTGCTGTGCAGTGCTCCGGCCTGAGACATGGGGACTTCGGGGCCCAGATGCCTTCCTCAGTTCTGTTGCAGGCTCCCAGCTTGCTGATTGGCTTTTCTGGCCTCTGTTCTTACCCAGGTAGATTATGAAAGTGAGGAAGAGGAGCAGGAGGAAGAGAATGAAGAGGAGAATGAGCGAGAGGAGGAGAGTGCTAATGTGGAAGGGGGTGGCACTGACCCAGGGCCCCCAAATGAGGAGGGCAGCCAGGGCCCGGAGACTGAGCAGCCAGAGCCTTCCTCACTCATGCCCAGCAAGAAACGGGTGCACAGGCACGGGCCCTCGGAGGAGCAAGTGGAGCTGAGGCGCCAGGCTGTGCGGAACATCCACTCGTCTGTCCAGGATTACACGTTTGATGTAGAGGAGAGCCTGTGGTGTGAGGTAGGAGCTCCGGGGAGGATAGAACAAAGACCCCAGACCCAGCTCTGTTAGACTTTGTATTGGGGTTCCAGCCTTAGAGCGGGCGGGCCCGTGAAGACCATCTGGCCCCAAACCACCCACTTTGGTGAGACCCAGGAGGAAGCCATTACTCAGCTCCAAGGTGGGATCCAAACCCAGGACCTCTTCTGTCCAGTTAGAAATGCTTATGTTGGATGGTCAGAGGAGAGAGGCAAGGACTCGCATGATCATTGAGGGGACATGATGAGGGGAGGCTGTGCAGAGAGATGGCCGGAGCATCCAAGGCGAGGGATGACAGGCAGTGTCAGCCACTCCAGAGAGCTCAGAAAGGCCACGGCCTTCAGCAATGAAGGGATATGGGGGACGCTTTGAGAGAGGACCTTGAGCTGCATGGGGAAGCTGGGTACTGGGGAGGAAGGAGGGGAGAGGCCACAAGGGCTGGGGCAGTGGGGGGTGGAGTGTGGGACTCGAGGCTAGGGTGTCCTGAGTGTGGACCAGGCAAGGCGGGTGGGGCTGGTGAGCAGGGAAGGGACTGACTGGCTGTCTGCTTTCTCAAAGGGGAGACCCCCTGTGGAGAGTGTGCACAAAGAGGCTTCCTGCATTGGAGTCATTATTGTTAGGCCTCTCCCACTCACACCTTCCATCTTGATGCCCTCAGAGAAATGTGAAATCTCCTGCTTCCCCTCTCCTATTCTTCCCAAACCTTGGAGCACAATGCCTCGCTCCCCTGGACCATCAGGGCTGAGTGGCAGGCCCTTGGCTCACCTGGAGCCATAGTTACGCCTTGCACAGACAGACGCAGACACACCCTCGGTCATTCCTTGGATGTCACACACACACACACACACCCCCACCCACCCACCCACCCACCCCTCTACCCCTCTTCTTCCATCCCCTGACCTGGTCTGCACCCTCTGTTGTGCTTCCTGAACAGCACAGAGGCCGTGTTTGAACACAGGGGCCCGCCTTCTTTCCAGGTAACACTGAAGCTGCCGCTGATGAAGGTGCACTTTGACCTGTGCTCCCTGGTGGTCTCCTTGGCTCACAGTGCCGTCGTCTATGAGATCAAGGGAATCACCCGCTGCCTCCTCAACGACACCACCAACAAAAAGCAGGAGAAGGAGCTCGTCCTGAACACGGAGGGCATCAACTTGCCGGAGTTGTTCAAGTATGCAGATGTACGTGATGCTCCCGCCCTGGTCCTGCTCTTTATGGGACAAGAACAAACAGTGCTGGGTCGGAGAGGGAGCCAAAGACATGCTCCCCCAACCCCCGCCCAACCCCAGGCGACTCTGATCACAGCCCCTTGCTTCCAGGACAGTTCCTTTGTAATTCTACCATCTGAGTCTGCTGCCTCAGTTTCTCCTTAGGCCATGGACTCCTGGGACTGCTTGCCAGCCTAGCAGACTCCCCCAGCCCAGTCTGCCTCAGGCCTTCTCGCTAAAACTTCCTTCTTTTTAAAGCTTCCCAGCCTAGGAACAGTGACAGGAGAGCATTGTTCAAAGCCTCCGCGTCCCAGGCACGGGTTATTTCACATCCCTCAAGTTATTTGTTTAAGTTAAGTGGCCACCAGGCTTCTTCCAGGCCAGACCGAGGGTCACAGCACATGCTCAGCCCAGGACCCGCTAAACAAGCAGCCAGAGCCATCCAGAGCCACTCTTAGACCAGAGTAGAAATGCCCATGGAATCAAGGCCCTTCCAGGGTCAGGGTCTGAGAGCTACATGTTAAAAAAAGAAAGCACCCTCTTTGTATGGAGTCATTTTGCTGCTCTTGTAATGGAGATGAGCCTCATCCTGGGCCGTGGCCAGCTTGCAGTCAGCAGCCTTGAGAGAGAGTGCGTGTGTGTGCGTCTGTGTGTGTGTGTGTGAGTGTGTGTGTCCCTCTGGCTCTGGCCTTCTCCCTGACATAATGGCCTGAGAACCAAAGGAGGGGCAGGGTATCCAGGGTTGTGTGTGTGTGTCTGTGTCTGTGTGTCCCTCTGACCTGGCCTGCTCCCTGGCATAATGGCCTAAGAACCAAAGGAGGGGCAGGGTCTCCAGGGTTGGGGCTGATCACCCCAAACACATAGTTCTCCTTCCTTCCTCCCGGTAGGTCTTGGACCTTAGCCGTCTTTATTCCAATGATATCCATGCCATGGCTAACACGTATGGCATCGAGGCTGCACTGCGGGTGATTGAGAAGGAGATCAAAGACGTGTTTGCTGTGTACGGTAAGATGCTGTCCCGGTGAGATCTGGGGTCTCTGCTGCTTTTAAAATGCACCGAAGGGCCTTTGAGGCAGGGAAGGGGGTGCGGGAGAGCTCTCCGTCCAGCTCAGTGAAGGGAATTAGCCGTTCTGGATGCATGGAAGTGCACTTGGAGGAGCAGCAGCGTTAGCGATCTGGATGTGCTATGTCGTGTCTTCAGCAGCCTGGGTTCCCTGAATTGTACCAGGGCTGTCTCCTTAAGGATGGGTCTCTTTGACAGGCTGGCACCGTTGCAGACTTTCAGGGACTATCCCCAAGGAAAAGCAGTACAGCCATGACTCCATGATCTCATTGTAGGTGCTTCCTCCCTCAGGACAGATTGCAGGCCATCCACCCTGTGCCCTTCCAGTCCATAGTTTTCTATAAACCTTCCTTGGAGCATCTGCCTACCTTACTAAGACTCTTCTTCATTTAAGGGTTCTAATATTCCATGGGTACAGTGCCCCACTAGGGCTGCCCGTCTCCTTTCTGTCTTTTTGCCCATCTTTTCTTCTGGCCACCTGTGGTCATACTGCTTCTTGTCCAGAAGTCGTCATGGATGACATGCAGTAGCCAGCTCATGCCCACTGTGCATCTTGGCCTTTAAGTCACCCAGAACTTTAGATCTCCTGAGATCACAGTGTTCCCTGAATCAGGACTGTATAGCATCACCAGGAAATAGATTAAATCTTCCATGGAGTTAGTTAGAAAATCAGTGTATAAAAGATGGGCCTTTGTAGCAGCAAAGCTGCTCCTTGGTTGCCCATCTGTCTGCATGCCATGCCTGGGCCGTGTGAATTACTCCTCTTAAAAGCTTCATAATAAATGATTATTGATGGATTGATTATTCAGGTGACTTTTCCTGCGTAGATGACCAGGCTAGTCCCTCTCAGAGACTCGGGGAAGTGGGGCACAGAGCAGAAGAGAGCTTTGTGTCCGAGGGGCTGTTGTGAGGTAGATCTTTCTGGTTCTTATTGGCCTTAGCCAGCAGGACTAAGAGCACTGGCTAGACTCAGTGTGAAGAAGATCTGTCTTCAAGTAGAAAAGATCACATTAGCCTTGGGTTGGGTTCTTTCTCATCAGGCGTCTTCACATGAAGCCTGGATGGCCCCTGCTTGGAATGTTGTGGCCACTTTCCTTGGCCTGTCTAGGTCAGGTTGGAATAGATGTTCTAGAGGTCCCTTCCCACTCTGGGATTCTGGGATCTCTTTGAGAGGGAAGAGCTTGCTGTATCCTAGGGTTCAGTCCAGCCACTATCATGAGGCTGCCCCAGAAAAATCTGCCAAACCCCCCTGACCCTTGAGCCAGACGTCCTGGGGTGGGCACGAACACCACTGTTTGACACCCTGTGGCTGTGAATCCTCAGTGAATCACTGAACAAAGGGATATCTTTTGTCATGTATGTCATGGGAGCTTTTAAATATTCTGCTGAGCTATGATTAATCTGGCCTCGTAACACCAGTGGGTTGTGAAATGATGCCTGTGCTGCTGACTCTTAATATTTAGATATTTTCTGTGTTTGTGATGCTGCTCACTGCACACACTGTCCTTTGCTTTCTGTTTCACGTTTTGGAAAAAGTATCTAAGATGTATAGGTGCGAGTGGCCTCCAAGCCTCTGGCCTTCATTATTTTTTTGCTTTACTTTTTTTGGATACATTGGTTGGTTTTACTGAATTGACTTTTCCCTCCTTTTTTTTTCTTTCAAATTTCTTTTGTTATTTATTTGTTTGTTTAGTTGCATCTTGAGTTCTGAGTTATCTCTCTCCCTCCTAACCTCTCGTTAGAGAAGGGCAGCATTTGATACAGAAATATATTGCATATTTGCACCTGTCAGTTCTCTCTGGAAGTAGGTAGCATCTTCTTTCATAGGCCCTTCATAGTTGATTTGAATGTTCATATTACTCAGAATAGCTTAGTGGTCCACCTTCCTCTTCACACAGTATCGCTGTTACTGTATACAACATTCTTTTGGTTCTGCTCATTTGACTTCATGTAAATCTTCCCATGTTTTTCTAAGATCACTGAACTCACCATTTCTTACAGCACAGTAGTATTCATCACAGTCATGTACCACAGCTTGTTCAGCTGTTTCCCAGTTGATGGGCAACCCCTCAAATTCCAGTTCTTTGCCACCACAAAGAGAATTGCTCTAAATGTCTTAGAGCATATACATTCTTTTGCTTTTTCCCTGATCACCTTTGGGAAACTGACCTAATAATGGCATTGCTGGTCAAAGATTATGCACAGTTTTATCTCTTTGGTCATAATTCCAAATTGGTCTCAAATGGTTAGATCAGTTCACAATTCCACCAATGCTGTATTATTAGTATCCTGATCTTCCCATATCCCCTCCAGCATTTGTCATTTTCCCCTTCTCGTTTTAGCCAATCTGATAGGTATGAGATGGTACCTCAGAGTTGTTTTAATTTACATTTCTGTAATCATTAATGATTTAGAGCATTTTTTCATATAACTGTATCTTTGATTTTTTTCTTCCAGTCACTGCTTGCTCATACCTTTTGACCATTTGTCTTTTGGGAAATGACTTATATTCTTAGAAATTTGACTCAGTTCTCTATATATTTGAGATATGAAGTCTTTATCCAAAAAACTAGTTATAAAAATGATGCCCCAATTTTTCTACTTTCCTTCTAATCTTGGCTAAATTGTTTTTCTTTCTACAAGAGCTTTTAAATTTGTATCCATTTCACATCCCATAATACTTGTTTATCTCTTTGTTTATTCTTAAATTCTTCTCTTCTCCATAAATCTGATAGGCAATATGTTCTGTGTTCCTCTAACTTACTTATGATATCTCCCTTGATGTCTGGGCCATGTATCCATTTTGACCTTGTCTTGGTAAATGATGTAAGATATTGGTCTATACCTAGTTTCTGCCAGACTGCTTTTCAGTTTTCCCAACAATTTTTTTTTTTTTTACCAAATAGTGAATTCTTATTCCAAAAGCTTAAATCTTTACATTTATCAAACACAATGTTACTATAATCATTTACTACTGCATTTTTTATATCTATTCTTTTCCACTGATCTATTTCTTAGCCAGAACTAGATAATTTTGATAATTACCACCTTATAATACAGTTTAAGATCTGGTTCTGTTATTTTTTTAGCTCAATAATATAATTTTTTGATAGTTTAAATGGGATGGCACTGAATAAGTAGATGAGGTAGAATTGCCATTTTAATTATATTGGCTTAGCCCACCCATGAGCAATTAATATTTCCCCAATTACTTAAACCTAACTTTATTTGTATAAAAAGTGTTTTATAATTATGTTCATATAGTTCCTGGGTTTGTCTTGGCAGGTATGCACTCCCAGGTATTTTATATTGTCTACAATCATTTTAAATGGCATCTCTTAATATCCCTTCTTGCAGGGCTCTGTTTATGAGATACAGAAATGCTAATGATTTATGTGGATTTATTTTATATCCTGCTACTTTGCTAAAATTATTGTTTCAGCTACTTTAGTTGAATCTCTAGGATTTTCTGAGTATGCCATCATACTGTCTGCAAAAAGAGATAGTTTGATTTTTTCATTACCCATTCTGATTCCTTCAGTTTCTTTTTCTTCTCTTGTTGCTGTTGCTGGCATTTCTAATGCAGTATTAAGCAACAGTACTGATGATGGTCATCCTTGCTTCACTACTCATCTTATTGGGAAGGCTTGTAGCTTACCTCCATTACATACAATGCTTGCTAGTGGCATTAGGTAGATGCTTCTTACATTTTAAGGGAAAATCCATTTATACTTATGCATTCATGGTTTTTAATAGGAATGACTTGTATTTTATTAAAAGCTTTTTCTGTATCTGTTGATATAATCATATAATTTTTGTTGATTTTGTTATTATTTTATGTTCATAGTTTTCCTTATTAAACCAGCCCTGCATTCCTGGCATAAATCGCACCTGGTCACAATGTATAATCTTTATGATATATTGCTGTAGTCTCTGACCTAGTATTTTATGTAGGTTTTTTGCATCAATATTCATTAGTGAAATTGGTCTAAAATTGTCTTTTCTTTGTTCTTGCTCTTCCTGATTTATGTATCAGCACCCTATTTGTTTCATAAGAGAAGTTTGGTAGGACTCCTTCTTTTCTTATTTCAAGATAATTTATTTAATATTGGAAGTAGTTGATCTTTAAATGTTTGATAGAATTGACTTGCGAATCCATCTGGTCCAGATGCTTTTTTCTTAGGGAGCTCATTTATAGGTTTATGGCCCTTTTCATCCTACACTGTATTTTCCATCGCTGTTTTCACAGTCCTGTCTTGAATCAGGAAAGATTCAGTTTGGCCCAAGGGAACAGAAACAGAAAGAATGAAGAAGGAGACAGTGCACACTTTTTCCGTTTAGCCTCTTTGTAAAGGCCCTGGAGTTGTCCACGGTAGAATCAGCTGCTTGGGAGACAGGCTGCTTCCTCAGTAGAGATATGGAGGTCAAGGCTAGGGGGTTATCCAGAGGAGTCTTGTTAGGGTGCCTTATGGCTCTGAGGGTCAGAGGCTTTGGACCTGCCTTTTCTCTGACGCCAAGCAGCAGGATGTGTGTTCACTTGGCGGGCAGAGACCTGGGATTTCTGTATTTGTTCAGCCTCCCTTGGTGACTGAGATTGGCACAGAATCCACCATTCTCTTGTTCAGCTATTGCGTGGGCAACACCAGGGCCAGGTGACCCAGTGTACCAGGAGATGGCACTTCTGGGCACATCAGGACGGTAGCACCCCCAGTCCCTCCATCTTCCCTCGGGCTGCAGCTTTTCTGTGCCTGTGGATCCATAAGCTGAAGTGTCTCGGAGGATAGGATTTCTTTATTCAATGCAGCAAAAATGATTGTGTGCCAGGGGCTGTGCCAGATGTAGATATGAAAACCAAAATGAAGCCGTCCTTGCCCTCGAGGAGCTGACATTCTCCTGGCAGGATATAGTGCGTGTGTAGGCGTACAGGTTACTTTGAGGAAGAAGAGGACACTACCAAGGGGGAGGATCAGGGCTTGCTTCAAAGAAGACAGAGAGAGATGGATGAGATCAGGCTGGAAAGGTCAGTGATGGAGGCTGTGAACCTGAGAGTGACCAGGACATCTCACTTAGTGTGGTCACAGTAGGGGAAAGGGAATCACCCTCCCTTACTCCCAAGAATTAGTGAAAGAAATGTGGGTGTGTCAGATGTCCTGTTCCTCCCCTCTGGCCAGTCTCTGTGATAATCCTTCCCTGTTTTCTTCATTCCCCACAGGCATAGCTGTGGATCCCCGGCACCTCTCCCTGGTGGCCGATTACATGTGCTTTGAAGGCGTTTACAAACCCCTAAACCGATTTGGGATTCAGTCCAACTCCTCGCCTCTGCAGCAGATGACATTTGAGACCAGCTTCAAGTTTCTGAAGGAGGCGACCATGATGGGTCAGTGGCTGGATGGGGCTCTGGGTTCCCTGGCTTCACCTGCCCTTTGCTTGGGGTCCTGCCAAGCTCCCCATATTTGTTCCTGACTTGCAGGCTCCTAACTCCCTCCTGGGCTATGCTCAGATGTATCGTGAATGAAATGAGTTAGGTTCTGCTTTGGGCAGGCAGGGTGAGAAGGAAGCAGAAATGGTATCATCTGAGGAAAGTCTTACTGGCAGCGTTCGTCTTGATGAGACGTAGAGAAAGCAAAGCAATTCTAGCCAGCCTGAGCAAGCAGCTCTGGTTCTTGAGAGACCAGCCCAGTGGGAGTCGGGAGCCTGGGCCCTGGGCGAGCTGGTGCCTTGGCTGGAATTCTCTGGTCAGCTACTGTATCTGGGAGGCTGCTTCAGGTAGCCGGTCTCTGGATGTCAACCCTATCTGTCCACACCTTTCATCAAACACAGGCCTCACTACCTGCTGATAGCACAGAGGGGACAGAGACAGAAGCGCCTGCCACCATCCACCCGCTTCTCAGCAGTTGGTCAGTCACAGCCTTTGTAAAGGCTTCCTCTGGGCCAGGCACCATGTCAGGTGCTGGGGGCACAGACATTTCCTGTCCTCAGTGAGCTCAAAGTTGTATGAGGGACCAGCTAGATGCAGAGGGGATGGAAGGTGCTCATTTTGGGGGGGATTGGGCAAGGCCTCCTTTAGAAGGGGCGTCTGATCTGAGTCTCAGGGGAAGCCAGCAGGTGGGAGTGAGGAAGGGAAGGAGGAACAGCACAAAGGCCTGTGTGCTAAATCATGCAGTGCACAGAGGGGCTGACGAGGGCAGGAGGCCACCAAGCCGGCTCTCTGTTCTGGGCCCCGCAAGACAAGGTGGCGCACAGGGCAGGTCACCCCCTTGTCTTGTCTGGAGTGCGCAGACAGTTGCGCCTTCCTCAGATGCATTAACAAACCCGAGGATCCCTTTGGAACTCTCACTCTTTACGAGTAAGCTCGATAAGGATGTGCACACTCGGAGGGTGATCAGAGTTTGTGCGGGACGTGACTGCTCTTGTGACTGTCAGTCTTTCCTGGGACCAGGGGGATAAAGGGCTCCAGGTGGCCTCCTGCTCAGTTCTTCCTCCGGCACATGGAGCAGCTGGACCAGAGCCACCTCTCAGGGCCTGTCCAGCTTCAAGCAGCTGGGCCTCTTATGTGGAATGCTGGACCTGAGCTCCAGAAGAGCAGGGCTCAGATCCCCCTCTGAGGATAGAGTGCTGGGATTGGGGTCAGGAAGAGCTGAGTTCAAATTTGTCCTCAGATACGTCCTAGCTGTGTGACCCTGAGCAAGTCATTTTACCTCTCTGTCCCAGCTTTCCCATCTTTTAATATTGGGATAAAAGTCGCGCCCTTCTCCCAGCGTTGTGAAGCTCAGAAAAGATGATGCATCTCAGTTCTTCACTTTCCGTCAGTGCTAACCCCTAGTCCTGAAGCAGACCAGGCAAAAGTCTGTTAGGGCCTCCCAGCCTCAGTCCCCTCATCTTGATACATAAGTTCCTTTGCCAATTGAAGCCTTAACATCAGCAGCAGCTGCTGTTGTTAGACCCAGCTGTGCCTGCTACTTCTTGCCCATCACACGGCCCAGGGAAAATGACAAGAGAATATGTTGGTCTCGGGCCCCTGATGGATGGGCCTGGCAGAGGGCAAGCAACATCTCAAGGCTAATCAACAGACTAGTAGTTGTCTGACTATTCCTAAAATCCTAGTGGCCTCTTGCCCCCAGGGTCTTCAGTGGGAGGGGTCTCATCTAGAGAGTCTCCTTTGTCATTGGAGTCAGTGGGGTCTCCCGGGGCTTTGACTCCCTTGCTGGGCCTCCTCCTGATGCTCCGCCATCCTCTCCATCCTTGGTCTATTCCAGGGCATCTCCCCAGTGTCCAGCAGAGCCAGCCCACTCCGTCACTCCCTTCGAAAGGGCGCAAAGGTTCTTTGTTTGGGTTGCGAAGCTAGGTGGGAGTGCTAGCTGAATCATGACTTAGATTGCATCTGCCCTGCGGGTCCTGTCCTCAAACAGGAATGACAGTATTTCTCTTGTGTTTGTACCAGGTGCCCATGATGAGCTGAGGTCCCCTTCGGCCTGCCTGGTGGTCGGGAAGGTGGTCAAGGGAGGAACGGGCCTGTTCGACCTCAAGCAGCCACTTAGATAGCCGTAGCTCACTCCTCCTTGGTGTGCACAGATAACCTGGAAAGGTGGAGGCTCAAGTGGATGCAGGACCTACCTCACCTACTCACAGGAAGGACACCTGGCCAGTGCATGGTGCTACAGTCGTGACCTTCCTGCTGTCCGGATGGCTTCCCACTAAGAGAGTCTGTCCCTCCTATTTGTTACCGTGGAGGAAACTCTTGGCCTCCCTTTGCTATCTTGACTTCATCCAGAAAAGGAGCATCAGTCGGTCAGTCAATCACCAAGAATCTTCTAGGCACCAGCTGTGGGCCAACCAGGCTCTGGGGATTCAGACACTCGCATTCTGTGGGACAGATGCTCTGTGTACATGCATAAAGATATTTAGAATAAATGTAAAGCTGATATACAAGGTGGGTTGGTACAAGGTGATCAGGGAGGGAGGACACCTGCAGGGAGCAGGAAAGGCTTCATGTAGAAGGAGCCATGTCTCTGAGGACGAGGGGGAGGACACCCTTTCCCTTCCCTGTCCCATAAGCTTGTGGGTGGTAAGTGTTGGGAAAAGTGCATCCAGTTCCTCAGAGGTGACACTCCTGCCTTTCCTGGAAGTGGCCTATGCTTTGCCTCTGGACTCTCCTGGTATTTTTAATGGTTTGATTTCTGAATCCACAAATAGCAGCTGATGGTGTGCCCAGGTAGGGGTGAGGGGCAACTGTGCGTGTGGGCAGAGGGAAGGACGCTGTGGTCCATGGGCCCATGTTTGCCTGGGCTCTGAGTCAGCAGGGATGGAATCTGCCTACCACGAAATGACCTTGACAGCAGTTATTCTAGGAAGCCTTGGGAGCAAATGAAACCACAGACTTCAAAAAATCCTGACCCTCAGATGACTCAGCTTCCTGCCCTCCATCTGTAGCGGCAGCCTCAGGCTGGCGCCAAGGACCACTGGGTTGGGCTGCAGGAGAGGAGCCTTGGTGGTGGAGGCCAGCCTGGGCCAGGGGGAGAACCGCTGGTTGGGCAGGGCTCAGTCTGTCTGACCTTTGGCGCTTCAGGGTGCGTTCCATGTTGTACACTTTGGTTTACTGTTGGAGGACCTTTGTCCTGGGTCCCACTCAGGGTTTCCGGGCCCCCACTGCCCACAGGCTGTCAGGCCGTTCCCTCATCACCTCTGAGCCTGGCCTCCATCCAGCCAGACGTATGTCCCTCTTCTCCCCTAGCCCCTTGCCAAGTTCAGACACAGCTCATCCACCTGGCTGGAGCATTTGAATGAGGGGACTGTGTGGATTTCCCTGGTTCCAGTCACTGCTTCAGACAACAACATGTCCCTCATCCCAGCCTTGCTGCCTTTTTTTTTTTTTTTTTTTTTTGGTCTGAATTGGCTCTGGCTCTTGGTTATGAACAGGGATCTGTGTTAGAACTACTGGAGTAGGGAACCTGGGGCTTTCAGGCCACGTGTGGCCTTCTAGGTCCTTAAGTGCAGCCTTCTGAGTTCAAATTTTACAGAACAAATCCTAAGGAGTCTGCCAAAGGCCTCTCTTAAGGATCTAGAAGGCTACAGGTTCCCCACACTTGGCCTGGAGGTTCACTTTCTCTTTTGGTCGAATGTTATTCTATCTCGGGCCAAGTAATACATGAGCCTGAGAAACCTCATGGGGGTGGGGGTTTCCCTCTTCTTGTGGCTCCTGATTTTGTGAGATGAAGATTCCAGGGCTGGGATTTCCCATCCTAGTCATTCCCAAACCCTGGCATAACAAGGCGGGGTGCATCCCCAAGTGTGTCCTCCAGGTCCTTGTCACTAGAACAAGAAGTTAACAGGAATGAGCATATTGGAACCGGGTTTGCCTTGTGCTAAAGCAGGGCTTCTGGGGTTCAAGCATTTGGGGGTTCTGGACCCCTTGAGCAATCTGGGGAAGCCTGTGGGTGCCTTCTCAGAATAACGTTTTTGAAGGCATCAAATAAAAAACAATTACAAAGGAAGCATGTAATTTCTAATGGACAGTTCTCGAAATCTTTTTTAAAAAGTAGTTCAGGGGCCCCCGGTTAGGAGGTCCCAAGCTAAAGGCACCACTGTGGCTAGAAGTGGGGCCAAGGCTACAACCTTCCCCTCCTTGCTGGCCCAGATGGCCACCTCTGGCCACCTCAAGTGGGAACTGAACTTCGGCATTGTTCTCTGAGACTCTCGGCTTCTAGTTTCTCCTCTCAGCCATCTGCCTTCCCCACAGCTGCTGAGATAAGTACAAGCCTGCCCGTGTCACTCCCGGCCTTTCCTATTGCTTCTGGCCATCCATTTTCAAATTGTTTAAACTCAACAAACACTTATTAAGCCTTCTCACGAGTCTGCATGCTGGACTCAGACTCAAGCAAAAACCAGTCCCAGCTGACTAAGGGTTTATATTTTCCTGGGGGTGGCGCACGATGCATTTACACAAAATAAGCAAGTGCGGTCTCCTCTCCCATCTGTTCTGATGCTGCTCCCTACAGACCTACAGACCTGAGACCATGCCCAGGGTGATTTGAACCACCTGGCTTTGAAACTCCTGGGGCCATGCTTTTAGCCAGCACAAATGCCCCTGGCCCTTTATATCTAACTGGGCCCATTCCCCTCCCCTGTCTCCTTGCCTCAGCCCTGCTGCCCCCAACCCTGCCCTGGCTCTGAGAACAGTGATTGCTTGGGGAATAAATGAAAAAGCATTTATTAAGTATTTACTAGATAACAGACACTAAATACATGCACGCACGCACGCACACAAAGTGTTTATAGATGCCCTGGAAAGGGTGTTGAGGCTCAGTTCAGAGCCCTGAGGCTCGGGCACAGTCCAAGGTTCTAGGGAAGGGATAATAGGGATGATAAAGCAGGGAACAGAGGAAGCATGTATTGAGTCCAATGCATGCAAGAAGGTCCCAAACATACTGCCTTTGCCTTTATGATCATCCCCTCGTCTCTATATTTGAAAAGCAATTTGGTGGGTAGAGAGCTGGGCCTGGAATCAGCAAGACCTGAGTTCAAATCCAGCCTCAGATACTTCCTAGCTGTGTGACCCTGGGCAAGTCACTTAACTTCTACCTGCCTCAGTTTCTGCAACTGTAAAATGGAGATACTGATGGCAATACTAAATAGAGGCTAATAATATAGCAATAATAAGGACCTTGCTCCCAGGGATGTTGTGAGGATCAAACAAGCTGTTTGTAAATTACTATAAATATTAATACCTAAGTCGCTCCTGAATGATAGCTGTTATTTGTTCAAAGCACACCACTAAGTGCTGAGGAATACAAAAGATTCCCACCTCCCCCCAAAAAAGTTCCTGCCCTCAGGGAACTTACCTTCTAATGGGGGAGGCAACAATTTACAGATTGTACGTAGGAGAGCTGTACAGTGTAAATGGGAGCTAATATCAAAGGGGAGGACCCTAGCAGCAAGTGTGTCTCAAGAAGGCCACCTCACTGCCTTGCCCCTTAGGTGGACAGGCTGTCTGCTGACTGCAGGGCTTTTAGGGATGGAAGAAATTTAGGAGAGTTGGGATTTAAGAAGTCTGGGGAGGAGGAAGGCAGCAACATCTCATGGAATGATTACGGGGTTGGGTTCTTTCTGGTCCAAAAGTGATTCTCCTTCCAGAGCAAAAGGAAGCAAAAGTCAGAATGGAACTACTTACCCCTCATCTCCCAGCAGTGCCCTAATGCCTTGTCTCATCCTCCGCATTAAAAAGAAAAAACAAAATCCCAGGACATTGTGCTTAGTCTTTCTTGCCAGCCTTATCTCATTCTGAAGCTTTATCACTCCAACACACACTGGATACTTTTTGTTTTTTATATGATTTCTCTTGACATCTTTTGTTTTCACATCCCCATTATTTCTGAATATATCCTTCCAACTTTTTCTGCTCCATGAGCCATCCCTTGTGGCCAAGATTTAAAAAGAGAAATAAAGGCAGTTCAGCAGAATCGCTCGACAAATCGATCACATCTGACAATCCACCTCTGCAAAGTTTGGAATTAGATGTATTGCCTCAACCCTTCTCTGTCTTCGAGCTTGGTCCTGACTCTCTTTTTAGAGGGTTCTGTCACACTTGTGTGTTTGTCCCACTCTACTTTCACTTGCTTCCATATTTTGTAAGATCTGAGTCGGCGGGTGGGTTCTCAGTGGATCCTCCTTGATCTCTTCATAAAATTCTCTTATTTCATCAGAATCATTTCCTTGTGTGTCTTCAGAACTTCATTCAGGAGAGTTGCCCATCTCTCAGCTGACCCCCAGGAGAATTTTCATCCATGGGATCCTGCCTGTCTTTCCTTCTGAACCCTTTGAAATCTAATCAATAGTTGGGGGTACCCCTAAAACCATGGCAGACCTTGCCCATATTTCCTCTCCTCTTTCTCAAACTCTAGGATGGAGTGGTCACTTCCTCCCAAGGTTCCCATCATGTCTACTTCAGCAATCTGTATTTCGCCATTGGACCAAGATGGCTCCAGAGGAGAGAGTGAGTCTGGTGACCTCGCATAGCCCTCCCTCACTTAAATCCAATTCACTTTTGAGTCATGGCATTACTTTCTTGGTGTTCTGGTCCTCTGAGAACGAAGGACAAACAACAACCGCCACCTCAGCAATCAGTCAACATTTATTCAGCACTTACTATGTGCTAGGCACACTGTGCTAAGCTTAACCACCAGTTCCTCCTGGTTGGTAACAATCGGTTCTAGAGTAATACAAGAGGGAGAAAAGGGGAGAGAAAAAGACAGTCCCTGTCCCCCTTAATGCAGGTGTCTTTTGTTGATTATCTCCAATTTATCCTGTGGGTACATAGTTATTTGCTTGTTGCCTCCCCTATTAGACTGGAACCCCCTTGAAGGCAGGCACTGTTTTTTGCCTTTCTTTGTATCCCCAGCCTGACACGTAGTAAGGGCTCCATAAATGCTTGCTGACTGACTGGTAAACCTGCTTTCCCAAAGGAGGGCTGAGGTCTAATGGAAGGCCTGAGCATCCTCGGACACTCTGTGACTGCCTCCAGGCTGCTAACCATGTGGAGGTAGTCAGTCATTTGGGGCCACGACAGCGGCGCATGGGGCCCTAGGAGCCTCCGCTGCAGGCCCAGACGCTGAGCGCAGGTCAGCAGTGGTCAGCGCCACCCTTCCTGCTTACTTGGGAAGCTCCGGCATTACCGTGGGATCACGGCCACTCACTCAGCCATATGCTTCCTTGCTGTTGCTTCCACTGCTACATCCACGATTGCCGCCCTGCCACCGTCTATTCGAAAGACCTTTAAAATGGGGATGAATTTGAAGGTTTGTTGGAAGAGAGGAAGCATTTCAGCGATCTGAAATATGCAGTGAAAGGCTATACACCTCCTGTCTCCTAGAGACTTTGCCCTTGCAAGTCAATAAAATTAAACGTGCTGTTCTCAGATCTGAGGAGGTTCAGAATATCATCAAGCAGATTTCCAGAGAAACGAACAAGTCTGCTAATATAATCCAAGAACAAAAAATCGGATGGCTCCCAGAAGCAATAAGGGATTTTTGCTTTCAGTTTGAGTAAAGTGTTTGAAGGCATCGACAAGGTGTGTGTGAATGAAGAAGGTATTCCGAGACTATGTCGGGCTGACCAGGAGCATCCGGTCCTTCTGCTGCCTGGCCATAGAAGTTATATTGACTTTTGGAAGCTGTCTTATGTTTTATACACCTAGGATTTACCGGTACTTGTCACTAAAGGAAGAATGGACTTTGGTGTGATGGTACTGGTGTTGAGCTGCTGAGAATGTCACCTGCCTTTTTCCTGCGACAGAGATCGTTGGGTGGAAATAAACTCTATCGACTGTGTTCTCTGAAAAACCGTGTTGCCAAATGGTTACGCTCCAGCTGAATTTTTCCTTGAAGGAACAAGAAGCCTTTCTGCTAAAAACCTTGACCCCAAAATTTGGTCTTCTCAATATCGTGTTGGAACTGGTTTTTAAAGAGAGAAGTTTTGACACTTACCTTGTTCCAATGACCATCAAAAATTTTATACGCATATGAACTTTTTAGGCATTCCTAAGCCAAAGGAATCAAACAGCTGGCCTATTGAAAACAAGGAAAGTACTGAAAATCATCAAAGCATTCACATGTCCTTTGGAGAACCTTTATCTCTCTGATCCATGGCAAATGGGAAAGTGAGTTGGGGTCCATGTAATTCCCAGACACATCCCCCAGAAAACATCTGAGGATATGCATGTTGTGTATAAACCAGAATGTCTGCAAATTGAAAATATGGTTCTGAGTGCATGAAATCTTGTAGCCACTGTATTTCTTCAGAACTTACCAAGAATGGACTTTGATGCTTTGGTTGAAAAGACTGTCTGGCTGAAAGGTTTAACACAGGCCTTTGGAGGATTTCTAATTAGCCCTGATAATATAGCTGCTGCTGAAGTTATGCATTCTTCCATTCTTCTGCATTTTAACATCATCAGTCTTACCAAGGATCAGGTAGAAGTGGTTGAGGAAAAGTGGAGAACCAAGAATTGATGAAGGACTTGTTTTCCCGCAGATCACTATGCACATTTGTGTGGCCTACAGGAATCAGTTACTTAATATTTTTGTCCATCCTTTTGCGGTGCTATCACAGCAGATGACAGAAAAGAGGACATCTATAGCTGCTTTGACTTCCTACGTGTTGTATTTTCAGATAAATTCATCTTCTTTCCAGGAAGTACCCTGAAGGACTTTGAAGAAGACTGTTACCTGCTTACTAAAATGAAACCATTCAAAACACTCCATAAGACATTTTAGTTACAGGCAAAGGAAATATTGTGGTATCATTTTTAGCGCTATTTGTTGAGCCCTTTTGGGAAGGTTGTTGGATAATTTGCCCGTATCTCCCAAAAGAAGAAAATGAGTGTTTCAATGAGTCCCTAACTGGACTCAGAATTAGACTTACTATCTTCTTGAATCGGGAGACTGTCAGTGTTATTATGAGCTGCTTCCTTTTCATGTGCACAAAAACACATTAGTAGCTCTTGTTTTACAGGGCGCAGAATCGAAAAGCAAGGCGACTGATGAGTATATGTTGGAGGTGAATGGTGATGCCACCATAGAGTTAGAAGAAATGCTTGGTGCCAAAACACCCACAGGAAAACCAGTGACAGCAAGACTTCAACTTTTCCCTGCAGCTGCATGAGGAAGGCTGTGTTAGAATGACTATTTAAAAACAAAGAGGGAGTTCAAAAGAAAATACAAGACCTCTCATCCCACTGACTCTGCTTCTTTGGAAGTATCTAATAAAGGAGAAAAAGGGGTTCTACTGAAGTAATGAGTGTGGGCCTTTGAATTCTGATGCCAAAAACTGCATTCTTACCATCTTACCTGGGTGTTTTTGAATAAAATAGTCTTTCAGTTACACAACTACTGCTTCAGTACCAACACTCAGCTTCTTACATAAGGTGTTTTGTTTCTGTAGATTTCTTCATTAATATGTAACTTAGAAAATAAAATGTTTAAATAATAGAAGAAAGGTGTTGATCAGCTTAAAAAAAAAAGTCATTTTGACTGACTGAATAGACAACTGGGCACGTACCAAAAGCTCTAACATCAGCCAGGGATATTCCCTTGCTACCTTTCCTGCTTTGCTGTTGTTTAGGTGATAGGGAGACACAGAAGGAAGGGGAGAAGCCTTGGACACTCCCACATTGGAGGCCAATGAGATGCAACTCTTTGCCTTTTTCCTATTTTGGGTGAAGGCTGTTGGAGATAGTCATGACCTTGTGAGCCTCAGGAAATCAGAAGATGGAGCCTCCAGAGTCTGGGGATTTGCTGTGATTTGCTGGAAGCCAAACAGTGAGGAGTGAAGTCCTTGGTGACCAGCCCAGCAGCAGGAGAAGGGCAGATGCATCCATTCATCAGCCATGTGGTATTTGGAAGTGAACTCAGTGGGGCAAATACAGAAACTGTTAAGTCTGAATTTGCTCTCAAGAACAGAGGATAGAAAGAAGGGGAGGTGCTTGCACTCCGTTCTTGCTGTATCTGAAGTAAGTACCCCCTTGTAAAAGCTAATTGATGTTAATTAGTCAAATGGAACTGGGGGGCTAATTACTGATGGCTGACAGTGGGGGCAAACACACCAGAATGGGGGCTCAATCTGAAAGCCTTAAGAGTCACCCCAACCTCTCAAGGGTACTCCTAGAACCCTGAGCTAGAGATATAGTTGGTGGCTCATTGCTGGGCCTGGAGCCAGGAAGATGAGTTCAAATCCAGCCTCAGACACTTACTAGCTGTGTGATGCTAAGCAGTCACTTAATCTTTATTTGCCTCAGTATTCTCAACCATAAAATGGGAATAATCAGCACCTGCTTCCCAGGGTTGTTGTGAAGATAAATTGAGATGATATTTGTAAAACACTTAGCACAGTGCCTGGCATATAGTTGGTGCTATATAAATGCTAGCTATTACGTAATGTTATCATTATTATTTAGCTGGCCTTGGTCTGGGAGAGTGAGCCCAGACAATAGAATCACGACGATAGAATTCTCATTGGTTTGTTTTTCTGCCTTTCCAAGGATGAAACTACTATCAAGGCAGGTCAAAAGATTATTAGGTGCTCTGCTTTTGGTAAAGAAGAGAGCTAGCTTCAGGAGAAATCAGGGTAACTGAAGTGCCCTCCCTATATGTCTCTGTGCTAACCTTGTGACCTGTTTCTCAAACTCATCTCCTTCTTGTTTACACCTTGGTCAAATATAGTATAATCAATGACAAAAAAAATTGCTTATTTTTTCCTTCATTGCTTTTCACCTAGATAATTTTTATTGCATTATTTGTTACATTTTATTATTATAAATATGTTTATACTTTTATTATAAATTATTATACTTTATTATAAATAAATAAAATAAATTTTTCCCCTGGTAATTGGATTTGCTCACATGAAGAATATACTTTCTTAATGTATAATTCCACTCCAACTTCCCTTTAATTACACTTTTGAATTAAGTGTACTCATTTCAAACCACATTCAAGTTCGGGATCTCATCTCACTCAATCCTAGTGATATCTTTAAGGTCAAATTTTCTTCCTCGCACTGGGTGCTCTCATTCTTCTTGCTTGTGGCTTAAACTTTATCCATTTGCATGTAGATATTTGAGGCTATGGGTTTTACGCCTGCCTCCTTTCTTGGATTTTGCCTCTGGGACCTGGGATCTGTCTCACCAGCCATTCTTCATAGTTTAAACATCAGCCATTTACTCCCTCCCCTACGCTTTTTAGTTTAAAGCTCTTTTAATTAAGTTTGCCAGGCACCAGACAAAGACATTCTTTGTGGTCTTTGCTTAGGCATTTAATAAATGTTTACTGAATTGAAATCTCTCGTACTCGTATATACTTAATCCCTTTCCCTCCAATAGAATGTTAGTTCCTTAAAGAACAAGAACAGTGCCATTTTTTAAATGCCTGTGTCCTTCCAGCTCCTGCCCTTGGGCTGTGGTTGGTAAGCATTCACCTTATACCACCCTGGCCTCAGACCTCCCTTCCCACTCCCAAGATGTCTCCATGCCATGTCGCTGTTGGAGGACCCTTCGTCCCCCCTCCCTAACTTTGCAGCTATCCCTCCGACTTCTCTATCCAAAACATTACCCCTTGCCTACCCCTGGTCGCTCACCTTTACGTGCTGGCTTCTATTAAAATGTATCGAATTTAAATTGTATTAAAATATATTTAAAAACTTCTCGAGGCATCATGTTATTTCCTGGGTGTTTAGCACTATACCTGGCATCTAGTCAGTAATAAAATGTATTTCCATTCCTTCCTTCCATTCCTTCCTTCCTTCCTTCCTTCCTTGCTTCATTCATTCATACAATCTTTCTTGCACTCTGGCCGTAGCCTACCTTTCCAGGCCGATTACACATTACTCCCCTTCGGTACTCTATGCTCCAGTCATATTAGCCTGCTCACTGTTCCTGGCATATAGTAGGCGCTTAATAAATGTTGATGGAGTGTTTTCCACGTGTAACATTCCATCTTCTGCTTCTGTGTGCCTATGCCTGGAATGCTCCCCTATCTCCCTTGCCACCGCTTCCCGGAACTCTGAGCTGCTTCCAAGATTTACCTCAAATGCCACCTCCTTCAAGAATCCTTTCTTCATTCCTCCTTGAAATCATGTGGTATTTGTTTTGCATTTGCATTTGCTTATCCATGTATGTTTGGTTCCTCCCCTCCTCCTATTAGACTGTAAGATCCTTGAGGGCAAGAGCTATGTCATTTTTTTTTTTTTTTTTTGCTTAGGACTAATTCTATTTACAACATCCACGACCTCCTCTCTCTGCTCTCAGGTTCCTCCCTCCTAACCCTGAAGATTTTTATCCCTGAAAAGCCTGATTAACATCATCCCGGAGAGTTTATTGGATAGGATTATAACATGACCACCAGGTGGCACTGTTGAGCAACAGAGGTCGAGCTGTCCATCACGGCTGGAGCTAGAGGGCCTATGAGAGCATGAACAAGGAAATTACCCACCCCCACCCCCCACCTCACTCCCACCCCCAGCCCTTGCAGGCGTGGAGGCTCCCTGGCAATTTCACACCCCCTTCGTTGGCCAGTCATCGACTTCTCTCTTCAAACCCACGACAAATGGCCATCTCCACTGGGCTAGCCCCTCGGCTTTTTTAATTGACTCTTCTCTGCTAGGGACTTAGTGGATCATAGATCTAGGATTGGGAAGGAACCTCAGAGGTCATTTAGGCTAACCCCTTCATTACAGATGTAGAAACTGAGGCACCAGAAGGATAAGTGACTTACCCAAGGCCACACAGGTGGTAGGTGCTGGAGGAGGCGCTTGGATCAAAGTCCTCTGACTCCCTTATACAATTCTGCCTTCTCTGGTTTCTTGCTTGTCCAAAACTGGTTCCCCCCTTTTCCCAAATGTCTCTAGCCCTAAGGTCCAACCCTTTTCATCTGAACCAAATATCTCATACTTGAAACAGTTAATGTACTCTCCTCCTTCTGTTTCTCTCTCTCTCTCTCTGCCCCCTGTCCCTCCCTCCCTCCTTCCTCCCCTTTTTCTTTGTCTCTATCTTTGTTTTTCTTTAGTTTTGTCTCTTTGTCTCTGTCCCTCCCCCCCTTCCATATACATAAGCAAGAAGTAAAATGCAATAAACAGCTTGGATTTATGTTGACCAATATTTTAATCTTGTGTTTTTGGTGCTGGTGGTACAGTGGAAAGAGCGTTGGGCCTGGAGTCCGGAAGACCCCAGTTCAAATCCAGCTGCTTACTAGCTGTGTGACCCTGGGCAAATCACTTAAACCCTGTTTGCCTCAGTTTCCTCATCTGTAAAATGAGCTGGAGGAGGAAATGGCAAGCCACTTCAGTATCTTTGCCAAGAAAACCCCAAATGGGGTCACGGAGAGCTGGAGGGGACTGAAATGACCCAACAACAACAACAAACAATGCCTCCAAACTGCCAGCTGCCCTTTAGAAGGAGCCTGGGAACAGAGGAGACAGGAAGTTAAAGTGAGTGATCACACATGGGGACGTTGGACTTCTCCAGAGAGAGAGAAAGGGATGAGGAAGACTGGGAATGGGACCCTAGCTCCTCCCCCAGCCCACTGGCCAGGCTCACCCTAGGGCTGGTGCTGGTTAGAGCTCAGCCACCCCTCTACGTAGCACTGCCCCCAGGTCCCCTGCACCTACAAACCTCTCAGCCTCTCCAGGATCAGGGCAAGAGGTGGAGCTAGGGCTCTGGCTCGGCCCATTCTGATTCAGCCACCCGGGCACCTGCTGTTTGAGTCACTGTCTTGAGCCTTGACTCAATCTTGCCTGTGGATGTGATATGGCCAAAGACATGTAGCACTAAAGGTCAGTGACGCAGCCAACATTTGAACCCGGATCCTCTGCCTGCAGAGTTGGCGCTTTTTGGACCCTATCAAGTCTAAACCTCTTATTTTATAGATGAATCAACTCAGGCCCAGAGTTGAATTGACCTTCCCAGGATCAACTAGACAACAAGTGGCTTTGAATCAGGTCATCTGTAACCATTATTCTCTGCAATGAATTGTATCACCTTTCCTAATTCACGGGCAGGAATTCCCAGGGATGTGCTCACATGTTTGGTTTTGTTTTTAAGTCATCTTGGCATCCCATCCACCCACCTTCTTTGCTCAGGCTCTCTGCTCCCCAATGATTATTTGGGGGACAGGAGTGGGGAGGGTGGTCAAGGAGGCAAAGGGGGCAAAGGAGAAAGGGGTGGTGGGGAGGCCTTCAGTTTGTATATGGCGCCCCAGCATTTTTCACGGGCCACAATGCTATCCCTGGCTCTAGGCCTAGAATGTGGTGTTTTCCCTGGACCCCAGAAGTCTGACTCACTGGGTCCTCCTAGATGCTCTGGCTCTAACGCAGACCACAGATTCCTCAGGCTGGAAAGGCTTTCCAGAGACTGTCTCATTCAGACAGCTGCCTCCCAGAATACACCATCCTTCGGGGAAAACATCCCTCCCCCCTCCCTTAGTGAATGGGCTCCTCCTTGCCTTGCTACTCAGATCCCAGATCTGGGCATTTTTCAGTCTTTTTCAGTCTCTTGTTTTAGGCTCCGGAGCCACCAGGCTCAGGAAATGCCTCTTTATCTTTGGCCTGAATATCAACTGCCCAGCAATTTAAACCCCTTCTCTAGTTCTCGATGGAACAAGAATATTTGATTACAGCTTGACCGAGAAAAACCTTCCCCATGCCTCCTGCAAGATGTGCTGCCAGCTCAAGACACCACTTCCCTGCCCAAATTCCACCCCCATCCCTTTCCGTTTTTTAATCCCTCCCAACAGGACTGTATTTAGTGGCTGACTTCTGAAAGGCTGAGCCAGAACCCTAACTAGCCGGGGGTTTTTTGTTTTTGTTTGTCTGTTTTCTTTTTCTTTTTGCTGAGCGGCACAAATACCCAAGTTGCATGGAATGCCAGAGGCCTTGGCATGCTTGCAAAGGAGCCAGGCTGGTCAGGGAGGAGCCGTAAGGGAGAGGGAGCCAGCAGGTAGCTTGCTATTTTAACTCATTAATCTTGATTACAAGGTGCTAAACTTGGTTGTTCCTTGCTGCTGAAGCATAGGTGGCACCCTCTAAGTGTCAGCACTGTGGGTAAAAGCTCCAGTCATCCTGGTACCAGTTCTAGGCTGAGCCCATGTGCTAGGAACTGTGAGAGACGGAAGAGGAGCATACGGTCTAACTTCTCCTTGAGAGCTTGTAGTCTTACTAGGGGAGAAAAGACATCAGTGATCCTATTTAGATGGTGCTGTAAAATTTGCAAAGCACTCGGCATACATGGTCTTATTTGGGTCTCACGACAACCCCGCAGGGAAGGTACTCCGGGTACTATCACCCAATTTTGCAACTAGGGAAACTGAGAATTGGGAGAGTCACGTAGTAAATGACAGGGGTAGGACCGGAACCCAGCTCCTCTTGAATTGATACTGCATGGGAAACAAAGGGGCAAGGCTGTCTTGCGCATCCCCAGCTGCGGTACGGCTCCAAAACAATCCGTTGTCCTCTGTTCCTCCCGAGGAATCAGGAAGAAGAGCAGCCAAGCTGACCCAGGACATCCTTGGAGTTCAGAACATAAAGAGTCAGCACTTCCAGCTGGCGGAAAAGCCCGGATCTCCTTCGATCTCTCCGGTCAGAGATCCGCTTCCTCGCCACCCCAGGCCCGGCTGTTGTGGGTCCTGGATGTGGAGACGGGAGGCTGAGATTTGAATCCATTCTCTGTGACACAGTTTCCTCTTCTACCCGGCACGTAGTAGGGCGCTTAAAAAATACTCGTAGAGAGACTGCGATTGGACCACGGCGTAACTCACGTACGGGCCAGCGCCCCGAAGTCTAGGCTTACCATGGATGGACTTCGATCGTGGAGCGGTCCGGAGTTTTCTACTGGAAATCTTGAGTCCAGCTCACCTCTAGGTCTTCACAGACAGGAGGGAAAGGGTCCCTGCGTCTCATGCAAGTCATCGAGGCAACAACACATATCAGGTAAAGGATGATCTTTGTTTCCCATCTCAGAAAATACATAAAAACTCATATTGACCCACAAAGGGTTGAGGTAATTCTCTCCCCCCAACATGAATCTTTCTATTCAGTGCCTCCTTCTCCCTTGGTTCTTATAGAGTCCTCCAAAATCGTAGCATTTTCCTATCGTAGGGACTCCTCTCAGAAGGAAAGCAAATTTCTCCTAAAGCATAGGTCTGAGTAGCTCACTCTCCTGCTCACTAAACCTCAGTGGCTCCCTATGGATCAAATACCAACCCCTCTGTTTGGCAATGAAAGCTATTCACAACCTAGCCCGTCCCTACTTTATTATTTATCACTAACTTTCTAAGTGCTAGGGTCCAGCCAAACTGCCCTTCTTCCTGTTCCTCACAAGTAACGCTCGTCTCTTGAGGCAGCTAGGTGGGGCGGTGGATGGAGAGTGGGGTCTAGAGTCAGGAAGACCTGAGTTCAAATCCGGCCTTGGACACTTCCTAGGTATGTGACCCTGGGCAAGTCACTTAATCTCAATTTCCTTATCTACAAAATGGGGATAATAATAGGATTGAAGGAGACAATATTTGTAAAGCGCTTGGCGCAGTGCCTGGCACACAGTAGGCACTTCATAAATATGTTTCTTTCCTTCTTGTCCCTGTGGGTTTGCACAAGCAGTCCCCTGTACTTCGAATACACTTTGAACACTCATGCATGCACCTCTTGGAATCCCTCAGTTTCCCTCAGGACTCAGCCCAAGCAGCCCCTTCTATAGAAAGCCTTTCTTGGTGTCTGAGTTTCTAGCGTCTCCTCCTCCTCCTCCTCCTCCTCAAAATCTGCCTTGTGTTATTCATCTTATAGATGTTTTGTATCTAATTATTGGTGTATGTGTTGCTTCCCCAGTAGAACATAAGCTTCTTGAGGCCAGGGAATGTTTCATCTTTGCACAGTGCCTGGCACATAGTAGGCGATATTTGACTGTTTGATCTTTGGATCTGGCTATGTTTGGAAGGGCTTCCAGGATCATGCAAAGCCGTCAGGTCCGTACACTCTTATCCATTGAGAACTAGTCCTCTAGTCTTTCGTAGTGTTGGAAACCAAGTCCTCAGAACCTCAGAACCTTCCCGGCTAAGCATGGCGCTGCTAACCTCCAGGCAGTTAGCTTTGCTTTTCCGTTGGATGTGGGAATAAACCGAAAGGATTCTCTTGGCTTGGACGTCGTCCTTTGTTTTCAAAGAAGACCAATGACGTCGAAGGTGGCATCTTTACTCGTTCGTGAATTGGAGTTAAGCGAGGCAGAACTGTGCAGAGTCATCAGCCTCACTCTCTCTTCCTGAGTAATTGAAGTCTAGCGGCAGGACAAAGGTCAGGACAGCTGGCTTTGGCCCAGGTTTCGGTGGACGACCTCGGCATTTTCGATGTCTGACTAAGCCCCAAAGCACCTGCTTCAGCCGCCTTCATGGCTGTTGGAATAAATTGTTCTCATTCACCTGTTCTACCGGGGGAAGTCTTCGCATGTTTGGGGTTGACATCCCCCTAACTCACCAATGAGTTTGAGGTCTCTTGGTTACCCTCAACCTGGTTTAGCCTGTCTGCTATGATGGTTTTATCTGGGTATGGTCACTGTACGTGCTACAGCTTCTTGGAACCACACAGCTGAGAGTTGGGGGAAAGGTGGACACCAAGGATAGATGAGCAGCCCTGAAAAGCGTTTGGCAAGCCCTCACACTCGATGTGTTCATCTTCCCTGAACACCCCATACACCCCTGGGGCAGATCTTAGTGGCCATTTGAAGAGAGGCACCCTTCTCAGTAAATTGGCAGGTGCTCGTCTCCTCGAATGGGACCTCCCAACAGGCAGCTGTGGCCAACTTCAAGGGCTGTGTGATCAATGTGGGAAGATGGGTGGCAGCCCATCCTCCCCGCAGCTGGCTCATCTCCCATTTAGCCATGCCTACCCTTATCCCCCAACCCCTTCCAACTCCACTGCCTCCCTCTACAATCTTTGCTCCCTCCGAGCAATCACGACCTAATTCTAACTGGAACACCCATAGCCACAAGTGGGCAGGTGCTCTTGGGAAAATTACAGACCCCTCATGGTTCCCCCACCCCCTGTTCCCCAGATCGCCTAGGACTCCTTTAGATGGTAGGCTCAGTGCTCCAGAGCAGTGACCAGCAAGAGCCCTGCCTCCCGTGTTTCCATTTTGGGTGGAACAGAGTGAGTCACACAGAATGAGTAAGAATGAGTCTTATTACGTTGTTTTCCCCCAAGACCTACCCTCTTTTGGACTTCTCTATTCTTGTTCTGTTGTTTTTGTTGTTGTTGTTTTCATTTTTTTGCATACAGGGTCTCCCTATCTTACCCAGGCTGGAAATGCAAAATATGGTTTCTGACTTGAGTCTATTTGCTCCTCTTTAGGTAGCCCCCTGGCCCTGCCTGCTCCTGGGGGCTCACTAGACTGAGGGCACCTGATAGTCTTTAACCCTACTACAGGTCAGAACTCCCCAACTGAAGTGGTCCACCAGTCCCCCCGGCCCCCAGTAACAGGGATCACAGGCAGTACCATCACACCCATCTTACCTGTTCTGTTCCCCCAGCTTCATAACCTCAGCGTCATCATCTTTGACTCCTCACCACCACTTTACCTCACCCATCCAAGCTGCCAGATTTTGTTGTTTCTACCCCCTCATCATAGTTCTCCTCCTCTCTATTCACACGCCCTTCACCCTAGCCTGAGCCCTCCCTCATCGACTCTGATCTGGGATACTGTAATAGCCTCCTAACTGGTCTTCCTGCCCCAAGTATCTCCCCACTTCCATCCATCCTCCACACTGATACCAAACACTTCAATGTTACTCACTCATAAACCTGATCATGTCACTCCCTCTCTCAGTAAACTGGTGGCTCCTATTACCCCCAGGATCCAAAATAAAGTTCTCTGTTTGGCACATGGGACCAGTTTCTTTGTGGTCACTTTACTTGTTTGAATGCTTATGTAGAAGTAAACACCTGTTGTGTTACTTTACCCAGTATGAATACTGTGCTGATTTGTGAAGAATGGATTTTGTATCCCTAAGATATTGGTGCCTAGCTCATAAATGTTCATTTTTTTCTTCTTTTCTCTTAAGCAGTCCTTGACGGCTCGTTTATTGGGACATGGCATCTACACAATTTGTCTGGATTCCTTATGGACTTGAGGCCCATTGAATATGATTTGTCTGATGGCCTAGAGACACCGAGTGGTCAACCCTAAGTGCTTAGTTCTTTCTGGGAGCCCCACACCTCTTTGAGGGCTTTTATCAGCATATAGTTTTTAAATTTATCTGCTTGTCCTAGTGAGGGGGTGAGTTAGAAACTCCATTTGGAATGTGCTTGCAGTAGGGAGGGAAATTTTATGTATATACCCTCTGGTATAATGACCTAGAAGAAATTTTTCCTGGCTGTCCAAGGGGATTGTCTATGGTAGAAGGACCTCTGGTGAAACTGTGGTGTGCCATTTATAGAAAGGGCCGACAGGGAGCACAGTGGAGAGATCAGAAAGAAGACAACTCATTTTCCTGAGTTCAAATCCAGCCTCGGATATTTACTAGCAGTGTGACCCTGGGCAAATCACTTAACTCTGTTTGCCTCAGTTTCCTCACCTGTAAAACGAGCTGGAGAAAGAAGTGGCAAACTACTCTCCCATCTTTGCTAAGAAAACCCCAAAATGGGGTCACAAAGAGTTGGATGTGACTGAAACAACACAACAAAGACAACAATTTATAGGAAGAGACATCAAGAATTTTTGTCTGGGCACCAGTTGGCTGGCCTTCTTTGCTGAGGAAATCCCAGAAGAGTTTTGTTTGCTTTCTCCCTAGAAGGATAAGGGAGTGACTTTCAGTACAGTTCAAGTCCCTAATCCCTGTGGGGAGATCTTGATATGGTCTTGGAGCTCTGTAGAAACCTGGTTTTTCTTCTGATAAGGGGAGCCTGATTTTCTTTTCCTTTTTGTGGGCTGGGGAAGGCCTTTTTGTAAGCACCAGGATGGGTGGTTAACGTATTAGAACTTTGTAGAATGCTATTTGCTTCTCGAACTGTATTATCGTCTTTTTGGAAGTGTGGACACATATTAATGAATGCATTTTATTATGAGCTGTGCCTCATAGACTTTTCCCAAGATTCTTTAGTATGAGGCATTGGGGAAAGTAGAATGTCCCCAAGTCATCAGAAGGATATCTAGGCGTTGGGACTATGGACTTTGCCAAACACTCTAATAGATTAGATAAGGAGTTAACTTGGGTGGGGATTGACTGAATCAATCAAATGAAAGTAACTACGTTAATTGGGACAGCTAGGTGGTGCTCTGGGTAGATCACTGGGCCCAAAGTCAAAGACAATTTCAAATCCAGACACTTCCTAGCTGGGTGACACTGGGGAAGTCACTTAATTCTGTTTGACTCAGTTTCCTCATCTGTAAAATGAGCTGGAGAAGGAAATGGCAAACCACTCCAGTATCTTTGCCAAGGAAACCCCAAATGGGGTTTTAAGAAGAGTCAGACTGAACAACAACTACCTTGATTTGGGTGAGAACATCTCTACTGAATTAGTCAAAGGCATTAAACCCTGTATGATAAGTCCTTAATTTGAAAGGAGTGAGAACCAGATGATGAGATGAAATGATGCTCCAAAGGAAGTAACATTGGGATTTGTTGAGAAGACTGGTTACATCTAGTGGGGCTTGCATAAATTAGCCGTCTGGTTCAGGAACCTGACATTTAAGCAGTGGGTGTCCTAGAGGAGGGAGCAGTCCAACCAAGGCCCTGGGAGGGAGTCATTGGTTGGAAGTGTGATGGGGGTGGGGTGTCCTCCCACCTTTTGACCAGAGACAGGGCTATGAGGGAAGAAGCCTTGGGCCTTCCTATCCAAAACCAACTTGTGAGCCAGTAAATGTGGGCTTCCAGTTCTTTGACTTGGTGATTTTTTTCTTTTATTGCTTATGAACTTTGAAGGTTTGGGGAGGCTTCGGACTTCCCACAGGCATCTTCGGTGTCCCCAGAACATCAGTGACTGATGGCGATGTCTACACCATCCACTTAGGACAAATTAGATATACTGAGGAAAGGTAGCTTCAGACTGTATAAGGAAAACAGAAATCGCCACCATATTTAAGGGGAATTCCACAAGGGGAGAAAGGGAAGGGGAGAAAAGGCTTCTAGCTAAAGGACTTATCCTTTGGCCACATATCTCTATAAACTTAGTTCCACTTTCCTCAGGGTTCTGTATGTGCTTGGAGGAGGGTGCACCCCAGTTCCATTTAGCCATTTAATATCAATTAGCTTTTACAAGGGGTATAGCAAGAAGAGAAGCCTTACCCTTTGGGAGCACATCCTCTCCTAGACCCCTTCAGTCATTTGGGAGAATGGGCTCAGATTTAATGCCGTTTCTGGATGGCATTGGTCCCATCAAATATGAAGCCAAATGTGCCATTTTACCCAAAGGGGCCTCATCTAGCTACTGCTGGGCCCTCCGTTCTTCACTCCCTGGGGCGCCAATGACGGCCTGACTGAAGCCCAGCATGGCCTTAGCTCCCAGACTCCCGGATCTTGAGTCACTAAAGGGTGACAGAAACTCATGAGGTTGAGAATTCAGACCTGAAAATATAATAAAGCTGAATTTGAAAAGCTGAATGGCCCCAGGCTTTGCTTAAAGACTCTCCAGGGGGAGATCCCAGCACTTCCCCAGGGGGTACGTGGCACTTGGGAACAGCTCCCCGAAGTGGGGGCCTTTCTCTTGTTATCAAGCATCACTTGGTCTTTTTGCAGCTCCAACTCATTGCTCCTGCTTCTGCTTTCTGGGGCCAGACAACTTCAAGCAAGTCTGTTAACCTGTTTCTCCATCTCTAAAATGAGAGTGCTGAATTAAATAGTCTCTAATGTCCCTAAATCTGTGATCTCAAATTTTGAGGTGGCTACGAGGTATAGCCGATAGAGTGCTGGGCCTGCAAACCCAGGAGACCTGAGTTCAAATCCAGCCTCAGATACTGCTTATTTGCAAAAGTCACTTAACCACTGTCTGCCTCAGTTTCTTCAACTGTAAAGTGAGGATAGTATTAGCACCTATCTTCTAGGGGTGCAACCAGGAGGCTCAATGGATAGAGCTCTGGGCCTGGAGTCAGGAAGACCTGAGTTCAAATCTGGCCTCAGATACTTCCTAGCTGTGTGACCCTGGGCGAGTCACTTAGGGTGCACCCTGTTACCTTATCTATAAAATGAGTTGGAAATGGCAAACCACTCCAGTATCTTTGCCAAGAAAACCCCATACGAGTCTGTGAAGCATCAGGCAGGACTGGAAGAACCGAATAATAATGACAACCACCTTCCAGGGCTCTCATGAAAATCAAATCAGGTAATATTTGTAAAAGCACTTAGCATAGTACATAGCACAGAGCATGTGTTAACAAATGTCTGTTCCTTTGCCTAACACTTAACCCTTTTACCCTGGAAGTCTTTTAAATACTTGAAGACAGCTACCCATTCCACTTCAGTCTTCTCCTTGAGACTAGGCATCCCTAGTTCCTTCAAACTGTGCCTCACAGGTACTATGAAAGTCAGTCTATAAACATTTATTAAGTGCCTACTATGTGCCAAAGGCATAAGACAGTCCACGCTCTCCAGGAACCCACCATCTAATAGGGGAAGACAACACAGTGCCCGGCTTATGGGCATGATGAAGCTGGGGGGAGAAATGATGGGAGGAGGGGTGAGGTAGCAAGGTGAATTCATCTTGCAGAATGATGAGTTTCTGGTGATCATGAAATCCAGGTGATCAGCCAGGTGGGGAAGTGTCAAAGGCAGGATTTGAAACTAGATCTACTCCTCCAGGCTGTAGAGGACAGAAGATGAGGTAGAGGCTGATTTTTTTCTTTTTCCCAGCAGAAACTCTAGCTACCACTTTGAGAAAGGTTAATTATATTTTAGGGGGAAAGAAAGCTGCTGCGATTGTAATTTGAGTGGATCCCCTGAGGGCCTTACTGTCTGAGCTCAGCTGAATTACCAGATGCTGTGCGAAGGTATTTCTAAAACTCCCCCAGCCCCCCACCAGGCTCTGTGCTAGGGATGTTATTTGTCATTCTAGGTTGAGGGCTACCGGTACCTTGAATAGCCCAGACCCAGAGTGGCTGCTCCACGGGGAATCTGAGTCCATGAAACAGTCACAGTCTGACTGTCTCCAGCCCCACCTTCTTGTTTTCCATGGGGCAAAGAGGATGAAGCCCATCCTCCCCTTCTCTCCACCCTCCCCTGCCACCGCACCTGGATTTTGAATGTGAAACAAATGGGTTACTGGGTCCTCCGGTCCTGGGGTTTGGGGGGTGGGGAGGGATGGATTTGCATACTAAATAAAGACAATAATCTAACCACTGTCCTGATATAGGCAAATCTTGGGCCTAAACAAGGGAAAGAGAGAGGAGTGTGTTCAAAGGGATAATGAAGTGCTTTGGGGGAAAGCATCTTGTCTGCATCATTTCAGATGTTAGCTGATACAGCAAGGCGGGCTATATTTGGGGATCAGGAAATCTGGGTTCAGGTACTGCTTCTGCTACTTACTCCCTCCAGTGACTCCGAGAAGGGGTGGAGTGGATGGTCCAACTTCTGAATGTTATGGTATCAATCAGTCAGCAAGCATTTATTTGATCTGTTGATATTTTTTGTTTGTAATTTCTACTTGTATTTGCTCTAAAGTTCAGGGTGCTGGCTTTTCCCTCTGAACTAGGTAAATGACATATATATGTTTGATTAAAGTGAGATTGTTAACCCCTTAAAGTTGCTTTCCTTAGAAAAGCAGATCAAAGAACCTGTGCTGGCAGCTCTTGTTGGGTTTTACACCCTTACAGCAGCTGCTAGCAAGATTGTTGTTACAAAATGGCATAGTCGGTAGGATCTTCAGACTAAAAGGAAAGTATGGAGTTTGGGGGTACTGAGATAGTGGTTGGATGTGTCTCAGTTATTGTGTTGCTCTTTATACTTGTGGTAGCTATGGTTCTGTGGAGCCCCAGGAGCAGCAGAGGCCTGAAAGAGAACAGGTAAGTAACAGTGATGGGAGTGGTCTCTTGGGAGCCCAGATCAGGGGCCCTGGGTAACCTCTCTTTTCCCCTCCCTACCCCAGTAGCACTCTGGAGGAGATAGGCCAGAGCAGTGGCTATGGGAGGAAAACAATCAGAGGCTTTCAGGAGGTGGGGATGGCCAGAGTCAGGGCTTGAGTGGATTAGCCCAGCTCCTGACTGTGCTGGAGGGGTAGATGTCCTGAGATTGTATTCTATGTGGAGCTTTGCGGCAGGAGCCAAGAACTGCCTTCTTACAGACTTGGCAGGAGCTGTTGGTGAAGCAAGAGAAAAAGGGGAGAATGGCCTTTGTACAGACTTGGTAAGAGCAGTTGGTGAGGTAAGACAACAATGGGATGGCTGGAGCAAAGGACTGCCTGCATGAAAACTTTGGAAAGGCAAGAGCAAGAGAGGGAAGCTGCCTGCATCAGGATTCCAGCAGAAGCCAGGAGCAGCCAGCAGGAGCTGGACAACCAGGAACCTAGGAGCTTGGAGTTCAGCCCTGTAACAAGGTAGAAACTTTGCAGCAAGGTGCTGAGTATGCTTTTTTGCTGCCTTCTCCTGAGACTGTTTGGGACCCAGGAGGGAGGGGTGGAGCTGTCTATGATGGATGGGGTCCTCTTGGCTAAGTTTCCTCATTGCATTCCTTTTGAAAAGGAACATTGACACATCGAGAGAGGCATCCTGAACAGCTGACTCCTGTTCTTGCCTAAGGTGCTGATGAAATTAAAGTTTTCTGTTGGGTTGGAACTTGAGTATTTGGGGTGGGGGGTGTTTGTCCTCTTTTCCTTGTGACAGACAAATAGCAATTTTCAGTTTTATTTTCATGAAGATCCAGATTCTCTCCCTCTTACCCACAATGCTTCTCCCCTTATTTAAGAAATCAAGAAAAATAAAATCTCTGATACTTAGTTTATGAAGTCAAACAAACAAATTCCCACATTGGCCAAGTCCAAAAAAAATCATCTCAATGTGCCCTCTGAATCCATTACTTCTCTAGCAGGAGGGCTTTAGAGCATTTTTTGTCATAGATCCCCTGGAACCATGGCTGATCATTTAATTAATCAAAGTTGTACAGCATATATTTATTTTTTACATTATTTAGGGAATATTTGATTAGTTTCTGTAATCAAATCCATGTAAATAAGACCTTACACATTTATACAGTATGTTACCCCTGTACAAATAGGAAAAAAAAATGAGTTTAACATGTCTGGGTTTTTTTTGTTTGTTTGTTTGTTTTTGGTTTTTCTCGATCATAATCTGTAAAAAAAAATCTCTCTAGAAGAATGTCATTAAAAATATCTCTTGAATAGCAGGCCACTGCTATGTATCATAAGGGGGTACAGAATACTTTACATTCACAGAAGTGTAACGTGGCAGCGTGCCATAGCTATGTTGCTGGAGGATTCAATTAAAAAGGGCATCATTGGGCTTGATTCTACTTTTCTAGCACAAAGTTGACATCGCTGTAATATAGAAACATAAGTATTTATTAGGGGGCAACGAGGTGATGTAGTGAATAAAGTGCTGGGCCTGGAGTCAAGAAGACTCATCTTACTGAGTTCAAATCTGGCCCCAGACATGTACAAGCTGTGTGACCCTGGGCAAGTCACATCACTCTGCTTGACTCAGTTTCCTCATCTGTAAAATGAGCTGGAAAAGGAAATGACAAACCACTCCAGTATCTTTGCTAAGAAAATCCCAGATGGGGTCATGAAGAGTCGGCCAGGACTAAAATAACTGAGCAACATCAACAAAAGAGGATTTTTTGAACTAGCCACACAAATCTAAGTGCTGGTTGCTCTGTGTGAATATTAGCTGAAAACCACTGGCTTCATACAAAGATGCAGATGTATGCAAAGATGCATCCAGAGGGCTGAGGGAAGAAGGATTTGTTTGACTTAATGTGCCAGTCTACCACATGGAGGGAGTGGCTGCTTTCGGGAAGGCAGAGGATGCCAAGTGGCACTTCACGTGGAGCATATATTTATAGTGGAATTGATGAGGCCTTCCCTAATCTTTGCTGGCCAGAGCATTGGTGTCGTTGTAGAGCTAAGTCGGGCTCTCACAGCCACTTGAAGCAACTCATGCAGCTTGGTGCTAAAAGACCAGCTCACATTTTTCAAGGCTAAAGCAAGGAAGGAGTAGCATGGTATTGTGGAAAAGACCCCACTTTCTGGAGTCAGAGGAGCTGAGTTCAAATCCCACCTATTGGGCTATCTTGAGCAAGACACAGCTTTCCTGGGTGTCAGTCTCCTCCCTTGTAAAATGAAGACATTGGAATAGATGAGTTCTTAGGTCCCTTTCAGCTCTTAATCTGTGATCCCAAGTTTATTTTTTTTTTCAAGAGCTGCTTAAGGTGGTACTTTATGGGTGGAGATCTGGATAGGACCCTCTGGCTGAAGGTGGGACCCAGGAGAATGTTCAAGGGCAGCCTGAAATTCATTACCCTTTTAAGTGACTCCTAACCCTTAGAGTAGGAAGGCTAGGTGACTCAGTGGATAGAAGCCTGGGAAGACCCCTCTTCCTGAATTCAAATCTGGCCGCAGACACTTACTAGCTGTGTGACCCTGGGCAAGTCACCTAACCCTGTCTGCCTCAGTTTCCTCATCTGTAAAATGAACTGGAAAAGGAAATGGCTAACCACTCCAGTATCTTTGCAAGAAAACTTCAAATGGGGTCGTGAAGAGTTGGACACAACTGAAAAATAATTCAACAACCCTGAAGCTGGTTCTGTATGGCTAGAAGCTAGAATACCGTATTTCCCCATGTATAAGATGCAGCTTAATTTTGGGGCCTGAAATTTGAAAAAAAAATGAATTACATAAAGTTATTGAACTCAAGTTTTATTCGTCTGCTCATAGCTTTCAGGCATCTTTTGGGCAAGTCTGGTGCATGTACGCATGCTTAGTCCATTCCGTTTCATGAACCTGAAGCACCGATTGTGTCCTCCTTTGAAATCAGTAACTTCTTTTTCATCAGCAATTCTTCTTGCCTCATGCTGAACAATCTTCGTGGACACAGGAATTCTAGTTGCCCTTTGCTCTTCAGTTCCCTCTCTAAATCAGGCCATTTTGCTGACCTGCCTCTCAGGGCCTTCTTCTGCCATGATGTTTTCAGTAGGGTTTCTTCTTCCCATAGCCAATCTCAGATTGTTTTCTCAGTTGGAGGAGAACCAAACTTACCTCCAGCAGCATGATTTCCATTCACTTTTGCAAACTGGATCACTTTTCACTTGAATTCAGCACTGTACAAAAATCTTTTCTGAGCCATTTCTGGGCAGAACGTGGCAAAAGGTAACCTAACATACTGGTAACAAATGCAAAACAATGAGTGCAAAGACCAGTGCAAAAAAGCAGGAAATGCAAGTAAAAAAATCTACAACAAGTGCAAAAACAATCATGAAAAAGTGGGAAATGCAAGTAAAAAAAATCTACAACCACTGTATAAGATGCACCCAGTTTTTAGACCCCAAATTTTTCAAAAAAGGGTGTGTCTTATACATGGAGAAATATGGTAGGTCCTTGGGCTGGGACCTTGGGAAAATGGACCTTAACAGGAAGTGGAAGGAAATCATATCAACTGTTTATGTGCTACTGTGAATCCTTTGTGCCAAAACTCCAACAGGGTGAAATTAAAGATGTCTTACATCCAATATGATTTCAGTGTTTGAAAGGGAGCTGAGGTCCTTTTACTGCCATCTGTGGAGATCAAGAAATGACCTATAGGTTGTATTTTCCATAGCAAATTCTGGACGAAGGCAAAATGAAACATACATTTCAAGAAAAGCATACATGCCTCCATAGGAAACAGTCAGATCCCAAGTCCTGAATCTTGGTTCAGGAAATACAGTCGCTGGACACTGTAGCTCCTCTCCAGAGTTCTCTTCTTTGTTCTTTTGTGTTATTGAATGATTAATTATAGAGTTTTTATTCAGGCTCAGGAAATCACTCTGATAAGAGGTGATTGTTAAAGCTTCGTGCCTTCAGACTTCAGATTCTCCCTACGGTACGATTTACAGACCAATTAATTGGGAGGGAATTGTTTCCAGAAGGAATTCGGTGGGCCTGCCCCCCTAAGTAAGCTCCTAGTGGAGGGAAATGAGGAAAGAGCCGTCCACAGCATCTTCTCTCTAATTAGGCTGAGGCTGGAACACAAAGGTCCATATTGAATGAATGAATGAGACATTTATTATGTACTTAATATACAAACAGACCCACAGTCTGTTCTTTCTGTCGTGATCACTTACTTCCTGATCAAAGGTCTGGGAATAGACAACCTCTTCTTTTTCAACAACAACAGCTGAGACCTGGCAAGGGGGTTGAGTGGCCTCAGAGAGCCAGAGGCAAAAGGAGCTATCTCCTGAATCTCTCTTCCCTTGTCCTGGGAAGTTAGGATGAGAAGAGACCATTCTGATCTTATCCCAGGCCACCATCTAGAGTGGTCTTTGTTTTCTAGGTTTCCTTTCTGTTCTACCTTGTTGATGTTCAATCATTCAGCCATGTCCTTGATTCTTTGTGACCCCATGGATGTAGCACACCAGGCCCTTCTGTCCTGCACTATCTCCCAAAGCCTGTCCAAGCTCATGTTCGTTGCTTCCATGATACTACCCATCCATCACATCCTCTGCCGTCCCCTTTTCTTTTTGCCTTCAAACTTTGCCAATAGCAGGGTCTTTTCCAGTGACTCCTGCCTTCTCTTTATGTGGCCAAAGTTCTTCTGTTCTGCCTTAAGCTTTCCTGACAGCTCAGATGACTTCAGTAGCCATTTGGGCAGTAGAGTCTGAGCCAATGGCTTCCCTTCACCTGGATATTCCATACCAGCCGTGTGCTCATCTCAGCAGGAAGGAGAGGGAGGGAAAGTGTCCAATGACATGCAGCAACCTTGATTTATTTCTGTGTCTTCCAATGGGTAACACGATGCCTGGCATGTAGTAGATACTCAATAAGTGTTTATCGATTATTGGTTGAACCAACAGACTTACCCGGTGATGCAATGAATCAAGCTCCGGATTTAGAGTCAGGATGACCCCAGTTTGAATCCTGCCCCAGACACTTGCTAGCTGTGTAACTCCAGGCAAGTCAACTAAGCCTTCCCAGACTCAGTTTCCTCATCTGTAAAACAGGGATAATAAAAGCACCTACCTCCCAGAATTTTGAGGAGACGGAGTGAGATAATGTGTGCAAAGCGCTTTGTAAACCTTTCAATGCGATACAAATGCTAGCTATTGTTATCACTATTACTGAGTGAATACGATGGGTTTGGCCTGTTCCTACACGAATTTGTCGGCAGAGAGTGGGGAGGAGGAAGTACACCCAGTTATCGTAAAGACAGGTTGAGTAAAACGGTCGGTTTGCCGCGCTCCCGTTATCCTGCCTCTGCTGTCCAATTCCCGCTTCAATACTGAGCTTCCGGTCCTCCTTCAGCCCTTTGAATTGCAGCCACATCCGTGCAGGTAAATGTCAGATTGGGTCTCCGGCCACAGTGAGCAGAGTGAGACACTGGACGGGAGTCACGAGGAGCCACTTCGGGCTCCTGGTCAGTTGCTGATGTCCCGTGAAGCTCCAGCAATGTGATACATACTCCCATAGCCCAATTGTGTCTGGTCTCATTCTGGCTTCTCTCCTCTCGTAGGAGGGCGACATGCCTTAGAGACTGGCCTCCTGGAGTCCAGGAGACCTTGGTTCTAATCCAGCGTGGCTGTATGACCGTGGGCAATCACTTCTCCTTTGTGCTTCTGTGGACCTCAGTTCCCCATTTGTGAAATGAAAAGGGCTGGGTGATACGACCTCTAAGTTCTAAATCTACGATCCTACATATCACAGATTTACATTTAACGCAGGTTTATTTAACATATACATTTAACACACGTTCACGAAGCTGGGTGGTACAGTGGAGAGATTGCTAGTCCTGGAGTCAGGAAGACCTTAATTCAGATCCTGCCGCAGACACTTTCTAGATGAGCAACCCTGGGCAAGTCCCCTCACCTCATCATGATAGCACCTGTCTCCCAGGGTCGTTAGGAGGATAAAGCGAAATAACATTTGTAAAGTGTTTTGCAAACCTTAAATCATTATAGAAATGTGAGCCGTCGTTATCCCAATAACCCAGTAATCCATGAGTTATTCCTCTACACCCTTCCGTTAGTCTGTCTTCCAGGGTTTAAGCAGCCTCTTTTCTTTCTATGAAGCCATCAGCCTATAGCCCTGAACTTTCCGGTGCTCTCCTCTGTGCTTCATATCACTCCAATACGGGCTTTGCAATTTAAAAAAAATATACTCTTTGTATTAATCGGTCTTCACGGTTCAGGGATATTCCGTGACATTGACACACCTGGAGAGGCAGCCTGAACAGCTGACTCCTGCTCTTGCCCGAGGTGCTGATGCCATTAAAGTTTTCTGCTGTGTTGGAACTTGAGTATTTGGAGGGGATGGTGTTTGTTCTCTTTTCCCTGTGACAGACAACTAGCAAAGACCTGGAGGCAGAGGGGCTGTCTTGCACATTTGGGGGCGGGGGGCAGGGCAATTGGGATTAAGTGACTTGCCCAAGGTCACACAGCTTGTGCATGTTTCAAGTGTCTGAGGTCGGATTTGAGCTCAGGTCCTCCTGACTCCAGGGCCGGTGCTCTACTCACTGCCCCTACATTTCTTACTAAGAGGCAGCGTAACAGTTTAACCTCTGCAGCCCCTAAGCTTCTTCCTCTGTAAAATGGACACATTCAATCAATAAGTCAATTGTCAAGCATTTATTAAATGCCTACTCTGTGCCAGGCGTTATGTTAAGCAGCACGTATATAAAGACAAAAATGAAACAGTCCTTGCCCTAAAGGGGCAGCAAGAGTAAGCTCTCTCTAGCTAGAGCCCCAAACCTGGAGACTCAGACACTTAACAACTAGCTGCATGACTTTGGGTAAGTCACTAACCTCTACCTGCCTCAGTTTCTTTAACTGTAAAATGGGGACCTATCTCATGACATTTTAAAAACTCTTCACACTGTGCCTGTGTAACCAGAATGGCCTTTGTTTTCTTTGAGTGACTCAATTTATCTCAGTGAGCTTTACTAGGTGCTAAGCCCCAGGCCCAAACCCCATTAGGTGTTAAGGTAATCCATGTAGATGTGAACCTCCCAGGGTCCTAAGGGGAGGGGCTAACTCAAGAACCAATCACCAGAGCCTGAGCTCTGGTGATTCAGATGACGTTTGATGGTGTCTGAAGCCCTATAAGAAGGGAGGATAGAGCCATTTGTGCGGGGCTCTGGAGATGGTGTTGATGAGGAGACTCTGGGCAGCTGTAGCTAAGGAGCCCTCCAGCTTGTAAACCCGGATGTTGAGACTTTGTTGAATTCTGGTAACTATGTGTTGGGATTGAATCAGACAAAGTCTGTCTGTTGATGTTTGTAATTTGTTTGCATTTTGTTTTGAAGTTCAGGGTGCTGGCTTTTTCCCCTGAACTAACTGAATGATATTTGTATTAAAAGTAAGCTTGTCAACCCCTTCACCTTGCTTTCCTTAATTAAGCAGATCAAAAGAACCTGTGCTGTTGGCAGCTTTCTGGGTGCTGCCTGTGGGTGGATCTTATACCCCCACAGAAGCTGCTAGTCAGATTGTTAAAACAGCCTGGCACATAGTAGGTGCTTAATAAATGCTTATTTCCTTCCTAAATAAGCTTACGCCGTCTCAGACAACGTGTACAAATATATATTATATGTGTAAATGTATATGTAATAAACATAGTATACACACATACACATACACACATATATACATACACATATGCACACACAAGCTAACTTAGGAGTAGTACTAATGATATGATATGATAATAATATCATATCGTGATATCAATATCATAATAATATATCATATAATATGTGATAATGATGTGACAATAATTGACAATGCCTACTTCACAGGATTGTTGTGGGTAAGGGATTTCACAAACTGAAGGATCTGTGTAAATTCCGATTATCATCATTATTAGAAGTAGTAGTATTAGTGTCGGTGTTGACATTAGCAAATCCACTGTGTCCATCAGAGCTGTCTGACGGTAGGGCTAAGCCCATCTCCAGGGCCGGCAGGTTTCACAGGGGCACCCATCCACCCCAAGAATTCATAACCTCGAGAACAGGTTGTGTCCAGCTTGTCGGCCTGGTGCCAGGGAAAACGTATCACGTGTGAAGGAGAGGGACAGGACTTCATCTCCAGCTCCGGCACATGCCACCTTGGCCAAGTCAGGAAACCTCTCCATTTCCTCAGCGGCAAAATGAAGGGGTGGGGGTGGGCCTGATCACCTCTGAGGTTGCTTTCGGCTGTAACACGGCACCCCTTTGACAGGACTGCTAACCAGAGAGATTAGGGAAATGCTGCAGCTACTGTTTATGTAGGTCTTGGCAGAGCATTTGGCAGAGTCTCTCGTATTATTCTTGTGGAAAGATGGAAAGATGTTAACTAAACGTAACCCAGTGAGAGATGCCCTATGGTGGACTAGACCACCTCCTTTGAGGACTCTGGGCAGAAGGTGGATGACTGCCGCTGGTTACATTTCAGAGGGGGTTTCTTGTTGGACAACGGGGTAGCCTGGATGGCCATGGGGATGGCCTTTCTAACTGTGATCATAGGAGCACAGATTTAAGATCATAGGATCACAGATACTGTCTACACAGACTTCTAACACCCTGGTTTTATAGATGAAGAAACTGAGGCCTAGAAAGTGATTTGTGATTTGTCCAGAATTCTACAGGTAACCAGTGATGGAGGTGACATTTGAACTCAGATCCTTTGACAGTGAATCTAGGGCTCTTTCTATAATACACTGAATTTATGATGCAAGTCCCATATTAATGTTGTATTGGTACAATTAATTAGGCTTCCTGATTGGTCCTTTGGTTGTTGGGATGTTCTTTTGTTGAAGGGCTCTGGAACCTGAGGTCTGCCTTCGTTGGTTAGTATTGCAAGAACCAAGAGGTTCTTTGGGGTCTTTGTTTATTCCCCTGGTCCTTTGCACATGACCTTCTTCCAAATACCACTGAGACAGAGAAAGGCCGGACAAATAGAGCGATTAAAGCGACAGACTCCTTGTTGGTGACTCCGCAACATTCAGGATGACTTCTCATTAGTCCAGAATCTCTCGAGGGCTGACTTCATATTGGATTGCTTCATATGACCAGTAGACCAGTCTCTGCATGTAGTAGATACCAGAGCTGTTGGATATAATATTTATCCTCTGTTTGACTCTATTTCCTTATCCACAAAATATGGAGGTTGGGATAGATCGGGGCTGTCCAAAATGCTGCCCACAGTGTGATTTATACGGCCCGCCTACAAGCATAGAAATGCACATAAATGCTTTAGTAAAGGAAGCCGAGCTACCATGGAGCTCTCACTAAAATGGCAAATCAAAATAGATTGTCTATTGTTTCAATAAAAACCTAAGGTTGGACAGCCTTGGGAAAGATAATAATAACAGATAGCATTTACAGAGTGTTTAAAGTTTTGCAAAAATAACATATACTTTATCTGTGTCATGATTTGATCCTTACAACAACTCTGGGGACTTGGTGCTATTATTATCCTCCTTTTTCAGATAAGGAAACTGAAGTAAACCTAGGTTAAGTGACTCGCCCAGGGTCACACAACTAGGAAATGTCTGAGGCCAAATCTGAACTCAGGTCTTCCTGACTCCAGGTCCAACGCTCTATCCACTGCACTACCTCTCTGACCTCTTGGAGTCTTCTTGCTCTAGATCTATGATATTAGGGTGGGACAACCTGAGTTCTTCTCCAGTGTGCCCGATGTAAAAATGACCATTGTAGAGGGCGGCCCCTATCGTCCTGGCAGCTTTGTTAAACTAGAACCAGGTGAAATAGGAAGCTATCCCTCTCACCCTGCCCTGCTCCCTCTCCTCCTGCTTGGCATTCTCCCCAGCAGTGACTTGCCCCAACATACTAGCACTACTTCCAGATGCAGCTGGTGGTATTTGCCCCTGGTGTCAAAATTCTTAGTTATAGCTCTGGAAACAGACACACCCAGTCTCTGTCATTGGCCAAATCATATGGATCACAGAAACAGATTTAGGGCAAGAAGGGACCTCAGAAACCATCTACTCATTTTTCAGATAAGGGAGCTGAGACTTAGAGATGCCATGTGACTTCTCTATGATGACACAGAAAATAAAAGGTGGGATTTGAACTCAGGTCTCCTGGACTCCAAGTTTCACACTCTACCCACTACAATACCCTTTCCCCTTGGCCACAAAAGTCTCTCAAATGTAATTCAGTACAACTGTAATAGAGGAAATGAGGGCCATCTCCAGTCGTCCTGATCTACATCCGGCCACTGGCACCAGGAGGCTCCAGAGGAGAGAGTAAGGCTGGTGACTTTGCACAGCCCTCCCTCACTTAAATCCAATTCATTTGCAGGTCATGGCATCACCTCCCTGACGTCACAGTCCCCTTTGAGAATGAAGGATGAACACCAGTAGAGGAAATGTAGACCAGGACCTGGAAAATGAAAGTGTGATCATTTGAGCATGCAAAGTGTTTTGCCTCCTATAAATTCATGTGGAGGCTAGGTCAGCCTACTTCCAGGCAAGCATAAGGGAAGGCCTCTATTTCCAGACTTCGGAGAGTTCTGTTTCTTGTCCACTGACCATGTTGAGAAGAGATGGACTTTTGCTAGACTTCAGCAAGTATTATTACCTGTGTCCATCAGTGAACATTTATACATTTATGATGCACACAGTGTCCAGCACATAGCAGGCATTTAATAATAAAATAATGCTGACTGCTGTAAGTATCCAAATGGGGAGAGACAGCTAGTGCCGGAGCCTGCTCTCCCACCTTGGCAACATGAAGCCACATGAACAAGGACTTACTCCTGATTCTGTCCTTCTGCTGTATATATTCTTCCTCCCTTAGGTGAAGGAGTGTTGGAGACAGAGCCGACTAAATCATAACCTTGTGAACTATGAAAGGTCAGAAATGTGAGTCTCCAAAGGTCCAATGGTTACAGTCCTTGCCAAGTTTTCAAGCAGCCAAGCCCTACAAAGACCAAATCCCCAAGGGGCCCACATAACCCAGCATAGCTGTGGATTAAAGGAGGCCAAGAGAGGGAGAAATTCATCCATTGCTATGCCACATTCAGAAGTGAAATTGGTGGAGTCATGCTTTGCAGAAACCCCACTAAATTTGAGCCCACTATCCCCAGGGACCCAAGTAGTAGAGAGAAGGGTGTGTCCCTAGGTTTTGGGAGGAAGTGTTTATACTTTTGTTCTTATGATATCTTCTCCATAAATACCCTTTTGTAAAAGTTAATTGGTATTAATTTGTTAAGTAATCCTGGGGCACTGATTACTGAGTCAAACAACAATGTACGAGTGATATTAACTGTGACCACTGATTGATGTTGGTGAGAAGACACCAGGAAGGAGAACAGGACTGATTGCATTAGAAAAAATATCCCTAACCCCATAGGGGCACCTCTAGAACTGTGAAGGGAAGATGTAATCTTGTTCTGGGAATCTGAATTGCCAGTGAGAGTGAAAGTTGGTCTAAAGAGTCTCAGAATTCATATAAGATTTTTTTTAAAATTTTCCCTTTTAGATTTATTTTTAGTTTTAATTTTCAACATTTAATGCCACAAGATTTTGAATTCCAAATTTTCTCCCCATCTCTCCCCTCCCCCCCACCCCAATACAGCATACATTCTGATTACCCCTTCCCCTAATCTGCCCTCTTTTCTTTTTCTTTTTTTTTTACTACTAATAGATGTACTCTTTATTCCTTTTTTTTTAGTAATAAATTTATTTTTTATTTTTAGTTTATAACACTCAGTTCCATAAGTTTTTGGTTCCAAATTTTCTCTGCCCCCCTCTCCTTCCTCCTCCCCACCCAAGATGACATGCAATACAATGTAGGTTCTACATATACCTTCTCACTGAGCTTGTTTACATAATAGTCCAGTTGTAAGGAAGAATTAAACCCAATGGAATAAATCATGAAAAAGGAGAAATGAAACCAAAAAAGGGGAAAAAAAGAGTAAAAAGTTTGCCTCAATCTGCATTCAGACTCCATAATTTTTTCTCTGGAAAAAAGCTATGGCTTTTTCCATCATGAGTCTTTTGGAGCTGTCATTGAAACTTGCATTGATGAGAGGAGTCAAGTCTATCAAAGTTAGCCTTTACAGATATCCTGTGTCTGTTATCATGTATGATGTTCTCCTGGTTCTACTCCCTTCACTCATCATCAGATCATACAAATCATTCTGGGTTATAATGAAGTCTGTCGGCTCCTCATTTCTTATAGCATAATACTATTCCATTACATTCATATATCACAACTTGTTTAGCCATTCCCCAATTGATGGGCATCCCTTTGATTTGCGGTTCTTTGCCACCACAAAAAGAGCTGCTATTTTTGTACATAAGGGTCCCTTTCCCACTTGTATGATCTCTTTGGGATATAGCCCTAGAAGTGGTATTGCTGGGTCAAAGGGTATGCACATTTTTATAGCCCTTTGGGCATAGTTCCAAATTGCTCCCCAGAATAGTGGGATCAGTTCACAAGTCCACCAACAATGTAGCAATGTTCCAATTTTCCCACATCCTCTCCAGCATTTATAATTTTCCTATTTTGTCATGTTAGCCAATCTGACAGGAGAGATGTGGTACCTGAGAGTTGTTTTGATTCGCATTTCTCTAATCAATAATGATTTAGAGCATTTTTTCATATGACTATAGATATCTTTGATTTCTTCCTCTGAAAACTGCCTGTTCATATCCTTTGGCCATTTCTCAATTGGGGAATGACTTGTATTTCTATAAATTTGGCTTAGTTCCCTGTATATTTTAGATATGAGGCCTTTATCAGAGATACTGGTTGTAAAGTTTTTCTCTCAATTTTCTTCTTCCCTCCTAATCTTTGTTGCATTGTCTTTGTTTATACAAAAACTTCTCGATTTAACATCATCAAAATTATCCATTTTGCATTTTGTAATGCTCTCTATCCCTTGTTGGGTCATGAATTCTTCCCTTCTCCATAAATCTGACGGGTAAACTATTCTTTGCTCTCCCAAATTGCTTATAGTATCAGCCTTTATTCCTAAATCATGAACCCATGTTGACTTTATTTTGGTATATGGTGTAAGATACAGGTCTATGCCCAGTTTCTGCCAAAGTATTTTCCAGTTTTCCCAGCAGTTTTTGTGAAATAGTGAATTCTTAACCCAGAAGCCGGACTCTGGGTTTATTAAAGAGTAGATTGCTATAGTCGTTGACTTCTGCCTCTTATGTACCTACCTTATTTCCCCATGTATAAGACACACCCTTTTCTGAAAAATTTGGGGTCTAAAAACTGGGTGCATCTTATACAGTGGTTGCAGATTATTTTTTACTTGCATTTCCCACTTTTTCGCACTTGTTGTCTTTGCGCTCATTGTTTCGCATTTGTTACCGGTATATTAGGTTACCTTTTGCCACGTTCTGCCCAGAAATGGCTCAGAAAAGATTTTTGTACGGCGCTGAATTCAAGTGAAAAGTGATCCAGTTTGCAAAAGTGAATGGAAATCGGGCTGCTGGAGGTAAGTTTGGTTCTCCTCCAACTGAGAAAACAATCCGAGATTGGCTATGGGAAGAAGAAACCCTACTGAAAACATCATGGCAGAAGAAGGCCATGAGAGGCAAGTCAGCAAAATGGCCTGATTTAGAGAGGGAACTGAAGATGTGGATTGAAGAGCAAAGGGCAATTGGAATTCCTCTGTCCACAAAGATGATTCAGCATGAGGCAAGAAGAATTGCTGATGAAAAAGAAGTTACTGATTTCAAAGGAGGACACAATTAGTGCTTCCGGTTCATGAAATGGAATGGACTAAGCATGCGCACATGCACCAGACTTGCCCAAAAGATGCCTGAAAGCTATGAACAGATGAATAAAACTTGAGTTCAATAACTTTATGTAATACATTTTTTTTTTCAAATTTTGGGCCCCAAAATTAAGGTGTGTCTTACACATGGGGAAATATGGTAACCTACTCCACCGATCCACCACTCTGTTTCTTAGCCAGTACCAAGTAGTTTTGATGACTGCTGCTTTATGGTACAGTTTAATATCTGGTATGGCTAGGCCACCTTCCCTGACATTTCATTAATTCCCTTGATAGTCTGGACCTTTTGTTCTTCCAGATGAATTTTATTATTTTATCTAGCATTGTAAAATAATTTTTGGTAGTTCAATTGATATGGCACTGAATAAGTAAATTAATTTAGGTGGAACTGTCATTTTTATTATATTAGCTCAGCCTAACCATGAACAACTGATGTTTTTCATCTCTTTAGATCTGACTTTATTTGTGTGAAAAGTGTTTGGTAATTGTATTCATATAGGCCCTGGGTTTGTCTTGGCAGCTAAACTCCCAAATATTTGATAGTGTCTACAGTAACTTTAAATGGAATTTCTCTTTCTGTCTCTTGCTGTTGGGTTTTGTTAGTAATACATAGGAATGCCGAGGATTTATGTGGATTTATTTTATATCCTGCAACTTTGCTAAAGTTTTTTATTATTTCAAGTAGTTTTTTACTTGATTCTCTAGAATTCTCTGAGTAAATCATCATATCATCCGCAAAGAGTGATAATTTGGTTTCTTCTTTGCCTATTCTAATTCCTTCGATTTCTTTTTCTTCTCTTATTGCTACAGCTAATATTTCTAGTACCAAATTGAATAATAGGGGTGATAATGGACATCCTTGTTTCACCCCCGATCTTATTGAGAATGCACCTAGCTTATCCCCGTTACATATAATGCTTGCTGATGGTTTTAGGTAGATGCTACCTAAAGGAAGACTCCATTTATTCCTATGCTTTTTAGTGTTTTTAACAGGAATGGGTGTTGTATTTTCTCAAAAGCTTTTTCTGCGTCTATTGAGATAATCAGAATTCATATAAGATTACACAGTCAATTAAGCCAATTGTGAACTGCGTGGAGACAAAATAAGAGCAACAACAATAATAATAACTGAAATAGTAATAATACTTTCAAAGTATAGAGCGTTGGGTGAGAAGATCAAACCCATGTGGAAACAGGATGCGGGACATATATCATCTCTGATGTCCTTCCCGCCACTGGAGTTGTACTGAAGATGCTTTCAGAGAGGCTACAGAGAATGAGCTTATGTCACAGTACTTTTTGTGATTCTCGTTCAGTAGTTTCAGTCGTGTCCGACTCTTCATGACCCCATTTGGGGTTTTCTTGGTAGAGATGCTGAGTGCTTTGCCATTTCCTTCTCCAGCTCATTTTAAAGTGAGGATACTGAGGCAAACAGGATTTGCTCAGGATCACACAGCTACTAAATGCTGAGACTGGATCTGAACTCAAGTTGAGTCTCCTTGATGCTAACCATTGTGCTCTAACCACTGTACCACCTAGCTGCCCTAATACTTTGATTCAACTGTAAAAACAGTAATTTTATTCACTTGTGCAATAGTTCACACAGATTTGGCAAAACCAGGATTTGAACCTAGGTCCTTTGACTCCCATCACCCAATCCCCCCATATCCTTTCTAACTGTAAAGCCATGATCCCATGAGTTTGAATCTCTGCTTTGCTTCTTAACTTGAGTTTGACCTCAGGCAAAGTTACTTCCCTACCCTACACCTCCATTCCTTCACTTGTAAAGCAAGAATGTTAGATTAGATAATCCTCAAGGTGTCCCTATGCTGAAAAAGACAGGCACTTCTCTAGGGGTAGCCTTCCAAGTTAACCCTGAACAGTCAATAATCCATTACTCTATAGGTCTGTTTCATCTAATTAATACATTACCTCACCCTCCTATAGTCTTGGAGATACCAGAGAGCTGGTGAATGTTTTGAATGGGTATAGAATAGAATACAAGCAGAATTTTCATTCCATTTAGAAAGCATCTATTAAGCACCTACTAAGTACCAGGCACTGGGAATACAAAGGCAAAAAAAAAAGCCAATTTCTGCCCTCATGGAGTTTACTTTCTACTCTGGCAGCAATGGGAAGAACCCATTGGTCCAGAGAGATACTAGAAGCAGGGAAGCTTAGGAAGGTTGTTTTATCAATTCAGATGAGAGGCAATATGGGCTTGGATTAAGATGGCGGCAGAGGGAATATAAATGAAGGGAGAAATAGAAGAGATTTTTGAAAGGCAAAGTATATAGGATCTGGTAACTCATAATGTGTTCTCGTGGATGTAGGGTTAGAAGGGAACTCTGGTCCATCCCCTCATGTCACAAATAATGACCCTGAGACAAAAAGGCTGAGTTTCCTCCCACCGAAGCTCCCCACAACAGTAAAGTCATAGGTGCCATCCCTCTCCCTAGCCTATTTAGTTGGAAATATTTGAAGATGCCCTCAAGGCTAGCCATACACTGTATTTCTAATGCTGAGAGAATCCTGGGATTTTAGAAATTGACAGGACTTGAAAGATAATCTTGCAATTTCTTCATTTTACAAATGAGGATGATGGCAATGAATCTACCTACTGGATCTGGAGTTATGGAGAACTGGGCTCAAATCCCACCGCTAATACTGATGATTGTGACTGTGGATAAGTCACTTGTGAAAATGGAGAGGACAACACTTCCACACCTACCTCATAGCGGTATTGTGACATCGTCTGTGAAATGATCCGCATCAAACTCTCTGTCTACTTTAAAGGGCTCTGTAAATGTCAGTTCGGGTTAGGAAACTGTTGCCCGGGGAAGGGAACGACTTCTTCAGAGTCATATGGGAAGCCTTTCTCAATCGACCTTAATTCTGGTGGCTCCTTCTGTTGATTATTTCCCATTTATTCTGTGCTTGGCTTGGCTGTACATAGCTGTACATCATCTTCCCATTAGTGTGGGAGCTTCTTGGGAGCAGAGACTTGTCTTTTACCTTTCTTTGTAGTCCGGGTGCTCAGAACGGTGTCTGGCACATGGTAGGCACTTAATTGTTGTTCATCCTTCCTTTTGGAAGAGGACCAAGGACATCATGGAGTGATGTCTTGACTCATGCATGAATTGGATTGCATGAATATTAACTCACTGACAGAGGCAATAAGTTGCCGAGTAGAGACTAAAGTCCAGACCGTCTGACTCCAAATTTAGGAATTCTTCTACCAAATTATACTGCCTCTCTTTTCTTTAATTTTTTTTTTTTTGTTAAGTGATTCAGTAGCATCTGACTCTTCATGACCATACTACAAATGGTTTGCCATTTCTTTCTTCAGTGGATTAAGACAAATAGAGGTGAAGTGACCAACCCAGGGTCACACAGCTAGTGAGTGTCTGAAGCTGGATTTGAACTCAAGTCTTCCTGACCCCAGGCCCAGTGTTCTATCCACTGAGCCACCTACCTGCCTGCTACCTCCCTCTACTGAGATGGTGCTTGAGTGAGTAGTACAGAAAAGAAGCAAAAATTCTAATCTGGGTTCACATCCTGGCTCTGTTACTTACAATCCGACTTTGTGAAAAGTAATTTAATCTTTATGGGCCTCGTGAAAAGAGGGAGTTGGCATTCTGAAGAGCAATTTGGAACTATGCCCAAAGGATTATAAAACTGCACGTATCTTTTGATCCAACAATACCACTGCCAGGTCCATATTCCAAAGACATAAAAAAGGGGAAAAGGATCTATTTGTATAAAAATATTTATAGCAGTTCACTTTGTGGTGGCAAAGAACTGGAAATCAAAGGGATACCCATCAATTGGGGAATGACTGAACATGTTGTGATCTATGAATGTAATGGAATATTATTGTTCTATAAGAAATGATAAGCAGGATGTTTTCAGAAAAACCTGGAAAGACTTATATGAACTGATACACAGTGAAGTGAGCAGAACCAGGGGAACATTGTACATAGTGACAGCAATATTGTAGAATGAAGAATTGTGAATGACTTAGCCATTTTTAGCAAAACAGTGATCCAAGACAATTCCAAAGGACTCTTGATGAAACATGCTATCTGCCTCCAGAGAAAGAACTGATACTGTCTGAATACAGACTGAAGCATGCTGTTTTTCATTTTCTTTCATTTTTTATTCTAGTTTTCTCATACAAAATGACTCATATGGAAATATTTTACCTGATTGCACATGTATAAACTGTATTGGATTGCTTACCATCTCAGGGAGTTGGGAGGGGAAGGAGGGATGGAGAGAAAAATAGAATTTAGAACTCAAAACTTTTTTAAAAATTTAAACTTTTTATATTTAAAATAAAAAAAATTTTAAAATGTAATTGGGGTAAAAGAAAATATTACATATAAAAAGAAAGAAAAGGGGGGGTTTGGATTAAATGACTTCTAAGGATCCTTCCAACTCTAAAGCTATGACTATAGTAAACATGAAATAAGAATCCTCAAAGGGAAGACAGATACTACTGGTTCCTCTTGGCCCCTCAGACAGGGTGGCATCCTTGGAGACACCATCAGTCCACCCCACCCAACCACCACCCACACACCCCAGGCTTTTGCCAGCTAAATTGGGAGTGTTGTTGAGGTGAGAAGGCATGTTTTTCTGACCCCCTGTGGTAACCAGATGAAAAGAACCTGAGAAATGTTATTTTTAACATCTAGCAGAGGCAGCCTAGGGTGATCCAGGGCTGAAATTTCAGCCTAGAGTGGCTGGCTTGTTTTTTTTGGACATTCCAGGCATGAACACTTTGCCCCAGTTAGAGCCAAAGCCTGAGGAATGCCACCCGATCAAGGACAAATCCAACTGCTGCCCAGCAAGCTATTTACTACAAACCTAAAAATTTAGCCATTTTGGTCCCACTCCTGGACTGTTTTTATGTAGCCCAGAGTTGCCCCTCCAGTGACCAGGACTGGAATGACCCCGGCCACATGTGCTCCCTAGGCATGGAAACTCTTCCTGCTGATGGCGTATGCAGTTCTGGGAGAATGTGCTCCAAGTTTTGGAGGGGAAATATTTTATTGCTACTTTTCTTAACATGATATTTTATTAAATGCCTTTACTGTAAACGGATCGTGTCCTTTGGCTGAGAAGTAAACAGTCAGCCATTCAGTCAGGAGACAGTTTAAAGCAAAGGCATTTAATGAAATGTCATTCAAAGAAAGACAAAAACAGCATCTATAGATAGTAAGCTTTTAGAGAGTAGGCATTATTTTTCATTTGTATTTGAATCTCTGGTGCCTAGAACAGTGTCTAGAACATAGTAGGCATTTAATAGATGTTTATTGGATTAGATTGGTTTGGTGTAATATCCAAAGGTAAGATTCATTTCTATGACTGAGGAACAGTCAAGGTATTAAGGGCACAGCTAAGGATTGTCATTCAGTTATGTCTGACTCTTTGTGACCTCATCTGGGGTTTCCCTTGCAAAGATACTGGAGCGGTTTGCCATATCTTTCTCTGGCTCATTTTGTGGTTGAGGAAACTGAGGCAAATAGGGTTAAGTGACTTGCCCAGAGTCATGCAGCTACTAAGTGCTGAAGCTGGATTTGAACTCAGGTCTCCCTGACTGCCGGTCTGGTGGTGCTTTATCCGGATGAGCCACCCTCAGCTAAGGATATCCCAAATACATAAACATCAAACTGAATCCAAGGAAAGCAGTTTTCTTTTTTGGACCTCTGAAAGGTTGACTGGGAGAACAGAAAAAAACAGTTACATCTCATTCCTTTCCCCCTTCCTCTACCTGTGCACAGACTTCCCCTTGGTGGTTAGATAATGACTGGTTAGTTCATGCAGACCTTTTTCATTTCTCATGTTTGGTTCCTTGGAGGTGCTTACAGATAATAGAGGCTGACTTTGATTTTTTTTAAGAGAGCAGTGGGTGAGGCGTGAGTGGGAGACTGTGGACTTTAGACTTCCTGTTGCAGCTGGAGTCTTTTCCTTCTAAAGAAGGTAATGCTGCCAGGGCCCTGGGAAATGCAGGAAGGAGTCAGGGAAGAAGGGAGCCTCTTAGTCTGAGGAGCAGGAGACAGGAAGGCTGGGCACAGCCAAACAGCTGCCTCCCTCTCCCAGTTAAGGTTGGCTGATAAGGGCACCCCTTTGGAAAGAGTTAGTTTGGGAGACAAAATATCCAGCAAAAACCAAGAATGTGTTTGGGGTTATTTTGTTTATTTCCCAGCTTCCCTACCTTTCCGTTGGTTGGGGAGTTTCCATGGCACTATCTAAAATTTGAGGAGGAATTTGTTTGCTTGGTCTGTGGTTTCAATGAACACTTTGTATGACCTACTTTAACAGGAACATCAAATGGTTGTCCTCTCCCACTCCCATCCTCATGGCTAGCCCCCACAGACCTAGTCCTCTGAGGCAGCAGGGTTGAATCCTTCCTTCTCTCTGGGGCCAAGAAGATGGAAATGGGTCAGGATTTATTTTTCCTTTTTCGAAAGTAAAGGCAGAGTCTTTGGGCTGCCGCCCTCAGGAAATGGTTCAACTCGGGCCCAGGACTTATAACAAAGACCCTGGCTCTGTTGGCTTTGACTGATATCCCTTTTTAGAGGGTTTGTAGGAATGGGAGCCTTCCTTTCTCCCTCCCAGAGCCACAGGGGTGTAATGGCAGGAAAGTTCAAATCCCACCTACTTCCTAGGTGTGGGATCCTTTAACCATTTCTTAACTTCTGTATGCCTTGGTTTCTTCATCTGGAAAACGAGGAGATTGGGCTTCTAAAATCTCTTCCAGCTCTAAGTCTATAATTCTTGCCTTCCTTTCTTCCAGTCCCAGGAATGGTAGGACATAATGGGTGAAATTCCATTGCTGCTCCAGGGGGGATGGCTTTTTCTGAGGACCTGTGAGAGGCAGCTGGGCATCATGGAGGGAGCCCTGGACTTGGAGTCTGAGGAGCTGGGCTCCAACGTCAGCTCTGACACTCACCATCTCTGTGACCATGGGTGGATCACTTTACCTCAGTCTCCCCATCTGTAACTCACTGACAATTATAAAAATAAACCCCAAATACTTTAGCTCCCCTCCCTTCCCACCCCTCGCTTAGTCACCCTTTCATGGGACACCCAAGCATTAACACACACATCGTGCTAAGTTAGCAACAGTTAAACATGGTTTTTTTAAATAACTAACGACAAAAGTGAAACTTTCAGACTCATGGAGAGATGAGAGTCACAGGCTACTTTCCCTTCCCAAGAACTACAGAAAAACAGAGGTAGGGTTACGGTTGTGTTGTGGGCCGTGAGTCCTTCATCATCGGGAAACCATGGTCCCTGCACTGAATTTTTACTCACATTTGTGCCCAGTGTGCTGTCCTGGGCCTGCTCAGCTAATGATAATAATAACTAACATTTATGTGGCACCTTCTGTGGGCCACCGTGCAAATATGATCTCATTCAGTCCTCACAATGACCATGGGAGGTAGGTGCTTTTACAGAAGTGGAAATTGAGGCAAACAGAGGTTAGGTGACTTGCCCAGGGTCACACAGCTAATAAGCGTCCAAGGCCAGATTTGAACTTGAATCTTCCCTGACTCCAGGCCAGGTGCTCTACCCACTGAGCCACCTAGATGCCCTCAGAACCCCTCTGCTTGGCTTATGCTTTGTATTCATATTCCTCCCTGTATGGTTGTCCAGAACCTCTGCTGCCATGGCTTCATACTGCTGCCCATCCTCCCAGCCACCCAGGCTGGCAACTTGGTTGCCATCTTTGGGGTCTTGTCTTATACATCCTACCCATCCAATCGGAATCTTGGATGGCCAAATTTTGCTATTTTCACCTCGAGCACATCCCACTTTCATGCATTCCCTCTTCTCCACTTACACAGCCACTGCCCTTAATCTCTCATCCCGTCTCTCCTGGAACTCAAGTCTCTCCTGCTCCAACCTATCCTCCACTCAGCTACCAAGGGGATTTTTCTAAAGTGTTGCAGATCCATCACCTTCTGCTCAGTGAGTTCCCAAGGCTCCCTATTACCTCCAAACTGGGTTCTTCCTACGTATCTAGTATTCTTACACTTGGTTCCTGTACTCACATACTGTGATCTAACTACTCTGGGCCTACTTGTGGTTCCTCAAATGGGACATTCCTCCTCCTCTTCTGTCTTTGCCTGGCTGTCCTCCACTATGCCTCCCTACCTCCACTTCCTGGATTCCCCACCTTCCTTCAGTTCAAGCCTCGAATTCTTCAGGAGACCTTTCCTTGTCTTTCCACCCTCCTCAGGCCTTGCCCAGCCCACCCCAGCTGCTAACACCTTTCCTTCTCGGTTAATTTTCCACCAAATATCCTGTCTCTGTTGTCAATTGGACTGGCCTCTAACCTGTGAGTGGCTGGAGCCAGACAGAGCAGGCTAGAGACAGGAGTGTCAGGAATCAAACAGAAATTTAATTTCAAAGTGAAAGGCCTGCAAGCAGAGGGGGATTTAGACACATGTGCCAGGGTGGGGAGATCTCCAGACTTATACCAATGGCTACACAGTGAGCTGTAGGCCTGATAATGTGAGCTGTAGGCCTGACAATAAGGGTGAGTAGAATGGCTGTCTCTCATTTAAGGAAAAGGATACTTAATATTTTAGCCTCCACAAAGCCTGAGCTATATCATAAAGTTTAAAGTTAACCCCCACCCACTCCGACTCCCAGCTTAAACTTGCACATATACCACATATACCCACATCCTGCATCATGCTTGTAACTGCTGTCTTTTAGTTTAGGGTTAAGGTGTTAGATTAAGAGTCTTTCCTTGTTTCAGGAATGGGAGGCCAGTTATCCCCACCGATGGGGATAGAGGTCCAGACTTTGGGGCATTTCTTAGAATTGTTTTGTAAGGGGGTTTTTAGGGGAATTTCTTAGAATTGTCTTTGAGGGGTATATAAACTGCCTGTCTTCTCTCTATTACTGGCCTCCCTGCCCCATTTCTCCCTGGAGTAGGTGATGCCCAGTTCTCACACAAGACTTGCAAATAAAGCCTCTGTCTTTACTTTGAGAGACCTTTGATTGTTGTTTCATTTTGGGGGAATTATTGTCCCACACAGGGCAGGCCTGACAGTGAGGGCACAGTGAGCTGCAGGCCTGACGGTGAGGGCGCGGTGAGCTGCAGGCCTGACGGTGAGGGCGCGGTGAGCTGCAGGCCTGACGGTGAGGGCGCGGTGAGCTGCAGGCCTGACGGTGAGGGCGCGGTGAGCTGCAGGCCTGACGGTGAGGGCGCGGTGAGCTGCAGGCCTGACGGTGAGGGCGCGGTGACCTGCAGGCCTGACGGTGAGGGCGCGGTGACCTGCAGGCCTGACGGTGAGGGCGCGGTGAGCTGCAGGCCTGACGGTGAGGGCACAGTCAACTGCAGGCCTGATAGTGAGGGCGCAGTCAGCGGCAGGCCAGGCAATGAGGGGTGACAGCAACAATGAGACACAAAAGTTTGATTCATAGGAGGGCTTCATGACCAGAACATGGATACAGCAGGTTCTTGTCCCAGCTCAGAGAACACCTGGTACTGGTCAAAGCAATACAACAATTTGCCAGAGGGTGAGATCATCCAGAGGGAGAGCACAAAGGATTATTGTTATGCCAAGCTCTGAAAAGCAGGGTGTCTCCTGATAGTATCTTGACACTATGAATATGTTGTCTCTCTATTAGAATGGAAGCTCCTTGAGGGCAGGACTGTTGTTGGCATCCTCAGTGTTAGCACAGTGTTTGGCAGGTAGTAAGTGTTTAATAAGTGCTTGCCACCACACAGTAGGATTATAGGCCTAGAGCTGGAAGGTAGCTCAGAGTCCATCTGGTCCAGTCCTTTCATTTTACCCATGAGGAAACTGATGACCCTATGACCCCGTGATGCCTGGGTTAAGGGAACTACCCACGGTCACACAGGTAATAGTAAACATCAAGCAATGCTCTTTGTGCCTTCTCCTTCTGTGACCAGACTTGGAAGAACCATGGTTCAAGGGAAGCTTCACCTTGTAAGAAATGGGAGGAGGAGTTTTGTTTCCACAGAACTAAAGGTGTGCTTCCCTGCCCTCCCCCACCCCAGCTTTAGCAGAGACCAGGCCTCAAGGTCGGTCAGGTGAGAGGTCAGAGGCTTCTAAGCATGTGCATGCTTTTTGAGAAGGCAGTCTGGGGAATTAGAGAGGCCAAACCCACTTGAACCTGTTCAAGCTTATCTAGGGTCTGGTCTTGGTCAAGAATCCAGGCCTACTGATTTGCATCATTTGCATATGTTAAAGAGGGAAAGTAGGGGAAGTAAAAGAATATAGTTTAATACAAGGAAAATCTAATTAACTTCACTTTTGCTTCTGTATCCTTATTATCCTATTTATATAAACTGTATAACCTAGGAAAACTATGTAAAAAACAAAGATTGTAAACTAACCATGACTCTAGCAGGAGTGGAGGGAATGGTTACCCCTGCTCCTGCAGCTGTATCAGTGTGAGTGTTCCTGTGAGCAGTACACCCACTCTCCCAGGGAGCGTAATAAAATGCCTTCCTCTGGTCCTGAGTTCTTTGGGTGTGAATGGGCAAATCACATGGGTTTTCCTAAGGTCAAGTGAAGGGAAGCAACAGGCAGCGGAAGCTCACCAGTCTTACTCCTGGATCTTGTCTTGGGGTGTCCTGTGATCCCCATTGCAGGTGATAAGAGGGCTACCACTCTGGATTCCCTTGGGTAACCCTGTGGTCTGCACGGCCTTCTTAAGGGGACATCACATGGGACTTCTGGCCCTGTCTCGGGAGCCTTGTGATCTTACTGCCATCCTAAGGGGCCATCACTTGGGTCTTCCTTAGGGTCTGACCCCTAGGAGGCCCTGTGATCCCCACAGATTAAGGGATGGCTACCACTTGGTCTTCCTCTGGGAGTCCAGTGGTCTGTACAGCCTTCCCTAGGGATTATCACAGGGTTCTTCTTCAGGACTTTGGCCCTGCCTAGGAAGTCCAGTGATCCCCAAAACCACGTTTCTCATAACCTGGGCTGCCAGGGAAGGAACCAAAGAGCCAGAGTCAGAGGCTGGAGGGAGATCAATTAAGGGCCTTGGAGATATTTAGAGCAGTGAGTGATGAGATAGATTCTTGACCAAGCTTGTAACAGTGAAGGGGGAAAGAAAGGACACATCTGAGATATATTAGGAAGAGAGAATTTGTCAGGATTTGGTGAAAGATTCAGTTTAGAGGAGGAAAGAGAACTAAAGTTTTATTGGATCGGATGGGAGAGGAATAACTGAGACAGGCTGCCCACAGTTCACTGCCCCCCAATATGGAAGCACATACTTGACCCACCTGACTCAGGGCAAAACTGTGGAGTAGCATCACCCCGAGGCCCTCCCATGCTCAATGGGCCTGAGAACCCATACCAACCAGAGCTCACAGCTGCTCCAACTTCAAAATAAGCCTGGCCTCCCTCGCATCCTTATTTTTGTGGCTTCAAGGCAGCGGGGTGCTGCTCAGGTCTTTCCATCACTACCTAAATGAGTCATTAGAGCCTTTGGGAGCTGCTTGCCATGGAAATTGGGGCTCCAAATGAGTGCTTCTTGACACAATGCCAGTTTGAGAGGCAGGGAGCCTACCAGCTATGTGACGTTGGGGAAGTCACTTTACTTATCTGAGCCTCAGTTTGCTCATCTGAAAAATAATTGAATGTCTAGACTTAGTAGCTTTGAAGGTGTCTTTCAGCTCTAGAGCTAGGATTCTGGAGTGCTGGGACCACAATCAGGAAGACCTGAGTTCAAATCCAGCCTCAGACACTTGACACTTACAAGCTGTGTGACCCTGGGCAAGTCACTTAATCCAGATTGCCTTGCCAAAAAAAAAAAAAAGAAAGAGTGGAAAATGATTGAATAACAAATTTGATCCTTAAAGGGATAAATCAATAATGGTGAGATTTCAAGCATTATCCACTGGCATAGTTGAGGAGGATTAGGGGGAGAACATTTGGCATCACTGAAGCTGTGGCCTTTGGGCATCTGTTACACATAAGCATTTCTTTTTGTCTTTTAATTCAGATTTATTGATAATAACTAATTTCAGAAGGTAAGAGAACATTAAAATAAAATATGAGTTGTTCACATATTATTATAACTCACATCTGTGTAGGCTTTAGGGTGAACAAAACTTTCCCTTCAAAACCCTTCAAACCATTTAACAACTAATTGTTAAACAAACTGATGAACAATGAAGGGCACTCTTTTGTTCTTGTAATTGTTACCTGGGTTTTTCTGGGCACGCCCAGCTCTCCTAACAGGGAGATGCCCTTGAGGGGCCTTTGGAGCATGTCCTGATTGCCTAGCGTGGAGGGCTCTGCCTTCCCTACCATATGGGCATTTTCAAAGTCCTCATGCTCTACGCCTCTGGGGCTCCTTACAGGAGTCACCTTCCTTGTTGGTGACTTGATTCAGCTTCCCTTTTCAGGACCTATTTTTTCTTGATCCCTAAAGAATCTCAAAGTTGGAAGGAGCCCCAGAAATCATCATGGTATACTCAGGAAGACTCTGGATTCAAAGTTGGGAGACCTGAGTTTAATTCTGAGCTGTGTAAGCTTTGTTTTCAAGTAACTTAACTCCTCTCTGAGCATCACTTCCTGTGGGCGTAGAATGAATGGGGGTTCAGGAGACAAGTTTTACAGTTCTGATACACTTTAGCTATGGGACTGATGAGGGCACAGTCTCTGGGAACCCCTTGAACCCTTGAACTCTCCTTGAATCTTCCCCACTCGACCTGGCCTTGGCCTGAGGCTATAACCATTAAGCCCAAATGCCTACCTTGCCCAGTCCTCTATTGTCCAGCTGTTTCCCATCCTTAATCCTGATCAAAATATCTATACCCTAGGTCTGTTACCCTAGCCCTTTATGGTCTGTCATTTCCATATAGTCCTTCAGCTATTTCCCCCACCCTGGAGTCTGACCTCATCCTTAAGTCCCTCCCTAGACCCCTCTTCTGGTCACCCCAGACCACCCCTCAATCCCTCCCACAACCTTTGTGTATATAATCTCCATCTTGCCTCCATGAAGGTGGTCAGAACCAATCTAGCTCAGATGGGTCTGGCCCTTTTTCCTTACAGGCGTCGCAAGGGGTGGGATCTCTCCGGGCAGGCTTATTTGGCTAACTCTTAATAAACTTTATCTTTCCCCTTGGCTGAGAAAGCTTGAGTCGAATTCTTTCGGCAGGACCCGGCGTGTTGGTACTTTGGGGTGTCGAGCACCTCTCACCCCAAACCCTCATCACTAGGATTTTGGAATCATGGTCCTTTTCCCAGCCTGATGGGTGGATTTGTCACACCCTGATGATCAGCCCTCCCAACGTATTAAAAGAAAATGTTAAGGTACCTATAAGTTAATTTATATTTCATTATGGGTGTCATGGCAAGAGCCCTATTGTTAGGACTGGGTTGGAACTGTCTACACACTGCTTTATGTGGGACCCTGGGCAAGTCACTGGCCATCTTTGGGCCTCAGTTTTCTCATCTGTGAAATGGGAAGATTGAAGTAAGATGCTCAGAATCCTCTGATTTTATAAAGATCAGATACTTTAAGGGGGAGTGAATAAGGTTGTTGAAAGGCAATATGGTACAAGTGGCGGGAGCCAGGAAGACCTAGGTTTGTATCCTGCTTCAGCTGCTTACTAGCTGTGTGATCATGGGAGCCGAATTGCTTAATTTCTCCAGGCCTCAGTTTGTATGAAACGAGATGACTTCAAAGGTCTTTTTAAACTCGAATTGTAGGATCCTGTGGATTTGAAATGTAGCCAGTGAGTAGGAAGAGAATTGGGGTGGAGGAGGGGGGAGGGGACATTGTTAGCATATACAGAAGTAAAACAATGATATTAAAATTAAATGAGCAATTCCTGGGAGGCATCCCAGGAGGCTCTGGGATAGGAGGATACGTGGGTGGAGATCTAAGCAGGAAGCCAGTGAGAGGGAGGAAGGGCCCTCAGTTTTCGTCAAGGTGACAGCCAGATCTGGAGGGTAGATAGAAAGAGGCAACGCCCAAGTCAAAAACTGCTCTGAATTCTATCCCAGGGGGCCAGAGCCTGAAGATTTCTTAATGCTTATTGGGATTTCCTTGTGCTGGTTATAGAAAATAACATGCCCTTCCTGATAATAATCCCACAGAATGTATGTGTACATGTGTGTGCACTGAGGACCAATCCGCTGTCTTTCAAGTAAGAATATTAGGGCCTTTGAGTCGTCCTGGTGAATATCAGGCCACTGCATCCATCAGATGGCTCTGGAGGAGAAAGTGAGGCTGATGACCTTACACAGCCCTCCCTCCCTCAAATCAAAGTCAACTGCAAGTCACGTCATCATTTCCCTGACGTCATGGTCCTCTTTGAGGATGAAGGTAACTAGGAGGGATGATGGAGTCTGTTCTAGGCCTTGGGTGTGGCAAGTGCAAATGCATAGAGATAAGAGAAAGCAAGACGAGACAAGGAGCATGGAACAGTCAGGTTTGACTGGAATGTAGATGAGATAAAGGGAAATCATGCAAAATAAGATTGGGAAAGTAGATTGTAACCAGATCACAAAGAGACAAATACCAGGCTGTAGAGCTTATCTTGAAGTCAATAGGGAGCCCCTGAAAAGCGTGTAAGTAATACAGTGACAATGATCAGACTTGTAAATTATTTTATTAAAATTTAAGTTTAATGAATGTGTTTTTTCTTTTGATGCCACAGTGTTTTCCTGCTGCCCCTTTAACTCTCTCTTATAACAAAGAAAAACAGTTAAGCAAAACCAAGCAACAAAATGACATCTGACAGCAAATGGAAAACCCTGTACCTCTAGTTCCCTTAGTATTCTACCTAGGGGAGGAAAGCACAAGTTATCATTAGCTCTTGGGACCAAGATTGGTCATTGCAACTAACCTGATTTCAATTTCCTTTAGTCACTGTTTTTTGTTGAAATACAATCATTGTATAGATGGTGTTCCCACTTTGTTCAGCATCAAATCATACAAGTCTCAGGGAATTAGATTTAGCCGCAGTTTGGCAGCAGTGTAAAGAAGGGTTGGAGAGAAAAACAGGGAGTCTAGGCAAAAGTTCAAGCAGACACTGACAAAGAGGTCATAATGAATACTTAAATTAGGGCTATATCTTTGGGTGGGAAGGAAGGAATGGATGTGAAAGATACTGGTGATGTAAATAGGCCTGGAAAATGACACCATGTGGCAGGAAGGCAGAGGGAAGAATCCAAGAAAACCCTTTCGACTTTCAAGCTTGGGTGTCTCAGATAGGGAGAGGGAGGAGTAGCATCAGCAGAAATAAAGGAGCTGGGTTTCTTGGAAAAGATGGGAAATTCAGTTTTGGATGTGACAAATGTTTGTCAAAAACAAAAACAAAATACCACAAAAACAATTGCAGAATGCACCACCACCATCATAGAAGATGAATGTTTTCACCATCTCCGGGTAAGCCCTTGGGCTCGACACTAGATCTATTTCATGAAAATGGTGAATCCTATGGACAATCTGGGTCTCCCTATTTTATGCCTCATATGATGTAAATAATCCCAGGTTGATGAAGTAAAATTATCTCTGGTGAGGGCCCATTCAGTGTTATCATGGGCTGATTGCTTTGAGCCTGGAACATTGCAGAGTTCTCTAAATGAGGATCATGATCACTCCAGATGAATTTGGCTTAACAGTGCGCATAGGAAAATGGGAAAAAGTCAAGTGACTGAAGCCTGACTGTTGTCTAGACAAGGGTTCTTAATATGGGATTCACAGATTTCGGAGAGTTCATGAACTTGATTGGAAAAAATTTCTCTTTATCTCAATAGAATTGGTTTCCTTCGTGATCCTGCATCCTAGGTGTTCTGAACCATTTGACTCTGATTAAAATTGTAATAAGGCTTTTGGCACACCCTGTATTTTACACATTTTAAAAGAGCATTTTGAGAAAGGGTCCATCAGCTTCATTAGACTGACAAAGGGGTCCAGGACACAAAAAACACAAAAAACATTCAAGAACCCGGGTTCTAGAATCCATTGTTTCTAAACTTTTTTGATCTGTTATTTGTTTTTTTTCTGATGGGTAAGCTGGGGTGGAGTGGTGAGTTGGAGAGATTTTCTTAATGGCCCTGGGCAGCTGCTGCCATGGGTGTGTGAGGCAGGGCTAGGTTATCATTGCCTTACTGAATCAATGTAGGCTCAGAAGGGGCTGAGTGGGGTTGAGTGTAGGGTTGGCATGGATTATGATTAGGTGTGGTTGTGTGGGAGATAAGCCCATCCCATCTTGCTACTTGCCTACAGCAATGCAGAGGGCTCTGACAGACAGACTGGCGCATTCTGAGAAATTTTAACAAGCTTTATTGCTCCTCATCAGGGAAGGAGGAGAATTATTGCTAGGAGGGCCAGTCTGGCATGTGCTGCTTCCATGCCCACAGTAGGTGGGGAGGGAGAAGAAAGGGGTAGCCATACTCCCACTGAAGGCCAGAGCCCCAGGACTCGAATGAATATAGAGTTTTAGACCAGGAGCCAGTATGACACAAATGGGAGATTGCCCTGTTATCTACAGAAGCAGGGAAGTAGGGGCATTGTCTAAACTACCTAAAAAGGAGTGAAGGAGGGTCAGGGAAATAGGGAACTTAACCCCTAGTTTGCCAGTCCACAAAGAGGCTGAAGAAGGAGGTTGGGAGCATGATCCTCAGGCCATATTATCTCCCCCATGAGAGTGTAAACCCCTGAGTGCAGGGAATTTTTTTCCTTTTGCCTTTCATTGTCCCAGAACCTAGCAGAGTGACTGGCTACAGTGGCAGGGCAGAGGATGTCCTGAGAGTGAAGTGAAACACTCCTGGAGCCCACTTGGACAGATGGGGCCTAGCACTGTATTCATCAAGAATGGTGGTGCTTTCGTGTCCTGGTCATGAAAGGCTTATGGCCTCAGAGGCTGGTGTCTGGTCCAGGGCAGAGGATGACCGCTAGAAACTCATCGACCATGCTACATATGTATGTCTAATTCCACCCCCAAGGTCCACCACCTTTCAGGAGGCATGCTTCACTCAGCAGGCCTCTGAAACTGCAGCTGTGCATTCCATCAGACCTTTGTCATGGGGACACTTTTGTTTTCCCAGGCTCTCCTCTCATGGACTCTAGCTGAGTCTTCTAGGAAGCTATTTTTTCCCCTTTCCTGGATGAGATGATTCTGTTACACTATTTCTTTCCCTCTGTTTCCAAACCACTTTAGGGACACGCTGTCACCCTGTAAAGAATGCTTCCAGGGGCAGTGGAAGAAATTTTCAGACTATTTGCATATTAAAACATAATTGAGAAATACTTAACAAAATAAGTAAAAACACCGATAAAACACACATAATGTTAATTTGTGATTTTCTAACTATGCAGCTGAAAGGATTTATTTGTATTTGAGTTAACACCGCTGCTCTAGAGTCTTGGTTAGTCATTGCGTTGAAGAGTTCTAATGTCTTTCAGAATTGTTTTTGTTTTTTTTACAATATTATAATCATTCTATAAATTCAGTTCCTACTAGCACTGACAGGTTGGGTCCCCAGAATTGCTACCTCTGGTTCTAGGGGTAACCCTATGAGTGCCTATTCCTAACACTGTAGCTCACAAGCCCCTACCAGTGTGTTTCCAATTAAAAATCAGTCAGTAGACTCAATTAGTTCTTAGAAAAGTTGTTTTTGTTGCTGTTTAGTCATATATGACTCTTTGTGACCCCATTTAGGGTTTTCTTGGCAAAGATACTAGAGCAATTTGCCATTTCCTTCTTCACTTATTTTACAGATGAGGAAACTGAGGCAAACAGGGTTAAGTGACTTGCTCAGGGTCACAGAGCTACAAAATGCTGAGACCTGAGTTGAGCTCAGATCTTCCTGACTCCAGGCCCAGAACTCTATCCACTGTGCCACCTAGCTGCCTAGAAAAGGCACTTAATCAAACAGCATGACAAGAACAGTAATGACAGCCACCCCTCCCTCCTCAAATCTGGGGCATACTCCCCCAACAAAGACACAAAGTGTCTAGGAAGGGTGGATAGTGGGTACAAACTTAAAATGTAGTGGTAATAAGGCGTATGTGCAGGAAACGTGGCCAAGGTAACTCATAACTGGGACTGTTGGGGTCTTTCTCTAGAAAGACCCCATGAACTTCCTTGTGGGGAGGGGTGTTGGTGTTAGTGATGGATGTTACTCTGTTCTTCAGCCGGGCTGGCTGGTCACTTGGTCACTCAGCCGGCTCCACGGAGGATGGGAGTTCTCAGCTGGAAGATGGTCTCCCCACACTCAGCATCGGGCCCAGCCACATGTTGCTGGCCCAATTCAGCTAGGGTATTAGCACATTCTTTCAGAAAGAACAGAGTCCTAGGATTATTGGATTGGGTAATTTCACAGACTCGGCTTGGAGTTTTTCTTGCTTGCCTGGCAGGAAGTGAGACAAGTAACTTCTCCTATCTGATGATTCTTCCTGTTGCAGAGCTGGGTTCCCTTGACCCTTACCCTGATTTGTGGGTGTAGTACAGTTCACTAATTCTTGTTGGGCCTATACCAATGAGTAGCTGGGGGGGAAATGAGGCAATCCGAGTTCTGGGAACAAGTTCCTGTCTCTGTCTGCCTTTTTATATACTACTGAACCACATGGCACAAAGCATGTAAGGAACACTTCATTTATACCCAAAAGGGACCCACACTTAGTAAGTTCATTCTCTCTGTCTTTGCCCCTTATGACCCTCAACTTTGCTGATGTCCAGCGCCTCATTTTACATATGGGGACATTGAGACCAAGAGAGCCGAGGTCAAATAGTTGATGGTATAGCTGAGTCCAGAATCCTGATCTCCTGCCCTCTGGTACAACATGGTACAACACTAAGGCATCTATCAGTTGGGTTCTAGTGCTTCTAATTCCTTAAATCCCCTTCCCAGATGTATTATCCTCTGGGGACTTGGGTCTAAAGGAGAATGCTCTTTTCTTCCCCTTCTTCCTTCCTTCCTTCCTTCCTTCCTTCCTTCCTTCCTTCCTTCATTTGTGCCTTCTGTTCTCCTTCTAATTTAAGATCTTAAGGTCAACAGAACTAGAACTGGAAGAGTGAATCTAGGCCATCCTCTTCATGCCATCGAGCATGTGAATAAACTGAGGCCAAGATAGGATTTGACTTGCCCATCATCAGACACACGTTGGACATAACAGAGACCTCCTGACACCAAACTGAATATTCTTTCTACTACATCGTCTATCCTCTCCCTCCTTCTCCAAGAAACAAGCATTTATCAAATGTCCAGCGTGTGCCAGGACCTGTGCTAGGAAGTGGAGATACAAGGACAACAACAACAGGGTTTCTGCCCAAAAGGAGCTTGTATTCCATCCAGAGAAACAATGTGTAAAACCATAAGGAGACACATTATATATGTATGTATGTACATATATATATACATACAGAGATTTTATATATATAATATATATATATTAGAAAGAGGGGGAGAGAGAGAGAGAGAAAGAAAGAGAGAGAGAGGGAGAGAGAGAGAGAGAGAGGGAGAGGAGACATTTATAAAGGAAATGGAAGAGAATATTTGTTCAGGGTGGGAGAGGGGTGTAGGTCAAGGAAAGCTCCATGCAGGAAATGAGGCTGGAGAAGGGAGTCATTTTAGCCATGGGGTAATGGTTTGTAAAGAGAGGGGGAGTTGGAGATGGAATGCTGTGTATGAGGAAGAAAGGAAGGAAGGAAAGAAGGAAGGAAGGAAGAGGCAGAGGGAGTGAGAGAAGGAAGAGAGGAAAGAAAGGAAGAAAGAAAGAAAGGAAGGAAGAAGGAAAGAAGGAAGGAGAAAAGAAGAAAGGAAGGAAGAAGTAAAGGAAAAGGAAGAATAGGAAGGAAAGAAGGAAGAAGAAGAAAGAGAAAGAAAGGAAAAGAAGGAAGGAGGAAAGGGAGGAGGGAAGGAAGGGAGGGAGAGAAGGAAGAGCAAAGAAAGAAAGAAACAAAGAAGGAAAGAAAGAGAAGGGAAGAAGGGAAGAAAGAAAAAGGAAGAGGGAGGAAAGGAAAGGGGGAGAGAAGGAGGGAAGGGAGGGAGGGAAGGAAGGAAGAGAAGGAAGGAAGGAAGGATGGAAACATTTATTATGTACCTACTATGTGCCAGGCTCTGTGCTAAGTGCTTTACAAATATTCTCTCATTTGATCCTCACAACAACCCTAGGAGGTAGGTGCTATTAGCACCCCCACTTGACAGTTGAGGAAACTGAGGCAGACAGAAGTTAAGTGACACAGGGAGGAAGCATGGGAGGCCGTATTTGAACGCAGGTCCTCCTGAGTCCGTCCTCCCAACTCTATCTACCGTAATACCAAACAGGTCAGTTTAGCTGCACCATGTTGCTCCATGAAAGAGGGTGATGTGTGATAAGCCTGGGAAGGCCGTCTGGAGCCAGAGACTGTCTCTGATGGGCTGTTGCCAGGTAACTTTCCTCTCATTCTCTCCAGCATGTGCTCCCTGAAGCTCTCTGTGGCTTTTATTAAATGCACCTCGGCTGCTATTACATTACAGGACTTAATCTCACACCAGTCGCACCCTGGCTTCCTTCCAGGCTGGGCAAGGGGCCAGAAGCAGCAGCACTCTCCCTGGCAGTTTGGTTAAGAGTCAGAGTATTTGCTGCTGGATACAAATGCCCCAGAATGTTATTTCGACCCCACTGGGGACTCCTGATAGCTTCTGTCTCTGGCAATAAAAGTCAGGGTCTCTCTGAACCTGGGAAGAAGTCATCTGAAGCCAGGGCTCTCCTAGTCGTATCTAAGAGAGCCTAGGATGTATGTGGGCCTTGGGGATGGAGTGGGATGGGATTGAGGGAATGGAGGACTGGCCCAGAGAGCAAAGAGGAAAGAAGTAGAGCCTTTAGCTGCTGTCTCCCTAGACCTCCTACCTTCAGTCTTTCCAACTTGCAGTCACCCCAATTGAAATGTCTTAGCTTTTGCTTTGACTCAGTCTGCTGTCTCCATATTGGCCTTCTCACATATCAGAATATATTCCCTCCTTATCTTCTTCTCACAGACTACTGCTCTTCCTTTAAGACTCAGCTCAATCTCAACCTTCTATACAAAGCCTTCCCTGATTTCCCACAACTGATAGAGCCCTCCTTCCCAAACCATCTTATATTTATTTATATTGAATTTATGTAACTTGCCTACATCCAGAAATGTACTTGTAAATGATTAACAACTGGCTTTCTGGGTGTGGGGGGGGATGTATATTGAACACACTTTTAGGTTTAGTCTGCATTAGTAATGATATCTCCATCAGTTTCTTAAGTTTAGACAATCAACAAAACAACAAATCAAGCTCCGATTTGTACCATTTGCTGATTTCGGAAGTGGAAATTCACTGAAAATTTAATAATTGGCTCTCCTGCTCACCCCTCTTTATGTCTTTTCCTCCTCCATTATAATGTAAGTCCCCATTTTTGAGTTCCAAATTTTCTCCCCCTCCCTCCCCTCCCCCTCCCCCCAAGACAGCGTGGAATCCGATATATGTTCTACATATACCTTTGCGTTAAACTTATTTACACAATAATCAAATTGTAAAGAAGAATTATGATCAACGGAATGGATCATGAGAAAGAAGAAACAAAACCAAAAAAGAAGAGGAAAAAAAAGAGAGAGCAAATGGTTTGCCTCAATCTCCATTCAGACTCTGTAATTCTTTCTCTGGATATAGATAACTCTTGCCATCATGAGTCCTTTGGAGCTGCCTTTGAACCTTGTATTGCTGAGAAGGGCCAAGTCCATCAAAGTTAGTCATCACAGAAGCAATACGTCTGTGGTTGTGTACAATGTTCTCCTGGTTCTGCTCCCCTCACTCAGCATCAGATCATGTAGGTCTTTCCAGATTATTATGAAATTGGTCTGCTTCTTATTTCTTATAGCACAATAGTATTCCATTACATTCATATATCACAACTTGTTTAGCCATTCCCCAATTGATGGTCATCCCCTTGATTTCCAAATATTTGCTACCACAAAAAGAGCTGCTATAAATATTTTTGTACATAAGGATCCCTTTCCCACTTGTATGATCTCTTTGGGATATAGCCCTAGAAGTGGTATTGCTGGGTCAAAGGGCATGCACATTTTTATAGCCCTTTGGGCATAGTTCCAAATTGCTCTCCAGAATGGCTGGATCAGTTCACAACTCCACCAACAATGTAGCAATGTTCCAATTTTCCCACATCCTCTGCAGCATTCATCATTTTCCTGTTTTGTCATGTTGGCCAATCTGACAGGAAAGATGTGGTACCTAAGAATTGTTTTGATTTGCATTTCTCTAATCAGTAGTGATTTAGAGCATTTTGTCATATGTCTTCCTCTGAAAACTGCTTGTTCATATCCTTTGACCATTTCTCAATTGAGAAATGACTTGTATTCCTATAAATTTGACTCAGTTCCCTGTACATTTTAGAGATGAAGCCTTTGTCAGAGATACTGGTTGTAAAAATTCTTTCCCCAGTTTTCTGCTTTCCTCCTAATCTTAGTTGCATTGCCTTGGTTTGTACAAAAACTTTTCAATTTGACATAATCAAAATTATACATTTTGCATTTTGTAATGCACTCTATCTCTTGTTTGGTCATAAATTCTTCCATTCTCCATAAATCTGACAGGTAAACTATTCCTTGCTTTCCTAAATTGCTTATAGTATCAGCCTTTATACCTAGATTGTGGATCCATTTTGACTTTATTTTGGTATATGGTATAAGATATTGGTCTATGCCCAATTTCTCCCATACTGCTTTCCAGTTTTCCCAGGAGTTTTTATGAAACAGTGAATTCTTAACCCAACCGAATATTGTAAACTAAAAATAAAAAATTAAAAAAAATAAAAATTTGAATTAGTAAAAACCTCAAAAATTAATGTAAGTCACCAAAATGTAAGGATTGTTTCATTCATAGTATAAGGAATGGGGTTACCAATTAATTACAAAAAGCCCAAACATCTCAATTGAACAATCAGCAAATCAAAAGTAAAATAGAAGTGAATAAACACAGTAACATAAGGTTGGATGAATCCAAAGAAGCTAGTAATTGAGGTAAGAACTATTTGACCAAAACTGCTAGGAAAACTGGAAAGCAGTTTAACAGAAACTGTGTTTAGACTAACAAGAAAGGAATGTTGACAGATCTATAGATGGGGGAAGAGTGCATGACCAGAGAGAGAGAGAGAGAGAATCACAAAAGATAAAATGGACATTTTCATTACATACAAATGAAAAAGGTTTAATATAAACCAAATCAATGCAGCTAAAATTAGAAGGGAAGCAAGTAATCAGGAAAAAATCTTCGTAGCAAGTTTCTCTGGCAAAGATCTCGTATTTCCAATTTATATAGGTGACTGATTAAAATTTACAAGAATAACAGCCATTCCCTAATTGGTAAATGGACAAAGGATAAAAATAGGCATTTTCCAGAGAAAGAAATTTAAGCTTTCAATAGCTATATGACAGAATGCTCCAAATTCGCTAACAATTAGAGAAATGCAAATTAAATTAATTCTAAGACTCCCATCTCATACCCATCAGATTGGCAAAGCTGACAAAAAGGAAAATGAAAAATGTTGGAGTGACTGTGGGGAAACAGGTACGTTAAAGCCCCTTTGGTGGAGCTGTGAATTTGATCCAGTCATTCTGGAAGGCAGTTTGGAACTAAATTACTAAATTGGGCTTACCCTTTGACCCAGTAATATCATTACTGTCTAAACTCCAAAGAGATCAAAGAGGAAAAGGACCCATATCTACAACAACATTTATAGCAGCTTTTTTTTTGGTGTCATGAGAAAGAAAACAAAATAGTGCCTCCCAGTTGGGGAATGGTTGAACAAATTATGCTCTGTGAATGTAATGGAATATTGTTATTGTATAAGAAATGGTGCAGATGATTTAATTTCATTTTTTTTCACTTAATGAAAATTCACCTTTCTCGCATCTACCTTCTCCACTGAAAAAGAAAGAAAAACAAAATCTTTGAAATAAATATGTACAGTCAAGGAAAACAAATTCTCATTTTGGCCATGGCCAAAAAAATGCATGTCTCAACTTCATCCTGAGTCTAATCATATGTCTGGTGGTGGGTTGTTTGTGTCTCTGAAATCATGGTTGGTCTTTGTATTGACAAAAGTTCCTACAGCTTTCAAAAGTGTTGGTCTTTACAGTATTGTTACTATTTTATAAAATATTTCCAGGTTCTTCGCACTCACTCAGCACCAGTTCATATAAGTCTTCCCAGGTTTCTCTGAAACTGTCCCCTTCATTATTTTCTTAAAGCACAGATAGAAAACTAGACACTTTCTCTGATCCCCTTGACCTTTCACACCTCTCCAAAACAGAAATTATGCACCAAAGAAAATTCATCTGTTGCCATAACTTAGGATACTTGGAATCCCAAAGAAAGTTCAAAACCAAAACCAAAACCCGTGAATTGACTTCTACACCAAGCTTCCTCAGCACCCTTCCCCTTACACCCCGCACCACTAGCAGCAAGGCTACACTAACTGATCCAGAGGGGTTCACAGCGAAGCCCACCCCCACATCCCAATGCATCTCCCCTTCCTCTTTCCAGTGCCATTGAGATAGATGCCAAGTCCAGGCTGTGGAAGGCTTCTAAAGCCAGGCCAGATAGCCGCAGTCTAGACTACAAAATGCTCACTAGGAAGCTTACTGTGGAAGCACACAGCCAGGACTGCAGTGGTCAGCATTCTGGGCAGCGAAAGATTTCTGCAGAACAGCCAGGAACTGGGGAAAAGGAGATTGAAATGGAACTCAAAACCACATCCCACTCTTCCCTCCTCCCTCTGGGACCCAAAATACAAAAATCTACACCGCAGCAGCACCCAGCATGGCAGCTCTCTGAACAGGAGTGGGGCAGATATAGTGTTGGCCCCCTCTCACCTCCCGCAGGCACTTCACTAAGCCTGAGGGAAAGTGTTCAGGAACCAAATGGGGCCAGTTCTGATCACCCAAAAAGTGAGCAATGGGGGCAGGGGAAGGAGGGGGAGCAGATAAATGACCATGGAAAACATTAATAGCAGAAAGAAATACGGCCTTCAGGCCTAGCAGTTCAGGGATCTATGAATAAATGTTTCCAAACAAAGGAAAATGATCCATCACTTGATGAGGCAGAAGACTCATTGTGGAATTTGGGGAGAACATAGAGCCACAACATGCTATTCTTGAGTGGTTTGAAGGAGAACTCAGAATTATGAAAGCAGAATTTGTGTCCTGTAAAGAAAAAATAATGAGCAGAATAGAAAAGCTGGAATCTGCGATGGCAAGTCTCACTAAAGAAACAATAGAATTCAATAACCTAGTGTTTGATAAAGTGGAAACATAAATTTCCAAGGAAAAACTCCTTATTTGATTAGAAACCATTGGGAAAACTGGAATACAGTCCCGTAGAAATTAGGCTTAGACTAACACTTGAAGACCTAGAGGGCCATGTGTGGTCTTGAGGCCTCAGGTTCCCCACTGCTGTCTTACGTTATCTTCCACAATACATTCTAAATGGAAATGCAATCTTAATATTAAAAGCATACTATTAAAAAAAATGTAAGAGAAATAGATCACATACCTCTTACAGCTTGGATAGGAGATATATTCTTAACCAAACAAATGGTTGTTGCTCATTTTCAGTTGTATCTGACTTTCCATGACCCCATTTGGGATTTTCTTGGCAAAGATACTGAAATGGTTTGCCATTTTCTTCTCCAGCTCATTTTACAGATGAGGAAACTGAGACAAACAGAATTAAGTGACTTGCCCAGGGTCGCACAGTTAGGAAGTATCTGAGGCCAGATTTGAATTCAGGAAGATGAGTCTTCCTAACTCCAGGCCCAGTACTCTATCCACTCCACCCCTGAGCTGCACCAACCAAAGGCAATTACAAAGATAAAATGGATAATTTTGATTGTATTAAGCAGAATAGCTTCTGCACAGACAAAATTAAGACACCTAGGATAGGAAGGGAGATAGTGGAATGGAAAAAAAATTTTCGTATCAAATTTCTCTGATAAGAATTTGATATCTTATATATATGCATGTATATAAACATATCTATAAATGCATATGTATATATGTGTATGCACATATACATATCTAGGTATGTATATATGTGTACATGTGTATCACTAATGGGCATTCCTCAATTGATAAATGGTCAAAGGATATGGACAAACAGTTCTTAAAAGAAGAATTGCAAAGTATTCACAACCACCTGAAAGAATGTTCTAAATTACTACTAATAAGAGAAATGCAAATCAAAACAACCATAAGGTTTCATGTCACACCCTGAAAATTGGCAAAAATGACAAACATTGATGATAGTCAATGGCAGAGGGATTTTGGAATGATATGCACAATATTATATTGTTGGTGGAGCTGTGAAATGGTACAACCATTTTGGAAAGCAATTTGGCACTATGAAAATAAGATGATTAAAATGTCCATACCCCCTTGAACCAGAGACTCCATTGCCGGATTTATACTCAAGAAAGCCATTGATAAGAAGAAGGTGTCTCTAAACACCTAATATTTATAGTAGTGCTTTTTGTGATGTCAAAGAACTGGAAACAATGTTGATGCCCATCGATTGGGGAATGTCTAAACAAATTGTGGTACATGAGTGTAATGGAATATTGCTATATTGTAGGAAATTATGTGTATGATAAATATAGCGACCCATGGAAAGATCTATAGCAATTGATGCAGATTGAAGTAAGCAGAGCCAAGAAAACACTATACCCAGGAACTACAACAGTGACAACACCACATCAAAAAACAATCAAAAGCAAATGTAACAAAATTATAAAGATAGAGCATGATCTGAACAAAGTAATATGAGAGGACACCCCCCAACCCACCCCTTTGTGAAGGTGGGAGGTCCAGAGGTGTTACACATTGTACATGCTTTTGGACTTTCCCCAACATATCCATTAGCTGGGCTGATATTTTTTCTTCTCTAAAAAATACTATTTGTTATATGAGATGACTCTCTGAGAGAGAGAGGGGAAGGGACACTTGGGATAATCAGGATGATGTAAGAAACAGAAGACATCAATAAAACTTATTTTTAAAAAGCACAATAGTATTCCATTACATTCATATACCACAACTTGTCCAGCCATTCCATAATTGATGGGCACCCCCTTTGTTTCCAATTCTTGGCCACCACAAAAAGAGCAGTTATAAATATATTTGTGCATATGGGTGTTTTTCCTCTTTATTTGATCTCTTGGGTGTTAGACCTAGTCAAATATCACGGGGTCAAAGGGCATATACAATTTATTTACTTTTTGGGCATAGTTTCAAATTTTTTTTTCATAATGGCTGAACCAGTTCATGGCTCTGGTCATGGTGGTCCACGCCTGTAATCCTTGCCCTCGGGATCTGAGGCTGATGGGCCGATTGAGCTCAATAGTTCTGAGCTGTTGTGGGGCTAATGTTGATTGAGCATCTGCACTACATCTGGCCCCAGTATGGTAAACCCTTAGGACCTGGGGATCACAAGTTTGTCTATTGTTGTTTAATCATTTCAGATTCTTCAGTGAACCCATTTGGGGTTTTCTTGGTAAAGCTACTAGAATGGTTTGCCATTTCTTTCTCTAGCTCATTTCACAGATGAGGAACTGAAGCAGAGTTAAGTGACTTGACCAGGGTCACACAGCTTTTAAAATGTCTGAGGCCAGGTTGGAACTCAGGAAGATGAGTTTTCCTGACTCCAGGCCCAGAACTCTATCTCTTGTGCCACCTAGCTGCCCCACCAGGATGCCTAAGGAAGGGTAAACTGGTCCAGGTAGGTAATGGAGCAGGTTAAAACTTCCAGGTTGGTGTCCCATGATTGGCCACTCATTTCCAGTCAGAGCAAAGTCCCAATAAATAAATAAATGAGTGGATGGATGAATAAAAAAACAAAAAGGCAAGAGAATTTAAAGAAAGATTCCAAATTTAAATGGAGACTAAATAGTTTAATTCTAAATAACTGGTAGGTCAAAGAACACATTATAGAACCAATACATAATTTCAGAAAAGGACGACACTGCAACAACATACCAAATTTCTGGCATGTAGCCAAAGAATACTTAGGGGGAAGTTTACATATATTTTTAATATTTTCATTAAGAAAAGGAAGAATAAATAGATTAATGATTAGGCTTCCAACTTAAAAAAAATAGAAAGGTAACAATTTTTAAAAACCTATTTATCACGAAAATAGAAATCCTTAAAATCAAAAGAGAGATAAATGAATTGAAAGCAAAAACCACTTAATTGATGAGTAAAACTGGGAGATCATTTAAAAAAAATTAGTAAAACAGAAAAATCATTAATTTGAAAAAAAGCAAAACCAAATTTCCAATATGATAAAATGAAAAAGAAATCATAACAAATGAGGAGAAATAAATGAAATCATTAGGAACTGCTTTGCCTAGTTATAGTTGCCTAGTTATATTATATAATATTCAAATATGCATTTGAATATTATAGAATATTATATTACTATGATATTAGTTATATTGAAAACTAATAATTTAAATGAAATTAGTCAGTATTTACAAAAATAAAAAAAGAAATAGAAAATTTAAATGACCCAGTCTCAGAAAAATAAATTGAATAATCCATAAAAGAACTCTAAAATAAAAAAATTCTTTGAGGACTAGATGGTTTTGTGAATTTTATCAAACATTCAAGGATAATTAGTTCTAATATATAAATTGTTTACAGAAGTAGGAAAAGAAAAGGTGCTACCAAAACTCTTTCACTGAGACAAATATGATCATGATACCTAAGTTTGGGAGAGATAAAATACAGAATGAAAACTATGGACCAATATCTCTAATGAATATTGATGCAAAATAGTGAATAAAACCTTAACTGTCTTCAAAAATATTATACACTATGATTGGATTGGATTTATATTAGGAATGCAAGATTGTTTTAATATTAAGAAAACTATAAACTTATTAAAAACAAAATAGTATAAAACATGATTATTTCAACACAGGCATAAAAAGCTTTTTAACAAAATAGAATTCCATTTCATGCTAAAAAAAACATTTAAAAGTGTAGGAATAAATGGACCATTCCTTAATATTATAAATAGTATTTTTCTAAAACCAAGGGCTAGCATTATCTCTAATGGAATAAAACCAGAGACTTTTTCTATAAGATCAAAGATAGTACATAAGTTTCCATTTTAATCAGTATTAGATATAATTTTTAAAGAAATTCTAGCTATAGAAATAAGACCAAAAATATTGAGAGAATAAACCTAGGCAAAGAAATAACAGTTTTATTATTTGTTTGGTTTTTCTGCAGATGATGTGAAGGTTTACTTAGAGATTCAACTTAAAAATGAATGGAAATAATTAATAACTTCAGTAGCATATGAGGATATAAAAGGAACTCACTTAATTCATTAGCCTTTCGGTATATTACTCATAAAAGTGAGCAGAACGAAATAAAATAACTGCAGAAAATATAGAAAACATCTGAGTCTGTTTACCAAGACACAAACAGGAATTATATGAATTCACCTGCAAAATGCTCCTTATAAAAATATAGGCTTAAATAATTAGAGAGGTATTGATTACTCATGGTTGGGCCATGCTAATATAGAAAAATTAATCTTGAGGAATAAAAGGCCAAGCATGTCAAAGAAAATAATGAAAAAAGAAAAGGTGGGAAAGAAGGGAGTGTAGTAGTGCCAGATCTTAAACTATACAATACAGTAATCATCAGAACTATGTTTTTGTTTTAAATCGAAGAATTGAACACATCAGATTGACAAGATCTAGAAGGAAACAGATGTAGTAGGATTTTGTTCAGTTATTTTTCAGTCTTGCCCAACTCTTCAAGACCTCATTTGGGGTTTTCTTGGCAAAGAATACTGGAGTGATTTGCCATTTCCTTCTCTAGCTCATTTGACAGGTGAGGAAACTGAAGCAAACAGGGTTAAGTGACTTGTCTAGGGTGTCTGAGGTAGGATTTGAACTCAGGTCTTCCTAACTCCAGGACCAGTGCTCTATCTACTATGCCACCTAGCTGCCCCCTGTAGTAGAATAATGTTCCATATATCCAAAGACTCCCAACTACTGGGATAAGGAATCGCTATTCAACAAAAACTGCTGGGAAAATCGGAAAACAGTCTGGCAGAAATTAGATTTAGACCAATACCTCATACTACATACTACAATAAGCTCTAAATGGATATGTGACAACCTAAAATATAAATATGAAATAAAATAAATAAAAAAGTAATATCACAAATAAATTAGAGTTGTGGAGAAGGAGCTATGTTTGGCAACTATTACTAGGGGAAGAGAGAATCAGAGGAGATAAAATGGACAATTTTGATCAGATAAAATTGAAAAGGTTTTGCACAAACAATTTTTGCAATTAAAATTAGAAGAGAAACAGTTAATTGGGGGAAAAATCTTTTCAGCAAGTTCTTTGATGAAGGTATAATATCCATGATATCCAAGATATATAAGGAATCAGTTCAAATCTATAAGAACAAGAATCATTTCCCAATAGACAAACGGTAAAAGGAAATGAATAGGCAATCCTCAACAGAATAGATGCAAGCTATCAGCAACCACATGCTAAAAATACTACAAATCACTAAAATAAATGCAACTTAAAACAACATTAAGATTGGCCTCCCTCCCACCCCAAAAAAAGGAAGAAAGAAAAGAAAAAGGAAATGAAAATTGTTGGAGGGACTAAGGCAGGGGTGGGGAACCTGTAGCCTCAAGGCCACTCTAGGTCCTCAAGTGTGGCCCTTTGCAGCCACACGTGGACTCAAGGCTGCAGGTTCCCCACCCCTGGACTAAGGGTTGGCAGGCGTATTAATGCACTGTTGGCAGGGCTGTGGATTGGTCCAGCCATTATAGAAAACAATTTGGAACTATAACTAAAAAGTCACCAAAACATTGATATCCTTTGATCCAGTGATGCCACTACTAGGCTTATATCTCAAAGAAAGAAGGAAAGGATCCTTACAAACAAAAATGTATTAGTGACACTTTTTGTTAAAGCAAAGAACTGGAAATAAAGGAGATGCCCATCAATTTTAGAATGGCTGAACACATCATGGTATATGAATACAATGAAATATTATTGCACCATAAGGAAAAATGAAAGGGACGGAGTCAGAGATACATAGGGAGACTTGTATGAACTGGAAAACAATTTTCACAATAACTACAACATAAATAAGAAAGCAACTCTGAAAGACTTTAGAACTTTGATTAATACAATGACTAATCATGATTCCAGAAGACCAACCAACGATGGTCTTCATTCACGATCACACCAACTCTTGACAGAGATGTGACAAAACAGAGGTGTGGAATGAGATAAATGTAACCCCATATTTTATAGCTACATCTGGGGTATTTCACATTAGACTTTCCTAATTAGTGAAGAGAATGCTGACACAACACTGCATTACTGTGTGAGAGATGAAATTGGTGCAAGAGCTTGGGAGAAAAGAAATGGTCTTCTTTTTCCCTCTTTCATGAGAAGACATTCATGCTTCCAGACTATATTAAGGGAGAGATATATGGAGAAAAGGAAAGACTTTAGGTGGTATAGACTTGTAGGGGAAGCTGACTCCTCAACATGTACCTGATTTCCAGCTTGCCTCCTTAGAAACTTTGGGATCATTTTCCCTTGGTTTCTCTCTCTCTCTCTCTCTCTCTCTCTCTCTCTCTCTCTCTCTCTCTCTGTCTCTCTGTCTCTGTCTGTCTCCATATACACATACATCTATACATCTCTCCCCACCACTCCCTACTCTCTCTCTGTCTCTCTGTCTCTGTCTCTCTCTCTGTCACTCTGTCTCTGTCTCTCTCTGTGTCTCTCTGTTCCTCTCTCTCTCTCTCTCTCTCTCTCTCTCTCTCTCTCTCTCTCTCTCTCTCTCTCTCTCTCTCTCTCTCTCCCCCTATATATCTTACACAGGCAATACACATACTGATACATACATTTTCTGTCAGAGCTAGAGTATGAATCTGTTTCGCTTGATTCTACTCATTACTTATTTATTATGAGAGGGTTTTTTTGAAGGGTGGAGGAGAGAATTAAGAAGGCAGAAGGAGGAATAATATTGATGCCAAAAAAGAAAAAGAAAGAAGAGATAAGTGAAATAGTTTTGAATGCATAAAATAAACTACAAAGGATTACACATGAAGCTACTTAGTTTAGTCAGTCAATAAACATTTATTGAATACCTCCTATGTGCCAGGGATACAAAGAAAGGCAAAGACAGTCCTGTCCTCAAGAAGGTCACAATCTAATGGAGAAAGACAATGTGTAAAAACTATTATTCTGAGAAGGGAGTCATTCTATAGGCTTCACTCAGCTGCCAAAGGGGTCTGTGACTCAAAAAAAGGTTAAGAACTTTTGATGGAAGGAAACTAACCCATGCTTCAGGTGCAGGTTAGGACAGACAGCCTCTAAGGTCCCTTCCACCTTTTGGCTTCTTGATGACCAGTCAGGCTTTTTTGTGGCAGTGGTTACAGTTGAGGGGTAGACTTCACGACCTCAGGAGAACCAGTCCAGTTCTACGGAATTGTGGGTCAACTTTGGTTGTCAGTGGCAGATATTTTGAAATGCCTAGATTTGAACCCTTGCTCAAATCAAAGTTTGAGGGGTGGAAGTTACAAAGAGGGGAGCTTGGGTTCTATGTAAGGAAAAATTTCCCACTAACTAGTACTGTCCACAAATAAAGTGGGGCTGCCTTGGGAGTTAGCGACCTCTTCTCTTGAAGTCTTCAGGTAGTGTCTGGATGGCCACATGTCAGGGAGGCATCAGAGGATTCTTTTTTTTTTTAAATTATTATTTATTTATTTAATATTTTTAGCTTTCAGCCTTGATTTTCACAAGAGTTTGAATTACAAATTTTCTCCCCATTTCTACCCTCCCCCTCAGTCCAGGATGGCATATATTCTGATTGCCCAATTCCCCAGTCAGCCCTCCCTTCTGTTGCCACACTCCCCCCCATCTCCTTTTCCCTTACTTTCCTGTAGGGCAAGATAGATTTCTATGCCCCATTGCCTGGGTATCTTATTTCCTAGTTGCATGCAAAAACTTTTTTTTTTTAACATCTCCTTTTAAAACTTTGAGTTCCAAATTCTCTCCCCTCTTCCCTTCCCACCCACCCTCCCCAAGAAGGCAAGCAATTCAACATAGGCCACATGTGTATCATTATGCAAAACCCTTTCACAATACTCATGTTCATATGTATTTATACACACACACACACATACATATATGTATATTCCCTTCAGCTACCCTAATACTGAGGTCTCATGAATCATACACATCATCTTTCAATGTAGGAATGTAAACAAAACAGTTCAACTTTAGAAAGTCCCTTGTAATATCTCTTTCTTGTTTACCTTTTCATGCTTCTCTTGATTCTTGTGTTTGAAAGTCAAATTTTCTATTCACCTCTGGTCTTTTCACTGAGAAAGCTTGAAAGCCCTCTATTTTATTGAAAATCCATATTTTGCCTTGGAGCATGATACTCAGTTTTGCTGGGTAGGTGATTCTTGGTTTTAATCCTAGCTCCCTTGACCTCCAGAATATCATATTCTAAGCCCTTTGATCCCTTAATGTAGAAGCTGCTAGATCTTGTATTATTCTGATAGTGTTTCCACAATACTCAAATTGTTTCTTTCTGGCTGCTTGCAGTATTTTCTCCTTGATCTGGGAGCTCTGGAACTTGGCAACAATATTCCTAGGAGTTTTTTTGGGGGATCTTTTTGAGGAGGCGATTGGTGGATTCTTTCAATTTCTATTTTGCCCTGTGGCTCTAGAATATCAGGGCAGTTCTCCTTGATAATTTCTTGAAAGATGATATGTAGGCTCTTTTTTTTTGATCATGGCTTTCAGGTAGTCCAATAATTTTTAAATTATCTCTCCTGGATCTATTTTCCAGGTCAGTGGTTTTTCCAATGAGATATTTCACATTGTCTTCCACTTTTTCATTCCTTTGGTTCTGTTTTATAATATCTTGATTTCTCATAAAGTCACTAGCTTCCACTGGCTCCACTCTAATTTTTAAGTTAGTATTTTCTTCAGTGGTCTTTGGGACCTCCTTTTCCATTTGGGTAATTCTGCCTTTCAAGGCATTCTTCTCCTCATTGGCTTTTTGGAGCTCTTTTGCCATTTGAGTTAGTCGATTTTTTAAGGTGTTATTTTCTTCAGTATTTTTTTGGGTCTCCTTTAGTAAGTCATTGACTTGTTTTTCATGGTTTTCTCGCATCACTCTCATTTCTCTTCCCAATTTTTCCTCTACTTCTCTAACTTGCTTTTCCAAATCCTTTTTGAAGTCTTCTGTGGCTTGAGACCAATTCATGTTTTCCTTGGAGGCTTTTGTTGTAGGCTCTTTGACTTTGTTGACTTCTTCTGGCTGTATGTTTTGGTCTTCTTTGTCACCAAAGAAAGATTCCAAAGTCTGGGTCTGAATCTGAGTCCATTTTTGCTGCCTGGCCATGTTCCCAGCCAACTACTTGACCCTTGAGTTTTTTGTTGGGTATGACTGCTTGTAGAGTAGAGAGTACTTTGTCTGAAGCTTTGTAGCCAGAATGGACTTTGTTTTCTTTGAATGACTCAGCTTGCCTCGTTGAGCTTCCCTGGAGGCTGGGGCTTGCTCTTCCGGGGCAGGACCAGAGCTTCCTGTGTGATGAGTCGTGGGGCTGGCTGAGGGGAAGTGTGTTAACATGGTCTACGCTAGGGGGAAGGGCCAAGTCAAGAACCAATCAGCCCTGGTCGTTCAGGCGGCGCTTGATGATGTCAAAAACTCTATAAGAGGGGAGAGGACAGCTTGAAGATCCTCCTTTCCTTTTCCGGTTGGAGCCAGAGACGCCTACAGCCGAAGCTGAGCTGCTGGTAGCATAGCTGACTAGAGGCTAGTGGGTAATCTTCTTACCGTAGAGGGGAAGCATGTATACGATTTTGCCTTATACCATCTCGCTTCTCTGTGGCCTCCTGGTTACCCTTGTAAGGCGGACTTATTGGGCCTGGAAGCTTTTGATGAAAATATCAAAATGGGGACGCTGGTTTGTGGGCTTGTTATTGTGGAGTGTAAATACATGCTTTAGTTCTCTTGCCTTCTGCCTAGAGAATTCCTTATATCCTGCAGTTCCGGACCTTTTAGGCACATGAGATTCTCTTTGAAATCATAAATTCTGCCTTCCTAATATAAGCTTGAGGGGCTGTGCTCTTGTTTTCAGAGCTATTTCTACACAGCCAGTTCTGCCACACCAGTGCTCCTCCTCCCCCAAGAACCGCCAACCCAGACTGGACTCAGATCTTAAGCAGGCTCTGCACTCCTGCTGGGATCCACCACTTAATTCCTCCCACCAGGTGGGCCTGGGGCCAGAAGCAACTGCAGCTGTAGTTCTGTCCTCAGAGCTACACCACCTCCATTGCCCCCGGGGTGGTGCATGAACCGCAAACACCTTTCTCTCTGTTCCTGCAGCTTTTCCCATTAACCTTCTCTGTTTCTTTGGTGTTTGTGGGTTGAGAAGTCTGGTAACTGACACAGCTCACTGATTCAGGGCGCTAGGGCCTGTTCTTCCTGGCTCCCAGTCTGGTTGGTCCTGGCACAGCCCACACTAGGCTCTGCTCTGTTCCTCTCCCAGGTCCGTGCGATAGACCTTACCCAGTGACCATCCAGGCTGTCCTGGGCTGGAGCCCTGCTTTCCTCTGCTATTTCGTGGGTTCTGCAGTTGTAGAACTTGCTCAGAGCCATTTTTATAGGTGTTGGAGGGTTCTGGGGGAGAGCTTTAGGCAAGTCCCTGCTTTCCAGCTGCCATCTTGGCTCCACCCCCCGCATCAGAGGATTCTTGGTCAGGTATGGGTTAGACCAGGGGCCTTTGAAGTCCCTACCAGCTTTAAGATTTGAGGATTCAAGGAATGCCACTTATGAAGATTCATTTCTCTGTGTCTTTATATGATGAGTCAGAGTCAATTACTATTACTGTACTTATTCTTATTTACAATTATATATACACTATACATATATATACAATATACAGTTACAATATTCAATTATTATTATACTTATTAAGTATCTGCTATGTGCCAGGCACTGTGCCAAGCATTGGGGGTACAAAGAAAGGAATGAGAGTACCTGCTCTTAAGGAGTTCACAATCTAATAGGGAAAGATGACATAAAAAGAAGCTGAACATCAGCGGGGTGCACCCCACTTCATACCTTGGAGACATGATGAAGTCTGGCAGCTGGGATGGGAAATGAGGTGAAGTCCCTGGGAACCCTCCTTAAATGTTGCAGGATCTGAGAGGAGCTCTCCAATGTCCAATGAGAGGGAGGGAGGGCTCCTGAGGAGGGGATGCTGAAGAGGTGTGAGTTTGGGAGTTAATTTCATCTTGCAAAATAATGAGTTTCTGGAGATCATGAAATCCAGGTGATCAGCCAAGTGGGAAAGTGTCAGAAGCAGGATGTGAAACCAGATCTGCCGGCCTTCAAGGCCATGATTCTGTCAACTACACCTCACGGCTATAGAGGACAGAGAGAGAGGCAGAGGCTGGTTTTTTCTTCTTCTTTTTCCCAGCAGAGGGGCTAGCTACCACTTTGGAGAAGATCAATTATATTTTAGGAGGAAAGAAAGCTGTAATTTGAGGGGGTCTCCTGAGGGCCTTACTGCCTGAGCTCAGCTGAATTACCAGATGCTGGGTGAATGTATTTCTACAAATGCCTCCCCTCCCCATGGGTTCTGCATATAGGGGCACTCTATATTTTGGAGGCTCTGTTCTGGTTCTAGGTTGAGGGCTACTGGTACCTTGAATAGCCCAGACCCAGAACGATTGCTCCACCTGGAATCTAAGTCCATAAAACAGACACAGGCTGGCTGTCTCCAGTCCCATCTACTTGATTTCCATAGGGCAAAGCTGATTCCCTACCACCACCATCACCATGTCCACCTCTCTGCCCCACCCTCACCCCCAGCACCTGGACTTTGAATGTGAAACAAATGGGTCACTAGGTCATTTGATCCTCACAACTCTAGGAGGTAGGTACTACTATTATCACCATTTTTCAGGTGAGGAAGCTGAGGCAGTTAAGTGATTTGCCCAGACTCACATTGCTAGTAAGTGTCTCAGGACAGATTGGAACTCAGATCTTCCTGACTCCGGGTCCAGTGTTCTAGTTATCTTTATTAAGAGGGGCTCGCATGAACATTGCTGTCCCAGGGTCTTCTCAGCTCAGTGCTATCACTCTTGGTACTTCTGGCCCCAGCTCAGATGCTGGGCATCTTCTTTGCTTATCTGCCCAGGATATGCTAATGCCACATTCTCTTCCTCAGAACATGGATTCCATAAAATGTCCATTTTTTTCATTCAAGATAATATTTAAAATTGCAAGGTATGAAATTTTCGGCCAGAGCCTCAAGTCTTTTGCTCTTCGATATATTGTGTTCCAAGACCTGCGGTCCTTTAATGTCTCTGCTGCTAGGTCTTGTGTAATTCTAATTGTAGCCCCATCATATTGTTGGGTCTGACTCCATTTTGTGTTCCCTCCTCCATCTTGTACACCCTTCTTCATGGAAGAAGGCACCCCGCCAAGAATGCCTGCCAAGGAGAAGTCTGACCACACTGTGTTCTGTACCTCATATGACCTTAAGCAAGGAATTAACCAATTGCCAGTTTCGGCTTCTGTAACTTCCCGCTTGTGCAACCCGTGAGCTATAGCCTTGCAGTTCATGCCCTTATATACCCCAGCCCAACCCCTGATCGGGGCTGCTCAGTTTGGGTCTCTTACCCCTTGCAGTCACCACACTAATAAAATCCACTTCTAAATTGTGAACTGGGTCTCTCTTGCTTATTCTCGGCACAACAATATTTAAATTGTTTTAATCTTGATGCTTTTAATATTTTATCCTTGAGCTGGGGGTTTTAGAATTTGACTATGATATTCCTATGAGTTATCCTCATAGGATCTCTTTTAAGTGGTGTTCGATGGATTTTTTTCTATTTCTACTTCCTTGCCTTGTTCTAATGCTCAGGACAATTTTCTTTAATTATTTCTTGTATTATTGTATCAAGATTCTTTTTTTGATCATAGCTTTCCGTTAATCTGATTATTTTTATATTTTCTCTTTTTAATCTAGTCTCCAAATCTGTTGTTTTTCTCATGTTTCACTTTCTCTTCTATTTTTTCATTATTCATCTTTTATTTAATTATTTCTTGATCTCTTATAATTTCACTAGCTTCACTTTGCCCAATTCTGATTTTCAAGGTGTCATTTTCATCCTTAAGAGTCTGGATCTCCGGGGCACAGCCAAGATGGTGGCTGGAAAGCAGGGACTAGCATGAGCTTCCCACTGAGCCCCTCCAAAAACCTATAAAAAAAAGGCTCTGAACCAATTCTAGAACTGCAGAACCCACAAAATAGCAGAGGGAAGCAGGGCTCCAGCCCAGGACAGCCTGGATGGTCTGTGGGTGGGGCCTATCTGCACGGAGCTGGGAGCAGAGCAGAGTGGAGCAGGGCAGAGCCCAGTGTGGGCAGCGTGGACCAACCAGACCAGGAGCCGGGTGGAGCGGGCCCTAGCGCAGCTAGCGCAGCTGCACTTACTTCCAGCCCCAGGCCCACCTGGTGGGAGGAATTAAGTGGCAGATCAGAGAAGGAGTGAAGAGCCTGCTGAAGATCTAAGCCCAGTCCGGGTTGGGGGTTCTTGGGAAGGGAGGAGTGCTGGTGTGGCAGAGCTGGCGCATCCCCCAGGCTTGAAACATAGTTCTCTTAACTCTACAAGAAGTCATACCCTGCTGAAAAACTCAAGGGTCAAGTTAGTTGGCTGGGAATATGGCCAGGCAGATTCAGTCTCAGACTCTGGAATCTTTCTTTGGTGACAAAGAAGACCAAAACATACAGCCAGAAGAAGTCAACAAAGTCAATGAGCCTACAACAAAAGCCTCCAAGAAAAACATGAACTGGTCTCAGGCCATGGAAGAGCTCAAAAAGGATTTGGAAAAGCAAGTTAGAGAAGTAGAGGAAAAATTGGGACAAGAAATGAGAGTGATGCGAGAAAACCATGAAAAACAAGTCAATGACTTGCTAAAGGAGACTCAAAAAAATACTGAAAAATGTACTGAAGAAAACAACACCTTAAAAAATAGACTAACTCAAATGGCAAAAGAGCTCCAAAAAGCCAATGAGGAGAAGAATGCCTTGAAAGGCAGAATTACCCAAATGGAAAAGGAGGTCCCAAAGACCACTGAAGAAAATTCTACCTTAAAAATTAGAGTGGAGCAAGTGGAAGCTAGTGACTTTATGAGAAATCAAGATATTATAAAATAGAACCAAAGGAATGAAAAAGTGGAAGACAATGTGAAATATCTCATTGGAAAAACCACTGACCTGGAAAATAGATCCAGGAGAGATAATTTAAAAATTATTGGACTACCTGAAAGCCATGATCAAAAAAAGAGCCTACATATCATCTTTCAAGAAATTATCAAGGAGAACTGCCCTGATACTCTAGAGCCACAGGGCAAAATAGAAATTGAAAGAATCTACCAATTGCCTTCTCAAATAGATCCCAAAAAGAAAAATCCTAGGAATATTGTTGCCAAATTCCAGAGCTCCCAGATCAAGGAGAAAATACTGCAAGCAGCCAGAAAGAAACAATTTGAGTATTGTAGAAACACAATCAGGATAATACAAGATCTAGCAGCTTCTACATTAAGAGATCGAAGGGCTTGGAATACGATATTCCAGAGGTCAAGGGAGCTAGGATTAAAACCAAGAATCACCTACCCAGCAAAACTGAGTATCATGCTCCAAGGCAAAATATGGATTTTCAATAAAATAGAGGACTTTCAAGCTTTCTCAGTGAAAAGACCAGAGGTGAATAGAAAATTTGACTTTCAAACACAAGAATCAAGAGAAGCATGAAAAGGTAATCAACAAAAAGAACAAGAAAAAGAAATTGCAAGGGACTTACTAAAGTTGAACTGTTTTGTTTACATTCTTACATGGAAAGATGATGTGTACGATTCATGAGACCTCAGTATTACAGTAGCTGAAGGGAATATGCATATATATATATGTTTATGTATATATATGTATATGTGAGTATGTATGTATGTTTATATGTATGTGTACATATATATATAGAGAGAGAGGGGGGGGGCACAGGGTGAGTTGAAGATGAAGGGAAGATATCTAAAAGAAATAAAATCAAATTAAGGGATGAGAGAGGAATATATTGAGAGAGGGAGATAGGGAGACATAGAATGGGGTAAATTATCTCTCATAAAAGTGGCAAGAAAAAGCAGTTCTATAAGAAGAGAAGAGAAGATAGGTGAGGGGGAATGAGTGAATCTTGCTCTCATCAAATTTGACCTGAGGAGGGAATACCATACTTACTCATTTGGGTATCTTACCCCACAGGAAAAAAGGAGGAAGAAGATAAAAAAAAGGGGGCGATGATAGAAGGGAGGGCAGATGGGAGTGGAGGTAATCAAAAACAAACACTTTCAAAAGGGGACAGGGCCAAGGGAGAAAATTCAATAAAGGGAGATAGGTTTGGAAGGAGCAAAATATAGTTAGTCTTTCACAACATGAGTATTGTGGAAGGGTTATACATAATGATATGCATGTGGCCTATGTTGAATTGCTTGACTTCTTAGGGAGGGTGGGTGGGAAGGGAAGAGGGGAGAGAATTTGGAACTCCAAGTTTTAAAAACAGATGTTCAAAAACAAAAAAAAAGTTTTTGCATGCAACTAGGAAATAAGATACATAGGCAATGGGGCCTAGACATTTATCTTGCCCTACAAGAAAGGAAGGGAAAAGGGGATGGGAGGGGAGTGGGGTGACAGAAGGGAGGGCTGACTGGGGAACAGGGCAACCAGAATATATGCCATCTTGGAGTGGGGGGGAGGGTAGAAATGGGGAGAAAATTTGTAATTCAAACTCTTGTGAAAATCAATGCTGAAAACTAAATAAAAAAAAAAGAGAAAAAAAAAAGAGTCTGGATCTCCTTTTCTGATTGGCTGACTTTCCTTTCATAACCTTCTTGTTTTTCTTGGATTATTTTTATTTTTTTGTTTTTCTGTCATCTCTGTCATTTGATTTTTAAAGTCTTTTTTAAGATCTTCTATAAATTCTTTTGGGGGAGGTGATCATTTGACATTGCTCTTTGGTGGTTTCTTTACTTCAATATCCTCCTCTGAAGATGAACGCCGGTCATCTCTATTCCTGTAATAGGTTTCTATGGTTGGATTCTTTCTCCTTTGCCTAGGCATTTTTTTTTTGCGCTAATAGCTTGATTTTTGTAATCACCTCTAGCCCTAGGGCATGGTAAATGGTACCCCTTGCCCCAGGTCTTCAGTTCTCCCCTCTAACTTGGAACCAAAGTCAAACCTCCAACCTCCTGGAAGTGCCCACAGCCCGGGGCTCTTTGCCCCACTGCTTCTGCCCTCACTGGGCATGTGCTGGTTCCTTCTCGCCCCTGCCTCTCTTCAAAGCACAGTTGGGTCTGGCGTTCCTTATCAGCAGAGGTTCCCTCAATCTTCCTGGGCTCAAACATCCAACTCTCCTCACTATGGGGGGGAGTGAAAAGTTCCAGTGACTGGGGCCAAGGCAACTTCTCAAACCAAATAACCCCAGGGCTTTCTGCTAGTTGTTTAAGCAGCTTGCCACTTGTTAAAAGGGAACCAAGCCTGGAGGTGTTTACTCCTCGCAGGGACCAAACCTTGTCTTGGGATTTTCCTTCAGATCTTCTCAAACTGTCCCACGAAGATCCTGGTTGTGCCTGTATTCTTCTTTGTCTCCATCCCTAAGGTGCTATTTTAACTCTTTTGTGGGGGAAAATCTTGAGAGCTTGGAGTTTTCTGACCTACTCCACCATCTTCCCAGAATCTTGATAAACTCTCAGACTTTCAAGACTTTTTTTTAAAAAAAAAATCCAGAACTTAATAGAAGATTTGACATACAAGAACCAAGAGAAACATAAGGTACGTACCAAAGACTGACTTATAAGGGATTCATAAGGGCAGACTGTTTACCTTTTACAAAATGTAAAATGTATATCTAAGATTCTTATTAATAATTGGTGAGCTCATAACAAAGAGGGGGGTAAATCTGACTATGATATGAATATAAAAAGTAAAATCATTTAGAAACAGCTAAAAGGAGTAACTATGTTATATAAAAGAGGTGCAGCAGGAAGAAAGGATTCAGAGGAATTAGATGGGGGAAGAGGGCTGGTAGTTCTGGTAACCTACTTTCATACGGATGGGTTTAAGAGGCAATAATACATATATATTTTGAAGAGTATAAAAGTCTTCTAAATTTAGAAGAAATAAAATGGTAGGGGTATAGTGAGGGGGGAGAGGACAAGGGAGGGATTTTTAGAGAGGAGAATGAGGGAATAGGTAAAAGGGAGTATAGATGGGTGTTTAGATTTATGGGAATGGGAGGATAGGAGAGGGGTCCTTGGAGGGAGGTAGGCAAGTAATAGGAGATAAGGTAGCGAGTAGAAGTAAAGTAGAGGAATCAGGCAGGATAAGAAACAAGGGATATGCACAAATATCAAAAACAAAGATCAGGAGTAGAGGATGTTTGGGAAAGTACATGTCTATATATGTATGTACATGTATATGTGTATGTATATGTCTATAGCTATAGAGAAACCCATCTAAACTTTGTTGTAGACTTCAGGGATGGGGTGGGGGGGAGGGAAAAAAAGAACAAAGTGAAAAAGCACACAGCAGAGAACAAAAGAAAACTCCCAAGGAAGCAAAGAAAAGATGGACAATTCTCAACACATGTATTATTTATCATATAGGCTTTCTTGAAATGAAAATCTATTGTTATGCATTTTGAATCCTTTCTTACTTTCTGCTATGCCCATGACATGCTTTTTTCCCCTTTCTTACTTTGTATTTAAGTTTCAATATTTAAGTTTATGATATGTTTTGTTCCTTTTCTTCATTCTGTACTTGTGTTCTGGCCCTTGAGTCTAAAATAAAATTAAATTTAAAAAATTCCTTTTAAAAGAACATGGATTCTAATAGGTTCATGGATTGTAGTTTTTTCGCTTCAGTTTTTCTTCAGCCACTTTTATTTGCCCCTTCGGAATTCTCCCCCCACCTGACCACCATAAACCAACGGTACCCTCAGAAGCATTCACCTAGTCTCATTATCTTCCTGCCTTATTCAAGCCCATCTAGCCTCTCCAGAGGTGGGATTCAGCCGGTTCGCACCAGTTGGGCAGAACCAATACCTAATTTTATGTTGAGTTTTGTGAATCAGCTGTTAAAATGGCAGTTGTAATCAGTGTTCTCTCTAAGGTGGGTGCAAATTTACATCCCTTACTCTTTTTTAATGTTCATCTGTGCAACAGCATTTTCTAATTGCCATAGTAAGGTTTATAGGGAAGTGTTCCTTGCTTTCCAAGGTGAGAAACTAGTTTGATCTTTTCCCCTTTCCGTTGCCCCTTCTCCTCCCTGCCTTCCCCTCCCATCCTCTCCTCGGGGTAGCTCCTGGCTTCCGACTGGTCCAGTTGTGGTCTCGGCATTTCATTATCCCAGGCGCACAGGCTCTCATTGGCTGAGCCCAGGTCTCTTTGGGTTGGCGCTTTGGGAAGGGCTGTTCACCAACTGTGATATTCTGCTGTCACGTCCTCTTTGGATGCTTGAAGTGGGGAGGGGATTGTTTCCTCTGGCCCACTGATGGGAGCGTTTTTATCTTGGCTACTGTGGGTCAAGGTTCAGAGGAGACACAAACGTCATTGTTTTCCACCCACCCCACTCATACTTCTGGTCCCTTAGCCAAGCCATGGGGTGGAGTGGCTGAAAGGCAGCCCTGCCTTGCTTTCTTTCCTCCTGGTCCTCCTGGTGGTCCTCCTCCTCCTCCTGCTCCTCCTCCCCAACTCCCCAAGCAGGCTTTCCAATAGGTGCCAAACAACTCTGAGCTCAATAGATCCCTTAAAAATTGGTGAATCAATGAAACATGTTGTGGAATTTTTAAGGCTAATGGTAAAAAGTTGTCAGGCTTAACTTTTGGTTTGGTTCATATTTAGTGAGGGAAAAGATGCCAGCACACTTAGCATCTCCACCCCCCCCCCCAATCTAAGTAGGCTCTTTTCAATACAAATAACCTACTTTCTCCCCTTCTTTACCTCTTGCTTGATAGTGTCAGAGTCTATTGTCTCCCAAAAGATGGATGGTGCAAAATAGGCAAAGAGAGGGAGGGAAAGGACTATTTCAAGGATTCCTAGGATAATTGATGGTAGGTGTTTGTTTCAACAATCTGGCTAGCAGCTGCTGTGGGGGTGTAAGACCAACAACAACCAGCTCAAAGAAAGCTGCCAACACAGGTTCTTTTGATCTGATAAGGAAAGCAGCATTAAGGGGGTGACAAGTTTACTTTAATCCAGCATACGAATTTCACTCACTTAGTTCAGGGGAAACAGCCAGCACCCTGAACTTCAGAGCAAATACAAAGATACATTAGAAACAGACCAAATCACAATTCATAGTTACCAAAAAGCATCAACATCTGAGTTTACGAGCCGGGGAGCTCAACAACAGCTGGCCCAGAGTCACACACCACTCCTCCTGTGCTCCGAGAAAGAGAAAGCCAACCTCAGGTTTTATATCTTTTTCAGGGCCAAAGGTGAGTCACACGTCTGACTCTCCCACGTGACCTAAAATCCTCACAAAGAGGCAACTTAAACCCACATGGTCTGAAAGCCTCTGATGTCCCAAACATGCCACTCAAACCCATGTAAACTAGGCCCTCCCCTGAGGCAAGAAGGTCACCAAGGACCCCCAATCTAATCTAGGAAACAAAGGCCAAACTCTTCAAGGGCACTTGGTTGAACTGAGTGCTAAGAGCCCATTTTGATTGCCAACAGTGTTCTGCTGAAATGAAAGTGTCCTAGGTGTTCTTACGAATAGCCTTAACACCAGCTCTCAGTTCCTTCCCTAAGAATCTTGGGCAGGGCTATTTACAGGAGTTAAATCAACAACTAGATATTAAGATATTTGTTATGTGTCCAGGACTGTTGGGGATACAGAAATAGAAAATAATCCCTTACTTCAAGAAGTTAAGATTCTAGATAGTAGAGACAAGACAATGATTGTACCAATAATGAGATGGATAAAAAATAGTCTATAATCCAGTGCTAAGCAGTTAGGAAGGGAACAATGTCACATTTTAAAACAGGGCCAGAGCATGACTTTGAATGAGTCATTTAACTTATCCAGACTTCAGTTTCTTATCTTAATAATATGGGAGTTGGAGCTGATGATCTAAGAGGTTTCTTCCAGCTCTAAATCTCTGATCCCATGATTGGAGTGACAGTTTAGGAAGGTTGGCTCATTTAGAGGTTTGCAGGATGAATTGGAGGGAAACAGGTGGGAGAAAAAACTGGCCTGGAGACTAGTAAGAAGAGAGCTTTACTTCTATCTTCGATGGAAGCATCTGCTTCTGGTGGGACTTGTATGTTTTTTGTTATATTCTCAAGGCATCCAGATTAGCTAATCACTGAAGTACCTACTTATTCTGAAATTCTGTGAAGTGTCAAAGCCCAGATGATGTCGAATATAGCTTGAGCAAAAATAAAAACCTGAGATCTGCTCCCTACTCACAGTTAGTGACTTATGCATGATTTGGACTGAGGTTGTCCAGTACTTAATAAATGCTTACTAAGTGACCGATTTAAAAAAAGGTCATTAGGGCAGAGAACTGGTTGTTAATTTATTTGAATCCCACCACCTCCTCTCACCTGCTACCACCTGCATACTCCTTCCCCACTTTACACTATCCCAGGACAATCCAGCCCCCTCTCCCCTTTCACTATTAGAATGTAACCTCCTCGAGGACAAGAACTCTGTCTTTTTTTTCTTTTTAAAATAAATTTTATTGATATTTTTTGTTTTTGCATTACCTAAATTTCCCCCTTCCCTTTCCCAGACATCTATCCCTTATAACAAAGAATTTGGTTTTTTGTAAAAGAAAATTAGGAAGAAGAGAAAAACAATCCGCAAAGGTGATCAACATATTTTTTAAAAATCCAAAAATCTAAGCAATGTCCCCTACCCCTGGACCTCCCACCTCTGCAGAGGAATGGGGAGGGGGGATGTCTTCTCATGTCTCTCTTTTGGGGGCTATGCTTGGAGTTCTTTTTAAATATTTGTATTTCTAGCACTTATCACAGTGCCTGGCATAGAGATTACTAATTGCCTTTTCATTTATTCATTTGCTCACAGAAAATTCCATTTTGGCTGATCATTTGATTCATTGATAGAATCAGATCATAAGAGCTGGAGGGATCCTTAGAAGCCATCTTGTTCATTTTACAGATACGGAAAGTAAAAAGAAATGAAAAAGAATTTTAAAAAAGTTAAGCACAGTCATGTCGGTTTTATATTGGAAGGGTAAGATTTGAGCCACAACTTCTGTTTGCAAATCCATTGGTTTTTCCACTGCACTGCTTCAATTACCACCAACCTCACTGTGACAAATCAATGAGTATCTCTGTTAGAGATCCCCATTCATTCATTCCTCGGCTCTCTGTCCTCGGACAGTCAGAGTGGCCGTCCCGAATCAGTGCCACCTGAATCAGGATGACTTTAGGAGGCTCTCAAGTCTTTGTTCTCAGTGGCAATAGGGATCTCCAAACCCACAGCCCTAAAGAGAATGGAGACTCCATCTAGCACTTAGAGCACCCAGGCTTACTATGAGACAGCTGGTCTAGGGAGATTCTCGACAGCTAAAACCGAGTGCAGGTAGCTGAAGCTAGATGGAGGCTGGGGTGTGTTCTAGAATCAATCAACAAACATTTATTAAACACCTACTATGTGTTTCCCAATGTGCTAGGCACTAGGAATATGAATGCAAAAATTAAACATTTACTGCCCACGAGGAACTTTCATTCTATTGAGGGAGACATGTATGAGTGTGTTTTTAACAAAGTAAATATATTTTTAAAAACCTGTGTGTGGGATGAAAGACCCTCACCAATTAAAAGTTAATAAGGAGCCATCTCAGGATGGGAACAGAAATAAATTTTATTCAATTCTTGAGAATTGGGCATCCCCTGCTAGAACAAATCCAGCAAGGGAGGTGCTTTACAAGGCACAAAGCACCCATAATTATACCTAACACAAGAGAATTCCTGCCCACCTCTGACCCTTCTCACCATTGGCTGGGAGGTGGGCTTACAATCTGAGCATGAAAGCTAGACAAAGAACCGGGAAATTGAGGCACAGAAACTCCAATTCCCATTCCCTTAGTTAATGATTACAACTGAGGTGACATCTATAAATCTAAAGAAGGAGAATAGGCTAAGGGGAGGGGGAGACCCTCTCCATTCTCTTACAGTACTTTTACAGTAAAGGAAAGCAGGTCACAGTGACCCTATTCTTACTGAGCAAATCTTTAAACCAGAACCAGAAGAAAGAACAAAAAGTTTCAGGGCAAACTTTCCCAGAGGCTGAGCCATCAGACTCTCACGGCCTCAATATTTTCCACTTTTCTATCCCTATTTCTTGATTTTTAAACATTTCTTAGTATATACATATATATATGTATGTATATTTATTTATTTATTCATACATACATACATACATATCTTCCCTGTGAAGTCTTCACATTTTACTTACCTCACACACCTGTAAGATAATTTCAGGAAGAAGCACTATCACATGGAAGGATCTCATAACCTCAGAGTAGGAAGGGACCCCAGTGGCTATCTGGTCTAGCCCATATCCCCCAAAGAATCCCCTCTATAATATACACAAGTTGTCACCTAAGCTTCTGCTTGGAGACTTCCTCTGATGGGGAACTCACTGCCTCATGATGATTGATATTACAAGGCACTCTCTTTGATGAAAACAAATGAGTTGAGAGGGTCTGTTTTCTTTCTGAAGTCTGTTACCATCATACTGCTTCAACTACTTCAAATTGTGAGTTTACATGTTTTTTTGTCTTCTTCCAGCTTTGAATTTTTTTTTGTTTGTTTTTTAAAGAAAGGTTCCCCATGCCTTTTTTTTTGTTTTTCTCATCCTTCGGTTTTTTTGCAAGCCTCAGTCAGTTCTGTGCTTCCCACTTCCTGACAATTCCTGCTAAGACATTCTTTTGTGTTTGGCCTTGGTTAAGAGGCCTCCTTTCCATTTCCTTTCCTGTTCTATAACTCATTTTATGATCTGAGCTTATTTGGGGACTTCCTGTGTGGTCACACTGCCATTTGTTTTAAAGGATGTCCCTATTTTGACTTCCTCACTGGGATTCTCTGTGGAGATACGGCCAGGACACTCTTGTTTCCCAGAGCCTACCACCCCCCATTCCCTCCCAGCCATATTTCCTCTCTGGTCATAGGGTCAGACCTAATTTTTCTGTGCTTTTTTTCCCCTGAATTTTTTGAAAACGTGACCTGGGGGCACACATCTGGCTATTTGACTTCCTCATGACCCAGGGTGTCCAGCCAACACTTGTTGGAAGAGATTGTTTAAGGCAGAATTTCATTTTATTGAAACAAATACTTTGATTCTCATCTCAGGGGTCAAATTCAATGGGGAAACTTTCCCATCCTCCACCCATTATCCTACTTTTAATGCTCTCTCCCTCCTTAAATGGCCCGGGTTGAGCAGCAGCCGGAGGTTGGAGGTGTTTGGTTAACGACAAACCAATTACTTTCTCTCTTGCTCCAACCCTTGGTAGGTTGAGCCACTCTCTCCTCCTCCCTGTAGGCCCAGCTTTTCCCTTAGTTATCCTTGACTCTGTTCTTGGTAGAGGGGATAAGGCTCTTTAAACTGATTGAGAACAATGGGAAAGGTGATTTGACTGAGGCCAGTGGCGTCTCAGAGATCTTAAGGAAGGGAAAGGGAAAGGAATATAGCATCTACTATGTTTCAGGCAGGCAGCTAGATGGGCATTGGATGGAGCACTGAGCCTGGAGTCAGGAAAACTCATCTTCGTGAATTCAAATCTGGCCTCAGACACTTACTAGATGGGTGACCCTGGGCAAGTCACTTCACCCTGTTTGTCTCGGTTTCCTCATCTGTAAAATAAGCCGGAGAAGAAAATGGCAAAGCACTGCAGTATCTTTGCCGGGAAAACTCCAAGTGGGGTCATGAAAAATCTGACACAACTGAAAGAAGGAATGTGCCAGGCACTTAACAAATATTATCTCATTTGATAAGACCAAGCCTCTTCTCCCCTAATGCCACATTTTGGCTCAGCTATGCCTAGAGGAATCCATTAGGTCTGAATTTGTGTGGCTTTTTCTTTTTCCTGAGTTTGTGGGAATCATAACACGATTTTATCAGTAAAAATCTCTTTGGTTCATAATGGAACTCTGTTCAGACATCCCAGTGATTTGAAAAGATAATTTCCTCGTGTGTGTGTGTGTGTGTGTGTGTGTGTGTGTGTGTGTGTGTGTGTTTCAGAGTAAGCATAACCTCTAGCTCTACAGCTTCCTATAATCTCCCCAAGGACACACCCTTGGGCGATCAATATCCTAGAGAAACCAGTTTCACTTGGAGAACCCTTGGCCAATACAGAAAGCAAACAAAGTGCTTAAAAGCAGCCAGGAATGGGAAACAGAGAGAGCCAGCAAGAAGTAGGGTTGGGGTGGGGGGTCAGGCTGTGGTTAGAAGCAAGCAGGAAGCAGCCACACTCTTTACCCTCTTGCTGTTAATATTCTCTGTCCCTCCTGCAGGTTCAGAGGGGCGGGATTGGACACGGCGCTCGGAGGGGACCAGATTTTTTGTCCTCTGTCCTGGTCATCCCACCACAAGCATAAGGATGCCCTGTCCTACCCCTCAGACATCGCTCACTCCTTGCTTTTTGTGAGGTTTCCGCTTCCCTCTCCTTTTGGATAAAAGAAGAGAGAACAATCTTTTTAGGTTCCATCCTACAGTTCTGATGCCTCCCCGGGGGTGGTCCTGATAGACATTGGGGACTCGATATCTGCTTGAGGGCTATGTCTCCAGTGACTCACTAAACTTGTTACTTATCTGTTTACTCATTTCCAGTCCAGTGGTTAGCCAGGCAACATTTGGCTGAAGTCACAGAGGCTTTCATCCAGTGCTAATCCGTCCTTTAAATCATTGCTGTGGAGTTTCCTGTCTTCTCAATAAGGGAATTAATTGGGCTCCTCAGTGCTTCAATTCTATCCCCTACCTCAGATTCATTCCCATGGAGTAATTCTTTTATCTTTTTTGGGGGGGAGGGGAGCTCTAGTCTACGGGCTGTCCTTAAGAAGAAGGGAAAATAAAAAGGTGCCCACAATACAAACACAAATGATATATGGAACAGATGGCTTTATTCCCACACAGAAAAGGGAATGCTAGGCAATAAAGGAACATAATGCTTAGAACAGGATCCAATAACTTATCCCATTATTATAGCCAGTTGAGAGGTTACCATTCAAGCCTCATTTGCAAATAGTTCCATTAGCAGGGTTTCTCACCTGACATATGACATTTCACCTCTGCCGAACACTGTCTTATCTACACTAAATGGGCTCTTTAATAAAGAAACTGGACAACATGTTTTTAATTTGTTGTTGTTCAGTCATTTTAATAGTGTCTGACCCGATTTGGGGTTTTCTCAGCAAAGATACTGGAGTAGTTTGCTGTTTCCTTCTCCAGGATATTTGACAGGTGAGGAAACTGAGGCAAACAAGGTTAAATGTCTTGCTCAGGGTCATATAGCTAATGAGTATCTGAGGCTGGATTTGAACTCAGGTCTTCCTGACTCCAGGCCCAGCATTCTATCTAATTGCCCTACTTTTAATTTTACTCTGAACTATTAATATTTTCTCTATCCCTTTCTTAAGTCCAGACTAGTGATGTTAAACTCAGAAAAGTGGGGCATCATATTGACTTAGAAAACCACAAATTAACATTATCTATGTTGTATTGTATTTTTATTTATTTTGTTAAACATTTCCCAATTACATTTTAATTTATTTCAGCCACCCCCTCACAGGGCCTTTGGGCCATGAGCTTGACATCCTTGCTTTAGAGTCTAGACAATCAATGGAATGATAAATTACGCCCTAATTTGTAAAGTTTACAGAAAGAGTTGGCTCCAGTAATCCTCTGGATTACTCTTTCTCTTTCAGGCTGCTGTCATAGTTGCTTTGGTAGCTGTTACCCTGCTTCATGGGTGCCCCATAGTGAAGAGAGCCCAGCTGTCTTTTGAGATGCCACAACACCCTGTACCAAAGGGAAGAAGACTGAAATGGGAGGTGGCACTATCCTAGGCACAGGCGGCTGGGTTAGGGATTGGAAAGGGCTTCCTTCTCCCACACATCTCTATAACCTGCCCAAATATGCTCCTCATACTCTGAAGCTGGCAAGAAGAGAGGCCTGAGGGTAAGGATCTCCTTTAGTGTATCTGTACAGTTCTGGCCCAGCAGGCAGTTGAAAGATTTTTCTTCACACAGTATGAACCCCTGAGTCTATGACAGAGAAGCAGCAGTCCAGATGATATCTGCCTATGATGTGGGAGGGAACCTGCCCCTCAATCACCCATTCCCAGAAGCAGGCCCACCTGGGCTGCCATGCCTTGGAGCATGCTCACTGGGTGGAGGCAGTCTCAATGGGGTGCCCACATCTTCCTTGAGAGTAGCCCCAGCAGCCAGCAGAGTACCTGGCAGGTAGCTTATTGCATTTAAAGCCCTGCCCAGGGATGCGTGATTGGGCCAAAATAACAGCCTGCCCATTCTTTAGAGGAAAATACAGGGAAAGAGAAGAGTCATCATTAAATACCATTCTTGGCATTTCAGGAGATGAATTGTCTTGTTTCTGGACTAGGATGTGCTGCAGAGGGAAGTAAAATGTAGGGGGAACAGAAAGGTGGGAAGGGGCAAGCTTGTAAGGAGTTTTAAATGCCAAACCGAAGTCTTTACACTTGATCTTGAAGGCAGCTGGTAATCACTGGAGTCCATTGAGTAGGGGGGTGGGGATGTAGACTATATCTTAGGACAATTACTTTGGTAGCTAAGGGCAGGCCTTATTAAAGTGGGAAGAGATAGGAGGCAGAGACACCCATTAGAAGGCTATTGTAATAGTCTAAGCAAGAGATGATGGAAGCCAGAACTAGGCTCTGCTGGGTTTCAGCTCCAAGGTTAGCTCATCACCTCTGATCTCATGCCCATGCTGCTAACTCAGCCCTGGACAGACATCCTTCAGCCTCCCCTCCCCTCGGATTGGAGGGCTGAGTATCAAACTCCTCCCAATGCCTTCTGTTAAGAAAGGGCAGAATCTGGACCTTGGGGCTCACTCCACTCTGCATCTTCTGCTCTGCCTGCTTTCAACTTCACTGAACAAGATGCCCTTCACTTGCTATGTTCCCCTCTTCCTGTCTCCTTTTGTCTGTTGTAACCTCCTCCCCACATTAGATTGTAAGCTCCTTGAAGACAGGGATCAGCTTTCTTTTGATTATAATTATATCCCCAGCACTTAGCACAGTGCCTGGCACGTTAATACATGTTTATTGGAGTGGAAATGACAAGGTTTGACAACAGATCAGATTATGTGGGGCAAGAGTGACCCCAAGGTTATAAGCCTGGGAGAGTGTGCTAATGGTGGTATCCTCCATGGTAATAGGGAAGTTGAGAAGAAGGGAGGTTTTGAGGGGGGGAAAGACAATGAGTTTTGTTTTGGATTTTTAGTAGCTAGGTGGTACAGTGGGTTTGGTATCAGGAAGACTCATCTTCATGAATTCAAATCTGGCCTCAGACTTTTACTAGCTGTGTGACCTTGGTCAAGTCAATTAACCCCAATAGCCTCCCAAAACAAACAAACAAAACGAAAAACAACCCCCCCCCCCAACTCCCTTGTCTACTTTAGCATAAAAGCTCACCAAACCTAACCCTATAGGGCCTCTTCTGGTGGATCTATAGTTCTGGGAAAATCAGTATTGGTACACATATACACAATTTAATTTCTCAGAACCCTACTGGAACAAGACCATTAAGTGGAACCGAAGTGAAACACCATGTTTCCTTGTATCCCATGTATTTCCTTGTATACTATTTGTATACCATTAATACAACCTATATTTAGATCAGAGGTGACTTTGTCTATGTCTCAATTCTTTGAGATTCAGAACTACATAGCTAAGAAGGAAATGAAAATGATGCAAGTGAACATTGATAAAGCTCTGACCTAGGATGGTGTCTGGTACTCCATCCTACCTTCAGCCTTATTTTGCAGTACTCCCCTTCATTCTCCAGTACAGCCAAATTGGCGTTCTTATGTCCATACAAGATATTCCTTCTCTCATCTCCTTTGTAAAGCCAGTCTCCCCTTCCTGGGATGTTCCCCCTCTCCAATTCTGCCCTCTTGCAGTCCCTAATTCTCTTTGAAGCTCAGTCCAAGTTCTATTTCCTATATGAGGTCCTTCCAAAGCCTTCATCCACTAATGGCTTGTGCTTCTAAATCAATCATTAAACCTTTATTAAGTGCCTAGTATGTGCCACGGGGTGTATGGAATGTTCAGGAAGGAACAGCACCTCTGATATGAGGGCTTGCCAAGCCCTTTTTAGGGCAGGGCTGTTCATCTACCTTTAGTCTCCACCTGCCACCCAGCTCTCACCTGTGGCTCCAAGAAGCTGTAGCATATGAAGTGGCCGCACCTCAGTAAACTGTCTCAGCAGATGGGCTAAAGCAGGCTGAGGGTAACTGAGGAGCCTCAAACCCATTGATGAATTAGGGGGATGTCTACCCCAAGTATGTGGAGACTTTCTTGGCAGAATAGGCAGATGTGAAAAATTTGTTCCAGTGGGCCATGAAGGCTGCTTAAGCAGGTGATATGGAGTCCTTAGAGTTTGGTCAGACATCAAAGATATCAAGGACATCCACTGCCTCTGGAGCTGTCACCAATCATCCTGACTTCTGTCCTGCCACTGAACTTCAATGACTTTGGAAGAGAGAGTGGGACTGATAACTTCACACAATGATGCCTCACTTAAATCCAATTTATGTATGAGTCAAAAGACAGAAAAGACTATGTGTCAGGCGCTGTGCTAAGCACCGGGGACCCAGAAAGAGGCAAAAGATAGTCCTTGCCTTTAAGGAGCTTATAATCTAATGGAGAAGGCAACAAGCAAACACAGAAATACGAAGAAGCTATATACAGGACAAATAGAGATAATTAAAAGAAGGGAGAGCACTGGAATTAAAAGGTGTTGGGGAAGGCTTCCTGTGGAACATGGGATTTTAGTTACAATTTGAAGGAAGCCAAGGAGGTTGATAGTTGGAGTAGAGGAGGAACAGCATTACAGTGACGGGGACAGCCAGAGAAAATACCTGGAGCAGAGAAATGGGGGTTCTTGTTCTTGGAACAGCCTGGAGGCCAGTGTCACTGGATCAAAGAGTATGTGTTGGGGAGTAAGGTATGAGGATACTGGAAGGGTAGGAGGAAATTAGGTTATGAAGGGCATTGGATGCCAAACAGAACATTCCGTATTTGATCCTGGAGGCAAGAAGCCGCTGGAATTTATTGAGTAGAGAGGGACATGATCAGACCTGTATTTTAGGAACATTGCTTTAGTGGCTGAATGGAGGATGGATTGGAATGGAGAGAGACTCGAGGCAGGCAAGACCTCCCAGCAGCTATTGCAATAATCCAGGTATGAGGTGATGAAGGTCTCTCCCAGAGGGGTAGTGATGTAGAAGAGGGAAGGGGGCATATTTGAAAGGTGTTGCAGAGGTGCAATGGACAGGCCTTGGCAAGAGATTGGATATAGGGCGTGGTGGTGGGGGAGGAGATATTGAGGAGTCGAGGATGACTTCTAATGTGGGAGCCTGAGGAACCAGGAGGATGGTGTTTCCCTCTATGGTCGTAGGGGAAGTGTGAAGGAATGAAGGTTTAGGGAAAAAGATAATGATTTCCATTTTGGGCTTAATGAGTTCAAGGTGTCTACTGGACATCCAGTTCAAGATGTCTGTAAGGCAATTAGAGATGTGAGATTGAAGGTCAGCAGAGAGTTTGGGGCAAGATATATAGATTTGAGAATCATCAGCATAGAACTGGTCATTAAATCCACGAGAGCTGATGAGATCATCGAGTAAAATAGTAATAGAGAGGGAAGAAAGGGAAGAGGGTCCAGGACAGAATGCTGAGGGATGGCTATGTTTACAGGGCATGAACTGGAAGAGGATCCAGCAAAGGAGACAGAGAAGGAGTGGTCAGAGAGGTAGGAAGAGAATCAGGAGAGATGCTGTCATAGTTGTAAACAAAGGTAGCTGAGACACTGTTCCAAGTACTATTAGTTTATTAGTAGAGCAAGAATCTACTCACAAAGTGGGTCAGTGGCCACTCCAGTAATTCCAGAGACCCTAACAAAGGCCTAATTTCTAAAATATATAGAGAACTGAGTCAAATCTATAAGAATGCAAGTCATTCCTCAGTTGATAAAGGGCCAAAGGCTATAAATAGGCAGTTTTCAGATGAAGAAATTAAAGCTATATATTGTCTTATGAAAAAATGTTCTAAATCACTATTAATTAGAGAAATACAAATTAAAACAACCCTGAACTACCACCTCACACCTATCAGATGGGCTAGTATGACAGAAAAGGAAAATGATAAATATTTGAGGGAGTGTGGTAAAACTGGGACACTAATACACTGTTGGTAGAGTTGTGAACTGATTCAACCATTCTGGAGAACAGTTTAGAAGTATGACCAAAAGGTAATCAAACTGTGCATACCCTTTGAACCAGCAATACCACTACTACGTCTGTATCCCAAAGACATCCAAAAAGGGGAAAAGGCACTACTTGTACAAAGATATTAATAGCAGCTCTTTTTGTGGTGGCAAAGAATTAGCAATTGAGAGGAGGCCCAACAATTAGGGAGTGGCTGAACAAGTTGTGCTTTATGAATGTAATGTGAATGAATTGTAATGAGAAGGCAGTAATGATGAGCAGGAGGACTTCAGAAAAACCTGGAAAGATTTATATGAACTGATACAAAGTGAAGTAAGCAGAACCAGGAGAACATTGCACACAGTAACAGCAATGTTATGTGATAATCAGCCATGATTGACTTAGCTCTTCTCAGCAATATGATGATCCAAGACAATTTCAAAAGATTCAAGACGAAAAATGCTATCCACATCCAGAGAAAGAATTGATGGAGTCTGAATGCAGATCAAAGCATACTAAATAGCAATTATCATTAGTGGGCAGCTAGGTGGCACAGTAGATATAAATGGTAGCTATTATCATTCCTGGAATCAGGAAGACCTGATTTCAAATCTGGCCCTTGGATTCTTCCTAGCAGTGTGACCCTGGGCAAGTCACTTAATCCTGTTTGCCTCAGTTTCCTCATTTGTCAAATGAGCTGGAGAAAGAAATGGCAAACTACTCCAGTATCTTTACCAAGATGGAGCCACAAAGAATTGGACATGACTGAAATGACTGAACAACAACAAAAATACAAACATAGTCCCAGCTTATTCCATGGGGGCAGGCAGCAGGCATGGCCAATTAATTGCCTATGCTCTGTTGATGGAGCTCCAATTGGCTATACTCCTATTACTGCTTTTCCTCCTTATCTACTTTTCTGATAAAACTTGGGTGTCTTCTTACCTATGTATACGTGGTTCTAATCTTACCTGCTGGGAACAAGTGATAGGTGCAGTGGAAAAGATCCCTAAGTTCGAAGTCACTTACTAGACCTGGAATCAAGTCCTGACCACCATTTGTTCTTCAAGTTTATCATTGAAACTCTCTGAATTTTGTTTCTTCAAATATAAGATGAGGGGGTTGAATTATATGACTTCTGAGATCCCCATGAAACTATGAAATTGTTATGACTAATTTCTTCTCTCTTACAAATTGCTATATATTCTGTTTTGCCAGTGCCTTTACCAACCAAATTTGGATTTCAACACTAGAGCCTCTCTCATAATCAAGACAAATTTCAGAGTTGCATTGTAATGCCAGGAGAAGGCTTTTACTCAGACACCACCTCCCACCCTCTTACCCATAACCATGCATATTTCTCAAGGCTGACACCATTTTCTTAAAGATCAGCATAGTAACCTAACATTCTAGGGCCTTGGTTCTGCTATGTAGAACTACACCCCCCACCCCAAACCCTCCACCTACTCTTTTAACAATTTATTCAAATCCAAATGGCTCTCATCACTTTTCAGACAGGGATGGAAAGGGAGAGAGACTTGGGCCCTGGAGTCCCATGATTTTTGGGTAGACCCACGAATAAAATAGGGAAACAGACTTCAAGGGCCACTCAGGGACCAGGAAAAACTAGGGAACTCACAGTCTATCTTGATCATGACCTAAGTTTTGAAGGTTACAAGATGAAGAGTTAGCCCCTATTCCTTGTCTACCTAGTTCCTAAAACCACCCAATATTGTTGAAAATAAGACAGAAGGGAAGGCCAGCACAACACTGTAGGGATGGCTACAATGGGAGAGCAAAGCCAAACTCCAGGTTTTCTTTTTCATTTATCTATGTTGAGGGTTGGGGGAGATGAGGTCCAGGAACCCCAAGACTGGAGTTCCCAGACAGGGCAGTTGAGGGGGAGTGCCCCTCAAGAACTCAAGTCCTGGAGAGGATTGGTGCCGTCTGGAATCAATTCATGTACCCAAGCATTCTTCAGGTCAAGATGGCAAAGATTTATTATGCTTTTCAGCGGGCGAGAGTTCTTAAGGAACCTACAACCTTAGAGGGGTGCAGTTAATGTTTATATATGATATTTTGGGGTGAAACCTGTGCCAAATGTGTTAATTAAGCATTTGGGGGTGGGATTAGGGAGTGGTTAAGGGATGGTCAGTTCTTAAAGGAACATGTACTTTTTGTATCTACTGAGCAGGTATCTTACCCAGAGTTCACTAGGAAATAGCCCAAGGCAGGGAGCTAGATGGAGGTGTGGTTTTAGCCCTGAAGTCACTAAGTCAACTAATGATTAAGGCCAACTGGAAATATCCAGGCTGCTTCCATCAATGTCAAGATAAATGTAAGGGAGTATACAGGGTCTAGCATGTGCATGATAGGCCAGTGAGTAGTAAATATCTTTATGACCCAGTACATGGCCAGTTCAGCACATATACAGCTGGTCAAACTAATAAATTCTATAGGTACAGCTGGCCACGGTATCAGGAGGAGAAATAAGGGCGTGCTATCCTGCTTTGCTAGAGAGCAACTACTACGGATAGCGTTCTGAGGCTAGAGAGAGATGTGATTTTAGAACTGGATGTGGTTTTGGAATTGGGGTCCAGGCACAGGCACTCAAGCAGAGACTAAGGAAAAATGTGATGTTAGAATTAGGGTCCAAGCACAAGGCACCCAAGCACCCCTTCACCTAGGGGGTCCCAAAGACAAAGACTCCAATCTCAGAGTAGCTTGTGTTATACCCCTCTGCTCCCCTCCCCCACCGAAATTAGGACGGGAGCTATTTTACTTCTATCTTTGTATGCTTAGTACCTAGGACAGACCTCAGCATGGAGCAGGCAGTTTAAAAAATGCTTTTTTGACTTAACAGTCTAGTTGAATAGGGTACCAAAGGGAAGAAGGCTGAGTTTCTGGCCTCCTGTGGCCTTCAGAATTTTTTTCCCTCAGGCTGGAGATCTGCTCCATTTGCTCTGAGAAATGGCCTGACTTCTTCAAAGGCTCTTTCTGCTCAAGTCCTGAGGCTTTTTAGATAAATGCTACTTTGTACGCTGGGATTGTCACATGGGGGTGACATCAGAATCATCTGTAATGACATTTTGACTCATTTAGCAAAATTCAAGATCCACTTTCAGGATAATTTTAAGGACCTAATTAGATGGGCTTTGTGCTCTGTTTCCCACAAATTCTATCATAAATCATTTACCAAAGGCCTGAGTAAATAAGAGAAAATGTCTCAGTCTTGCTGGTGACCATATGTTACAAAAGGCTTTTTGAGTTTGGAAGTCAGCATGTTGGCATTAACATTCAACTGGCCTATGTGGCCCCTTTTTAAGGTAAAGTATTTATTGCAGGGGTTCTTAATCTTTTTCATGACATGGCCCCTTGGGTAATTGGTCAGGTGAAGCCTATGGACCTCTTCTCAGAATTATGTTTTAAAGTAATTGAAAGAAACTTTAAGTTTGAGATTAGTGAAAATTAACATGTCATTATTCATCATTCAAGTTCGAAGACCCTCTAATATCTATTCCTAGACCCCTTAGGGGCCCCTGTGAATCCTAGGTCAGGAACCCCTGATTTGCTGCCTAGTTGGGTGCACACTGCATTGGTATAATGGAGAGAGAGAGAGAGAGAGAGAGAGAGACAGACAGAGAGACAGAGAGACAGAGAGACAGAGAGACAGAGACAGAGAGAGACAGAGACAGAGAGAGAGAGACAGAGAGAAACAGAGACAGAGAGAAGACAGAGACAAAAAGACAGAGACAGAGAGAGAAACAGAGACAGAGAGAAAGAGACACAGAGAGACAGGGAGACAGAGAGACAGAGAGACAGAGAGACAAAGAGACAAAGACAGAGGAAGTGCTGGCCTCAGGGTCGAGGAGACTGTGGTATAAGCTCTTCTTAGCACATGTACTAATTGTGTGACCTTGGACAAGTCAACCTTTTAGTGATCCTATGCAATTCTCTAAGTCTATCGGTAAGTTCTGAAGCTGGTGACTGAGCTATATTGGTAAAGGAAACTGAAAGAGGATTGTTCCTCATCAGAAGTTTCATATGCTAATAAAATTATAAAGCCAATGGGGGAAAAGTTGTGTTGGGTATAAGGGAGACAAAGACAAAATCAAATCAACAACAACAACAAAAAAACCAGCCCTTGTCCTTAAGGTGTTTCAATAGTCAATTAATTAATCAATATTTGTTACACCAATGGGCAAGGAACTGTGTTAAGCTCTGGGGATCCAAAAAGTCAACACCCAACACATAGTACTTGATCAATGTTCCTTCTGTTTCTGTTTCTTTATCTCCCTCTGTCTGTTTCTTTCTCTCTCTCTCTCTCTCTGTCTCTCTCTCTGTCTCTGTCTCTCTGTCTCTCTCTCTCTCTCTCTCTCTCTCTCTCTGTCTCTCTCTCTCTTCCTCTCTCTCTCTCTCTCTCTCTCTCTGTCTCTCTCTCTGTCTCCCTCTGTCACTCTCTCTGTCTCTCTCTCTCTGTCTCTCTCTCTGTCTCTCTCTCTCCCTCCTGGGTACATTTGAGTGAGGAGTGCTCTGAGCTCTCCTTAGCACTGCAGGTGGCCCGTGAGCGGGGCGCAGCTGTTTTCTGGTTTTGTTATATCTTTTTTTCCCCCTCATAAAGTTGTACTGGAGGAGGAACAGAATAGGCTGTAACTTTGTGGGATTCCAAAATTTGGAAGACCGGAGGTCAAGTGAAAGGGGCCACTGAGGCTCTGAAGAATGACATAATAATGATCATGATCGTGATCACAGTAATAATTAACATTTATATAGCACCTATTGTGTGCAGGAACTCTGATAAATGCTTTAGAGCTATCATTTCATTTGATCCTCACAATGACCTTATGAGGTAGGTATTCTTATTATCCCCATTTTACAGATGGGGAAACCGAGGCCAACAGAGAAATTGCTCGCCCGAGGTCACACAGGTAGTAAGTATATGAGACTGTTTGAGCTCAGGTATTCCTGAAGCCAGGCCTGGTTAGTCACTATGCCATCTAGCTGTAACGGGGAAAAGCCTAGCAACCAAACGACCCTGCGGCAAAGTGGTGGGGACAAGATGTTCCTGTAGGAGCAAGGAAAAGGGACCTGTCCATCGATTCTGTCACATTTGGAAGAGAATTCGGTGGGCAGAAGTGCATTAAGTTTGAGCCTTTTGTCTCCAGAGACAGAGACGGTAGAGGAAAAACTGCCCTGAGTGTTGGAGGAATGTTTTATATTTCTGTTCTTGCTGTAGCTTCATCACAGAGATCCTGTTATAAAGTCCATTGATGTTCTTGGTTAAATGATACTTTCTATCTAATGCTAGGGTGAATTCACCAGAACGGGAGCTCAAGCCAATAGAATTAGAAAAACTCCCCTAGATCCCTGATGGGAATACGTAGCCAGTTATGCTTTGGGCACCTGACTTTTCAGGTGGGGTGAGAATTGAGTTAAGGATCCTTAAAACTTATAAGGGTTACATTAATATGGCAAACCCAGAAGGGTCCTCTGTTCTTTTATTTTGCTCTGATTTTTGCTCTTTTTCTCATTCTTCTGAAATGATTATTCCAAACCTTTTCCTCTTTCCTAAAAGTCCCAAGTCCTCAGTCTCTCCCCTCATGTCAGTCAATAATCTCACCTATTGATATAAGAACTACCAACAACCACAACTTGTACGTGTATATATGAATATATATATATATATACACCTATATGTATGTATGTATACACACACATATATACAAATATATACACATACATATACACAAAGGAGATACAAGGTAACCTTGGAGGGGAGAATAATTAGCAGCTAAGGGGGAGGGGGGAAGAGGGCAATTAATTTTGCCTCCTGCAGAAGAAGGCACTTGATCTGAGTGAGTCCTGGAAGAAACCAGAGATTACAAGAGGGGGAGGTTAGGAGGGAAAGCATCCATCAGCAGGTTGGTTGGAGGCCACACTTGAAGGCATCTACTAAGTTATAAAGAGGTAGATATCACTGCCTCTATCACTTTCCTCCTTCCCCCAAAATATTATTAGCCTAGGAAAAATAATTTTTAGATTCAAGTTGAACTCCTGGTAGCTAAATAGTGCCCTAAGCATTTCAAAGCTTGAACTCTCTTATGATTAGATGCCAGTTATAGACAGACTATTCATAGTGAATAGTAAATAAATCCATTGATCTAAGCTTGTAGTCAGTCAATAAACATTTATTAAGTGCCAGGCATTTTATTAAGGCTCGGGATACAAATGCAAAAAAAAAAAAAAAGAGACAGGCAGAAGACAGTTCCTGCCCTCAAGGAGCTTATTACACTCCTTGGAGCAAGGAGGAAGACAGTACACAAAAGAAAGCTGGAAACCAGGAGGGGAGAGGAAAGGCACCAGGGCCATGATGGAAAAGTGCAAAGTAGTGCATCCTGATGGAAAATGAAGAGTGTAGCCCCTGGTTACTCCAGTATAATTGGTTTCCTTTGTAATCTTGTATATTTTGTTTTGTGCATTTAGAAACAAGAGTCAGAGAAGGGGTCCATAGGTTTCACCAGTCTGCCAAAAGGGGATCCAGAACACAAAAAAGCTTAATAATCCTTGATCTAGATCAAATGAAATAGTAAGTATAAAGCACTTTATAATACTTAAGGAGTTATAACAATGCTAGCTATTATTATCTACTCATTTTTGAAAACTTGTGTTTGATCCTGCCATCCTCTCAAACTATAGTCCTGTATCTCATCTCTGTTTCACTGTCAAACTTCTAGAAAAATCTACTGCTATTCACCTCCATTTTTTCTTCTCTCACATCTTCTTTAACCTTTTGCAATAGGATTTGGAGCTCACCATTCAACTTAAGCTGTCCTAGGCAAGGTGGCCCTGATCCCTTAACTGCTGGATTGGATGGCCTTTTCATATTCCTTAACCTTCTCCAGCCCTCTGGACTCTTTTGACTTTGACATGTTGTTGACAGCCTTGATTGGATAAATCCTCCTGCAGTACTCTTGGATGCTCTCTCCTCCCTGTCTTGGTTGATTTTGTGACACACGTCCTTCTCTTGGTTCATTTTCTACTTGTCTGATCAATCACTTGGTCTCTTTTTTTCCTGAATCATCATCCCAACTCCTTTTCATGGGCGTAATGGAAGACTCTATTCAGAATCCTCTTATCTCCTCTTTCAAGACATTCTTTCTACATCCTGTGGGCAGAAACTCAAAGACAATATGACCTGACTCTAGGGAAGCTGCCAACCTAGGGAGTTGAGAGTAGCTGGGTAGGCTTGGTTTGGGAGGAATATTCCTGGGGTATGGCTTGGCAGTAAGGAAGAACCAGGCATCTGGTAACTTCCTATTTTAACTACTTTCTATCATCATAAGAGAATTTTAGTATTGCCAACATTTGCTTGGGACAAGCCACGTTACAGAATTCAACTGAGTCATCAAGCTTTAGCTCAGATGATTTATTGGTTACTGAGGAAAGGATTTCTGGCTTGCACTGTTAACTCTGTTTACTTGTGGTGAGCATTTCCTGTCCCTCCTTATAGATCCAGTGTTAATGGTTAGTCTGCAAATTCTAGCTAAATCCCCTAAGGTTTACTGATCTGTTTGTAATTTTACCTGAGGCAGATCTTCCTCTTCATTCTGTTCTTTGTTGTAGAAATCTATACCTTCCCTTTTTTTTTTAAATTTAAATTTATTTATTTAACATATTTGGTTTTCAGCATTGATTTTCACAACAGTTTGAATTACAAATTTTCTCCCCATTTCTACCCTCCCCCCCACTCCAAGATGGCTTATATTCTGGTTGCCCTGTTCCCCAGTCAGCCCTCCCCTCTATCACCCCCCTCCCGTCTCATCCCCTTTTCCCTTCCTTTCCTGTAGGGCAAGATAAATTTCTACGGCCCATTGCCTGTGTAGCTTATTTTTTAGTTGCATACAAAAAGTTTTTTTGTTTTTGAACATCTGATTTTAAAACTTTGAGTTCCAAATTCTCTCCCCTCTTCCCTTCCCACCCACCCTCCCTAAGAAGTCGAGCAATTCAACCTAGGCCACACATGTATTATTATGTATAACCCTTCCACAATACTCATGTTGTGAAAGGCTAACTACATTTTGCTCCTTCCCAACCCATCCTGCTTTATTGAATTTTCTCCCTTGACCCTGTCCCCTTTCTAAAGTGTTTGTTTTGATTACCTCCAAATATCCTGATTTCTCATAAAGTCACTAGCTTCCACTTGCTCCAGTCTAATTTTTAAAGTAGTATTCTCTTCAGTGGTCTTTTGGACCTCCTTTTCCATTTGGCTAATTCTGCCTTTCAAGGCATTCTTCTCCTCATTGGCTTTTTGGAGCTCTTTTGCCATTTGAGTTAGTCTGTTTTTTAAGGTGTTGTTTTCTTCAGTGTATTTTTCAGTATTTTTTTGGGTCTCCTTTAGCAAGTCATTGAGTTGTTTTTCATGGTTTTCTCGCATCCTTCTCATTTCTCTTCCCAATTTTTCCTCTACTTCTCTAACTTGCTTTTCCAAATCCTTTTTGAGCTCTTCCATGGCCTGAGACCAGTTCATGTTTTTCTTGGAGGCTTTGGTTGTAGGCTCTATGACTTTGTTGTCTTCTTTAGGCTGTATGTTTTGGTCTTCTTTGTCACCAAAGAAAGAATCCAAAGTCTGAGACTGAATCTGGGCATGTTTTCGCTGCCTGGCCATATTCCCAACCAACTAACTTGACCCTTGAGTTTTTCAGTGGGGTATGACTGCTTGTAGACTAACGAGTTCTATGTTCTATGTTTGGGGGGGAGGTGCCAGCTCTGTCAGAGCCACACTCCTCCTTCCCCAAGGACCCCCAGTCCAGACTGGGCTTAGATCTTCAGCGGGCTGTTGCACTCCTGCTCTGATCCGCCACTTAATTCCTCCCACCAGGTGGGCCTGGAGCCGGAAGTAAGTGCAGCTGTAGCTGCCCCACCTCCGCTGCCCCTGGGGCTGGAAGCCGAACTGCAAACTCCTTCCACTCCCGCAGCTTTTCCCACTAACCTTCTCCGCAGTCTTTGGTGTTTGTGGGTCGAGGGGTCTGGTAACTGCCGCAGCTCACATATTCAGGGCGCTAGGGCCCCCTCCGCCCAGCTTCTGTTCTGGATGGTTCACGCCGCTCAGGCTGGGCTCTGCTCCACTCCGTTCCCAGCTCCCAGCTCCGTGTGGAATAGACCTCACCCAGAGACCATCCAGGCTGTCCTGGACTGGAGCCCTGCTTCCCTCTGCTGTTCTGTGGGTTCTGCCGTTCTAGAATTGGTTCAGAGCCATTTTTTATAGGTTTTTGGAGGGACTCGGGTACGGAGCTCACTCTAGTCCGTGCTTACCAGCCGCCCTATACCTTCCCTTTTTGCTCTCTATGAGATTCTATCCATCTGATTAATGTAAGTAAGGTCCATACGAGGTTTCTGAAAATGGCTGCTTAGGGCCCATTGGTTTTTGCATACCCTGAGACTCTGCTCAGTATATAATAAACTGGTTAGTAAGATGTCTTTGCATATTGATAAGTATGATTGGTAGCAGAACCTACCGGTGAATCCTTAGACAATTTTTTGTCTCTATCCTGCTGGAAGATTGTAAACTCAGTATTTCAGTGAGTTACTTTGATCTTGGGCTGCCTTAAGAGGGGTGGAGCTTCTAGGAATCAAGATAATATATAGTCCTTCTATACTCTGCTCTGATAAGACCACATTTGGAGGATCACATTGAGTTCATGGTGACACATTTTAAGAAAGACTTTGATAAAGTGGAGAGAGGGCAACCAGGAAGGGGGAAGGAGCCAGTTGATGTCACCTGGGGATGGTTTGAAGGAAGTGGAGATGTTGAGCCTAGAGAAGAGAAGGTTTAGGAGGGCACAGGAGCAATCTGTTAATATCAGAAGCTTAGGGTCCTTTTGCTTTGCCCCAGGGGACAGAACCCAAAGCAATGGGTGGCTGTTACACAGATGAACTTAGGCTTGATGCTAAGAAAAACTTCCTATCAGAATGATCCCGAAGCAAACTGGGCTGCCTTGGGAAGTGGCAGTTTTCCTTCTCAATGAAGGTCTGAAGGCAAAGACTAGATGATTCTTTTAAATTATAGCCGACACTTCCTAGCTGGGTGACCCTGGGCAAGTCACTGACTCCTGTTTGCCTTAGTTTCTTCATCTATAAAATGAGCTGGAGAAGGAAATGGTAACTAACGAGTATCTTTGCCAAGAAAATCCCAAATAGGGTCATGAAGAGTCAGTGAAGATTGGAACAGCTGAGCAGCAATTAAATTAAAACTAATCCTTTAAAAATTATAATACATGTGTATATATACACATATAACACATACACATTATGTAACATGTATTGTGGTGTATATGTATGCATATAACATACATACACTATGTGTAATATGTATTATAGCTAGATTCTTTTTCAGGTATGAGCAGGGCTAGATGGACACCAGGGTCCCTTCCTGCTCTAAAACACTGTGCTTCTATGATACTCCCCTCCACATACTTGACATTCCAGCTGAGCTGAGCTACCACACCCAAGAGTGAGTTCAATGTTCCATCTTCTGTCCATATGTTCATTCATGCTTGTCTGACATGCTCCTTTTCTACATTTTGCTTCTCAAAGACGATTTATATAAAGCACTTTGCAAACCTCAAAGGGCTATATAAATACAAGTTATTATTATTATTTCTCTTCCTCCAAGGCTCAGGTCATATACCACCTCCTCCATGAAGCCATGAGGCAGCTAGGTGTGACTTAGGCGATAGAGCACTGGTCCTGGAGTAAGGAAGATCTACAGTCAAATCTGGCCTCAAACACTTACTAGCAAGTCATTTAACATCTGTCTTTCTCAGTTTCTTGAGGATAATAATATCTGCCTTGAAGAGTTGTTGTAAGGACCAAATGAGACAATATTTGTGAAGTGTTTAGCTTGGACCTTGGCAATAGTAGGCACTTAATTAATATTCACTTCCTTCCTTCCTTTTCTGACCCCTCTACTATAATTATTAAGGCTCTATCCTTCCTCAGATTACTTTGCATTTACTTATCCCTAAACAGGTTATATCTCTCCAGCAGAATGTAAGCTTCTTAAATTTGTCGTTCACTGGTTTCCATTGTGTCCAACTCATTGTGAGTTGGGATTTTCTTGTCAAAGATATGGAGTGGTTTTGCCATTTCCTTCTCCAGCTCATTTTACAGATGAGGCAATTGAGGTAAATAGGGTTAAGTGACTTGCCCAGGGTCACAAACTAGTAAGTGTCTGAGGCCAGATTTGAACTCAGGTCCTCCTGACTCCAGGGCTGAGCCACCTAGTTACCCTCAAGCTTCTTAAAGGCAGGGATTATTTTGTTTTCTATTTTCATATCACAAGTACCTTGTCTTACATATAGGAGGCACTTAGTTCGTGTTGTATATTTATGTTCATATGTTATGGAGGGAGGAGATTTGTGAGATACTCCTAATCCATTGTCTACAGCTCCCACACCCTATTTCCAACCCAGATGATGAAATTGCAGAATGGGGAGGGAAGTAAGAGAGAAAACTATGTATTGATATTTTAAAGGAAGTAGAGGAGGGGTTTTTCCTTGGTTTCCCCTTTCTACATGGGTAGAAGTTCTCTTTGATGCAATCAGAGCGCAGGTCACCATTGGCAGGCCCTTGGTAGCCTGTAAAAAGCAATCTTTCCAGTACTGGGGGACCTACAGGCAAGACTGAAGTTTCAAGGTCCAGTCCAAAGGAGAGGCAGTAACAAAAGATTCCAGCTCTTGAGAGGGGATTGACTGCTAAGTGGCGACTGGGAAGAGATTTTGCATCAGAACTACTCACCTAGTAGGAAACTGACAGGGACTGGGATAGTTAGTGGAGACAGCTTCAAGGAACATGACCCCTGGCAGTATAAAGAAGAAACATTTATGGATTCAATAAAGAATTAACTCTGGCAGTCAGGAGTCAAATTGTAGGGAAGTATAAGGACAAGGAGTCCAACTGAGCAACTTGCCTAGCAGTGATCCAAAGGAAAAGTCACATAAGGACACCGTGGGAAGAGAAAAAGAAAAGGTCTTGGGGCCCTGCACTGGCACTGCACTGCACTGAGCTGCCTTGGCCATATGTTTCCTACCTATGTGTTTCACTGCCAGCATATTCTATGCATGTGCCTACTCTTAATACTAATACTTTGTATCTTTATGGATGAGAGTTTCCTAGGTCTAGAGCAGGGGGTGCTGTTTAGTGGTTACTGTTCTTGCTCTGCCAACTTTGGCTAAGGCCTTTGCTTTGAGCTAATTGTGTCTATTGGCTGATTATTAAAGATAAGTGCACCTAGAGGGGCTCTTTTGCTATAATTTTAGGAATGTGGATCTACAGAGAACCTGGAACATATGGCAGTGATTGCTCCTGGGGACTCAACTCACAACTCGTAAGTATTGATTTGGGAGCAGTGGGGAGCGAGAATAGTTGGGAGGAGGTGATTCATAAGAACATTGTTTTCCTTGATAGAATGTAAACTCCTTCATTTTTGCTTTTGTATATCCATTGCCTGACAGTTCCTGGCACATGGCAGACATTTAATAAATGCTGATTGGTAAATTGATTGATAAATGTTGCACCAAACTGAATTGAACTGAATATTAGGTTTGTATGGCAGCCTAGACAGGTCACCTGCTTCATTTGAAAATAAGGAAAATTATGAAAGATGACAAAATTCTTTAATTGTAGTTTTTTAAAATTGCTAACAATCATCAAGAAATATTTAAATATGCAAAATACAAAAAGAGGATTACATGTGAAACTGAATTTCCATGATGTAGTCAGTTTTTAAAGTATATACTAAATATTATAAGATATTGATTCTGTATTATTTTTAATTGATCCTATTTACAGTTAATTGATTTTTTCTTGTAACTGCCCAAGTCATGGTTCTTTGTCTCTGAACTCAGAATTCAGCTGGTCTGTAATGAGTTAAGTTTAAAAATCCATTTAATCACTATCCTGTTCTTGTGTCAAGGAAATCTGTTACCCTTAAAGGAAGCAGTAGTCACCAGGGAGGATGGTCTTGTATCTTTACACCACTGACTTATCCTTCAAGGATGTCTGGTTTGTTCCCCATGGAGGTCTGGTTTGCTATTTCTGTCCTTGCAGATGTGGCTAGACCCAAACAATGAATATTTCTTAGTCACAGGAGGGAAGAAGATTGCTAGCTCTCATTCCCAATTTCCATCCAATCATATTTACTTCCAACTATGATTCTAGCCTTCCTATTTTCTGTGCTTCCCAAAACTATAAAAGAGAGCTGTCCCCCTCACTCAGGGTCTTAGCTTTGCTAAGGAAGCTGAGGTCCTGTTTATTGGTAAATTCTTGCTTTATTAATAACTGATTGTGCTCTGAACTTTGTGCCTCAGTTTACCTTAATTTTAACTGTTACAAAATTGCTTTTTGTCCCTTCTTTACTGCTTTCCGTTTTTTACTTCTGTGTATTTTTAATTTTTTTTCGATGTTCTTTTCCATTTTTGTTTGCATATCTATCACTAACCATTAATCCGCCCTCCTTTTGCTCTACCACATACATAGAAGCCCTTCAAACCAACCCATTGGCCATATTTGAAACTGTATGTCTCATGTTACCCCTCTAGTCTTCCATCTCTCTGCCAAGACACGAGAGGCATGCTCTGTTGCTGATGTTCTGAAATCATGACTGGCCTCATTCTGTACTTTTCCAAAATTGTTTCCATTATTATGTAATTGTTCTCTTGGCTTTTTTTTTCATCTTATTCTGAATCAATTCATATTGTTCTCTGGTCTCTCTGAATCCAACCCTTTAATCAGTTTTGTTTTGGTTGTTGTTTTCTGTTTTTTTATGGTGCAATAATATTCCATTACCATCCTGTACCACAATTTGTTCAGCCATTCCCCAAGTGGTAGGTGCTAAATTACTGGTTCTTAACAAAAAGTGCTGCTTTAAGTATTTTTGGACACATAGGTCCTCCCCGATAGAATGTATACTTCTTGAAGGCAGGGACATTTTCATTTTTGCCTCCAGTAAATATATGTCAAAGTATGTGAAATTTTTTTTCTTTTTATAAAATTCCTTTTTTTTCTTTATTAGTTAACAAGCATTTATTGTCTCGTCCTCCCACTTTCCTCCTCTCCCCTGCCCAATTAAACAACAAAAAGAAAAATAAAATCTAAATTACAAATATGCATAGACAAGGAAAACAAATTCCCATAATGGTCATGTCAAAAAATGTTTTTAAAGCATATATTAGTAGTCTGGTACATACCAGGTGCTTAAGAGATGTGGACTAATTGATTCATTCCCTCTGCATTTGCTTAGCAGTATCAGTGGATCAAAGGTTATGGACAGTTTAGGACTTTTTTGGGGCATAGTTCCAAATTGCTTTCCAGAGTAGCTAGACCAATCCATAGCTCCAGCAAAAGTGTCCTTATGTGCTTAGCCTCCCAAAGTTCCTTTAACATTTGCCATTTTCATCTGTTGTCATCTTGACAAACTTACGGGTCTGGTGTGGTGTGGAGCTTCAGGTTCTCTCTCTCTCTCTCTCTCTTTCTCTCTCTCTTTCTCTCTCTCTCTCTCTCTCTCTCTCTCTCAGTGATTTGGAGAATTTTTTCAGATGGTTGTTGATAGCTTGGATTTCTTCATTTGAAAACTGTTCCAGTAGAACCAGGAGAACAACTTATGCAATAATATGTGGAAAAACAACTTTGAAAGACCTGAGAACTCTGATCAATGTCATTAACTGAGCATGCTTCCAGGGCCCCAATGGAGCATGCTATCTCAGTTGAAGGATTCAAGATACAGAATAAACCAGATTTTTTTTTTTGACATGACCATTGTGGGAAATTATTTTGCTTACCTATGTATGCTTATAACAAAGGTTTTATTTTTTGATGTTGTTGTTGTTTAGTTTGGGGAGTGGGGAGAGAAGTGGGAAGGAGAGAGAATAAATGTTTGTTAATAAAGAAAAAAAGAAAGTTTTAAAAAAGAAAAAAAAATGTCCTTTGACCACTTATCTCCTGGAGAATGACTTTTGTTCCAAAATATCTGTATCCATTTTTAATATAGCTCAGATATGAAGAAATCTTTCCAAGGCCACACAGCCAGCTAGTGAACTAGAAGCAAGGGAAGTCGCCTGACATGAAGTCTTCTTTCCTCCATCTCATAGAATCCCTAGCTTCCTTTAAGATTTAGCTAAATTAGGGGGCCAAACCAAGATGGAAGAGTAAGCCAGGAAATCACCTGAACTTCCCAAGTTCCCTTCTCAACAACTATAAAATAATACTTCAGAATTAATTCTAGAGAGGTAGAACCAACAAAAGGAAATAAGTTGCCAGCCCAAAAGGTTGGTAAGAGTAATTTGTCTCACTCAGGCAAGCAAAGTCCTAAACAGGTGGTATCTGGGCAAGCCAGAAGCAGTCCATGTCCCAGCAAGTTTAATGTGAAGTTATATGTAGAAGATATATCAGATTTCATGCCATCTTGGGGAGGAGATGGCAGGGGAAGGGAGGGAAGAAAATCTGGAACTCAAAATCATGTGGAACTAAGTGTTGTAAACTAAAAATAAAAAATCTTAATAAAAAAGAAAAGAAACAACACAACAAAATCAAAAGAATGAAAAAATAGAAGAAAATGTTTAATACCTCATTGGAAAAACAGCTGATCTAGAAAATCATTTGAACCTTACTCTCATTGGAATTGGCTCAAAGAGGGAATAACATACATACTCAGTGGGTATAGGAGTCTATCTTACCTTACAGGGTAAGGTAAGAGAAGGGAAGGGAGAAGGGGGGCGGGGCGGGAATTGATAGAAAGCAGGGCAGATTGTGAGAGGATGGACAGGGTGGACACCCACACGCACACAGACAGAGACAAACAGAGACAGAGACAGAGAGAGAAGAATAAACAGGAAATACATAGTTAGTAATCATAACTGTAAATGTGAATAGGCTGAATTCACCCATAAAACCAAAGTGGAAAACAGAGTGGATTAAAAACCAGAATCCTAGAATATGTTGTTTATAAGAAACACATTTGAAGCAGAGAGACACGCATAGAGTAAAAGTAAGGAGCTGGCACAGAATCTATTATGCTTCAGCTGAAGTAAAAAAAATCAGATATAGCAATCATGATCTCAGACAAAGTGAGAGCAAAAATAGGTCTAATTAAAAGAGATAAGGAGGGAAACTACATCTTGCCAAAAAATACCCTAGACAATGAAGTAATATCAATACTAAACATATATGCACCAAATGTTATAGCATTCAAATTTTTAAAAGAGAAGTTAAATAAGTTATAAGAGGAAATTAGACAGTAAAACTATACTACTGGAGGACCTCAGCTTTCCTTTCTCAGAACTAGATAAATCTAACCAAAAATGAAAAAGAAAAAAGTTAAGGAAATGAATAGAATTTTTAAAAAGTTAGACTTGATAGATCTCCAGAGAAAACTGAATGGGGGTAGAAAGGAATATACCTTTTTCTTAGCGGTATATGGAACATACACAAAAGTTAACTGTGCGTTAGGGCATAAAAACCTCACAATCAAATACAGAAAGGAAGAAATTTAAATGTATCATTTTCAGATCATAATGGAATAAAATTATGTTTAATTAAAAGTCATAGAAAAATATATTTTAAATTAGTTGGAAGCTAATCTAATTCTAAAGAATGAATAGCTCAACAAAAAAATCATAGAAACAATCAATAATTTCATTAAAGAGAATGACAAAGAGACAACATACCAAAATTTTAGGTTGCAGCCGAAGTAGTATTTAGGGGAAAATTTATATCTTTAAATGTTTACATCAATAAAATAGAGAAAGAACAGAATTGAATTACAAAAATCCACTGAAGAAAACAACTCCTTAAAAAGTAGAATTGGGCCTTTTCCCTCTCCTCCTGCTTGAGGAGCCGGCTACCACCATGGTGAATCTTCCTGGGGCCTAGACGCCATCCGTTTCACATCTGCGCCATCCTTCGGCTTGGCTCTCGACCCTTCTATCAGCCTGTCTCTTGGAGGCCTCTTGTACACTCCAGTGTTGAAACTAGCCAGGAACAGCACTCCAAGAGTGAATTATACTGTTACCATCAGAACCAGGAAGTTCATGACAAACAGACTTCTTCAGCATAAACAGATGGTTATAGATGTCCTTCATCCTGGAAAGGCCACAGTGCCCAAGACTGAAATTTGAGAAAAACTGGCCAATATGTACAAGACAACTCCAGATGTCATTTTTGTCTTTGGATTCAGAGCCCATTCTGGTGGTGGCAAAACAACAGGCTTTGGCATGATTTATGATTCCCTTGACTATGCAAAGAAAACTGAACAAAAGCACAGACTTGCAAGGCATGGCCTGTCTGAGAAGAAAAAGACTTCAAGAAAGCAGTGAAAGGAATGCAAGAACAGAATGAAGAAAGTCAGGGGTACTGCAAAGGCAAATGTCAGTGCTGGCAAAAAGTGAGCTGGAGATTTCATAACAGAAGGATTAAAAGGCACTATGGATGATGTTTATCTGTGAAGATAATTTTTCATCAGAGCATAAATAAACTATGTAAAAACTTCAGAAAAAAAAAGCAGAATTGGTCAAATGGAAAAGGAGGGGGCAGCTAGATGGCGCAGTGAGTAGAGCACCGGCCTTGGAGCCAGGAGGACCTGAGTTCAAATCCGGGCTCAGACACTTGACACATGTACTAGCTGTGTAACCTTGGGCAAGTCACTTAACCCCAATTGCCCTGCCTTCCCCCCTCAAAAAAAACAAAACAAAATAAACAAACAAATGGAAAAGGAGGTACAAATGCTCACTAAAGAAAATAATTCCTTAGAAATTAAAATTGGGCAAATGGAAGCTAATGACTCCATGAAACATTAAGAAACAATAAAACAAAATCAAAAGAATGAAAAAAATAGAAGAAAATGTGAAATACTTCATTGGAAAAACAGCTGATCTGGAAAATCATTTGAACCTTACTCTCATCGGAATTGGCTCAAAGAAGGAATAACATACACACTCAATTGGGTATAGAAATGTATCTTACCTTACAGGGAAGCAGGAAGGGAGGGGAAGGCAGAAGGGTGGGGAGATTGCTAGAAGGCAGGGTATTGAGGGACTGAATTGGAAACTAAAAAACTAGAAAAAGAACAAATTTTAAATCCCCAATTAAACACCAAATTGGAAATCCTGAAAATCAAAATGGAGATTAATAAAATTGAAAGTAAGAAAATCATTGAACTAATGAATGAGACTAGGAACTAGTTTTATGGAAAAAACCAATAGATAAACCAACCATTGGTTAATTTTATTTAAAAAAAATGAAAGGGGGCGGAGTCAAGATGGCAGCTGGAAAGCAGGAACTTGCCTAAAGCTCTCCCCCAGGACCCTCCAAACACCTATTAAAAATGACTCTGAACAAATTTTAGAACTGCAGAACCCATAAAATAGCAGAGGGAAGCAGGACTCCAGCCCAAGACAGCCTGGATGGTTGCTGGGTAAGGTCTATCGCACGGACCTGGGAGTGGAGTGGAGCAGAGCCCAGTGTGGGCCACACCGGGACCAACCAGACTGGGAGCTGGGCAGAACAGGCCCTAGTGCCCTGAATCAATGAGTTGTGGCAGTTACCAGACTTCTCAACCCACAAACACCAAAGACAACAAAGAAGGTTAGTGGGAAAAGCTGCTGGGACAGAGTGAAAGGAGTTTGCAGGTCATCTTTCAAGAAATTATCGAGGAAAACTGCCCTGATATTCTAGAGCCAGAGGGTAAAATAGAAATTGAAAGAATCCACTGATCGCCTCCTCAAAAAGATCACAAAAAGAAAACTCCTAAGAATATTGTCGCCAAATTCCAGAGCTCCCAGATCAAGGAGAAAATGCTGTAAGCAGCCAGAAAGAAACAATTTGAGTATTGTGGAAACACAATCAGGATAATACAAGATCTAGCAGCTTCTACATTAAGGGATCGAAGGGCCTGGAATACAATATTCTGGAGGTCAATGGAGCTAGGATTAAAACCAAGAATCACTTACCCAGCAAAACTGAGTGTCATGCTCCAAGGCAAAATATGGATTTTTAATAAAATAGAAGACTCTCAAGCTTTCTCAGTGAAAAGACCAGAGGTGAATAGAAAATTTGACTTTCAAACACAAGAATCAAGAGAAGCATGAAAATGTAAACAAGAAAGAGAAATCATAAGGGACTTACTAAAGTTAAACTGTTTTGTTTACATTCCTAATGGAAAGATGATGTGTGTAATTCATGAGACCTCAGTATTAGGGTAGCTGAAGGGAATATATATATATAGACAGAGGGTACAGGGTGAGTTGAATATGAAGGGATGATATCTAAAAAAATAAAATCAAATTAAGAGATGAGAGAGGAATATATTGAGAGAGGGAGAAAGGGAGAGATAGAATGGGATAAATTATCTCACATAAAAGTGGCAAGAAAAAGTAGTTCTGTTGACAGGGAAGAGGGGTCAGGTGAGGGGGAATGAGTGAATCTTGCTCTCATCGGATTTGACCTGAGGAGGGAATACCATACACACTTAACTAGGTATCTTACCCCACAGGAAAAAAGGAGGAAGAAGATAAAAAAAGGGGGGTGATGATAGAAGGGAGGGCAGATTGGGGGAGGAGGCAATCAAAAGCAAACACTTTTGAAAAGGGACAGGGTCAAGGGAGAAAATTAAATAGAGGGGGATAGGATAAGAAGGAGCAAAATATAGTTAGTCTTTCACAACATAAGTAAGTTTTTGCATGCAACTAGGAAATAAGATATACAGGCAGTGGGGCATAGAAATCTATCCTGCCCTACAAGAAAGTAAGGGAAAAGGGGATGGGGGGAGTGGGGTGACAGAAGGGAGGACTGACTGGGGAATGGGGCAATCAGAATATATGCCATCTTGGAGTTGGGGGGAGGGTAGAAATGGGGAGAAAAATTGTAATTCAAACTCTTGTGAAAATCAATGCTGAAAACTAAAATATTAAATAAATTTTAAAAAATGAAAGAAGAAAACCAAATTACCAGTACCAAAAATGAAAAGAATGGATTCAACACCAATGAAGAGGAAATTAAAGCAATGATCAGGAGCTATTTTGCCCAATTATATGCCAATAAATCTGACAAACTAAGCAAAATGAATGATTATTTTTAAAAATATAAATTGTTCAGATTAACAAAGAGGAAATAGAATACTTAACCCCATTTTAGAAGAAGAAATTAAACAAGCCATCAATGAACTCCCTAAGAAAAAATCCCCAGGGCCAGATGGGTTCATAGGTGAATTCCACCAATCATTTAAAGAACAATTAATTCAAATGCTATATAAACTATTTGGAAAAATAAGCAAAGAAAGAGTCCTACCAAATTCCTTTTAGGACACAAATATGGTGCTGATACCTAAACCAGGAAAAGCAAAGACAGAGGAAGACTATAGATCAATTTCCCTAATGAATATTGATGCAAAAATTAAATTAAAATTAAAAAAATAAGTTGATGCAATTTAGCTGTGATTTTTAAATAATATTTTTCCCAATTACACATAAAAATAACTTTTAACATTCATTTTTTTTAATTTTCAGTTCCAAATTCTCTCTCCCTCTCCCTTCCCCTTCTCCTAGCTCCCTGAGATCGTAAGCAATTTGATAGAGGTTATACATGTGCAATTGTACAAAACATATTTCCATATTAGACATGTTATAAAAAAAGACAGACAAAAAATATAAATCCACAAAAATATAGAAAGTGAAAATAGTATGTTTCAATCTGCATTCAGATTCTATCAGTTCTGCTTCTGGAGGTGCATAGCATTTTTCACAAGTCCTTTGGAATTGTCTTAGATTATTGTATTGCTAAAAATAGTTGAGTCATTCACAGTTGTTTGTCATATAATATTGGTATTACTGTGTACAGTGTTCTCCTGGCTCTGCTCACGTCACTCAGCATCAGTTCATATAAGTCTTTCCAGGTTTTTCTGAAATCTACATGCCCCTCATTTCTTATAGCACAACAATATTCCATTACATTCACATATCACAACTTGTTCAGCCAGTTCCCAATTGATGGGCATCCCCTCGATTTCCAATTCCTTGCCACTTAAGAGCCACTATAAATATTTTTGTATACACAGGTTCTTTCCCCCTTTCTTTGCTCTTTTTAGGATATAGACCTAGGAGTGGTATTGCTGGATCGAAGGGTAAGCACGGTTTTGTAGCCTTTTGGGCATAGTTGGATCAGTTCACAGATCCACCAATAGTTCATTAATGTACCTATTTTCCCTCATCTCCTTCAACATTTATCATTTTCCTTTTCTGGCATATCAGCCAATCTGATAGGTGTGAGATGGTGCCTCAGAATTGTTTTAATTTGCATTTTTCTCATCAATAGTGATTTAAAGCATTTTTTCATATAACTAGAGATAGCTTTGATTTCTTCATCTGAAAACTGCCTGTTCACATCCTTTGGCCATTTATCAATTGGGTAGTGATTTCTATACTTATATATTTGACTCAGTCCTCTATATATTTGAGAAATGAGACCTTTATCAGAGAAACTTGCTGTAAAAATTTTCTCTCAACTTTCTGCCTTCCTTCTAATCTTAGTAATCAAATCCCCACATTGGCTGTATCTGAAAATATATCTTATTCTGAAAAATAAGAAATGCTTCAAGAATTGGCGTGTCATTTTTGCACAGGAGCCATGCTAATTTCTGCTTCATTCTGATTTTAGTCCGCATACTACTGAATTGAGCCCCAGTGATTACATTTTCCAAGGTGAAAGTCTAATATTCTGTTTCCTCCTGGCACTGGGGAGACAGCCATGCCTGGGAGAACAAGGGAATCCGGTCTGACTGAGCTGAAAGTCAAGGCTCAGTGGTCTGGAAGCTGGCCTCGTTAGGAGTCCTTACCTTGGGTAAGTTGCCTATCCACTGGCTTTCCTAATCTGTAAAATAACACTTGCACCACTTCCCTCACTTATGAAGGTCAAATGAAATAATATATAGAGAGTACTTTGTAAGCACGAAGAAACATGTAAATGAGAGTTGTGACAATTCTCTACTCATAATAGGACTGAGAGTGGAAACAGTACTGGGGTTGGAGTGTGGAGGAGCTGAGTCTGAATTCTGCCCCTTATACTTCCTAGCTATATGACCATGGGCAAATCCCTTAGCTTCCCGGAGTCCGTTTCCTCATCTGTAGAAATGGCAGAGGCACTGTGCAATAATAGATAGCTGTGTGATAAAAGTGGGTAGAATGCTAGACTTTGAGTCAGGAAGACCTGAGTTTGAAACTTCCTTAGACACTGACTACCTGTGTGACCTCTATTTGCCTCAGTTTCTTCATCTGTAAGCACCTATCTCACAGGGTTGTTGTAAGGATCAGATGAAGAGTTTTACAAATCTTAAAACACATTGGAAATGGTAGCTGTCATTGTTGTTGGTGGTGCTGGTGGTGATGTTGATGTTGTTGATAGAGGGTGACTTTGGGGTCAGGAAGATCTGCCTTTGACACATACCAGGCACAAGACATTTAATCTCTCTGAGCCTCAGTTCCTCATCTGTAAAACTGCAGAGGCATCATGGCATAGCGCCAGAGTCAAGAAAACCTGTGTTCGAATCCTTACTTTGACACCTACAGGCAATTCTCTAAGATGACCAGTTGTAGAAGACTGATCTATTTCCATGGAAGGAGCTCTCTATCAATGGAATAAAAATTTCAGGCCAAAAAAAAAAAAAACCAAAGCAAAACTAGGTATAATAATCCCCATAGAGCCTATCTCATGTAGGGACTGCAAAGATTTCTGCTAAGGGAGTTATTTGGTGGTATATTCCTTCAGCAAACGAGAAGAGGTCTGTGAAAGAGAGAGTTTCGACCTTGGCAGGAAGCCATGCGAGGGCAGAGGCAGTTGAGAAGAACCATGCCAAGTCCTCCCAGAGGGCAGGCAGGAATCCAGATGCATAAGGAGACTCCCTGTGCAGAGAGAGGTACCAATGTCTCTCAGGCTGCTGACTGCCCCAGGAGCTGGCAGGCTCTCTTTTAGCTTGGCATGATTGAATTCAGGGATTGACATAGCCTCCTGGTTATGAACAAGGAAGAAAGGGCTGCCCCATGCCCTGGATACTTAGTGTGCATTCCCTACTTGGAACCCCATGTTCTTGAGATTCCTTTCTCTATGCCCTCGTACAGCTCCACTACCCGTCAAAACTTCGCAGTTTTGCTCCTCATTCCCTCAGGAACGTGTTCCTTGCTTACTGCTGACCTAGAAAGAATACTTCATTGGTATCCTTGTTGGGGAACCTTGAACAAGTCACCCCATCGGATTCAGTTTGCTTATCTGCAGAGTAGGAGGGTAGGCTTGGATAGATCATGACAAAGTTCTTTTCAAGCTCTGATATTTGATAACCTGGTGCTTTCCAAGTTGAAATCCTGGCACTACCCTAATTTCCAGACATCTCATACTATTATTCTCCCCAGCCTCTACACTTGAGCCAGATCAGAAAGTTGGATAACCCTTGAACAGACTCTAAACTCTCTCCCTTCCATGTCTTTGTTCTTATTGTTCACCAGGACATGTCCTCTGTCTCCTCTTTCACCTATCCCATTCCTTTATGTTGTTGTCGTTCAGTCATTTTCAGTCATATCTGAGTCTTCATGATTCTGTTTGTAGTTCTCTTGACAAAGATCCTGGAGTGGTTTGCCATTTCCTTCTCCAGCTCATTTTACAGATGAGGAAACTGAGGAAAACAGAGGTAAGTGACTTGCCCAGGGTCACACAGCTAGTAAATATCTGAAGCCAAATTTCAGCTCAGGAAGATGAATCTTCCTGACTGCAGACCTGGTGCTCTATCTACTGCACCACCTAGCTGCCCAATTCAATGCCTACCTATTTACTAATCACAATGCAAAAAAAAATTCAATAAAGGGCTGCAAAAAAGGGATTAAAAATTAATTGGAGACTAAATTACTTAATCCTAAAGAATTGGTGGGCTAAAGAACAAATCATTATCATCGATAAAGTTAATGAAAACAAGGAGACAACATACCAGAATTTTAGGGTTGTAGCCAGAGCTCTGAGGACATTTCTATCTCTAAATACTTTATCTCTAGTCTCTAAATTTATATCTCTAAATACTTTCAGCAAGATAACAGAGAAAGGTGAATTATATGTACATAATACATACATATATTTTTGTACAGACATATGTAAACTGTACTTGAAGGTTTCCAAAGCACTTTATATGTGTTACATCATTTGACCCTCACAGTAACCCTAAGAGGGAGGTGTTGTTATCATTCCTGTTTCTCACCTTAGCTATGCGCTTTTGAACTTTCCCGCTGTGCCTTGGAAACATCATCATCCTGCAAGATCTAGTCAGCCTTGGTACTCACAACTTATCAGTACCTGGGTCCCTGGGGTCCCTCTAATGGGAAGGCACAGAGAATGTTTCCTCAAACCTCCATTTGAGGAGGGTGCTCAGGCCGCCATGTCTTCATTTCCCACTCAGTTGCATTCCTTTGGACTCTCCCATCATTGCCCTGAAGGGGTATCTTCCCTGAAGACAAGAACTGTGTTTCTTTTTCAAATTTATATCTCCAGAATGTATCACAGTACCTGGTACATAGTAGGTGCTTAATAAATGTTTCTTGCCTGGTTTTACAGGTGAAGAAATTGAGGCAGATAGGTTAAGTAACTCGTTCAAGGTCACACAGCTGTTAAGTGTCTGAGGAAGTATTTGAACTTGGGTTTTCCTGACTCCAGCCCCAGTGTTCTGTTCACCATACCATTTAGCTGCCTGTAATGACTTGCCCGGTGACATATAAGGTAATCTACCTTTTCTACATTTTTTTAAAGGTGAAAACTGGGGAAGGGGCTAAGGTGGAATTCCTCCATACAGTCTTCTCCTTATATATGATTAAACCTTAGAGATAGTCCTGGGTTCTTGCAGGCTATACTGGGGGAAAATGATTCTCTGGTAGTTTTCTTCAAAGCTGGGCAGTCATCAAGTCCAGACCCAGTGATGGACCATATATATGTATATTATCCAAGCACTAGCTGAGCTCATTGAACTGTTAGTCACAGGGTCTTGAATTTTTCAACCACTGCAACTTTTAAAGACCACCTACTAACTGCCTCCCCAGGGGTCGTGGGTTTTATCAGTGAAAGAAATACCCAAAGAGATGGAATTACAGAACCCTAAAGGTCTGTGGCTAGGAGGGATAAGTAGGGAGAGGGGGTGAGGGATAGTAGCAGCTGTCCTGCCACTTCTGGACACTTCGTATTCAGATTTGTCTGACCTTCTCTGGGGGAATCAGTCCTGTACTGGGGTAAGTGGAAAATAAAATCACAGAACTACTGTGGGTACCTAGGAGCATAGGACAGGATTAAAGCCAACCTTGGTAAATTGTAGAAGTACATACAAAGACACTTGGAATGTAATTCAGATAGAGTCTACAGGGCAGACCATCTGAAATGAGAAATAAAGCGCGCAAATAGAAGATCAGGAAGTAATGGTTGTAGGCACATGCAGCCAGAAAGGATGTAGAAATCAGAGTAAATTACAGTGCTAAAAACAAGCCATCAGTGTAATGCTGCAGTGAAGAGGGGGAAAAGACACAGCTTGCATCTGTGACATTCTTCGAAGAGCAGAGAAGGGAGGAAGGGTGAGGTCATTCTCCCATTGCCCTTGGCGTGGGTCAGGCCACTGGAGAGGAAAATGTGTTCAGTTCATAATCGAAGAGCACTTTGTAGAAAGTACTTGGAGAGGGCTAAGTGGACAGACTAAGAGTAAACAGGTCCCCTGAGAACTTCTGTGGGAATATATTTTTGCAGTAAATAGGGAGAACATAACTATCAATTTTGGTGCCTGAGGAGGGCAGCATGAAATACACCCTTAAACTGGCTCTGCAATTGACAATGTGAAAACCACACAAGAATTAAGAAACATTCAATTAAGGGAGAGGGAGAATCTGTTACTATAGTGACTCAAGGGATAAAATCTCTTGAGTAGGAAAGGACATTCCCCCCATACACATAGATAATATACACGTACAGAGTTGGGAGGAACCTCAGAGGCCATCCATTCTTATCACTTCATTTTATAAATGAATTTATACAAAACAAAATAATTTATAAAATTGTAAAAATTACAAAAAATTATTATGTTATGAAATTAGAAAAGTATGGATACAAAACATTAAGGTTTACGAAGTGCTTTCTAAGTATCATCTCATTTTATTTTCACAATCACCCTGGGAGGTAGATGTTGTCATTATCTTCGTTTTACAAATGAAGAAACTGAGATGCAGGGAGATTTTGTGATTTGCCCAAGGTAGTAAGTGACAGAGCTGGGATCTGAACCCAGGTCCTCAGACTCCAAATTTAGGAGGCTTTCCACCTTGCCCTGCTGCCCAGAGGGCATCGAGTTGAAACCACAAGATCTATAATTTTGTGCTATTTCTGTCCCTTGGAAGAGCCTTGTCGAGGAAGGCAATGCTGGGATTATTGCTCATTCTTACTTGGATGAAACCCTGCTGCTTTCAGAGGGACAGCTGGACAGAAGTTCTTTTGCCTGAAAAGGAGAAAGGGAAGGGACAGCCTCAGAAAAGAACAGGTTGGGGCAGGTTGGGAATTTCTTTGTGGAAAGGAGGGAAAGGGAGGGATTGAGCCACAACTGTCCCCTCCTCCCAACACCTGACAACATCCGAGCTCCCTCTCCTCCTTCTACTCTGCTGATGGAGTACCTGTGTTAAATTTTCCACCTGGTGTCCCTGTGTTTATTATTTTATATTTGAGAAGTGTCTCAGTCATTTCTCCATCTCTTTTTGTCGTTTGGTCATTTTCAGTCATATTTGACTCTTTCTGGCCCTATTTGGGGTTTTCTTGGCAAAGATACCAGAGTGGTTTGCTGTTTCCTTCTCTAGCTCATTTTACAGATGAGGAAACTGAGGCAAACAGGGTTAAGTGACTTGCGCAGGATCACATAGCTAGGAAGTGTCTAAGGCTGGATTTGAACTCAGGTCATCCTGACTCCAGGCCCAGTGCTCTATCCACTGCACCCATCTAAGTAAACTCTTCAATTCATTGATAAAAATGTTAAGCAGCAAATGGCCAAGTACACATAGATCACTGGGGTCTGCCATTGCAGATGTGATGATTGCACCATTAGCAATTATTCTTGAGTTCAGTCATTTAACTGGTTCTGTGTCTATGTAATTGTTATTGCTTGATCTGTATCCCTCCATCTTTTCCACAAGAAGGGTACGAGCTACTTTATCATAAACTCTGTGAAAATCTCAATGAGCTATATCCACAGCACCCCTCTCCCAGTGTATCTACCATCTGCTGGTTTAGGAATCCTAATCTTAAAATTCCTGTCAAAAAAGGAAATGAAGTTAGTCTGGCATGACCTCTTCTACTCTTAAACCTCCTTCTATGCCTATAGCCCCCTTCCAAGGAATTCCAGGGCTGCTATAGAAATGTCCCTGAAGAATTTAGGACCAAAGAAAATATAAAGAGTATTACAAAATGTAAAATAAATAATTTTGATTATATAAAATAAAAAAGGTTTTACACAAGCAAAAATAATGCAAGCAAAATTAAAAGGAAAGCAGAAAACTGGAAAATTTTTTTTGAAACATATTTCTGATAAAGACCTCATTTCTCAAATATATAGAAAACTGAGTCAAATTTCTAAAAATAGAAGTTGTTCCCCAATTGGTAAATGGTCAAAGGATACGAATAGGCAGTTTTCAGATGAAGAAATGAAAGCTATCTCTAGTCAAATGAAAAAAAAATGCTCTAAATCACTATTGATTAGAAAAATGCAAATTAAAACAACTGAGAGACTACCTCGCAACTATCAGATTGGCTAATATGACAAAAATAATGGCAAATGTTGGAGGGGGTATGGGGAAACTGAGACACTAATGCATTGTTGGTGGATTTGTGAACTGATCTAACCATTCTAGAGAACAATTTGGGACCATGCCCAAAAGTTTGTACAACTGTGTATACCTTTTGACGTGGCAGTACCACAACTAGGTCTACCTTGCCCAAGGACCTCACAGTGGGGTGGATGGGGGGGGGGGGTGGGACTGTCACTTTCAGGGTAAGCAAGAGATCAGACAAGAACATTATTGTGGTAAAGTTGGAGTGAGGCTGGCCTAGACTTCCTCATCACTCCTGCCTAGTAAAAACTGTCTTAGGCCAAGGCCTTATCCTCTGCCCTCCCTCAGGAGCCCTCCTCTAGGGTTAACAAATTCCTCTCTTTTATCTCAGCACCATCTTTGGTGCTGGAGACACCACATCTCTTGGCCCCCTCTCTATGGCTGGCAGTGTCTTTTCTCCCTTCCCAGGACATACCAGGATGAGAGAAGGTGGAGGTCTGCTCATTGCTCTTCCACTGTCACATCTGGACCCTCCCATTACTCAGCAATCACCTCTCTTCCTCTTGAGGTCCCTCCATCCTGTCCAGATCCTTCAAGCATTTACTATATGCCAGGTCCTGTATTAAGCGCTGGGAACATAAATGACCTCTAAGTCATTCCTCCTCCGCATGAAGAAACAGATCTCCTCCTTGCATATAGTAGGCATTGTTTCTCTCTTAGGCACACAGCAGGTACCTAATAAATACTTGTTGAGTGATGGACTGAACTGCATTGATTGGAGTCACAGTATAGTATTTTCTTCAGCTTGGCAAAGAGAGTCACCTCAAGAACCTGGGGGACAGACAGGAGCATGTTAAGCTCCTCTGTGTAGAATGTTACAGGTCAGGATCTATGTTATCTCAAGGAAGTTACCTCCAAGACTCACTAGAGTGTTATCAAGACACAGGACCTCCCATGTGGGAACTTATCTTTTGCAACTTTTATAAGCAACCTACTCTAAGTCCTCTGGAATCTTTTTTAACCTGTAAATAGCTGAGCAAATAGTCCATTAAGCAGTTTTCTCTTTTTTACTAGTCCGGCACATAGACCTTGAAGGACTCGGCCATGCACCTGGCTCTGAGCCAGATCTTGCCTTTTCAAACACCCTGGCTTCCCAGTTCTTCCCTTCCTTGATTCCCAGAACTTCTGTCTCTAGTCTGCCTACCTCAACCCTTTCCAGGAGTTAGCCCCTTCTTCTTCCCCGTATTCCACTGAATTTACTTCAAACACCAAAGTTCCTAGTGAAGACTGAACTGTCTGAAATGCTCTCTCTCCTTCCCTCTACCTCTTAAAAGCCCTACCTTCTTTCTAGACTCAGCTCAAGTACTTGGACAAGGGTTCTTAGCCTTTTGAGGGTCATTGGGACCTTTGTGCCTTCACTCCAATGAAACCTAAAGACCATTTCTCAGAATAATTGTCAACTATATTTATAATGGAAGGAAATGTTAATTTTTTAGTTAGAGGTTAGTGAAAACAATGTCATTTTTTTCCCTATCCAAATTTATTGAACCCCTGAGGGCTAGGTCACTAGAGGCCATTCTGCCTGGGAAAATAGGCTGTAAGTTCAAGAAAGAGTAAAGTACTGCATAAATGACAGCTATTATTATTATTATTATTGCTGTCAATCAAAGACATTTCAGTTAAGTGTAACAGGAAGTCTGTTTTAATTGGGCCAGAGAGGTTTCCTCTGAGGAACTTGAAAAAACTAGGAGCTATCTCCGAATCAGATTTCATGGGGGCAGTAGAGAGGTAGGGATTGAGCCAGGGCAATAGGCAAAAGGTGAAAGAGAAAGCAGAAATGAACTATGCCAAATAAATGAGAGATTAAGAAGGGTCATTGGCCTTACAGGCATTTTGGAGTAGAGGACCTTGGCTGAAACCTCCTATTGTACTTGCCTCATGAAGTTCCAAAAAAAGGTCTTCTCTTTCCCTAGCTCTCCCTCCTAGTGTCTGTCTGTTAACAGACATTATAATATATTTTATTTGCTTCTTTAGCCAAATGTTTCTAGTAACCCAAATTTTGCCTCAATCACAAAAAGGCAAGGATTAGCTAGAGATAAATACAAATGTAAATTAAGAAAGAGAACCAAACCTCTGCTTAGATATTAGGAATTTTCCTAATTGTACTTCATTTAATATAAATCTCTAAAGCAGCAAAGGAAGGAAATATATTGACCTAAGGGGCCATTATATTCCTCTGGGCTTAAAAGCAGATAATTATTGTGGTACACGTGAATGGAAATTTTTTTCTGAACTTGGCTTGGACCTATAGGATGTGTCATGTGCTACAGCTGGAGCCTGGGAATTAGGAGGTTCCATCAAGGCTATAGGGGATGTTTAAGTTCATTAATGATTCCAAGGGATGAGAAGAGGGAAGGCTCTTGGCTCAGCAGAGCAGTCCTTTGTGACTCAATCAGACAGGCATAGATACTAGTGATCAGAAAAGAGATTACATGGACTCCCTTTGCTTAATCACATGACTTTAAAGGTTGGGCCTGTTGGTTTGTCCCTGAGTCCTCTCTTTCCTTGTGTGGAAACCACTGAGGGCTTGCAACTATGTCAATCAGAAACCTCACATTTGCCTGAACTTGGTCAGTCAATCAATCAGCAAGCATTAAGAACTTATTATTATGTTAATCATAATATATTAATTATTAATATAGAAAAATTAATATTTCCATTAATATTAATTATTGGTATTGAGATATTATTCTGTTGGTAGTAATATTAAGTATCTATTATTATGTTAATATCAAGTTAATTACAATAACGTATTCATGATTAATATATCAAGTTTAATATTATCGTTACTAACATTAATATTACTTATTAATATCAAGTTAATGGTGTGTTAATATTAATATTAAATACCTATTATTATGTGCCAAGCACGATGCTAAGCACTAAGGATACAAAGAAAGGTGGAAAAGCCCTAATGGAGGAGGCAACATAAAAAAACTATGTACAAACAAGATTTATACAAGATAAACTGAAGATAATCAACAGAGAGAAGTCATTAATATCAAAGGGGATATAGAGAAACTGCTTGTAGAAGGTAGAATTTGGCTGGGACGTGAAGGCAGCCAAGAGGTGGAGATGAAGAGAGAGAACATTTCAGTCACTGGAGTTAACATTCATTGGTGAAAATGCATGGAGCTGGGAGATAGAATGTCTTATGGGAAGAACAGCAAGAACACCAGTGTCACTGGATTGCACAGTATGTGGAGGTGAAGGATAGTACGCTCTAAAAAGACTAGAAAGGTAGGAGAGGGCCAAGTCATAAAGGGCTTTGAATGGCAAACAGAGGGTTTTATATTTGATCCTGGAAGTGATAGAGAGCCACTGGAGTTTATTGAATAGATGGATAACAGGGTCAGACCTGTGCTTTAGGAAGATTAGTTTGAAGACTGAGTCTAGGATGGCCTGGAATGGGAAAAACTTGAGGCAGACAGAGCCACCAGCAGCTATTGCAATAGTTTAGGTGGGAGGTAATGAGAGTCTGCACCAGGGTGAGTGGGGGCGGGGGTGCTCAGAGGAGAGAAGGGGATATATGTTAAAGAAGTTTCAAAGGTAAAATCAATAGGACTTGGCAACAAATTGGATATGAAAGGTAAGAGAGAGAGGGAGGAGCCAAGGATAACATATAGATCGGGTACCTGGGTTACCACTTCAATCATACAGAAGTTCAAAAGAATGTAGGGTCTGGGGAAAAGAGAATTCTTTCCTCTGAGATGACTTTTCATTTACACTGTATGTCTTTTATTTAAATAGTTGTGTAGAGGATTGTCTCACATGTAGCAAGGGCCTGTCCCTCCACATGTAGCATCTCTGTGGTTCAGTGGGAAAGCAGAGTAGATATCTCTAGACTCTTCTCCCTCCACCATTCTCTACTCCAAGCCTTAATTCCTGCCAGGAGAGGAAGCAGGTAGTCGGGGCCAGTAGCCACTCTGCTTTCCTCAGAGAGAGGGGATACTAGGCTAGAATTTGCTCTCTTAAATATTGTTAATCTAGGGAATGTGATCGGGTTCAGTCTAACTCCTCATTGTTGTGTCATTATTGGGGGGAAGCAGGACCCCAAGCTCTATATCCAAGGCTTGACCCTTTCCCACCAAATACAAGTTCCACAATAACACACATAGTGAAAAGCAAAGAAATACATTTATCCAAATTGTAGCAAAATAGAAATGAGAGAAAGTATGATAAGATGATATATGCCAGACAACACAGAATGAAGGAATTCTGCCATTGGGAGCAAGATAATTTGGCTCAACCAAGAGAATGTCTTAGATCTCACCTAAATGGAAACTCTCTAAAGTCTCTAGAGTATCAAGCTGGATATGTGTGTGTGTGTGTGTGTGCGCACGTGTGCACACGCGTGCCCATGTGTGTATATGTATATATATACATATATACACATATACATACATAGATAAAGATATAGAGATATTGAGATATTGATATAGAGATACAGATACATACACATACACACATGCACATACACATATGTACACACACATATATATGAAATGAAGCCTGCCAGCTCCTCTTATGCCTTCCAAAAATCTTTTCCTTCAGCAACCTGAAGTAGAATTGGCTTCTTCTATCTCTCCTCTTAAAGCTGAAAGCCAAAAGCACTCTAAGTGACTCAAAGCTTGAAGAATTCCCCAAAAGACTGAAGCAGGCTGGACCTCTCCTGCTCTGCCCTGCCCGTCATATAGGGTAGGGCATTCATCTCTATCAATGCACCCCATACCAATGGGCTTTGGGACTGGGGTTACATTCAATTATTGTCTCTCTCCTGGTCACGTAAGCTCCTGTGTAAAGTAGGGACTGTATTTTTGCCTTTCTTTGTATCCTCAGAGCTTAGAGGCAGGGTCTGATATATAGTAAACCCTTATTAAATACTTGTTGACTGATTGCTAGGTAGCAGAGATAGGATCTATACCCTTGTCCAATGGCCATCCATAGCCAACATTCATTCCACTGAACAGTAACCTGTTTCCCTTCCATATCATTGGACCCTTCCTTTCCTTGAACTCTCTACTTGGAATACTTTTATTCTTCCCCTAGGCCATCTCTTTGGTTGTGGCTCACCACTGCCCCTGGCAGGTTCTGGAGCTCTTCTTCATTCCCAGGCATTCCTCTTAAAATCCCCATTATTCAGATTCCATTTTATAAGATGAAATTTTGCCAATCTCCACACCTTTCCTGCCAAAGTATGATTCTTGTAGCTTTTCTTTCTCTAAATCCGTGCCAGATGATCTTGTCTGCCTCAGCTTCATGCACCCTGGCTTGATTGGCTCTGGGCTCTTCACTTGGTTCCCTTTTCCCCCCAAAACAGTAATGGGGATGTATTGTGTTCCATATGCTTTGCCCCAGGCTTTTTTGCTGCTTTGTCAGTTCCTAAATTAACAGCTGGAGTTCCAGGTTCTACCCCATCTCTACCAATCTCTCCATAGTGAAACTGGTTCCATTCCCTCCCCCCACCTTTTCTAAAATAAAACAAAGTCCCTAACTCTGCCTTCTTTCTAGAACTCTCTGTATTTGGGATCTTCCATACTGGAAATGTCTATGTGTCATGATTTGGGAGGGGATAGGAAGAGGACATTCCCTGCTCACTCTCCAGGATCTCTTTACCTCTCACATTAAAGATGAATAACCATCAGGTGTGCTTAAGTGAGACTTTCTCTCTCCATAACCCTCCTGGCCCTTGTCTATACCTCTGAGCAGTTCTGATATATACAGAAGAGAACCCAGCTCTCCTAACAAACTAGTAAAAGAAGAGTAAAGAGTTTGGTAGAACCTTGGTTTTTGCCAAATGCAAAGGGCAACCCCTCCCCTCCCCAACAAGATCATCTTCTTCCTTATTCTGTGGCCTAAAGATCATCACATCTGAGACCTGTCACTCACTTCCTGTGATTAAGATCAAGTTGTATATCTGGTATCTGAAAGTCACATGTATCCCACCCCTATAGGGACCAAAATTTGCACATATCCTTTGCTCTGAGCCCTTCTTCCTGATTCCTCCCCTTAATGCCCCTGGATGTCTCAAGTTAATCCTTAAGTTTGCCCCACCCTCTCTCTTTCTCTCTCTCTCTCTGTGTGTGTGTGTCTAGTGAGGAGGTGGTCAAACATATCCATAATAAAGCTCTCTTGCTTTTTTAGCATCTCTAGCCAATCTGCCTCTTCTGTGAAAGCTTCTAAGACTACCAAGCAACTACCGCAGACTAGAGCACATATGGAGACAATGCTGGGTGGGGGTGGCCCTCCTCACTGTGCCAAGAAGAGTTCACATCTGCCAGGGCTAATAACCACCAATCCTAAAAAGCTGATACAGCCCCTGGGGATCAGCCTTGGGTTCTGGGATGCATTTCATTTCAAGGTTTGAAGCATGCCTACTTCACCTGGTTTTAGCATTTTCTTTGCCCATTCCCAGCTCCATAAAGGATCTACATGTGATTACTTGTTTCACCATTGAATTTAGTTATCATAAGGGAGATTTTGGCTGAGCCTCTTTTTTGTATCCATTATTCTACCCATGCACAGAGAAGAGAGAGGCAACCTCAGAGCTAGAAAGACCTGGGGTTCAAGTCTTGCCTCAACACACACTATCTCATAATATTTTGGTGCTCTAAGACAAGTAACCCTCTGGGACTCTTAAGTTGAAGCAAAGATGCTAAACTATGTTGGTAGAAGGAATTTTCTAACCCTGTGAAATCACAGGCCTCGACTTCCAGGACAGAAAAGGGACATTTTTCATGCTAAGAACCATCTTGAAAATAAGTGGGAGAAATGCATGACCATGCCATTCCCATGCAAAATCTCTCCCACCTCCTTAGACTTGGACTCCATCATCATCATGCTCCCCAGAAACCTCTTCACTAGTAAACTCAATATCCAGTGAGATTATATTAGCTTTGGCACCCCCTCTTCTTCAGGCCCCTCAGGACTCTCTGCCCCTCTAATTGGAAGCCTTTCAAGGGCTCCCAGACCAGCCAACTCTTCATTTCCTACCAACTGTACTGCTTGTACTTGGAATTCTATCAAAGCTGCTTCAGATCTTGAAACTGACTGCATACAGGGTCCTAAGGCTGATCCCCAGGAACTACATCAGCATTTTAGGATTGGCAATGATCAGCCCTGGCAGATATGAGTTCCACTTTGCACAGTGCAGAACCTCTCAGTTATCTTTATATGCACCCTAGTCTGCAGCAGTCATTTGATAGATTTGTAAGCTTTCATAGAAGAGAAAGACTGGCTAGTGAAGGTACCACAGGGTACCTTCTTTTCCTCTCCCCCTTTTAAGATTTCTTTTGTGTGTTGTATGCCTCCTTTACATTGGAAGTTTCTTGAAGACAGGGCTGTCTTTCTTTTTTTAAAGTGTATCCCCAGCACTTTAGCACATAATAATTATCAATTTTATCAATTTATCAATCAATCAGTTTATCAATTGATTGAGCTATCCTTTACCAATATTGCCAGGTTTATAACAGCAACCAAAATGGTGCGAGAATTGTGCATTCTTTGTTGTGAATTTTGTGAAACTGAGTGGAAATCAGCCATGGTCATTTGTTGTTGTGTTGTTTCAGTCGTGCCTGACTCTCCATGACTCCATTTGGGGTTTTCTTGGCAAAGATACTGGGATGGTTTGCCATTTCCTTCTCCATTTCATTTTACAGATAGGCAAACTGAGGCAAATAGGGTCAAATGACTTGCCCACGGTAGTGTCTCATGCCAGATTTGAACTCAGGAAGATGAGTCTTCCTGACTTCAGGCCCAGATCCCTATCCACTGCACCACCTAGTTGCCATGGTCATCTGGGGACAGATTAATTTATGTTTGCAAAACTTGGTGTTCTAACCTTGGCTTGACATTTTGAAATTCTGAAGAATTAGAATTCTGAAGCTTAGAGATCAAAGACATATTTGGTGGCTAACGCAGAATGAAAGACTCTCCTTAAGGAGGGGAAGGTTGCATAGAAATTCAGTGCTATCTACAAGAATAGGCAGCTGCTTCTGTCTAGCGATTTAAGTTTCAAAAGGGTGGTTTCACCTCCAAATATCTTCCCCACTGGTTTTGCCCACACACTGGATACTAGGTGATAGAGGGCTAGGCAAATGCAAGAATTCATTTCAGTGCACCAAACATTTATTGGCCACCTTCTATGTATGGAGAATTGTGCCAGGGAGATACAAAGAAAAACGATACGATCCCTACTCTCAAACAATTGACAATTTAGTAGGGCTGTGAATATATGGTGAATGTGGTGATCAAAATGGGGTTATCTAAAACTTGCAGACACCAGGATTGGAGCAGGTCTTGTGATATCTCTGGAAACTATGTACCTGGAGCCCTTTGTTCTGACCAGATGTCAGCTACTACCCAGCCTTTGGCTATTTTGCAAAACAATTTAACTCCTCCCTATTGAAGTCTATTTAAACCCTGCCCCTTCTGCTCCTTTCCAGCTCTCCTGCACTCTGGTCCTGTGTGGTGCCTCGAATTGCAATCCTTTTACCTCAATTAAAGATCCTTGTTGCTGCTATTTTGGTAGTCTTCTTTATTTCAAGTTGACTTATGTAACCAAATAGTTGGAATATAAAGTAGAATGTGGTCCTTATATGAAAGACACAAATAAGATGCTGTTATAGTTCATAGAGAGGGAACAGTCAAGGCTGCCTGAAGGAGGTAGTATTTGAGCTTGCTCTGGAAGGCTGAATAGTATTTCAATTAATCAGTCAATCGATCACTAGAAAGCATCTGTTAAGAGCCTACTAATGTGCCAGACACTGTACTACCTGGAGATAGGAAGACAAAAGTGAAACAGCACAGTGTCTGCCCTTAAGAAGCTTACATTCTAATGGGGTATAGTTGGGGACTTCACATCATTTTAACATCTCCTACCAGGTTTAACCTTTTCCCGGTGACAAAGTAAAACAACTAGGCAAAAACAATACTCAATTTGACCTGGAGGGAGAGCATAGGCTGCCGGGAAAAGCTTCATGCAGAAGTGGTATTTGAGCTGTGTTTTGAAGGAAGCCAGGGATTCCAAGAGAGGAGGTGAGATGAGGGTGTGCAATTAGAGGCAAAAGGACAGTCTGTGTAAAGACATGGAGGTAAAGATCAATAAGCATTTATTAAGGAAACAAAGAAAAATCATAGAGCCTGACCTCTAGGAACTTATATTTTAACAGAGGAACCAACAAAAAAACCGGAAGATTGGAAGGAGCCTGGTTGTGAAAAACTTTAAATGCCAAAAAGAAGTCTATAGTTGATCCTAGAGGTAACAGGGAGAATCTGGAGTTTATTGAATGGAGTGGAGGGTGGGGTGGGTATGGTCAGACCTGTGCTTTAGGAAAGTCACTTTGGCAAATGTGTGGAGAATGGGCGGGGCGGGGTGGGGGAGAGAAGGTAGCGGGATCATTTACAAGACAGAAAGGTTTTTAGGACTTAGGTGATTGGAATGTGCACTTGATAACGACAGGGAAATTCAGAAGAGCAGTGATTTTTGTGGGGGAAGGGAGAGAAGGGGGAAAATAATGAGTTTTTTTTTTGGACGTGTCACATGCAATCCCTCACTTTTCCTCAACCCACGTATCTAATCAGTTGCCAAATCTTGTTTCTTCTACCTTGAGGTGGATTGCATACATTCCCTTCTCTCTTAGTCAACATCCTAGTTTAGCCCTGATCAACTCTTACCTACAACATTGCAATAGTCTTCTAAATAGAGCAATGGTGACTGCGAAAAAGCAGACAAATATTTAGGAGGAAAATCCAGAAAGGAGAGAGAAATCAACTTTGTCAAATGCTGGTAGGTCAGTCAACAAACATTTATTAACCGACTACTGTGTGTCAGGCACTCTGCTATATATCAGGGCTACAAAGGCAGGAGACAATCCCTGCTCTCAAAGAAGGCAAGAAGGATGAGGCTTGAGAAAGACCATCATATCTGGTCTTTAAGTTGATGAGCTTCGAAGCCAGAGGATTTAAAATCCAGTAAGAGGCTACGAAGAGGAGGAGGTAGCGAATGCAAACGGCAGTGGAGATGTTCGGGTCCAGCGAGTTTTTAAGGATGGATGGCTGGGGGAAGAGACGAGGGGGCGTGTTCGTAGTTAGCAGGCAAGCAGTCAGTAGATAGAGATGGAAAACTAGAGAGTGGGGTTCGCAGACCATTTAATCCAATCCCTTCGTCTAGCAAACGAGGCTTGAAGAGGTGAGTCAGGATGACCTGCTTTTGTCACTTTCTGCGTAACCAGCTCGAAAGGACTCTCAAGAGTCGAATGTTAATTTTTAGTGTGAACATCTACATCCGGGAAATCCGCAACTCTTACAAATTGGGGCTTTTAAAAAATTTATTGGGTGTTTAGACTTAAGAAAGTGATAGAAAAATGCTAATAAAGCACATTAAAAGTGTGTCGTGGGTAATCCTCCCCACACGCCCAGAGGGGCTTGTTATACATCCCTGTGTGCAACCCTCGACCAGCTGCTTCTCGTTCAGGGGTGGCCTCAGGACTTCATTTTAAAAATGGGAATAACAGCCCCTCCCTGTCATGAGGCTCGAAACTGGGAAGGTCTGCAAAGAAAGCCCTCCGCCAGCCTCCAAGCTCTGTAGAAATGTTAGCTGTCACAATAACTGCTGCTGTCGCCGCCGATGACGGTGATAATTCTTTAGGAAGCAGGACTTGGGTCACGCCCGTGACCCCCCGTGTCCATTCGGGGCTCTCCTTAATCGGGTCGATTACGAATGAGTGAACTTGGATGAACAAGCGGGTCCCCACATCAGTCTCGATGGTTGGGTCCAGAAGCCCACTCCGGGCTCTGAGTGGCTGGCTTGCCTCCCCGTGACCGCCCCTCTCTGGCTCAGTGCAGGGATCCTCGGGAAGGCGGGGGAGCCCCCGAGGAGAGGGGGAGGAGGGAAAGAGAAGAAGGGAAGGGGAAGAGGGGAGGGGGGAAGGGAGGAGAAAAGGGGGAGGGGAAGAGGGAAGGGAGGGGGCGGAGGGAGGAGGGGGTGGCGGCTCGCGCGCGCCTCTCGGCGGTCACCCGGCTCTGCCGAGCCAGCGCGTGCCGAGGCTGGGTCACCCGTCCCGGAGGGTCCGGCGGGCGGGCGGCCGCCCTGGGGATGCGCTAGAGCCGCGCGGGCCCCGGACCCTTCCGGGCATTATTATGAGGAGGAAGCCCAGGGACGGCGGCGGAGTGGGACGCGCTCTTCCGCGGCCCGCGCGGGACCCGGCCCCGGCTCCGGAGGCTGCGGCGGCCGCACCTGCCGACCGAGGTGGGTGGTGCCCCCGCGGGCCAGCCGGGTAGCGGACACCGCCGGCCCGGCCTCCCAGGCCCCCTGAGCGGTCACCCGCGTGCGTGGCGCGCGCGGCTCGGCCTCTGGGTCGTCGAGCGAGCGGGGATCCCCGCGGGCCGGTGGGGAGGGGCGGAGAGGAGCAGAGCCGGCTCAGAGCAAGGCTCCGGACGCGCCCCTACCCCGCCCCCGCGGCCTCCTGCGCGCGCCGCCCCCATCCGCCCCTTCCCCGCCCCCCTCCCCCTTCCTCCTCGCTCTCCCCTCGTGCTGGAGCTGCGGCAGCCGGGGCGCGGGGGCACCGCGGGCACCGCGGCCCGGGCGGTATGGCACGGAGCACCGCGATCTGGCTGCCGCGGGCGGCGCGGGGCAGGTGAGAGGGCGCCGGGGTCCGCTCCTCCGGGAGGCAGGGAAAAGACGAAGGAGCCAAGGGCAGCGGGTCGGGGCTGGGGGTGCGGGCGTCCGAGGGATCCCGCAGGGAGAGGAGGTGTCAGTGTTTGAGAAAAGCCTCCGGAGCTGAGTGAGCTCGCGAAGCGTGTCTGCACCCACCTCTTCCCTGCCCTCTTACCATCCCCGGAGGCTGCTCTTTCATAGATGTGTGTGCGTGCATGCATGTGCGTGTACCTGGGTGTGTGTGCATGTGCATATGTGTGCTTGTGTGCACGCATCTTTGTGTAGCTGCGTAGTTGGGAGGAACAGGGCTTTTAAGGAGGTGTCGGAGCCAGGTGTCAAAGCCTCCTTGTTGCGGAGGAAGTGAGATTAACTGCAGAGAACCTGGTTGGAGGGAGTGAGAGTAACCGCCACCAGTTACAGATTTCTTAGAAGATTCCCCTTTTCACGTGGAGCCTTTCCAGCTGGTTTAATGTTTGTGCCTAGCAGCTGCCCCTAGCGATGTGCCCTCCCCGCCAAAGTTACCTGCATCTCTCCGGGATTTATCTCGATGTGGTTTGAGATGCTTGTCCTGCCCCCCACCATTAGAATGTAAGACTTGAGGATCAGAGCTGTTTTTGCTTTTTCTTGAAAAACCTACTGCTTAGCCAGTACATGGCACATAATGGGCGCCTAATAAATGCTTGTTGTTGATTTATAAGTCATGGCTAAATAGCCTGCTTGTGGAATTCAGAGGTAGCAAGGGACTGTAGAAAACATTTGGAACAGGTTCTGGGGGAATTTCTAATGGTATAGCAGGCATTTATTAAAATTGGTTGCTAGATCGAAGCGTACTATTTTCACTTTATTTTGTTTTTCCTTTCTCCTGCTTATCTCCTTTGGTGTTGATTCTTCTTTCACAACATGACTAATGTGGAAATATGTTTAATATGATTGTACATGTATAACCTATATGAGATTGCTTGCCATCTTGGGGAGGGAGGAGGGAAGTAGAAAAAATGTAGAACACAAAAATCTTCTAAAAGTAAATGTTGAAAACTATCTTTATATGTAATTGGAAAAAATAACATACTGTGGGGGAAAATGAAAACAAAAAGCCCCCCAAAATATACAGATCCTTTCATCAATATAGAACAAAAATTGGCTACTAATGCCAGGCTCTGGGGTACAGAGCTGCCCTCATGGAGTTTCTGTTTCATTAAGGGAGTGGGGTACCTGTCCACAAATATGTAAATACTGGATATACACAAAATGAATATGGAATGTTGGGGGGAATTAATAACTGGGAGAAACTAGAAATAATGTTGAAACATTATACAATTTCTCAAGGTGCATTTAAAATTGCCTTTTAAAAGAATAAGTAAGGCTGTCACGTGTGTTTGTCTGATGATAGATACAGAGGAGCCAGAGAACCACCCCTACTCCCCTTCATCCTGACTTTAAATATGCTCATTAGTTCCATGAGTATTTTGACATCTTTGACACATTTAAATTGTGGTTTGACTTTAGAAATAACACACATATATAAAGGATTTTTTTAAGCAAATGAAAATGTGTTGAGATGCAGTTTTAAAAAAAAACTTTGAAAATGAAACATGAACTGAGATCTGTTTTCTTATGGCCATTTTGTCATTAATTAGTTAAATCAAGAAAGTCAAGTCTACAAACATTTAGTAAGTACCATGTGCCAGGCATGATAGGTGCTGGGAATGGGGTGGGGGGAGGCCGGGAGCTCTCCAGGTTCTCAATGTCTAATGGGGGAGACAACATGTAAGCAACTATGTACAGAGAAGATATAGACATGATAAATTGGAGATAACTAACAGAGGGAAGGCAATAGAATTAAGGGAAATTTAATTAGAAGACTATATACATACATATACATACCTAAACATGTCCCATGTTAGAATGTCTCCCTGAGGGTATAGACCTTTGCTTTTTATATCTGCAGGGCTTACTAATAATGCTAGTCAAATAGTCAAACATTTAATAAATGGTTATTGAATCACTGATGTAGAATATTTACCTGGTAAGAAATTTCTGTGGCAATTAAGTGACCACATGATACATTCATTTCAAGGATATGTTTCTGCATAATTAAAATAGCCATTGTTTGTTACAATTATATACCACGATGTATTTTCTAGTAGTTGGATGAAGAGGTTGTATTACAAAACTAGGACTCAACAAGGCTAAATGACTCACCAAGGTTTACATAGCTAATAAACATCCAAGGTGGATTTCGAACTCATTTCCCTGAAGTCCTAAGTCCAGAACCCTACCCATCCACACACTAGGTTTGTAAAAGTTGCATTGTCTTATTATCTGAGTGTTTGGTTCGTTATTGTAAATTGTCTTCTATGGAAGGAAGAATTTCCAGAAATGCTTTACATACTTACATAGAGGAAAAAAAATCTAGTCACACGCTGTTGTCAATTATAGCTTCTGCTGGTGAGTGACACAGTGTTACAGGGAGCAGTCAGTTCATAGGAACAATGTTCCAAATGTGTGGTTGACCAAACAGTGTTACAGCAGAGATTTTCAACATTGCACAGAATTTGGGTTATAGTGTACCGCTGACATTGTGAAACCATGCTGGTCAGGGCATCCTTAAGTGGGAGGGAGCCTTTTCCATCGGTCAGCTGAACTTATGCTTTTACTTACATAATTCTGAAAATCTGACATTTTTGAGAGCTTTCCTATATTTCTGGCTCCAAAGCATCCACGTGACCCCTTTGGGGGTTTTCGTGGCAGAGATACTGGAGTGGTTTGCCATCGCCTTCTCCAGCCCATTTTACAGATGAGGAAACTGAGCGTTTCTTGGTCACGCAGCTAGTAAGAGTCTGAGACCAGATTTGAACTCAGGAATTCCAGGCCCAGTGCTCTGTGTACTCTGGAGCCACCTAGCTGCCAGGTAGATTTAGCCCCAAGATCAAATTGACTAGGTAGCTGAATGGCTGGAACTTGAGCCAGGGTCTCCAGATTGCTCTGGTCTAGGTGGCACAGGAGTCAGGAAGACCTGAGTTCAGATTCTCTTCAGATACTGTCAACCTCAGTTTCCTGAACTATAAAATGGGAATAAAAGCAGGACTTCCCTTACAGGGTCATTGTGAGAATTGAGATAATATTTGTAAAGCATTTAGCACAGTGCCTGGCACATAATAGTACCTAATAAATGACTTAATAAATGCTTATTCCTTCCTCCCTACCACTCCACATCACATGCTACAATATGTTAATTGAAAGAATCATTAACTAATAATTACCTAGAGCTTTAAAGCTTACAAGGGGCTGTTGCTGCATTCTCATTTGATCCTCTTTTGATAATATTATCCCCCATTTTACAGATGAGAAAACCAAGGCTCAGAGAAGCCAAATGACTTCCAAATCTAGTGCCCTTCCCAGTAGAGAGTATTATTATTATTAAGTTGCTAGAATGCTTTGACCCTTTATTATAAATGTGGTTATTTATTGACTGTAGTTAGAATTTTCATATCTGTTAGTTCAGTTGGACCTAGGATAACTTGAAGAATCCAGGATTGTTCCTTGTTGGGCCCAGTGGCCTTCCTGAAATTTATGAAAATGGTCAAAATTCCTCAAGGTGGAAAAAAGGTAGAAAAAGGAGGAATCAGTGAGATCAAAGAATGGAAAAAAAGTGGGGGAAAGTTCTTAAGTATCTTAAAAAATCAGCTGCACTGATATGAGAGTTATGGTCAGAAAACAAATACTTGTAAGAAAATTTTAATCAACAGCAAATTCAATATGAGAAAGAAGTGTTACTTGGCAAACAAAAATATTAACAAAAATGTTCAATTTTTTAAACCCTTCCTAAAAATCCTAGTGGCCAAGGAGAGGGAATTGATAATCCTACCGAATTCTCTGGTCAGATAACATTAACTCTCATTTATATATTTCTTTAAGTTTACAAAGTTATTTACTCACAACCTTATGATGTAGGTAGTGCAAGCAGAATGATCATCATCTTGCAGATGAGAAAACTCGAGTCTCCATGGTCACAAAACTAAGTGTCACAGTTGGGGATTTGAACATCCGTCTCCTGAATCCACACCTATCATTTAATCCCTAGGAATCTGGACAGTGTATTTGCTTCTTGGCATTGTGTTTGAAGAGGAACATTTTAAAAACAATTTTTAAAAACAAATTTTATTGATATCTTTTGTTTTTATATCACATTTATTTCTGAACACAAGCTTTCCTTCTCCACCCAGTGAGCCCTCCCTTCAATCAAAGTAGAAATAAGGAAAAAAAAAACAGTTCAGCAAAACCAACCAATAAATCAACTGTATCTGATAGTAGATGTGATATTCCCCACCTATAATCCCCCACCTCCGTAAGGTAAGAGGGAGGGACTTGTTAAAAAAATCTCTTCTCCAGTACCAATTCATCCAGTTTATCATAATGAATATTCTTAGATGTTTCTATTTACATTATTTTATTCATGTATATGTACACACATATATAAACACACATACATATGAAATAATTTTTATATGTGTGGTTCTGCTTATTTTATCCTTCATCAGTTCGTATGTCTCCCTATGCTTATCTGAATTTTTTCTTATGACGTAGTAATGTTTCAGTTACATTCATCAGTCAACATTTGTGTGCCATAATTGAGCCATTCCTCAATCAATGGACATCTACTTTGTTTTCATTTCTTTGCTATCACAAAAAGATACTTCTTTGAATTTTTGGTATGTGTGAAACATAAAAAAGCCATTGTCAAGCTGAAGTGTATTCAGAAGAGAGGCAGAAATGGGAAGAAGGCTCAGAACAGGCCCACGTGAGGAGGGTGGAACTAGGAATCTTTAACCTAAATACAAGGTGACAGGAAGCACATGATATCTGAAGAGCTATTACATAGAATAGATTTAATCTTTGTTGACTTTGACCTGCACAATTAACTCAAACCAATGGGTAGGAGTTAGAGTGAGGCAACTTTTGGCCAACTCTAAGAAAGATCTTGCTAATAATTAGAGCTGTTCCAAATAGAATGGCCTGTCCCATGGCGTTCGAGATCTCCATCTCTGGAGGTGTTCAGAGGAAATTAAATGGCTGCTTGATGGAGATGATAAAATCATAGACTTGAAGCCAACAGGTATCTTATCTACTCTTCTATTTATGAAGCAGGGAATTGGGGCCCAGGATCGCAGAATAGGTGACAGAGCAGAAATTTGAATCCAGACCTTCTAGCTTCAAAGACATCACTTTTCCTGTTGTGCCACATGGATGCTTTTTGTTTCATGTATGCGGACTTGTAAGGTTCCTTCTGGCTCCAAGAGTCCATGAAGAACTGTTCCTTGATACTTTCAGTTTGTGATTTCTTCATGTTGTAAACCTTCCATGCTTTCTCATCCTGGGTGACTTGTGTCTCTTTTTTTCTTCTGAGAGACCAAATCAGAGAGAGACACAGGTACAGAGACAGAAAGAATGGGAAGTGGTATTCCATGTGGTTTGTTGGGCATCTTGAAAGTACGCTAGTGTGTTACTCAGGCTGTCTCGCATTCTTATTGTATGAATGGCCTACTGTCTTCTCTGGGCAGCCATGGCTTGGATAATTGTGGCTGTACGTGTCTTTTGTGCCTTTTTGAGGGCAAGTCTTTATTGACAACGTGCAATAGTTTGCTTATGCCCATCATATATCTTTATTCTTCCTCATAAGGTAGTGAGCTCTCCTTCCTTTGAATTATTTGTAATTTTAATTATGGTATGCTATGGTTTGTAGCCAGATGGCATTACCCAGAGACTATTGAGCATAAGAATTTCGTTTAACAGCAATAGAATTGCCTTACCATGTCAAAAATACGATTGTCATAAGTTTTAAGAATTAAAGGTAGAAATCTTAGCTGAATAAAACAAAGTATTTTTGCTCTCCTGCCTCTTCCTTTATTTTAGCCTCTTCTCTTCTCTGCTATTTAGCGTATCGAGAATAGAATCACTAGGGTACCCTAAAGACAGACATGTTCTTTTTTCAAGTCATGGCTTCACTTAGTGTGAGGATGGCAGTGAGAAGACATTTCGTTTGGGTTCTCTGTGACAGTAGTGGTAGGAGTAGGTTTATTTGTGCCAACGGGTATTATAATGAAGGATCATTCATTGAATGTTTGAAATTCACTCAGTAATAGCTTAAGTTTTTACTGTGATCACTTATTAGTCCATACCCTCCAAGAGTTGAGGAGACAAGGAAAAAAAATACAGAAAGCAACTAGAGGTCTAAGCAAGGTAGAGATTATAGTAGACAAACTATGTACATATGGAATAAGCAAAATGAATTAAACATTGATTGAGCACCTACTGTGTGCAAAGCACTGCCCTGGGGATGCATGGAGATGGAGAATGAGAAGCCCTTGAGAAACTTTCATTCTTGGGGGGAAGGGGTGGGAGAAGCAAACCATCAGTATAGGCTTAGCTGAGTTAGCCATGGTTTTGTGGTACAGGGAATATGAGTTTTAAGTCAAATTTATGTCAGTCAGAGGGTGATCACTAGTAGTGTACTCCAGGGATCTGTCCTTTTTTTAGTCAGTGATTTCAGTGAAACCCTTGAAGGTGCTCACTGAGTGTTCAAATTATGTGTATCTGGGAGACATAGTTAATGTGGTGGATGACAAAGTCAGGACCTATGAAGATCTCAACGGACTGGATCAAGGGATCTATCAAATATGATCACATTTAATAAGGAAAAGGATTTCCCACAAAAATCAACTTTATGGGTGTTAGTGGGGAGGTGTGCCTACACATTGATTATGTGAAAAAGACCTAGGGGTATTAGTAGGCTGCCTGTTCAAAATGAATCAATGGCGCATGCACACTCGGGCACATTGATTATGTGAAAAAGACCTAGGGGTATTAGTAGGCTGCCTGTTCAAAATGAATCAATGGCGCATGCACACACGGGCACACACATCCCCCTTCCCTTTCTCTTTCCCTTCTCTTTCCTTCCCTTTTCTCTTTTCTCCTTTTCTGATTGAGTCTCCCTATCTTGCCCAGAAGTGTACTGGCCACTCTTAGACCCAATTTCAGTAACGGTAATAGTAATAGATGGCATTTATATAGTGCATAGTGCTTTAAGGTTTGCCAAGCACTTTTATTCATTTGATCAATATTGATAGGGAAATTCGACCTGCTCTGTTTCTGACCATGGCCAGTCAACCCTTCCTTAGGCAGCCTGGTGGCCCCTGGTTTTTTTTTGGGGGGGGGGTGTTGTCATATATAATGATGCAGCACATGGTGTGGATACCCAATCAGTTTAGCCTCCTGTTGCTCAGAACTCCCAAGCTTAAGCAAGCCACCAGCCTCCATCTCAGTAACAGGGACTACAGGGAACATACCATTACGCCCAGTACTTACTTTGCCCAAGTTTTGAAGAAGCCGACTATTCTAAGAGATGGACATCTTAAATGTCCAAGTTCTTATTTTTTTCCCCTCCAAATCACCTTCTCCTCCCACCTTGCCTGTCTTTGTAAATGGTACCAACATTCTTCTAGTGATTTGGCTTGCAAACCTTGGAATCATATTGGACCCCTTCATAGTTACCTCCTTTTCATCTGTTCCGTTCTCCTCATCCCTGTTTCACCCCCCATGGTAAGTCACCAACATCTCTCTGTTTTTAAGTTTTTTTCTCACATTCATCTCTTTTTTCCATCCCCTTGATCCATTGCCACCATTCAGATAGGGATCATCGGAAGGCTTGACTATTTTAATCATCTCCTACCTTGTCTCCTTCCTTTGAGGCTCTTTCTTTCACTTCTTCATGCCTTTCCCTTCCCTCCCCCACAAATCCAGAAGCCAAGGGATGTAAATCCTCACAATCCTATCTGCTTGTTCATTTAAAAAAATCATAATTATATCCCTGACCAGTTGATAAAGGATATGCCAGTCATTTATACCATACTTGATAAGCACCCTCTTTCCCTAGAAGCAAAGAGGAGGAGCAAAGGTTTCTGGGATTTTCTGGGAGCTGATATTGCCTATTTGACTTGTGCCTTTATCATGAACTAGATACAGATGATATTTGTGATTGGCCTTTTAGGAAGAACTGGTTTTGGTTTGGTTTTTAATAGTGATAGAAAAACTGAACCCCCTTCTGGAGAATTAGAAGCATCTTGAGCTAAATTTTTAGAGCCCGTAGTTACCCTGCTATCTGGCAAGATACAGCTCCTGCCATGCTGGGCTCCATCAATTCTACTAACCTGACTTGCAGAAGAGCTCTGGGTGAGAGGAAGTGATCCTTACCAGATGCTCCAAAGTCTTATCAAAAGAAACCAATGCTGGAAGGGTAGCCAGATGGTGGCAGGTGGTTACTATACCAGGGGCATGGACACCTGGTTAACACCTGTACATTTGGTTTTTATATTGTTTGAGGACATGTGCTCCACTTGGGGCATTTGACTGAGAGAAGAATATATGCTTTCAAAGAAGGGATGACTGTACAAGACAGGACAGTAGTTGGACCTCCCTTGTCTTGCCAAAGACTTCCCCCTTACTCGGTAAATAAAAGGCTATGCGTGATGGTTATGTAGTTTGCAATGGATGGCAGTAGCTGAGAGGGATCAGAAATAGATTGGTTGAGACATAATCCTAAATTAGAATGAGAAACTGGTATTTGTGTCCTCTGGGTTCCCCCTTCAATGGACAGAACTATAGGGGATTGTCAGTTTTAGTTGAGAGGAGAGAGAGCATCCTTGCAAAAGAGACCCCTTAGAAATGTCCGTAGAACATTAGGAGCTTCAGGAGGACTTGAGTGAAGAAGGGCAATCCCTTCCCCCACATATTACTCATATAACTTCCCACTTCCTGGAATTGTTTTCCATGATGGTGCTTACCTCCAACCAATCTATGCCACGGATGAAGAAAGAATGGAAGAGCCTGCAAAAAAAAAAAAAAAGAAAAAAGTCTTTATAAAAACTGCCCCTTGCCCCTCCCCACCAAGGTCAGGGCACTGGTGAACTTTGTGCCAAGGAAGAGGACGGCGGCATGGTGGGGGGGATTGTAATCATATAGTGAAGTAGTGAAGACTGGAGCCTAAGTGATGTAACAGTATAAAACATGTAGCACTCTCCTGAGGAGGTGGAGAAGGTAGAAACTAGGGGTGGGGAACCTGTGGTCTCAAGGCCACATGTGTCTTTCTAGGTCCTTGGATGCAGCCTTTTGAGTGAGTAAAAGTTTTACAGAACAAATCCTTGTGTTAAGGGGATTTGTTCTGTGAAATTGAAATTCAGTCAAAGGGCTGCACTTGAGGACCTACAGGGCCACACGTGGCCTTGAGGCTGCAGGTTCTCCACCCCTGGTATAGACAATATGTAACCTTTGGGAAGTCTATAATTAATCCATTTGCCCAGATAATAGGTAGGAGATGGCATCCTGTACCCCAGACAATTGGACTCCAAACCTTTGAGCATGCACCCAGTATATGTTTATTTAACCTTGTATGAGGTTTGAAATTTAGTTTCTTTCTTTTTTTTCCTTTAAGACTGCATCTCCCTATTTCACCCAGATTTGAAGTGCAGGGCCTGGTACCACTCCGATCAGCATGGGAGCTCAGACCTGCTCAGTTTCTGGTCTGGGCTGGTTTGTCCCTCTGGAAGTGGCCTGGTGGTCCCCTGCTCTCAGGGCTCATCTTACTAATGCCATACTTGGTGTGGACTCCCAATCATGCATCGCCTTCTCTCTACTGCAACTCAGAACTCCCAAGCTCAAGAGATCCACCGGCCTCCACCTCTCTCCATTCATTAGTGGGTTGAGAGGCTCCGCTATGGTTGGCTAATTTATTTCAATACTTAGTTTTAATGTCTGTCTTAGGTGGGACCAAAAAATATCTGACCAAGCTCTAATGGAAGAAGTGTCTTGTTGGCTGCACTTAGTAAGTTATGACACTCATTATCCTCCTGTGAACAAAGAGGCTTTTGTTAAACCTTATCTGGTAGATGAATTCTTTTTTACTTTTCTGAGTTCATTTTTACTTGTTCACAAATGGGCTCAAAACCTACTGAAACTCTTCACTTGGAATATTTTTTAAATATTTAGAAGAGTTAGAAAATTCCATTTCCAAGTTTAAGAGAGACGCTATTTAGAGTTTTTAGGGGCAGCACCCGTTGTTTTTAGCACATTACCACATCACAACAATGGGAACATTCCAAAGGGCTGTCTTCAGCATGCTTCCTCCATAGCACCAGTTTCATTCAAAGAGCAGGTCGATTTTTGCTTATTGTTACATTTTGTACTTTGTTGTCACCTTTGTCTGATATCCGAGTTCTAGGGGAAACTTAGGCAATATATATCATGCCACAATTCATTCCCCAGTGGATAAGTGGTCTACCGGTATGAACCAACAGTTCTCAAAAGACTTGCAAACAGTTAACAACCATAAATCACTAACAAGATAAATGCAAAACAAAACAGCTGAGGTTTCTGCTCATATCCAGAAGATTGGCACAGATAGTCAGTGTTAGAGGGGCTGTGGAAAGACAGGCCCGCCAATGAATACACCATTGGGGAAGCTGGGAATTCATTGGTCCCCATCTTCTTTCAAACAGATATTTGTTCTCCTTGTGACTTGGGTTACAAATTCTAAGATTTGGCTCCGTGTGTAGCTGGTGTGTGTGATCCTAAAGAGGTCATCTAACCAAATCAAAGACCCATTTTCTTCCATTTTAAAATGAGGGTGTTGGATTTGGCACTTAACGTCTGTTGTATTTCCAAATCTACAGTCCTCAGGAGTTTGTGTAGCAGATGTAAGTTAATGTTTACTGACCTATGGAGAGTACAACAAATCAGAGAAATGTGAGTCCCATCAGTCAAAGGGCTGAGCCCTCCCAGCATGGTAATGGATCCTACTCCATTAGGGTCCTCCGAAAGTTTCATTTGCTTGAGGCCTCATGGAGGGGGGCAGGGAGGTGGAGGAGAGGGAAATGAGCAAAGTATTGGGCTCATGGGAAAAAATATTTTCTGCTAGTTTAGTGCTGCCTGTTTACAATTTACTGAACCTTTGAATTTCTTGAAAAAGGAAACAATGTATCAGGGCAACATTCCTGGTTTAGCCTTTTCCCATTACAGGATGACCTGGGTCCTGGAGCTTTGGAGCTCAGACTAGCCCAGAGCCAGCAGGATCTTACAGAGCTCTGTAAAACTGGGATCCTTCACCTTTTTGTATCATGAGCCCTTTGACAGCCAATTGGTTGAAGCCTATGGACCCCTTCTCAGAATAATTTTTAAATTCATAAAATAAAATACAAATGAAGCCAATTATATTGAAATGGAGTAATTAAGCATTTTTTAAAAAAAATGACTGACACCAGGTTAGGAATTCTTGCTCCAATTTCCAAGACAGTAACAGGAGCTCTTAGACACATCAAGTTAAGGCATTATCTAGATCCTCAGTGTTGGAGAGATGTTCAATTATAGGAATTTTAAGGAGCTCTGCTCCAGGCATTACTTTGGGAAGTTAGAAGGGATCCTGTTCCAGGGATGTGAGATGACAAAAGGTTGAAGACAAACACACTCACTTCCATTAAAGATACCAGGAAGGCCTTTGTCTGGTCCCCCCAGGGGTGGTGCTGGGAATTCGAAGGAAGAGTCCAAAGAGAAAAATATTATCAAGATTAAGCAGTGTTATATGTGAGTTACAAGCAATCAATACAAACCATGGGAGGGCAGAGAATAAAGGCCATGAGGAAGCACTGTGATCCCTGAAGTACCATCTCCTTCCCGTCCCACCTTCAGGCTGTGTAGCAGGGACAGCAAACCCAGCCTGCCCTGTAAACTGACTAATAACCAGAAAATATGTTGGTCTGTGACTTTGGGCAAATCAGGTAATTTCTTTCAAACTTGCTTTTATTCTCCTTTTCATTATCTTTTTTTTTGAGACAAGGTCTTCCAATCTCACCCATGTTCAGTGACCACTCACAGGCCCCATTCCACTTTTGAATGGCATGGAAGTATCTAATTTCCTAAATGGGACTGACTCCGTTCCAAATTAAAAAACAAAGAAAGAAAGAAACACTACCACCAAAATAAGTTGATACAGGACTCCAAGAAGTAAGATGAATAAAATGTGTTTTAAAAAGTAGCTTTTTAAAAACCTTCCATTGATTTAATATGGCAGAGAGCAATAGTGTAGAGGTGGAAATGGATCCCTGCAGGCTGCAGATTGACTTAGGAAACCACAAATGAACATATTTTCTGATTGATTATATTTTTATTTATATTGTTAAACATTTCCCAATTACATTTTAATCTGGTTCTGGCTGCATTTGAGAGTATTGCAGGGCACCCATGAGTTTGACACCTTTGTCATAGAGGATAGAGTGTTGGGCTTGGAATCAGGATGACTTTGGGTTTGAATTCCTCCTCTGACACTTATTATCTGTATGAGTATAACCCTGTTTACCTCCATTTCCTCATCTGTAAAATGAGCCAGAGAAGGAAATGGCAAACCACTCCAGTATCTTTGCCAAGAAAACTACAAATGGGGTCACAATGAGTTGGACACGACTGAAATGACTGAACGAGAAAATGGAGACACAAATACCTGTCCTCTGACCCTGAATCTAGTGCACTTTAGAGTATCATGCGGCTGCCTCTAACTGCCCACATTACACAGTGTTTTTCCACAACCTTGCCTTCACCAGTAGACCTCAGCGTTACTCTGTTTGGACTCATTCACCAATGGTTAGCATACACCTCCCCTTTACTACTCTCCCCATCCTTGTGATACTGACGTCCCAGTTGCCAAAAGACAAATTCCTTTCCCAGACTTCACATATCTGCTTCTTCGTTCTTGTCCTCTCCCTCCTCTCAGTGTTGCACTCCAGATGTATGCCTACCCACTCGAGTGTGCCCTCTAAAATGCCTGTTCCATGATTAACAAATTTTCTTTTATTTTAAATTTCTTGCTCTTTCATCTCTTCTTTCTTTTAGCACCCACTGAGAATCGTCTGCCTGCCGATGTCACATCCTCTCTGGCTACCCTTCCCAGGACTGCTTGCCCTTTCATTCATATTCCCTGACTCATTGGTCATTGTGGTGGAGCTAGAAGACATCTTGATCCCCATCACCACTTCCAGACTTTCCCTCTACCAACATTAGTCAGCACTCTCTCTTCTGAGGTTCATTCAATCTAAGTTTGTCATTTAGCCCATATTCTGGTAGCTGTTATCCACTGACTCCCAGAACATTCTTCCTTGCTCAATGAGCTCAGTGCCTAGCTCATACTTCCCCCCCCTCTGCCCCCTCCCCCCATAAAAAGTTAAGACCATTCCATAAAAACTTTCTCTTCACTCCTCATCTCATATCCCTGGGACGTTATCTCTCACTATCTCTTTCTTCCCTCTGGTCTCCAAGGATGAAGTAGCCCTTCTTGCCAGGTCAAACCCTTCTTAATCCAATCGACCCCATCCTTCTCTGGGTCCTCCTCTCTTTTCTTTCTGTACTCCTCATTTGATGATCCCTGCATCAATTCTAATGGGTTCATTTGATCATACTTATGTATGTAATTTTCAGACCTATATATCCAGTCCTAATCTCTCATCCTGCACTACCAGCTGTTTATTGGACATTTTGAACTGGATGCATGATAACTACCTTCAGATTGAACACATAATTCACTATCTTTGCCCCAAAGCCTCTGCTCTTTTGAACTTCCCATCTTACTGTCAAGGACATGACCATCCTTCCTCCAGTCACCCAGGTTCATAATATCAGTATCACCTTTGACTCTTCTCTCTCAGTCACTCCGTGGTCCACCAGATGCTAAATCTTGTCATTTGTTTCTCTATCACATCTCTTAACACATATGCCCTTCTCTGTATGCAGACAGCCTTCATCACCTCTCACCTGAACCATTGCTGTGGTCTTCTAAATGGTCTCCCTGTAGTAATTCTCTCCCAGCTCCCAACCATCCCCCATGAGCTGCCAAGGTGATTTTCCTAAAACGGAGTTCTCCCTCTCTCCCTTTCCCACCGATAAACTCTCGTGACTCCCTGGTACCTCCAGCGTTAAGTATGGGGTCAGTTGTTTGGCATTTAATGTTCTTCATAGCCAGGCCCTTTCTTACCTTTTCAAGCTTCATACATTCTATTCTCCTCCATGAATTCTAGGATTTAGCTACATTGACCATCTTGCTTTTCTTCTTCCCTTGTCCTTGCCTTCCCAATGGCAATTTCTAATGCCTCAAATACTCTTCTTCCCATTTTCTAACTCTTACAATCTAAGACAACTCAAGCAGCGCCTGTTTCATGAGCTTTCTTTTTTAATGGTTTTTTTTTGGGGGGGGGGTAATGCCTTATTAATCTTATTTTTAACTTTTTAATAAAAAAGAGCATTTCTGTATACACAGCAGAACATAAAAGGGGATTGTATGTGAAACTGAATATTCACAACCCTCGTTTAAAAAAAAAGTATCTAAAAATTCCACATGTTATTTTGAAAACTAGCTTGCTCATGTTACCTTCTGCCATTTAAAAAATGGCTTTCTGTTTTGTCATCACCATTGCTAACCTAAATCCACCCCTCCCCAGTTAGAGAGAAAGGGGGGGGGGAGAAAGAGAGAGAGAGAGAGAGAGAGAGAGAGAGAGAGAGAGAGAGAGAGAGAGAGAGAGAGAGAGAGAGAGAATCCTTTAAAACAAAGAAACAAGAAAAAACAAATCCACATAATGGACATGTCCAAATGCATGTCTCTTTCTATACCTTGAGCCCATCACTGTTTTGTTAGAAGGGAGGTAATGTGTTTCATCATACCCCACTCTTTGTTCTGCCATTCCACAATTGATGAGCACTCACTTTGTTTCTAACTTTGTTTCTATTTCTTCTAATTCTATTTTCTCCCTTTTCATTTCCTCTTCAGGATCAGGAAGTTTGTTTTGCTTGTGGCTATCTTCTTCATTATCCTTCCTCTTAACTACCCCCACCCCTCACACCTCATTCCTGTTTTCCTGTTGAGTTTGATGCATTTTTACAACTCTGTGTATGTGTGCTCAACTCTCCGTTGTCTATGTCTGATGGGGGTTAGGATCATCAGCCACCCCTTATTCCATGTTGGTAGACTCTTCTCATGCATCCATTTATGAGAAATACAAGTTCTACTTTCTGCTTCCTTTTTTCTACTCCTGCCTTCCTCCTTTTACTTTCCCTTCTCTTTCTCCTCTTCAGAGCCTCAAAACTAATCAACTTAATCTACCCCAGGTCCTCTGTTTTCCTTATTTAACCTCCTCAATATCCTTTGGTACATTGAGGTTCTGAGGATGCTTTTGGGTTCTTCTCCCCCTATCGAAATGTTAGCTCATCATACATCATCTTCCTAAACAAATTAACCTTTCTAGGTTTCTTGGAACTCTTGTGCTTGTATTTCCTTATTTTCTCAATCTCCATTCAGGCTCTGAGCTTTGTATCAGAAATGAAGGAAATTTCACTACTTTAGAGGCATCTAGATGGTGTTGGGAACAGAGCACTGGGCCTGGAGTCAGGAAGACCAGAGTTCAAATTGAGCCTCAGATACTTGCTAGCTGTGTGACCCTGGGCAAGTCACTTAATTCTGCTTGCCTCACTTTCTCATCTGTAAAATGAGCTGGAGGAGAACATGGCAAAACCACTCCGGTATCTTTGTTAAGAAAACCACAAATGAGGTCATGATGAGTCAGACATGACTGACAACAATAACCTCTATTCTATTAAAGGCTACTTTTTTCCCCTGGGGAATTAGAGCAAGCTTTTCTGGGTAAGTTCTTCTTGGTTGTAAGCCTATATCTTTTGCTTTTTGGAATGCTATATTCTAAGATCACTGTTAGGTTTTTTTTTTTTAGAAGTTGTCAGATCTTGTGTGATCCTGATTCTGATTCCTTGGTACTTGAACTGTTCCTTTCTGAATGTTGGTCATCTTTTTTTTTTCCTTTGACCTGGAAGCTCTAGATTTTGGTTAGGACATTTCTATGACCTTTTCCTTTTGGGATTCCTTTCAGGAGGTGATTGGTGGACACTGTCTTTGCCCTCTGGCAAAACTGGGCAGTTTTTATTTATGATTTCATGAAATATAGCGTCCAGACTTTTTTATTATAGTTTTTAGGGGGTCTGTGATTCTTAAATTTTCTCCTTCACTAATTTTCCTAGTCAGGTATTTTCGATCTAGGATTTCTTATATTTTCTTTTACTTTTTTCCATCTTTTCAATCTGTCCTAATGTTTCTTGCCCCCACAGAAGCATTAATTTATGTCTGATTAGTATAACTTTAAAGGATTCAATTTCTTGGGTAAAGTTTACCCATTTCTATTCTAAACTATTTATTCTTCTAATTCTTTCCTCCAGAGGCTTTTTATTTTTATTTTAAAAATTTCTTGCTTCATTTCTTTTAGGTATTCATGTTGTTCTCATGGAAAATCCATTTTTTCCTTTGAGTCTCTTATTCCAATTATTATGGAGTTTCTTACTTCTTTTTTGGTGATCTCTAGATTTTTTTTTTTTTTTTTTTGCTTTTTGGCAGGGCAATTGGGGTTAAGTGACTTGCCCAAGGTCACACAGCTAGTACATGTGTCAAGTGTCTGAGGCCGGATTTGAACTCAGGTCCTCCTGACTCCAGGGCCGGTGCTCTACTCACTGCGCCACCTAGCTGCCCCGATCTCTAGATTTGCTATAATTTTTGAGAGGTATTTTGTTCTTTGATTTACTTATCATTTCAGCTTTAGTTCCTGAGTTGGAACTTTGTGGGGAGGCCGAGGCTCCTCCCTCTACTGTACATTTGTGAGGGATGGTCAGCCCTATTTAGTTTTGGTTTGGATCCCCTGGATTTCAGTGCTGACCTCTACCTCCCAGTGCTAGTACTTCCCTATCTTTGAGGTTCAGAATGCTGGATGCTTAGGACCTTTTTTGGGGTCAGGGACCTTGGAGTCCCTGGACCTGCCCTGAGCACTATTATTCTGCTTTGGTTATGCCTGCTCCCACCTGAGGTTCCCACTCTGGTATATTCTGACTTGCTTGGGGCTTTCCCAAGTCTTGCACATGTGACCTTGGCCCTTCGTGAGTCCTGCTGAGAGACTGCTGGTTTGTTTGCCTTCTTTGGTGCAAGCTTTGCTAGTGGCTCCCTTTCCTTTTGGGGCTTCCTAACTTTTTGTTCAGTTCTAGGGTGGAAGAAATCACTGGTTTTCTCACTGTATTTCTTGGTCAGTATTCAGTCTGGTGCAGATTTTAGGTTTTTGATGGGCTGCCTCTGTTCAGGTCGCCATCTTGGCTGGAAGTCCCAGGGAGCCTTTCTTGTGAGGTGCTAGTGCTATCCCTTCAAGAGTGACCATCCATCCTCTCTGTTTACATATCTTGTCTTCCATTAAAATGGGAGTTCCTGTGGAGCAGAGACTGCTGATGTTTTGTGTTTGTATCTCCAGTGCTCAGCCTGGTGCCTGGTGCATAGAAAGTGCTTTATTAAGTTTATTAACACTTGTTGATCGATTGATTGGTAACAATCCAGTGAGGTAGGCAGAGTGGTTTTTTTATCCTCATTTCACATGTTTGGTTTTTATTTGTTGGACATCTAAACAGCAGTTATCTCCCTGAATGGGAATTAGAAATATACTCCTGGAGTACAGTGAAAGCAGAGGGCATATAGATTGGAGATTTTTTCTGACAGGTTTTATTTCCCTTATCCATTCTCCTGCTTTCACTTCACAAAGAAAATGAATACATAGAGAAAGAGACAAAGGGTGGGGGGAGGTAGGGAGGGAGAGAGAGAGACAGAGAGACAGAAGAGGGAGAGGGGGGAGACAGAGACAGAGACAGAGAGAGACAGAGACACAGGAGAGGGGTAGGGAGAAAGAGAGAGAGAGAGAGAGAGAACGAGAACAGAGGGAGAGAATGAGAACAGAAGGAGAGACAGAGACCGAGACCGAGACCCAGACACACCTGTGTGATCCTGGGCAAATTAACTCTCTGTATCTCAGGTTCTTCATCTGCAGGGTGAGTGGCTTGGACTTAATGACTTCTAAAGCCCCTTTTGGTTTTAAATCTATCCTCTTATGATCCTTTCAAGGGAAAAATGACAGGAGTTTTCACTTGCCATGTTCCTGCTTCCATCCCCCATACCCTCACCCTCACTCACACTTTCTACTATTCCCCCATAATAGCACAACTGAGTCCTTCAATTACTGGTTTCCTACCTATAGGAGCTGGAAAGTTCATTTAACGGGTCCATCTCATGAAATGACTCAGCATAAGAAATAATAATAATGATGGTGATAATTGTGATGATAATAATATCTAACATTTAGTTAATCGTTACTCTGTATCAGACACTCTACAAAGCTCTCAGGCATCTCAAGGTTGAATGAGAAATGTCTCACAGCCATATAGTTATTTTAAAGTTTATGTAACTCTACAGTGATTAATAAAATACAAAATAATTTAAGCATGGTAGTTTTTTGGTTTTTTGTTTGTTTGTTTGTTTTTTGCTGTTACCTATTCTCAACCAGCAGATAACTTCTGGTCCAACTTCTGGTCCTCCTCTGGGAAGGGTGAGTCCATGACATTTTTTAGAGGGATTTCCTATTTGGAAGGGAGCCACTGTCTTAGGAGCTTTAAAGGGGATGGTAAAGAAGTTTTGGGGAACATTCAGATGTGCCATGTATTAGGGATAAGGTAGTATGATGTTCGTACTTGAGATTGACCAGTTTCATAAGTTATAAAAGTTCTTGTGTCATAGCTTGGTCTTCAGCTCCAACACATGACCTACTCTTCTTAGCCTCCTTTTTCTCTGGTCTGGTCTTGATATCAACTAGTTTCTGTTGCGGTGGATTTGGCTTCTAGAATTTACTTCTCTAGCACACAATTATGCGGTATGAGAACTTGGCTTAGTCAGGGATTTCCCTTATACTTTTTACAAGCTTAGGCATCTTGGGATGCATCATCCTTAATTTATTTTTTAAAAATAATTTTGTTGATATCTTTTTTATGACCATTATTGTCAAATAGACCCATTCTCCCCACAGACCTAAGTGGAGCCATCTCTCATAACAAAGAAGCAGGGGAGCAGGTCAGCCAAACTACCCAGCCAGCCTGACCATATATGTTCTGTTCCCCATCCATAGTCATATCAGAATAACTTTATTTCCTTTTTTTGACATGATTACTAAACTAGTAGATGAGAGGGAATTTGGTGATAATACAGTCAGATAGGTTTAGATGGCCGGATTCAGAGTCATCATTAATGTTATTGTGGCAAGACCTTTCCAGTGGAGAACTCCAGGGATCTGTACCTGGCTGTGTGCTGCTTAATACTTTTATTGAGGTCATGGATAGAGGTGTAGATGGTGAGCTCCTCCAATTTACACGTGGTACAGAGCTGGGAGAGATAGCTAACAAGTGGATGATAGAATCAGGATCCAAATGGACCTTGCCATGCTGGAGTATTGGGCTGAATCTAACAAAATGAAATTCAGTGGCTGCAAAAGAATCAACTTCACGAGTAGAGGATGGGGGAAGCATGGAGATCCAGCAGTTGTTCTGCAAAGAGTCTGGGGGTTTTTAATACGTTTTCAATAGGAGTTAGCAGTGTGGCGTGGTAGCAATACTGGGCTGCATTAGGGGGCATCATTTCTAGGAACAAGTCAATCATAATTCCACTGTATTCTGCCGTTGTCTCACCTCAGTTCTAGGCACCTTGGCTTTGGACAATGTCACCTGAATGGTGAGTTCATGACATGAGGATACGTTGAAAGAACAGGGCATGTTAGCCTGGGAAAAAGACTTGGTTGGGCAGGGAACAAGGAAGGGGAGACATGATGGCTGTATTCAAGTATCTGAATGGCTTTCATGTGGGCAAGGCCTGGGATTGGCTCTGTTTGGCCCAGAACCAGAAGCGATGGGTAGAAATTGTAAAGCTGGGCGTCAAAGAAAGCTTCCTGACAGGAGAGCTGTCCTAAGGGAATGGCTCAGCCACACTCTCTGCCCTGTGGGCCTTCATGCCCACTGTGGAGTGTGTTAGGGTGGGTCTTCCTTTGTGCTGAGTTGCCTGAGGGGCCGCTGAGGGGTGCTGCCTCTGAAGAGTGGGAGAGAGGTGGATGTCTTCCTTTTCCAGTCTTGCTCACTGTCATTGAATAGGATTCCTTTCTTTCTATGTTGTTATTGTGTAGGCTGTTTTTCTGGTTTTTCCCTTCAGCCTTAAATTTCAAATCAACCAACATTTATTCTACACTTTCTACGTGCAAGGCGCTTGGACTGCTGAGACAAACGTGAAACAGTCTCTGCCATCCAAGAGTTCCTAAAGAGGAGAGGGGCTACAGTGTGTACACATGATTACAGGATGAGCATGAGGAGGGGGAAAGCTCTGACGGCTGGGGGGGCGGGGCGTGGTGGTGGGGGTGAGGCAGGGACCAAGGCGCCTGGATCAGCCCTGGAAAGGGAGGATAATAACAATTCTGAGGAGAGGCAGTGAGCGAGGAAAGGTTATTGTGCAGACTTGAGGGGTGGATAGAGAAATAAAGCATGCATTTGTTTAGTGCTAGCTGTGTGCCAGGCCGCATTTGTACTGGGTCTTCCTGGCTCTCATCAAACTCTCTATCCATTAAGCCACCCACCTGTTTTTGTTAGGCAAAATAGTGAACTTGCTTAGGTAAGGATGGGGGACTAAGGAGGAAATCCAAGTATCCTAAAGAGTTTTTGGTTGTCTCTAAGTAGCTTGACCTGAGCCTAAGTGAATAGCCTTGGGCTTTTTTCTGTCTAGGGTGAACAGTGGAGCCTTGGCTCAGAATGACTGCGTTCACTTTGGGTTCTACATCCCAATGCTCCCCAGAGGGAGGAGGGGCAGAGGGTGGGAGTGGGAGAGGGTAGCAGGGGGTGTGTGTGTGTGTGTGTGTGTGTGTGTGTGTTGAGAGACAGACAGGCAGACAGAGACACATAGAGACACAGAGAGAGAGAGTCAGAGAGACAGAAGAGGGTAGAAGGGAGGGAGAGAAAGAAAAAGAGAGCAAGAGAGAAAGCAAGAGAGGGGGGTGGGAAGAGAGGAGAGGGAGAGTTCACAAGGATTCTGCTAGGGAGATAAGGCTTCAGTTTACCAATGTCGCTTACACACACACACACACACACACACACACACACACACACACACACACACATTCTCTAGCAAGTAATGTCATTCTGTTATGTTCTCAGAGGAAGGTTTGCGTTTGCAGCTAAAGAATTCTAGTGTCATGGCCTGAGGGAGAGGGAGAGAGGGAGAAAAAAATTTGGAACTCAAAATTTTATAAAAGCAAATGTTGGAAAAAATATGTGTATTTTTTAAAATTCCCCATGCCAAATCTGAGCATTATTAACATTATTAACAGAGATATAGGGCCTCCAAGACTAGACAAGTAAAGCATTTTAACAATTTAGGTGTAGTCAATGCTGCCGCAGTGGATCAGGAGACTGAGGCTCTGAATGGCATATATGGGGTCCCAGAAGAAGAATCTGAGGTGGACTTCAGATCCCCACATGTTCTGACGCCAAGGGCAGCAGTGTTTCCGCTATACTCTTGTATTGCCTCTCGTGCTTTTGAGTCTAGCAATGAAAAGGCCGCATGGAGACCTGTAGCAACTTTGACAGGATGGAGCAAACTCTGGGTTTGGGGACCTACTGCCTCACACCAGGAACACCTGCTGTCCCTGGGGCCTCAGTGCCCTTGTCTGTAAAATGACAGCATCGGACTAGCTGGTTTTCTCAGGTTCCTTGCCGAGCTGACTCAAGGATGCTCTGAAAGGCAGCTTCATGCACTTGATGAGAACGTTTGTAACTTCACTGAGGACAGACTGGGAAGCAATAAGCCAAGGCTTGAGCAAAAGGACTTTAGACTCTCCTTCAATCCTTTGCATTCTTCCTCATGAGGGCTTGGGAAAGGAAGCTGGACTGGACATTCTCCACGGCTGTAGATCGTTGGGAGGGCAGCCTATCATTTTAGTGTGGGATGGAAATCTTTCTGCTCAATGGTCTGGTCTGGCCTGTGGCTGGTATGATGGTGCCTTAAAAAGGCCGTTTCATATTTAGGGTTTCTGTTTTGAGGCAGAAAATCCACCATTTATAATGGAGTGGTTACCAAATAAACCTGTTCAGTTGAAATAAATATTCTGAGAAGACCTTGAATGTGAAGCATCATTTTGCTTGTAAATTGTAAGTAAATTAACATCTTTTTTTCCTCCCCTTTCTCCCTCTTTTCCTTCTTCTAGCTCTCTTCCATTTTCTCTATTTTTCATTCTCTTCTTTTCTATCTATTAACAGCAATGCCAAATGAATATAACTCTATGAAACTGAAGAGTGATTGCCCTCCTTCCCTGCCATGGTATGCCCAACCTCCAAAAAAAATGAGAAGACCCAGCCTGTTATTAAAAGACATTCTCAAGTAAGTCAGTTTATCATAGAAATCCTGAAAAGGATTAGAAAAAAATCATTCTGTGTAATTTTGAATGTTAAATATCATGAATTTTGATGGTAATTAATTTTGATAACTGTTTCTAGTTTGACATGTATTATCAGAAATTCAAGTATTTATAGATGTTAATCAGGATACTTTGCTTTAATTTACTTACATAGCTAATAAGGAAAGTAAGCATTTTATGTGATTGAAATTGAATTATGAAAACTGGCCTTTTCCTCCATTCTCCCTTCTCTATTTCCCCCCTCCTTTATCCACCCCCCTCCATTTCCCCTACCTCACTCTATCTACCAGAGAAGAAAATTAATGCAGTCCATCCATCAGCTACATGCTGTCCAACCTCCGTTCTTATGTAATCACTTCTCTTTTGTCCATGGGTTCTACATCCCTTGGAGCTATGGAGAACAAAAAAAAATCATTGCTTGGGGGGAAAATGTGGATTTTGGCACAGCAAACTCTGGACATTCGAGACCTCAACAGTCTCCTGTAAAGGACTGCATCAAAATCTGAGATGTGTGCTGCTGCTTGTATTGGGGAGAGTGTCCACA